>NC_134355.1:234988520-235641020 GCF_048569485.1 Anomaloglossus baeobatrachus
ACCAGCTGGTAAAAACATAGCTGGTATTAACCCCTTATTACCCAGCGTGCCACCTGCCACCAGGGCCACTGGAAGAGTTGGATACAGCGCCTGAAGATGGCGCTTCTATGAAAGCGCCATTTTCTGGGGCAGCTGTGGACTGCAATTCGCAGTGGGGGGGCCCAGAAAGTTTGGGCACCCTGCACTGTGGATTCCAATCCCCAGCTGCCTAGTTCTACCTGGCTGGACTCAAAAATTTGGTGAAGCCCACATCATTTTTTTTTTTTTTTTTTTTTAATTATTTCATGAAATTCATGAAAAAAAAGGGCTTCTCTATATTTTTGGTTCCCAGCCGGGTACAACTAGGCAGCTGGGGGTTGGGGGGCAGCCCGTAGCTGCCTGCTGTACCTGGCTAGCATACAAAAAATATGGCGAAGCCCACGTCATTTTCTTAAAAACGTTTTCAGGGAAAAACCTTTATAAAAAAAAAAAAATGCTTCCCTGCATTTCTATTGCCAGTGAAAGTAACACCAAGCAGCGGGGGCTAGCAGCCAGTAGCTGCTTTGGTTACCCTTAGCAATAGAAAATGCAGCGGGAGCCCACAAAAAATGTGATTTTTTTTTTTTTGTTTTTTTATTTTTAATGAATTTTTTTAAAAAAAAATCGGCATTGGCTTCGCCCATCGAGCACCAGAGCATTTTACTTCTCATTCATCCCAAGTAATCAGATGACTCCAGTGTCGGCCAATTACTTGTTCTGTGTCCCCCTGCATCCATCGCAGCGTGTACGGGCTGTGAGGTCAGCGGAGTGGAGACAGTGACATGCTCTGTTCTGACACATAGTGTGCTGCATGTCACTATCTGTCTCCACTCTGGTACTTGTTGTGCAGGTGACCGGATGCTACATGTCACTAACTGTCTCCACTATGGGACTTGTTGTGCAGGTGAGAGTGTATACAGTTGGAACTATGCAGCAGAAATCACAGAGTGGGGCAGTTAGTGACATGTATCATCCGGTCACCTGCACAACAAGTCCCAGAGTGGAGACAGTGACATGCTCTGCTCTGACACATAGTGTGCTGCATGTCACTATCTTTCACCACTCTGGGACTTGTTGTGCAGGTGACCGGATGATACATGTCACTAACTGCCCCACTCTGAGACTTGTTCAGGTGAGAGTGTATACAGTTGGAACAATGCAGCAGAAGTCACAGAGTGGAGCAAGTTAGTGACATGTATCATCCGGTCACCTGCACAACAAGTCCCAGAGTGGATACAGTGACATGCAGCACACTATGTGTCAGAGCAGAGCATGTCACCAACTTGCTCTGCTCTGTCACCTGCGGTGCTGCATGTCACGTTTTTGCCGCGATTTGGTGCCTTTTTTGCTGCGTTTTTGCTCACTGCGTTTTTAATCAGTGCACAATGCCATTAAAGATTGTTGATGAAAAAAAAAAAAAAAAAGGTCTGATGTCATTTCCTTATTCAAAATGTTCATTGTATGCAGGGAGAGCAGACAGCAGCTGCAGAACTACAAGGCTCAGCATCCTCCATCCAGGACTGTATGCAGTTTTTTACCCAAAAAGAAAAAAAAATTACATGGGCTTCGCCATATTTTTGTATGCTAGCCGGGTACAGCAGGCAGGTACGGGCTGCCCCCCAAACCCCCAGCTGCCTATTTGTACCCGGCTGGGAACCAAAAATATAGAGAAGCCCTTTTTTTTTTTAATTATTTCATGAATTTCATGAAATAATTTAAAAAAAAAATGACGTAAGCTTCGCCTAATTTTAGTGTCCAGCCGGGTACAACTAGGCAGCTGGGGATTGGAATCCACAGTGCAGGGTGCCCAAGCTTTCTGGGCACCCCCACTGCGAATTGCAGTCCGCAGCCACCCCAGAAAATGGCGCTTTCATAGAAGCGCCATCTTCTGGCGCTGTATCCAACTCTTCCAGCTGCCCTGATGCCGGGTGGCTAGCTGGGTAATAATGGAGTTAGGGCTAGCTGTATATTATCAGCTAGCCCTAAGCCCGAAATTCATGGTGTCACGCCAATATTAGACATGGCCACCATAAATTTCTAGTAATGATAAAAAAAAAACACAACACACAGAAAAATATTTTTATTAGAAATAAAACACAACACAATTAGTGACTCCATCTTTATTGAAATAAACCCCCTTCCGCAGTAATCCTGGGTTAGGGTCCCGCGCCGTCCAATCAGGATCCAATATCATCTAATCGGTTTTGCTGGAAGGCAAAGCGATCAGATGATGTGTCAGGTTAAACTACGTGAATCACATGACACATCAGCTGATTGTATAAAAGCCGATTATACAATCAGCTGAAGCATCAGTGCAAAAAAAAAAAAAAAATAAATAAAATACTAACGTCTGTGCTGATTACCGGCAGCTCCTGCAGCGGAGTCTGATCCTGGCCCATCACTGCAGGAGCTGCCGGTAATCAGCTGATGAAGTCCCCTGACGGCAGGATCAGCTGATAGCCGGCCCGGGCGACACCACGAGAATCGATCAGCTGATGCGTCAGGTGACTGCATCAGGTGATCCACCGCCAGGTCCTGCAAGCTTCGTACGTGCCCCGGGGAGACTGCACACAGCCGAAGCGGCGCTACCGAGACAGGGGCTGGAAGCAGGCATGGCACCCGGACCCTGCAGACAGGTGAGTATTGACATACACACACACACATACACACTCACACACACACTGTATATATACACACACACTGTATATACGCACACACACTGTATATACACACACACACTGTATATACACACACACTGTATATACGCACACACACTGTATATACGCACACACACTGTATATACGCATACACATACACTGTATATATGCGCACACACACTTTCTTCCCTGGCTGTGTAGAGCTGCTGCTGTCTCTGTGTGATTTCTCTGAGTGCACATCCACTGGGAAGAGGCAGGGAGGAGGGTTTGGGTGGGAGCAGAGTGGGTGTATTAGACACAATGGGTGTGTTAGATAAGCCAGACACCGCCCTAGAGCCACAAAGAATTCTGGGACTTGTAGGAACTGAACACAGGAAGTCAGAGGAGAGATTAACCCCATCAGAGCTGGAGCCAGCAATGACCGTGTGCTGCTAGTGCACAATAAAAGGTAATTTTGCTGAAAAAACATAATAGATGTGTTGAGGGGCACATATTAGCAAGATTTATCAGAAAAAAAAAATCAGTTTTGGTAACTGGACAACTTCTTTAATGTCAGGCCAAGGTTGACCTGGCCATTAAGAATCTCCAATAAAGGGTTTAAAAAAAAAAAGGACATCACACAGAGAAAAATACTTTATTAGAATAAATACACAGACACAGTAGGGACTCCATGTTTACTACTCCCTCTCACCCCTCCACGATGGAGAGATTTCTGTACTGACCATGCCAGGAGAGAGCGAGGGGGAGGAAAAGAGAGCGGGGGGAGGAAAGAGAGCGAGGGGGGGGGAGGAAAAGAGAGCGAGGGTGGGAGGAAAAGAGAACGAGGGGGGGAGGAAAAGAGAGCGAGGGGGGGGAGGAAAAGAGAGCAAGGGGGGGGAGGAAAAGAGAGCGAGTGGGGAGGAAAAGAGAGCAAGGGGGAGGAAAAGAGAGCGAAGGGGGGAAAGAGAGCAAGGGGGGGGAAGAGAGCGAGGGGGGAAAGAGAGCGAGGGGGGAGGGAAGAGAGCGAGGGGGGAGGAAAGAGAGCGAGGGGGGGAGGAAAGAGCGAGGGGGGAGGAAAGAAAGCAAGGGGGAGGAAAGAGAGCAAGGGGGAGGAAAGAGAGCAAGGGGGGGGAAGAGAGCAAGGGGGGGAAAGAGCAGGGGGGAAGAGAGCAAGGGGGGAGGAAAGAGAGCGAGGGGGGGAAAGAGAGCGAGGGAAAAGAGGGGGGAGAGGGGGCAGAGAAGAGGGGGGCAGAAAAGAGGGGGGAGAGGAGAGGGGGGAGGGGAGGAGAGGGGGGCAGAGAAGAGGGTGGCAGAGAAGAGGGGAAAGAGGGGAGGGGGAGAAGAGTGGGGGAGAGAAGAGAGTGGGGAAATAAGAGGGGGGGGGGGCAGAGGTGCTCTGTCATTAACTGTCTCCACTCTGTCACTTGTGGTGCAGGTGACAGAGTGCAGACAGTTGGTCCCATGCAGCAGGAAAGATGGCAGAGCACAGCGGTGACATGCCTGTCAGTGTCTTGCTGCGTCCTGCAGTGCTGCTGGGAGGAGCACATGATCACACTGCCCGACACCGGCCGCTCTCCTGACATCGCAGCAGAGCGGGCAGGTGGAGAGTGTGATCAGATACTGATGTGCAGGGGCGATTTCAGCTGAAGAACCCCCCTTTAACTGCACACTGGAGCCCCGTGCCTCACCATCTGCAGGACGCTTAGCCGGCTCCACACTGACGTCCTCCGGCTCCTCCCCCTCGATGCTGGGCTGTGACGTGCGGTAGTCACCACCCACAGCCCTGTCACTCAATCTGAATGGTGCTAGCCTCCTCTGATGTACCCGACAAGTTTGAGAGCCCGGAATTGCCGGGACGTCAGAGGATACTGGCGGCCACAGCTCCAGGGGGTCATGTGACAGGCACTGAGTGTGCAGGATAGCGCCGCTCAGTGCCAGAACTGGAAACAGAAGCCAATGGAGAAAACGCCTAGAATGGTAAGTAGAACTCATACAGAAAATAAAAAAAATGGGTGAATCACCCCTTTAACCGTCCCCAGGATGACCCCGGGTGTAGGTAGCAAAGTATTTGCTGAACCATGACTTGTTCATCTTGGCTCCTTTTAAAAAAACACAGCAAGCAAGGGTTACTCCAGGTGGAGTCGCCCTTTTTTTTCCAAAAATTGGGCCACACACACACCCACCCCTTCAGTGGCAGCACTTGTGCCCCAGTTGTAGACTTCACAGGTAGATTTGCATCAAGAACATTCCAAATCCACAAGCATTTACTCTCCCCAGGATGACACAGGGGTAGTAAATTCCTTGTGGATCCATGACTTGTTCATTTTGATGAACGTTAGTCTGTCCACATTGTCACTGGACAGACGCGTGCGCTTATCTGTCAGCACACACCCAGCAGCACTGAAGACACGTTCAGAGACAACGCTGGCAGCTGGACACGACAAAATCTCCAAGGCGTAAGTTGAGAGCTCTGGCCATTTTTCAAGATTTGAAGCCCAAAATGAGCAAGGCTCCATTTGCAAAGTCATGGCATCAATGTTTATTTGGAGATACTCCTGTATCATCCTCTCCAGCCGTTGACTATGTGTCAGACTTGTTGTCTCTGGTGGCCTTGCAAAGGATGGTCTAAAAAAATTATGAAAAGATTCAATAAAATTGCTCTTACCAGCACCAGATACGGTGCTGCTGGTACGGGTAGACTGCTGAAGATGAGACGAGACCGTCCCATGTTTGTCAAGATTCACTCCCTGCACAACGGTTGTTTGGTGGAAAAGCCGAGCTAAGATCGAGTAACAGCTTTTGCTGATACTCCTGCATACGTGCTTCCCTTTCTATGGCTGGAATTATGTCACAAAATTTGGACTTGTACCGGGGATCTAATAGTGTGGCAAGCCAGTAGTCATCATCACTTCTAATTTTGACAATACGAGGGTCATGTTGGAGGTAGTGCAGCAAGAAGGCGCTCATGTGTCTGGCGCACCCATGCGGACCAAGTCCACGCTGTGTTTGTGGCATAGAGGTGCTAACCGATCTTTCTTCCTCTGACATTTCCCCCCAACCTCTTTCAACTGAAATTTGACCAAGGTCTCCCTCATCCGCTGAGTCTTCCATGTCCATGGACAGTTCGTCCTCCATTTCTTCATGTTCTCTTGCACCTTCCTCAACATTTCGCCTGCAACCATGCGCCATTGTTGATCCCTGTCCCCCATGGTCCCATGCCTGTCGCGTTGGTGATGATGAACGCCTGGACCTTGGTGATGTTGTTGTCTCTTGCGCATATGAATCCTCCTGTAGTTCCTCCCCTTCCTGTTGTCCCACCCACTGACTCCAAATAGTGTTTAGCGTGTGCTCCAGCATGTAAATGACTGGAATTGTCATGCTGATAATGGCATTGTCAGCGCTAAACATATTCGTCACCATGTCGAAACTGTGCAGGAAGGTGCATAGGTCCTTGATCTGAGACCACTCCATCAGGGTGATCTGTCCCACCTCTGCATCTCATTGGCCCATGCTATACGTCATGACGTATTGCACCAGGGCTCAACGGTGCTGCCACAGTCGCTGTAACATGTGGAGAGTCGAATTCCAGCGTGTCGGCACATCGCATTTTAGGCGATGAACCGGCAGGCCGAAAGACTTCTGGAGCGATGCAAGTCACTCAGCAGCGGCGGTTGAACGACGGAAGTGAGCAGACAGTTTTCGTGCCCTGTTCAGAAGGCCATCTAGGCCGGGATAGTGTGTTAAAAATTGCTGGACAACAAGGTTCAACACGTGAGCCATACAAGGCACGTGTGTCACCTTGCCCAGGCGAAGGGCCGCACCCAGGTTTGCAGCATTGTCGGACACGGCCTTACCAGGCTGCAGGTTGAGTGGAGACAACCATTTACCAAACTCAGTCTCCAGAGCTGCCCACAACTCAGCCGCTGTGTGACTCTTAGTTCCAAGACATTTCAAGCTAAAGACCGCCTGATGCCGTTGCGCTCTGCTGCCAGCATAGTAATGAGGGGTGCGTGATTCCTTCTGCGCAGTGAGAACGCTGGTGGCCTGACCAGGCAGGCTTGGGGCTGGGGTGGAGGACCCAAACAAGGTGGAGGAGGCAGAAGCAGTGGCGGAACTTGGGCAGACAGAGGATTGACACACAAGTCGTGGGGATGGCAAGACTTGTGCAGCAGACCCTTCACCATCTATCACCATAGTTACCCAGTGCTTAGTCAGCAACATGTAACGTCCCTGTCCATGCTTACTGGTCCAAGTATCGGTGGTGAAATGCACCCGTTCCCACACAGAGTTTCTCAAAGAAGCGGTGATGTTGTGTGCGACATGCTGGTGTAGCACAGGCACACCTTTCTTAGAGAAGTAGTGGCGACAGGGCATCTGGTACTGGGGCACAGCGACAGACATAAGGTCTCTAAAATCCTGTGTGTCCACCAGGCGGAAAGGCAGCATTTCGGTAGCCAAGAGATTACAGAGGGATAAAGTCAACCTCTTAGCTTTGTCATGGGTCGCAGGAAATGGCCTTTTATTTGTCCACATCTGAGGGACAGAGATCTGGCTGCTGTGTGTAGACGGTGTTGAGTAGGGTGTCCCTGGAAAAATGCAGCTTTGTGAGGAAAGTGCAGGCGTAGACATGATGTTGCCTTCATCCAACGTTGATGCTATCGATGTCTGAGAGAGCTGTACACACGCACTTGTTTCCCCTTCCAAACCAACTGATGACCTACCAAGCAAACTGCCTGTTGCGGTTACAGTGGTGGAAGTTGTGCGTGGAAAACCAGGTGTGACAGCTAGCCCCACAGTCCTAGAAGATAATGAGCGCGCGGATGCACTTGAAGGGGCAGGCGGTGGATGGTTCGCTCCGATAGACCGCATTGCAGCACGGTGAGCTTCCCACTGGGACATATGATATTTATTCATGTGACGATTCATGGAAGAAGTTGTCAAACTCCTGAGGTTTTGCCTTCTACTAACAGAATCACGACAAATTTTACATATCACATGATTTGGGCGATCTTTTTCTATGTCAAAAAAGGACCGGGCTAGGCAAGGCTTAGAGGGCATGCGACCTGCTGAGCCCCCCCGACTAGTGCTCAGAGGCAGAGTGGTGGCTGAGGATGCAGTTGTAGACGTGCTACCAGTACTATTCCTTTGTCCAGGAAAGCGCAAGGTAACTTCGTCGTCAGTAGCATCCTCCTCCACCGCCTCTCTTGACCTCCTCGAGTGCCTGACTGTGGGTTGACAGTAGGTGGGATCTAGAAGTTCCTCATTAAGCGTTGTGTTTGCACTCCCCTCACCCTCAGACCGAGCCTCTTCCTGACGTGAACCAATATTTAAATTGTCATCCCAACCTGGTATCTGCGTCTCATCGTCATCAGTTTGTTCCTCATTGTCTATAACAACAGATGTTACAGTTTGTGAATAAGGGTCAACATTATGCTCAGAAACTTGGTCCTCACGGCCTGAATCAGAGTCACAAAGGTTCTGGGCATCACTGCAGACCATTTCCTGGTCTGTACTCACTGTAGCTTGGGAGCAGATCTCTGATTCCCAGGCTATAGTGTGACTGAACAGCTCTGCAGACTCAGCCATCTCAGTTCCACCATACTGTGCAGGGCGGATGGAGACTTGAGAGCTGGGAGAAAGCAAGTGTGATTGGGATGACATCTCAGAGGACTGGTGTTTTTTGAATGCGGTAGTTGAGGTGGCGGAGAGGGCACTTGTTGGACCACTTGAGATCCATTCAAGCATTTTCTTTTTTTGGCCATCATCTACCTTTGTTCTAGTTGTTTTTGTCCGTAAAAAAGGGAGCACATCGGATTGTCCATGGTAAGTAGTAGACATCTTACTTTTCTTGGAAGATGGTCTATCTTCAGCAGATGTTAATGAAGCTTTGCCTCCTTCCCTACGGACAAACCCTTTTTTTCCTTTTCCAACACACTTCCCCTTTCCACCAGCATCTGTCCTTTTGCCACTCATTTTGATTGCGACAAGATTGTGCACTTAAAATGTGGTAGCAAAAATTGAGAGGTGGTGTAGATTGCAGCGGTGGTCCAGCTTTATTAACAGCAGAATAAACAACAATAACTATCCCTGACAATGCAACTACGGCCCTTAAACTGGCAGCATAGTTTGCTATTAGAATGGCTTAGTAACAATGAGTTTGAGTGTGCAATGCTGTGGTGCCGCAAATAGCTTTGCACCAGTGGGACAATAATGGAAGTCCAACAGCCACTTTTAGGATGCCACTAAGTTTACTCACTGTTTGCTAGTATAATGGCTTAGTAACAATGAACTTGAGTGTGCAATGCAGTTGTGCTGCAAATAGCTTGGCACCAGTGGGGCACAAATGGAGTACAACAGCCACTTTTACGATGCCACTAAGTTTACTCACTGTTTGCTAGTATAATGGCTTAGTAACAATGAGTTTGAGTGTGCAATGCAGTGTTGCCGCAAATAGCTTTGCACCAGTGGTACAATAATGGAAGTCCAACAGCAACTTTTAGGATGCCACCAAGTTTCCTCAGTGTTTGCTAGTATAATGGCTTAGTAAAAATGAATTTGAGTATGCAATGCAGTGGTGCTGCAAATAGCTTGGCACCAGTGGGGCACAAATGGAGTACAACAGCCACTTTTAGGATGCCACTAAGTTTCTTCAGTGTTTGCTAGTATAATGGCTTAGTAACAATGAGCTTGAGTGTGCAATGCAGTGGTGCTGCAAATAGCTTTGCACCAGTGGGACAATAATGAAGTCCAACAGCCACTTTTAGGATGCCACTAAGTTTCCTCAGTGTTTGCTAGTATAATGGCTTAGTAACAATGAGCTTGAGTGTGAAATGCAGAGGTGCTGCAAATAGATTTGGACTAGTGGGACACTAATGGAAGTCCAACAGCCACTTTTAGGATGCCACTAAGTTTCTTCAGTGTTTGCTAGTATAATGGCTTAGTAACAATGAGCTTGAGTGTGCAAAGGGCTGGAGGGTACAGTGGCAGGGTTGTGGGTCTGTGTAGAGGAAAGGAAGCCTCACTTTATATCCCTCCTAATGGTGAAATGCAGTGAGGAAGTCCCTGACCTTAGCTACGCAGACGCTCTTATCTGTAGCTGTTAAAATCTCTTTCCACAGACCTGACTGTCGCCTATGGCTCTGAGCCTGCTGTTATTAGCCCTTACAAGAGCTAAAAAAAACTTCCATCCCTATTCTGTATAGCGCTGTGTGTAGAGTGTACACAGCAGTATCGGAGACAGGAGCTACGCCAGCGGTGACTGACACCCAGACGCAAAAGGCAGATAATGGCGTCCTGACGGGCAGATACCCGTTTTTATAATGCAGGGACATGTGACATGGACATCCTATCATACATGCCGTTGCTTCTCTGGCTAAAAGTCCACTTAGCTGTGTGTGTGTCTGGGATTGGCTGACATGCTGGCCCGCCCCACTACACGCGCGCGCTTAGGGAAGGAAGACAAGGAAAAAAAAAAAATGGCAATCGCCATTATCCCAGCAGCAGTGATCTGAATGAGTGTGAGTCACCGAGTGACTTACACTATTACAGCGGAAAGCCAGCTAGTAATTAGCTTGGCTTTTTGCTGCTAGAACCGTTCTCGAACGTAACTGGAACTATCGAGCTTTAGCAAAAAGCTCGAGTTCTAGTTCGATCTAGAACAGCCCCAAAAATAACTCGAACCGCGAACTGGAGAACCACGAACCGCGCTCAACTCTAGTTTGAATGACATGTGCCTGTGCATGCTGGTGGTGATCAGGCTGGTAGTTGTCTAACTCCTACTGAGCTTGGTACGGCACAGGTTGCAATATACACTTTTCTTATCTTCTGCACTTTCTGTAAAAAAGTGCCAGACTGGGGAACACTTAACTATTGGCCTGTGATCTTGTTACTTGTGGGTGCTCTGGGGAAAGTTGTCTGCCTCCTCCCTCTAGCCCCTCCCCCCACTACCTCTTGCTGTAATGCTGCAGGTCCCTCCCCCACTGAGCTGCTGTCCTCGGTCTGCATGCCACCTTGCATTGTTGGGTCAGTGACGACTTTGTTAACCACCTGGCTTCTAGACTTCATCTCACTTGCTGGCAACTGTGTCTCATCATCATCCACCTCTTAAAACAGTAATTGTCATTCCCTACTGTCGCATTCTTCTAACCATGGCTGCTCAAATACTTGGACATCACCGCACACAATTTCATTATGTGATTCTTGAAACATACATAATGAGATGCCAGAAGAAGCCATACATGGAAAAGTAAAGAGCTGCTCGGAATGTCCAAATGAGGGGTCTCTTGTCTCATTGGACTTACCATGGTGGGTAGAAGGAAGATTATGTGATCCTGACTTTTGACCAGTCAGACTGGAAATGTGAAAAAAAAGGGGGTGCTCATAAATAGCCGGAAATCATTATGTGCCATACAGACCACAACCTGCTTCCATTGTTCTGACTTCAACAGTGGTGTCTCAAGCCCACCTACAAAGTGAAACAAGAAGCTAGGTCTAGGTGATAAGTGTATTTCGTGTGCTTCCACAGCAGACCTAGTTTGCCCTGTCTCACGAACATAGCCTCTGCATGCACCACCACCAGCAGGACGTCCACTTCCACATCGCTTACAGCAGGACTTCTGTGACGCCCTGGCCAGGCCAGGTAGTCACAAATAGGCCCCTGCACAACACCTTCCCTCACAGGTAACAGCAGCTGACCTTTAAACCCTAGTCACCCCCCTCAGGGCTAGACGGACACACCAGGGGGCGGAACTAGACGGTTGGAAGACGCCCACCGAGGAGTCTAGACAGCCCGGGGCGGGAAAGTAAACAGACAAGTGTTAGAGTTCAAGTTGGAGAGGAGTGTGGGCTGTAGCTGTGCCCAGCTTCAGCAGAGGCGAAAACCCACAAATTTAACGGCGCCAGGGTAGGAGCCCTGGTGCCACTGGCTAGGAGGCAGACGGTGGTCTCTGTCTGCAGGAGCCAGGAAGACGGCTCGGTGGAATCGAGGTGGACCGGGACAGGGTTGTAGCCCACCGGTACCGACCCGGGGAACCGACTTAGAAACCGGAGCACACGGGGGGGGGTACTCGGACCCTGAAGCCGAAACCAGAAGCGACTGGAACCGGTTAATTAACCAATTGAGGCCAGGACTAGAGGTCCTGTCCCAAGCAAAGTCCCTATTAGAAAACAACAGCCCACCGAGGGGGATAGAAGGCCACCGCCAAGGCTCAGAGATCCCATGGGCCAGCATCTGGGGGCAAGGGCTCTTTAGGCCACATCCAGCCGGGAGCAGACTGCTAAAGTTGCAAGCACAGGTAGTCCACCATTCTAAAAAGGTGCAAGAGAAAGACAGAGACCACCAGCCGGGTGGGGGAACCAGAACGCAACTGGCTGAGGGCACCGACCACCCTTACCTTGGTTTACCAGAGACTCGCGTGTTTCCTTAATAATGGTTACACCAGCACCCTGAAGTCGCCCATCTCCCTGCACCAAAGACCCCAACGGGTCCCGTTGCCACCATCCCTGCCCACGGAGGCGTTAACAACTTGCTGCATAACATCTCCCCCGGGTGCCCCGTAACTGCAGTGGTGGTGTCCAACCTCACCACACACCGTGGGTGGCGTCACAAACTTAATACGGCTCAGCCCGTACATATACGTCCTACATCCACCAGCCCCCACCCCTTTTCATTCGGAGTGTCCGCGAGACCCCCAGGTCTGGAGACCCTCGAGCCACCCACCTGAAGGTCCGGATCCAAGCAGCGGCAGGCTGCTGACGCGGGGGCGGCACACTTCCACATTTTAATTTATTTACGCAGCTAAGAGCTTTATTATTAGAAAATAGAATGTTTTCTAGCTAGCATCAGTAGCACACTGTGAAAGGCTAGAATCCCTTCCTACATGGCTCTAATGCATTATCCCTTCTCCGGAAGCAGACCCTACATTAATTGCAGACTTAAGTCTGCTTTACATGTTACAATGTATCGTGCGATCGCATTTGAGATCGCACCCGCCCCATCGTTTTTGTGGCACGGGCAATTTCTTGCCCGTATCGCACAATGCTGTAACCCCCGTCACACGTACTTACCTTCCAAATGACCTCGCTGTGGGCAGTGAACATCCACTTCCTGAAGGGGAGGGACATTCGGCCAATCAAAGCGGAGGGACGGAGATGAGCGGGACGTAACATCCCGCCCACCTCCTTCCGCACGCATTGCCAGCGGCCGCAGGTAAGCTGCAGTTCATTGTTCCCGGGGTGTCACACGGAGCGATGTGTGCTGCCACAGGAACAATGAACAACAAGACGTTCGATTTTTAGAAAATGAACGACTTGTCAACGATGAACGAGAAGGTGAGTATTTCTGCTCGTTCATAGCTTTCACACGCTACGAGATCACTAACGATGCCGGATGTGCGTCACTTACGACGTGACCCCGCCGACATCTCATTAGATATATCGTAGTGTGTAAAGCCCGCTTAAGAGCAATATTATTATAGAATAGGATCTATTTGAATTAGCCCTCAATAGGACTGTTGACTGTATGCGGCAGCACCAAGGACTGTAATGACTTGAACCCTGCCTACATGCCTCTAATACACTATCCCTACTCCAGAGAAAACCCTATAATAATTGCAGACTAAAAGCGATATTATGATAGAATAGTCTTTATTTGAATTAGCCTTGAAAAGCACTGTTGGCTTAATGTTGCACCAGCAGGTACTGTGAAGTTATATTCCTTCTCCGCCAGAAAGTCTATTTCTGGGTATAGTTTGCCAAGCATTGCATCACCAGGCTTTATATAAATCTGATGAGATTATGCGGCCGGCCAATTACAGTAATGCCAGTAGAGAACATTGCTAGGGCATTACTATGATTGCCAGACAATCCCTGCATGTTTAGTGGCGGAAAAAAAGCAGCAAAACATGCGGGGCGGGGACTTGAGCATGGCATCCAAGTACAATGGAGTATAGCATGTCTCAAGCACCCTAATGCTCTATCAAGTACTGAGCTGTGCCAAGCACGCACACCCATCACTAATTATAAATAAAGGCAGTATTATTTATATATACAGAGTCTGGGGAAGGTCGTCATTGTTTCTGGAGAATGTAATGTTACTGAAAAAGTTGAAAGGTAGTTGTATTGTTATGAGATACCTAGCACTTCAATCTGGTTATAAAGCAGCTGTTAATTATATAGTTATTCTAATACCATAAATCTACCATGAAAACAGGGATTGATACATGAATTATACAAAACAATGACAGCTAGTCTATTTCTGCCTATACATTTTAAAATGAATGTTCAATATAACAGCAAATAACACTTCTTCTTTTTTTTTTGCAGCCAATATCCAAGCTTATGGTCTGTGAGTAACAGCACTATTGGTTCATTGACACAAGCAGGAGGAATTGCTAATGGTCTGGGATCTCAGTACATAAGAAGTTCTTCCACTCACTACACACCATACAATCAAATAGTACCTTCACCCTCTCTGGCATCTCCCTTGTATGATGGTGTAAGCACAGATATAGAAGACAATCAGTATGATATTTCAGCACATGACAGAATGGCACCATCATGGGCACCAATGTCGCCATCCTCATTGTAAAAACAAAGAACAATTTCTTTTATGAACACTAAAAATTATTAATCGCTGTTGGCAGTTATGAACATTTTACTAATACTAACATACCTTTTCAATGTTATAGCAGTTGCAGAAAGAAATTAAGGTGTGTGTTACTTCTTGAGACAATGCACTGCAAAATATAGTGGACTATTTCAAATGCGTGATGTACAAATAACATTTGCAATTATTTGTAAAAATTTGATTTTGGTTCTGAAAGTTGAAATTCTCAGTCTCTCAAAAAATACAGTCTAGACGTTAGCTGAAACAATGATTTCAATGTTTTTGTATTTTAAAGAAATCTTATCAAAATATTTGTTTCATAATCCCTTTTATTTATCTATTTAATGGTATTTGTATATTAGAATACTTAAGGTTGGATTCAACTTTTTATTAATGGCCTATTTGACACCCACACCAATCAGCTGTTACCGGCACCAGTGGCTGCTGAAAACTCTTTTATGCTGCCGGTACACAGCAACTATGCCATTTCTATTGTAGCAGCAGCCGGACTCACAACAAGACTCCATACACTTACTTGAGAAAGTGACTTCCAACTGACAAACAAACTCCAGAGTGATCCAGTCCTTTTTTCAGAAGAGGACTGTTCTTTGAAACCTGAGAGGGACAGTGATTGTGAAGTATTTTACCAAACGTAATCACCATTACATACATAATTAGAACAGACTATGAAATAAAATTTTTGATGAAACTTCTTCTTTAAGATAATTTTACCCAACTCTGTTAATTTTTACATGCAGCCAAGCCATTCTATTTCAAATAATGTCAACTTTACAATTAGGCACAAAAGACTATGCCTAAAGCAGGCCTGTGAAAATGCTCTTTCTTCATAGTGTCAATGCCAAATATAATTCATAAAGTACTTATAAATATGTAATATAGTTGTATGTGGTTTACAAGTGACGTTCAGGTATTCTTACTCTGCTGACCCTGTCTCAAACATTTGCACTGGCTTGTAAGAGAATTAATTATGATTATCCTACAGGATCGTTGAGATACAGTACAGACCAAAGGTTTGGACACACCGTCTCATTCAAAGAGTTTTCTTTATTTTCAAGACTCTGAAAATTGTAGATTCACATTTAAGGCATCAAAACTATGAATTAACACATGTGGAATGAAATACTTAACAAAAAAGTGTGAAACAACTGAAAATATGTCTTATAGTCTAGGTTCTTCAAAGTAGCCACCTTTTGCTTTGATTACTGCATTGCACACTCTTGGTACTCTTGGCATTCTCTTGATGAGCTTCAAGAAGTAGTCACCGGAAATGAATTTCACTTCACAGGTGTGCCCTGTCAGGTTTAATAAGTGGGATTTCTTGCCTTATAAATGGGGTTGGAACCATCAGTTTTGTTGTGCAGAAGTCTAGTGGATACACAGCTGATAGTCCTACTGAATAGACTGTTAGAATTTGTATTATGGCAAGAAAAAAGCAGCTAAGTAAAGAAAAACGAGTGGCTATCATTACTTTAAGAAATGAAGGTCAGTCAGTCCGAAAAATTGGGAAAACTTTGAAAATGTTCCCAAGTGCAGTGGCAAAAGCCATCAAATGCTACAAAGAAAGAAACTGGCTCACATGAGGACCGCCCCAGGAAAGGAAGACCAAGAGTCACCTCTGCTGCAGAGGATACGTTTATCTGAGTCACCAGCCTCAGAAATCACAGGTTAACAGCAGCTCAGATTAGAGACCAGGTCAATGCCACACAGAGTTCTAGCAGCAGACACATCTCTAGAACAACTGTTAAGAGGAGACTTTGTGCAGCAGGCCTTCATGTTAAAATAGCTGCTAGGAAACCACTGCTAAGGACAGGCAACAAGCAGAAGAGACTTGTTTGGGCTAAAGAACACAAGGAATGGACATTAGACCAGTGGAAATCTGTGCTTTGGTCATATGAGTCCAAATTTGAGACCTTTGGATCTAACCACCGTGTCTTTGTGCGACGCAGAAAAGGTGAACGAATGGACTCTACATGCCTGGTTCCCACCGTGAAGAATGGAGGAGGAGGTATGATGGTTTGGGGGTGCTTTGCTGGTGATATTGTTGGGGATTTATTCAAAATTGAAGGCATACTGAACCAGCATGGCTACCACAGCATCTTGCAGCGGCATGCTATTCCATCCGGTTTGCGTTTAGTTGGACAATCATTTATTTTTCAACAGTACAATGTCCCCAACACACCTCCAGCTTGTTTAAGGGCTATTTGACTAAGAAGGAGAGTGATGCGTGCTACGCCAGATGACCTAGCCTCCACAGTCACCAGACCTGAACCCAATCGAGATGGTTTGGGGTGAGCTGGACTGCAGAGTGAAGGCAAAAGGGCCAATAAGTGCTAGGCATCTCTGGGAACTCCTTCAAGACTAAATAATGGGATGTATTAAAAGAGGTATAAGTGTTCATGAAAAAAATATAGTTCTACCTCTGTACAAGTCACTAGTGCGACCGCACTTAGAATACTGTGTACAATTCTGGTCACCGATATATAAGAAGGACATAGCTGAACTGGAGAGGGTGCAGAGAAGAGCCACCAAGATTATTAGAGGAATGGGTGGGCTGCAATACGAAGACAGGTTATTAAACTTGGGGTTATTTAGTTTGGAAAAACGAAGGCTTAGGGGGGATCTAATCACAATGTATAAATATATGAGGGGACAGTACAGAGACCTTTCCAAAGATCTTTTTACACCTAGGCCTGCGACTGGAACACGGGGGCATCCGCTACGTCTTGAGGAAAGAAGGTTTAATCATAATCACAGACGAGGATTCTTTACTGTACGAGCAGTGAGACTATGGAACTCTCTGCCGCATGATGTTGTAATGAGTGATTCACTACTAACATTTAAGCAGAGCCTGGACGTCTTTCTTGAAAAATTTAATATTACCAGTTATGTATATTAGATTTTATGACAGGGTATTGATCCAGGGAACTAGTCTGATTGCCGGATGTGGAGTCAGGAAGGAAATTTTTTCCCCATTGGAACTTGTTTGCCACATTGGGGTTTTTTTTTGCCTTCCTCTGGATCAACATGTTAGGCTACGGGTTGAACTAGATGGACTTAGAGTCTCCCTTCAACCTTAAAAACTATGATACTATGATACTATGATAAGACTGTTGGAAGACCATTTACTGTGACTACCTCTTGAAGCTCATCAAGAGAATGCCAAGAGTGTGCAAAGCAGTATTCAAAGCAAAAAGTGGCTACTTTGAAGAACCTAGAATATAAGACATATTTTCAGTTGTTTCACACTTTTTTGTTAAATATTTCATGCCACATGTGTTAATTCATAGTTTTGATGCCTTCAATGTGAATCTACAATTTTCAGAGTCATGAAAATAAAGAAAACTCTTTGAATGAGGTGTGTCCAAACTTTTGGTCTGTACTGTATAATGTGATTAATCTCGTAAACGATGCTTCCTGTTATTTCTCTCTTTTTATAGACTCTATTGATATGTAGTGGTGAAATGTTCAAAGTTGTTGCTTATTCATATTTTAAATAGTTCATCTCCATTGGTCACTTTTTGAAGTAAAAGTCCACATTGATCCCTATTTATTTTTTAATTGAGTAATCAGACCAGTAATGATGGCACTATAGTCAGGTGGCCAGGCATCTAAAAAAGCCAGTCAAACTCATGTTACCTGCCTCCCACCTCACCTCTCGAGACACGTTACTTGTGGTCAATAGTTACATAGTGGGCTCTATTTAATAGTTAAAAGTGTACAACTTAACTTCTCAGTCTCCAGGTAATCCTGCTAATTTTTTTAAGATTTACTAAGTATATAGTATGGGCTGGAAAGACTGCATAAAGGTCATATTATTCTTGTAACTAAACCTGATCAGAACTCCTGAGTTCCTGGTTTACATTAAAGGTCAGGCAAAGCGTTTATGACGTTTTATGCCCGGTCATTGAGAGAACTGTATAGTTACAAGTTTTCCTGCACAGTGCACATCCTCTCTATTCCCTCCCTGAACTCATCTTTATGATCAGTTTGTAAAATAAAAAGAAGCAGCATGCAGCTGCATGATACAAGAGCAAGGGGGATGATTCATGTTGTAGACCTTGAGTAAGTGCTAAGCATGGGTGCAGCTAACGTGAAAGGGTACCGTATATACCAAGATATCAGGCTTTGTAGTACAGGGGGTCCAAGGAGGCATCCGTGTGATAGAAGGAATTTGGAGAGCTGTCTGTGTGAGAGACAACAACATAGCAAACATTCCGTGTAACAGAATCAAATGGAGGAGTATCTTGGGACATAGGGGCATAGGAAGCCCCCTGTGTGACACTTGCATTGGGTCACTACTGTATGAAGGGGTCTAAAAGGGCATGTTTACTAAATAGGGACACTTTTATAAAATTTTCCCACTATGGGGAGTTTAATATTATGCAGGGGCAGAATGAAATTATTATAATTCTGAAAAGGCTCTAAAAATGTGCTATTACAGTGTAGAGTAGAAAGAGGGCCACATTAATGTTTAGTATACTATTATCCTCTGGGCAATATCTCTTTGGCACTATATTTTTTCTGAGTGGGTTATTATAGCTAGGACATAACACACTTATTTCCAAAGTACAGTATTTGCTGGTATAGCAGGCACAAAGATGAATAAAGTAGTACAATGTTGCTGTTAAAGGGTGGCTGACTGTGAAATTTCTGTAGAAGGTGTGGTTTGGGTGAAGGAGGAACTGGAAAAGCGAGGAAACAAAAAATGTCTTAGCAGCAAACTTTGGATTTGGTACAGATAAATTGTGAATATTCTAAAAATATGTCACATGTGTGTCATTAGATTTAATTGTACTGTATCCACTGATAAGGTCTGCAGAGTTCCCACATAAGACTGGTATCTGATACTATAGCCTTATATTTATGTTTTTATTCATTATTTGTATAGTGACATTATTTTCACAATTGTATAACATATGGTCATAATGTGATGGACTTAACTTATTTTACTCTTCTGGCATTACATGTAACTATAATGTAATTTTCAGATAAAATTTTAGTGCTGAGCCAATAAATCTAAATCTATATTAAAGCTGTCTTTATTACATACCACTCTAAAACCATAGTTTTGAAAAAACTACAC
Source organism: Anomaloglossus baeobatrachus (assembly GCF_048569485.1). Classification (NCBI taxonomy): domain Eukaryota; kingdom Metazoa; phylum Chordata; class Amphibia; order Anura; family Aromobatidae; genus Anomaloglossus; species Anomaloglossus baeobatrachus. The sequence goes on from NC_134355.1 coordinate 235,007,884, forward strand.
CTTTACTTTTTAGATTTCAATTACCTTACATGCTGTATAGAATGTCTGTATCTACTGTAATTGACTATTCAAAATTATATAGAGTTGCAACTAAAATTATTCAACTCATACTGCAAATTAGATTTATTACAATAATATTGAAAACTTTCAACTCATTTTTGTGTGACACCCTGGACTAGTCAGGTCGTCCCAGGTAGTCACACACACAACACCCCCCTTCCCGAGTACGTGACATTAGTCAAACTTAAAAACCCTTGTCACCACCCTCCAGGTTTGATGTACACACCAGGGGGGTGGAGCCAGGTGGTTGGCTCCACCCACCGAGAAGTTCACAGGCCTGGAGGTGGGAAAAAGACACAAGTTGTAGTGCAGAGTAGAGAGAAGTCAAGTTCAAGGGCAGACCTGTGTCCAGGCCTGCCATAGTCTACTCAGGTGTCTGGGTCGGAGCCCAGGCACCTCTGGCAAGGAGGCAGATGGTGGTGGCCCGCCGGTACCAAACCGGGGAACCGATTGGAAACCGGAGCACCAGGAGTGGTACTCAGACCCAGTACAAAGCCCCGAACCGACAGGGCCGAGTCAAATCAACTGATTGCGGACTGGACTTAAGGACCTTTCCCACACAAGGCCTGTTAGAAGACAACAGCCCAACCATATAGGGTAAAGCCACCGCCAAGGCATAGAGACCCAAAAGGCCAGCGTCTGCGAGCAAACGGGCTCCTACGGCATACACAAGTCGGGGAGCGGACTACCGTTGCTTAGGCATAGGAGTCAAACATTCATACAGAGAGGTGCAGGAGAAAGGCGGAAACCACCAACTGGGTGGGAGAAGCTGCAGCCGGCTGCGGGCCCCGTTCATCACCCCGTTTGGTTTACCAGAGACTTCAGTGTATTGTGTCATAGTGACTACACCAGTGCCTTCGGGCCGCGCACCGCGTTGCACAGCATCAGCACACAGCACGTACCCACTTAGCACTTCCCTCGGGCCCCCGGGACCATCGCTCCCCTACCCACGGAGGGGTCAACACCAAGCTGTGCAACACCGTCCCCGGGAGGCCTAGTTAACGGCAGCGGTGGTGTCCATCCATTCACCATAACCCGTGGGTGGCGTCACGAACTTACGTCCAAAACCAAACCACCGCGGCCCCGGCCGTGGAACTTCCCAGTCAAGTCCCTGCGTGTAGCGCCAACTCCCTTGCAGAGCAACGAGACCCCCGGGTCCGTGAGAGGCTCGAGCCACAACCCACCATACGATCACGGATCCGAGCGGCTGGGCGGTCGCAGCCGAGCCCGTGGGGCGGTACATTTGCAATACACCAGTATAGCAAGAAATTTGTTGGTTGCCCCAGCCCCCTTAAACTGCCATAAAACTATAAACCCTGCGCTTGTGCTATGTAAATGAGTGTGTGACTAGGGAGCATCGATATCCCTGGAATAATTCTCCCTGTTATCTTGTAAGTAGAGACAAGTCAAGGTTAGCCAATTTCAAATTCAGTACGAGCCTTAGATAGTTCATTCAGGCTTGGAAACCCTGAGCACTTTCCCCAAAAGTCGATATTGTTTGTTTTTGTTCATTTTCTGCCCCTGACCACTGGCCGCATTTCCAAAAATGCTTTTGTAATAACATTTTATGCTTTTGTATAGGATTGTGGTGCTGTCTTATGTGGGGGATGTGTAAAATCAGTGGAGGAGGTGAGGACTCTGGACCAGGAGAAGGCACCGGACCATGGGTGCCTAATGGTAAATACGGCCCTGCCTGGGACTGAAACAATTTGTCCACTACTTGCCCTCAAATCTGCTGCATTCTCTCCACCACAGAATCAACTCCCGGATAAGCCGAAGCCTCAACCTGCCCTGAAGAGAACCTAGGATAAAACCCAAAATTGCAGAAAAAAGGAGACATCAAAGTAGCAGAGCTAGCCCTATTATTGAGAGAAAACTCTGCCAATGGCAAAAAAGAAACCCAGTCATCCTGATCCGCTGATACAAAACATCTCAAATAGGTTTCCAAAATCTGATTTGCTCTTTCAGTCTGACCATTGGTCTGAGGATGAAAAGCAGAAGAAAAAGACAGCTCAGTTCCTAATTTAGAACAAAATGCTCTCCAAAATCTGGTCACAAACTGAACTCCTCTGTCTGACACAATATTCTCAGGAATACCATATAAACAAACCACCTGTTGAAAAAACAAGGGCACCAACTCTGAAGAAGATGGCAACTTCGGCAATGGTACCAAATGGACCATTTTAGAGAATCTATCACAAATAACGCAAATAACCATCATCCTCTGAGATACAGGAAGATCAGAAATAAAATACGTGGTGATATGAGTCCTAGGTCTCTTAAGGGTGCTTTACACGAGACGATCTATCGTGCGATAGATCATCGAGGTCACGGTTTTTGTGACACACATCCGGCATCGCTTGCGACGTCGGGCTGTGTGACACCTCCGAGCGACGCAGTATCGCTCACAAATCGTGAGTCGTGTATTCGTCGCTCGGTTTCATAATCTCGTTTAATTAAAATGGCGCCGGTTGCTCATCGTTCCTGGGGTAGCACACGTCGCTCCGTGTGACACCCCAGGAACAGTGAACAGCAGCTTGCCTCCGTCCCGGGGCACCTGCCGGCTATGCGGAAGGAAGGAGGTGGGCGGGATGTTTACGTCGCGCTCATCTCCGCCCCTCCGCTTCTATTGGCAGGCGGCTGTGTGACGTCGCTGTGACGCCGAATGTCCCTCCCACTTCAGGAAGTGGATGTTCGTTGCCCACAGCGAGGTCATCCAGAAGGTAAGTACGTGTGACGGGGTTAAACAAGTTTGTGCGCCATGGGCAGCGGTTTGCCCGTGACTCAAAAACGACGGGAGCGGGTACGATCGATTGTGAAATCGCACAATCGGTCGTCCCGTTTAAAGCAGATTTTAGGCACAGGCAACGGCAACAACAACCCACTAGAACGTGAGCAACAAGGCTTAGATCTGGAACAAATCCCACAAGATTGCACAAAACTCCTGACATCTCGAGATAAAGAAGGCCACCAAAAAGACCTAGTCACAACATCCCTACATCACAACATCCCAGACCACCCCTCCTTGGTCTGACGAAGCGTTGAACACCACAAATACGTGAAACGCGCGTTACCTGCTTTAGGGGGGACTTTTTTGGTCTTTGATTCCTGCACTCTGGCACTTTAAAGCAATCACTGGTGATCCTCCTGTACTCTATACAGCCGCTGGTAGGTACCGTTGTCCGGACGTATTCATATGTCTAGCGTGCTGTTCAATTTACTTCTAGTTTGGACACCAGCTACTGCTTTCTGGTTTCACTTGGCAATAAATTTTGTAATCGGCATGCAATGTTTTGTATTTTGTCTACCATTGTACTTGCCATGTGAATTTTTTGACTAAATTTTGCGTTGTGCCTTAAGTGCCCTCTGTCTTTTTGCATTTAACTGCATAAATTTGTGCTGCATCTAACAATAGATGAGTTAATAAACTTTGATATGTATCTTTTGCAATATAACCACGTTTGCTCTCCTGTTTGTTCATCACAACATCCCAGGATGACCCGCCAATACAGAACAATGAATCTCGAACATAACTCTAGTCCTCCATTGATCAAGAACGTAAAGTTTCCCCACAGGACATCTCTCAGTTTGTCCCCCTGAAATCTCTCAAGTGCTAACTTCAAATAAGGCGAAATAGCGGAGAGGACCACATCTTCATTCAGGATGGTAGATGGCTCAACAACATCAAGAATCAGCAAAGAAACTTCTAGAGAGGGAATCGGCTTTAATATTCTTGGCGCCAGAAAGAAAAGAGACCACAAAATTGAAATGTGTAAGAAATAGAGCCCACCTAGCTTGCCTAAGATTCAGTCTCTTGGCAGATTCAAGGTAGGTCAGATTCTTATGGTCGGTGAGCACCACATCTTGTTGTCTTGCCCCCTCCAACCAGTGTCTCTGTCACGGGCGGGGAGGATGCCACTGCGCTGCGCTCGCTAATGCTCGGGTCCGGCGCTGCTGCGATGGCTGCTCGGTGGCTCAAGTGGTGGGCCGGATCCGGGGGACTCGAGCGGCGCTCCTCGCCCGTGAGTGAAAGGGGTGGTTGGTTTGGGGGATTTAGTCTGTGACGCCACCCACGGGTTATGGTGAGGTTGGGCAAGACTGCTGCTGGTGACGGGGATCCCGGGAGCGATGGTAGGGAGCAGCTGGGATGTTGTTTTCCCCCTCCGTGGGTAGGGGTTGGTGGTCCCGGGGCCCGGTGAGGTGACGGGGAGGCAGGGCTGGCAAGGTGCAGGGTCACCTGGACTGCACAGCGCAGTGCCGGATGGCACGGTTGTACTCACTCAGCCACAAATGTACGCAAAGTCTCTGGTAAACCAAACGGCTGGATGGACGGGTCCCGCAGCCGGCTGCTGTGGTTTCTCCCGGACGGTTGGTGGTGGCTGCCTTTCCCTGCACCTTTGTGTATGTTCGGTCCCGATGGCTTCCCAACGGTAACCCGCTCCCCAGCGTGTATATGTGCCGGAGGAGCCCTTTTGCCCGCAGGCTCTGGCCCTTGGAACTCTAGCTGTGGTGGTAGCTGTATTTCCTTCTACTGGTCGGACGGTTGCCTTCTATCAGGCCATGGATGTTAGGAAACCCCTGGGGTTCTGGTCACTGACGGATTTGACCTCTTAATGGCGACTCCAAGCCTGGTCGGGGTCCGCAGGCCCTGCCGGTGTGTGCTGGCTTCACTTCGCTCCCCGGTTCGGTATCGGCGGGCCACTGCCCGACCCCGGTCCTACGGTTCCGCGTTGATTTGCCTCTCCTGTAGACGGCCACCACTGTCTGCCAACCTTGCTCTTAGTGCCCGGGCCACACACCCGGACACGGTCAGTTTACTCCTTTTTACTCCTTCACTCCTCTCCCTTGCACTTCCCTAACTCTACTCTCTCTTCCTTTTCCCACCTCCAGGACTGTGAACTCCTCAGAGGGTGGGGCCAACCGCATGGCTCCACCCCACCTGGTGTGGACATCAGCCCCTGGAGGGAAGCAACAAGTATTTTGTGTCTGGCTGATGTGCCTGTCTCGGGGTGGGGATGTGTGTTGCAGTACCTGTGACGACCTGGCTAGTCCAGGGCGCCAAATCTCCATTCTTCAAAGGCCCACTTCATAGCCAATAATTATCGATTACCCACATCATAATTTCGTTCAGATGGAGAAATTTTTTGAGAAAAGAAGGCAAAAGGCTGTAGCTTGGAAGTTCTAGGATCTCTTGGAGACAAAACAGCTCCTGCTCCAATCTCTGAAGTATCAATCTCCACCTGAAACGGAAGAGAAACATCAGGTTGCTGCAGGACTGGGGCAGAAGTGAACCTCTTTTTAAGCTCCTGGAAAGCCATAATTGCCTCTGGATTCCGAATCTCAATGTCAGCTGCCTTTTTGGTCAAATCAGTCAAAGACTTAACAACACTAGAGAAATTTCCTATTAATTTACGGTAAAAAATTAGCAAAGCCCAAAAATTTTTGAAGGGATTTCAAAGAGGTTGGCTGAACTCAGTCTTGAATGGCCTGAACCTTGATCGGATCCATTTCAATAGAAGCCGGGTACAGAATAAACTCCAAAAAGGAAATTCTTTGCACGCCAAAGAGACATCTCTATCCCTTAACGTACAATACATTTTCCTTATGTACCTGAAAAACTGTCTGAACTTGCTCAACATGAGCATCCCAATCATCAGAAAAAATCAAAATATCATCCAAATGAACTATCAGAAATTTGCCAATCAGGTCCCGAAAAATATCATTCATGAATGACTGAAAGACGGAGGGGGCATTAGTGAGCCCAAAAGGCATCACTAGGTACTCAAAATGCCCCTCAGGGGTATTAACACTAGAAGTTCCAGAAATTTCGAGCTCCCTGGGTTCCAAAGGTAGAAATGTTAAATGACCCCTCTCTGGGACTTTTAGTGTTAAAGGCCATCTTCCATTCCTCACCCTCCTTAATTCGAACACCATCGAACCCCATTGAAAACAATGGCAGACAAACACATACAGTACAAACACATAGAAAACACCTTCTAAAGTGTCCAAAAGGTGACAAACAACTCAGAAGACACCACAAACACATAGAAAAGTGACAAGTACATATACTCATGCTGAAAGAAAAGAGCTGGACGAGTAAAAGAAGGAGGAGACACAAATGTAGTAGTATCTCCAAATGAACATCGATGCCATGACTGTGCAACTGGAGCCTTACTCATTTTGAGCTTCCAATCTGGAAAAATGACCTGAGCTCGCCCTTTACGCTTGGAGATCTTGTCGTTTCCCTCAGCCAGCGTTCTCTCGGAACGTGAATTCAGTGCTGCTGAGGGTGTGCTGACCGATAAGCGCACGCGTCTGTCCAGTGACAATGTGGACAGACTAATGTTCATCAAGATGAACAAATTATGGATCCGCAAGGACTTTTATACCCAAGTGTCATCCTGGTGAGAGTAAAGGCTTGTGTATTTTTGATTGTGCTTCATGCAAATCAACATTTTAAGTTTTCAACTGTGGGACAATTGATGCCACTTAAGTGGCGTCTGTGGCCAAATTTTTGGAAAACAAGGAGACTCTTGTTGGAGTCCCCTTGATGTGTTTTACATGATTTTAGAAGGGCATGACTGTTGTGAATGTCAGTTATGCTTTTGCTGCTGTGAGGCTCCCTGTTGTGGCAAGGAATGGTTTGGACAGAGACCAGGTGTGTTGAGCAATGGGCGTTTCTATTGCTAACTCTCTGCCTATTTAAACCCTGGTCTGCTAGCAGGCTATGCCGGATGTCAGTTGTTCTTTGTTCACCAGCCTCCTTCATCCTGCTCCAGGCCACATTTACCCCAGATAAGCGCTTGGCTCTTTATTTGTTGTTTGGTTGTTTTTGCTCTTATCTGAGTTTGTCATTTACTGTGGTTATTGTCAGTTTATTTGCATGCAGGGATCTTCCCCCTCAGTTGCTTAGCTGGGAAGCTCCCTGCAGCTATGTTTTGAGTATTGCTCCTATAAGTGTGCTTGTTGCTTCTTGTATTTTTAATGGTTCCTGCTTTCTGTTCATTGGTATGACAAGAGCGCCTGGTATAGGACGGAGTTCAGATCTAGCGATCTTGGGGCTTTTTGTACTATCAGGTTTTTGGATATTTGTAGGGTTTTTGTCTGGCCACTATCAGTCCCTTTCCTATCCTGTCCTATTTAGTCAGTAGGGCCTCACCTTTTGCTAATCCTATCATCTATCTGTGTATTGTGTTCTCCTATATCACCGCAGTCTTTGAATGTGGGGGGCTTGCTATTCCTTTGCAATCTATTTTCTGAGGCAGAGAGTTATTCATCTTTCCTTCCTTTAGGATAGCTAGTTCTCCGGCTGGGTTCGTGGTGCACAGTATGTTAGTTCACCCCTCGGCTACTTCTAGTGTTGTTGGTTAGTAAGGGGATGGCGGCCAGATTAGTTGCCAATGCTCTTGTCACCTTTTACCAATGATTTATGGTGGTCTTCCATGGTTCTGGATCATAACAGTACATCCGGCGAACAAATTTAAAGGGTACTCTTAAGAAGAAGAAAAAAAAAAGTCTGCTGAAAGATTTTTTTTTTTGGTGTTTTTCCTCTTTTTCTTTGGTTTCCATGGAAGATTTATTTTTTCTAGCATGGATGAATTGGGTGAGCGTGTTGCTCATCTTGATGCTAAGGTTCGTCGTATAGAGTCTTATCTTGCACAGACTCCCATTGCAGATTATCGTTCCTGAATTTTTTTCGGGAGATAGGTCGAGATTTTTGAGCTTCAAAAATAATTGTAAATTATTTTTTGACCTGCGCCCTACGTCCTCAAGGAATCCCGTACAGCAAGTCAAGATTGTCAACTCCTTACTGCGTGGTGACCCTCAGGACTGGGCCTTCTCTTTGGCGTCTGATGATCCGATTCTCAGTGATGTGGACTCCTTTTTTTCAGGCCTTGGGTTTATTATATGACGAACCCAATATTGTGGACCAAGCAGAAAAGGCCTTGTTGTCCTTAACTCAGGGTCTGGATTCTGCAGAAACTTTTTGTCAGAAATTTCGAAAGTGAGCGGTCGTTACCAAATGGAATGATGACGCGCTTCGGCTCTTTTTCGGAAGGGTATTGCTGATACTGTGAAGGATGTAATGGTGGGATTCCCCGTCCCTTCTGGTCTTGATGCCTCTTTGACCTTAGCCATTCAGATTGATAGGTGGTTACGTGAGCGCAGGAAGATACCTGCTGGTTTTGTGCCTATGTAACAGCCTTTGGAGCCTAGGGAGTGTGATAGGGTCCTTTCTAATGCTAGTCGGCAGGGATTCAGACAGAAGAATAGACTGTGCTTCTATTGTGGAGACGATTCTCATAATTAGAGTTGAGCATGGTTGGTGGTTCTCCAGTTCGCGGTTCGAGTGATTTTGGGGGCTGTTCTAGATCGAACTAGAACTCGAGCTTTTTGCTAAAGCTCGATAGTTCCAGTTGCGTTCGAGAACGGTTCTAGCAGCAAAAAGCCAAGCTAGTTACTAGCTGGCTTTCCGCTGTAATACTGTAAGTCACTCTGTGACTCACACTATTATGAAATTTCAACGTATAGTGTGCGTGGACTGCGCATTCAGATCACTGCTGCTGGGATAATGGCGATCGCCATTTTTTTTTTTCCTTGTTTTCCTTCCCTAAGCGCGCGCGTGTAGTGGGGCGGGCCAGCATGTCAGCCAATCCCAGACACACACACAGCTAAGTGGACTTTTAGCCAGAGAAGCAACGGCATGAATGATAGGATGTCCATGTCACATGTCCCTGCATTATAAAAATGGGTATCTGCCCGTCAGGACGCCATTATTTGCCTTCTGCGTCTAGGTGTCAGTCACCGCTGGCGTAGCTCTTGTCTCCGATACTGCTGTGTACGCTCTACACACAGCGCTATACAGAATAGGGATAGAAGTTTCTTTTAGCCCTTGTAAGGGCTAATAACAGCAGGCTCAGAGCCAAAGGTGACAGTCAGGTCCGTGGAAACAGATTTTAACAGCTACAGAAGATAACAGCGTCTGTGTAGCTAAGCTCAGGGACTTCCTCGCTGCATTTCCCCATTAGGAGGGATAGAAAGTGAGGCTTCCTTTCCTCTACACTGACCCACAACCCTGCCACTGTATCCTCCTGCCCTTTGCACACTCAAGCTCATTGTTACTAAGCCATTATACTAGCAAACACTGAGGAAACTTAGTGGCATCCTAAAAGTGGCTGTTGGGCTTCATTATTGTCCCACTGGTGCAAAGCTATTTGCAGCACCACTGCATTGCACACTCAAACTCATTGTTACTAAGCCATTATACTAGCAAACACTGAGGAAACTTAGTGGCATCCTAAAAGTGGCTGTTGGACTTCATTATTGTCCCACTGGTGCAAAGCTATTTGCAGCACCACTGCATTGCACACTGAAACTCATTGTTACTAAGGCATTATACTAGCAAACACTGAGGAAACTTAGTGGCATCCTAAAAGTGGCTGTTGGACTTCATTATTGTCCCAATGGTGCAAAGATATGTGCGGCACCTCTACATTGCACACTCAAACTCATTGTTACTAAGCCATTCTAATAGCAAAATATGCTGCCAGTTTAAGGGCCGTAGTTGCATTGTCAGGGATAGTTATTGTTGTTTATTCTGCTGTTAATAAAGCTAGACCACCGCTGCAATCTACACCACCTCTCAATTTTTACTACCAAATTTTAATTGCACAATTTTGTCGCAATCAAAATGAGTGGCAAAATGACAGATGCTGGTGGAAAGGAGAAGAGGCGTGTTGGAAAAGGAAAAAAAGGGTTTGTCCGTGGGGAAGGTGGCAAAGCTCTATTAACATCTGCTGAAGATAGACCATCTTCCAGCAAAAGTAAGATGTCTACTACTTAACGTGGACAATCCGATGTGCTCCCTTTTTTACGGACACGAACAACTGGAACAAAGTTAGATGATGGCCAAAAAAAGAAAATGCTTGAATGGATCTCAAGTGGTCCAACAAGTGCCCTCTCCGCCACCTCAACTACCGCATCCAAAACACCAGTCCTCTGAGTTGTCATCCCAATCACACTTGCTTTCTCCCAGCTCTGAAGTCTCCATCCGCCCTGCACAGTATGGTGGAACTGAGATGGCTGAGTCTGAAGAGCAGTTCAGTCACACTATAGCCTGGGAATCAGAGTTCTGCTCCAAATATACAGTGAGTACAGACCAGGAAATGGTCTGCAGTGATGCCCAGAACCTTTGTGACTCTGATTCAGGCCGTGAGGACCAAGTTTCTGAGCATAATGTTGACCCTTATTCACAAACTGTAACACCTGTTGTTATAGACAATGCGGAACATACTGATGACGATGAGACGTAGATACCAGATTGGGATGACAACTTAAATATTCGGTCAGGGCAAGAAGAGGCTCGGTCTGAGGGTGAGGGGAGTGCAAACACAACAATTGATGAGGAAGTTCTAGATCCCACCTACTGTCAACCCACAGTCAGGCACTCTAGGAGGTCAACAGAGGCGGTGGAGGAGGATGCAACTAACGACGAAGTTACCTTGCGCCTTCCTGGACAGAGTCAGAGTACTGGAAGCACGTCTACAACTGCATCCTCAGCCACCACTCTGCCTCTGAGCACTAGTCGGGGTGGATCAGCAGGTCGCATGCCCTCTAAGCCTTGCCTAGCCTGGTCCTTTTTTGAGATAGCAAAAGATCACCCAAATCTTGTGATATGTAAAATTTGTCGTGATTCTGTTAGTAGAGGGCAAAACCTCAGGAGTTTGACAACTTCTTCCATGAATCGTCACATGAAAAAATATCATATGTCCCAGTGGGAAGCTCACCGTGCTGCAATGCGGTCTAGCAGAGCGAACCATCCACCGCCTGCCCCTTCAAGTGCATCCACGCGCTCTTCATCTTCTAGGACTGTGGGGACAGCTGTCACACCTGTTTTTTTTACGCACAACTTCCACCACTGTAACCGCAACAGGCAGTTTGCTTGGTAGGTCGTCAGTTGGTTTGGAAGGGGAAACAAGTGCGTGTGTACAGCTCTCTCAGACATCGATAGCACCAACGTTGGATGAAGGCAACATCATGTCTACGCCTGCACTTTCCCCACAAACCTGCATTTTTCCAGGGACACCCTACTCAACACCGTCTACACACAGCAGCCAGATCTCTGTCCCTCAGATGTGGACAAATAAATGGCCATTTCCTGCAACCCATGACAAAGCTGAGAGGTTGACTTTATCCCTCTGTAAGCTCTTGGCTACCGAAATGCTGCCTTTCTGCCTGGTGGACACACAGGATTTTAGAGACCTTATGTCTGTCACTGTGCCCCAGTACCAGATGCCCAGTCGCCACTACTTCTATAAGAAAGGTGTGCCTGCGCTACACCAGCATGTCGCACACAACATCACCGCTTCCTTGAGAAACTCTGTGTGTGAACGGGTGCATTTCACCACCGATACTTGGACCAGTAAGCATGGACAGGGACGTTACAGGTCGCTGACTGGGCACTGGGTAACTATGGTGATAGATGGTCAAGGGTCTGCTGCACAAGTCTTGCCGTCCCCACGACTTGTGTGTCAATCCTCTGTCTGTTCAAGTTCCGCCACTGCTTCTGCCTCCTCCACCTCGTCTGGGTCCTCCACCTCCGCTCCAAGCCTGGCTGGTCAGGCCACTAGCGTTCTAACTGCGCAGAAGGAATCACGCACCTCTCATTACTATGCTGGCAGCAGAGCGCAATGGCATCAGGCGGTCTTTAGCTTGAAATGTCTTGGAAATAAGAGTCACACAGCGGCTGAGTTGTGGGCAGCTCTGGAGACTGAGTTTGGTAAATGGTTGTCTCCACTCAACCTGCAGCCTGGTAAGGCCGTCTGCGACAATGCTGCAAACCTGGGTGCGACCCTTCGCCGGGGCAAGGTGACACACGTGCCTTGTATGGCTCACATGTTGAACCTTGTTGTCCAGCAATTTTTAACACACTATCCTGGCCTAGATGGCCTTCTGAACAGGGCACGAAAACTGTCTGCTCACTTCCGCCGTTCAATCACAGCTGCTGAGCAACTTGCAACGCTCCAGAAGTCTTTCGGCCTGCCGGTTCATTGCCTGAAATGCGATGTGCCGACACGCTGGAATTCGACTCTTCAACATGCTACAGCGACTGTGGCAGCACCGTCGAGCCCTGGTGCAATACGTCATGACGTATAGCCTGGGCCAATGAGATGCAGAGGTGGGGCAGTCACCCTGATGGAGTGGTCTCAGATCAAGGACCTATGCACCCTTCTGCACAGTTTCGACATGGCGACGAATATGTTTAGCGCTGACAATGCCATTATCAGCATGACAATTCCAGTCATTTACATGCTGGAGCACACGCTAATCACTATTTGGAGTCAGAGGGTGGGACAACAGGAAGGGGAGGAACTACAGGAGGATTCATATGCGCAAGAGACAACAACATCACCATGGTCCAGACGTTCATCATCACCAACGCAGCAGGCATGGGACCATGGGGGACAGGGATCAACAAGGGCGCATAGTAGCAGGCGAAATGTTGAGAAAGGTGCAAGTGAACATGAAGAAATGGAGGACGAACTGTCCATGGACATGGAAGACTCAGCGGATGAGGGAGACCTTGGTCAAATTTCAGTTGAAAGAGGTTGGGGGGAGATGTCAGAGGAAGAAAGAACGGTTAGCACCTCTATGCCACAAACACAGCATGGACTTGGTCCGCATGGCTGTGCAAGACACATGAGCGCCTTCTTGCTGCACTACCTCCAACATGACCCTCGTATTGTCAAAATTAGAAGTGATGATGACTACTGGCTTGCCACACTATTAGATCCCCGGTACAAGTCCAAATTTTGTGACATAATTCCAGCCATAGAAAGGGATGCACGTATGCAGAAGTATCAGCAAAAGCTGTTACTCGATCTTAGCTCGGCTTTTCCACCAAACAACCGTGGTGCAGGGAGTGAATCTACCAGTTGTAACTTGACAAATATGGGACGGTCTCGTCATCTTCAACAGTCTACCCGTACCAGTAGCACCGTATCTGGTGCTGGTAACAGCAATTTTATTGAATCTTTTCATAACTTTTTTAAACCATCTTTTGTAAGGCCACCAGAGACAACAAGTCTGACACATAGTGAACGGCTGGAGAGGATGATACAGGATCTTCAAATGAACATCGATGCCATGACTTTGCAAATGGAGCCTTGCTCATTTTGGGCTTCAAATCTTGAAAAATGGCCAGAGCTCTCCACTTACGCCTTGGAGATTTTGTCGTGCCCAGCTGCCAGTGTTGTCTCTGAATGTGTCTTCATGCTGCTGGGTGTGTGCTGACAGATAAGCGCACGCGTCTGTCCAGTGAAAATGTGGACAGACTAACGTTCATCAAAATGAACAAGTCATGGATCCACAAGGAATTTACTACCCCTGTGTCATCCTGGGGAGAGTAAATGCTTGTGGATTTGGAATGTGCTTGATGCAAATCTACCTGTGAAGTGTACAACTGGGGCACAAGTGCTGCCACTGAAGGGGTGGGTGTGTGTGTGGCCCAATTTTTGGATAAAAGGGAGACTCCGCTTGGAGTAACTCTTGCTTGCTGTGTTTTTTAAAAGGAGCCAAGATGAACAATTCATGGTTCAGCAAATACTTTGCTACCTACCCCGGTGTCATCTTGGGGACGGTTAAGTATGGCGTAATTTTGAATGTGCTTGATGCAAATCTACCTGTGAAGTGTACAACTGGGGCACAAGTGCTGCCACTGAAGGGGGGTGTGTGTGTGGCCCAATTTTTGGAAAAAAGGGAGACTCCGCTTGGAGTAACCTTGCGGTTTTTTTTACATGATTTTAAAATGGCATGCCATGCCTATATCTGTGTCTCATCCTCTTTTCCTTGTAACGCTGTTTTTTTTTCGCATGAGAATTTGTTCTTGTCACTTTCCCATGTGTTTGTGTTGTGTTGTGAGTTGTTTGTCACCTTTTGGACACCTTTGAGGGTGTTTTCTAGGTGTTTTTATGTGTTTGTGATTGCCTCCCATTGTTTCCTATGCGGTTCGAGTGGTTCGCCGAACCGGTTCACCGAACCAAACTCGAACGAGACCTCCGTTCGGCGAACAGAACTCGAGCCGAACCACGACCGGTTCGCTCATCTCTACTCATAATATCTCTGTCTACACTAAACGTGAAAGGAGATTGGTTACTTCTGTTACTGTGGGTTCTTTGCAACCAAAGCTTCTTTTGTCTGTCACATTGGTTTGCTCATTGTCTTCCTTTTCTGCATTGGCCCTTGTGGACTCAGGGGCAGCGCTCAATTTGATGGATTTTGGTTTTGCTAGGGATTGTGGTTTCCCCATGGTTCCTTTGCAAACTCCTATTCCTTTAAGGGGCATTGATTCTACCCCTTTGGCAGAAAATAAACCCCAATTTTGGACCCAGGTGCCTATGAGCGTTGCACCAGCACATCAGGAAACTTGTACATTTTTAGTATTGCATAATCTACAGGATACCTTGGTACTGGGATTTCCGTGGTTGCAGACCCATAATCCAGTTCTTGACTGGAGATCCTTGTCGGTAGCTAGTTGGGGTTGTCAAGGTGTGCATCAGGACCTTTCCGTGTCGTCCACGTCTGCTCAGGCAGTTGATGTTCCGGCCTTCTTGTCTGATTTCCGGGATGTATTTAATGACCAGGAATCTGATTCTCTGCCCCCACACCGGGACTGTGACTGTGCCATTGAGCTGGTGCCGGGTTGTAAATTTCCCAAGGGGCGGATTTTCAGCTTGTCTGTGCCCGAACATGATGCCATGCAGTCATACATCAGGGAATCATTGGAGAAGGGGCACATTCGGCCCTCTTCTTCTCCTTTGGGTGCTGGCTTTTTCTTTGTTGCTAAGAAAGATGGGTCGTTGAGACCTTGCATTGATTACCGTCTTCTTAATAAAATTACGATCAAATATCAGTACCCTTTGCCTCTGATGTCTGATCTTTTCTCTAGAGTGAAGAGTGCCAAATGGTTTACAAAACTGGATCTTAAGGGTCCGTATAATCTCGTCCGTATTAAGGAGGGTGATGAATGGAAGACGGCTTTTAATACTCCTGAGGGAAATTTTGAGTACCTAGTGATGCCTTTTGAGCTCACTAATGCCCCCTCCGTCTTCCAGGCCTTCATGAATGATATTTTTCGGGACCTTATTGGTAAATTTTTGATTGTCTATTTTGATGACATCTTGATTTTTTCTGATGATTTGGACTCTCATGTTAAGCAAGTACGGGTGGTTTTTCAGATACTTAAGGATCATGCACTGTACGTTAAGGGGTGAAAGTGCCTCTTTGGGGTGCAAAGGATTTTCTTTTTGGGCTTCATCTTGTCTCCCTCCGCTATCGAAATAGACCCGGTTAAGGTTCAGGCTATTTACGACTGGGTGCAACCGACTTCTCTAAAATCCCTGCAGCAGTTTTTGGGGTTTGCTAATTTTTACTGTAAATTTATAGCCAATTTTTCTGCCATTGTCAAACCTCTGACAGATTTGACCAAGAAGGAAGCTTATGCTGAGCATTAGACCCCAGAGGTGATTGTGGCCTTCCAGGAGCTTAAAAGGCGATTCACTTCTGCCCCAGTCCTGCAGCAACCTGATGTGTCTCGCCCATTTCAGGTTGAGATCGATGCCTCAGAGATCGGAGCAGGAGCTGTTCTGTCTCACTGAGATGCTACTTCGGGTAAACTTAAGCCCTGTGCCTTTTTCTCTCGGAAGTTTGCACCTTCTGAACGGAATTATGATGTGGGGAACCGGGAATTATTGACTATGAAGTGGGCATTTGAAGAGTGGAGACATTGGTTGGAGGGGGCTAGACATCAAGTTGTGGTGCTTACGGACCACAAGAATCTTACCTATCTGGAATCTGCCAAGAGGTTGAATCCTCGGCAGGCCCGGTGGGCTTTGTTTTTTACCCGGTTTAATTCTGTGGTCTCTTTTTTGCCAGGCACCAAGAATGTTAAGGCCGATGCCCTTTCCAGGAGTTTCTGTGCTGACTCTTTGGAGGTTGTCGAGCCGTCTACTATCCTGAATGATGGTGTAGTTCTCTCGGCCATTTAGCCTGATCTGTGGTTGGCACTGGCGGAATTTCAGGGGGATAAACCTGAGAGATGTCCTACGGGGAAACTGTTTGTCCCGGACCAATGGAGAGACCGAGTTGTCTCTGAGGTTCATTGCTCTGTTTTGGCGGGTCATCCTGGCATTTTTGGTACTCAGGATCTTGTGAGGCGCTCTTTTTGGTGGCCTTCCCTGTCCCGGGATGTCTGTAGTTTTGTGCAGTCATGTGGAGTTTTTTCTAGGTCCAAGCCCTGTTGTTCACGTTCTAGTGGGCTATTATTGCCTTTTCCGGTACCTAAGAGACCTTGGACGCACATCCCTATGGATTTTATTTCAGAGCTTCCCATCTCTCAGAAAATGACTGTGATTTGGGTGATCTGTGACAGATTCTCCAAGATGGTCCACTTGGTTCCCCTATCTAAGTTGCCGTCTTCATCAGAGTTGGTGCCTTTGTTTTTCCAACATGTTGTTCGTTTGCATGGTATTCCCGAAAACATTGTTTCTGACAGAGGGGTGCAGTTTGTATCCAGATTTTGGAGGATTTTTTGTTCCAAATTGGGTGTTCAGCTGTCTTTCTCCTCGGTGTTTCATCCTCAGACCAACGGCCAGACTGAAAGGGCTAACCAGACCCTGAAGACCTATTTACGGTGTTTTGTTTCTGCGGATCAGGATGACTGGGTTTCATTTTTGCCTTTGGCTGAATTTATCCATAACAATAGAGCTAGCTCTACTACATTGGTGTCCCCATTTTTCTGCAATTTTGGGTATCAC
Source organism: Anomaloglossus baeobatrachus (assembly GCF_048569485.1). Lineage (NCBI taxonomy): Eukaryota > Metazoa > Chordata > Amphibia > Anura > Aromobatidae > Anomaloglossus > Anomaloglossus baeobatrachus. The sequence goes on from NC_134355.1 coordinate 235,024,758, forward strand.
CCCAGGTTCCTCTCGGGGCAGCTTGAGGCATCTGGATTCGGTAGTAAACAGAATGCAGCAGATTTGGGGGCAGGTAGTGGATAAATTGTTTCAATCCCAAGAATCTGCCCCGAAATTTGCCAACCGGTGTCGGACTGTTGGTCCCCGGTTTAAAGTGGGGGACATGGTGTGGTTGTCCTCTAAATATTTTCCTATGAGAGTTCCATCTCCTAAATTTAAGCCCCGATTTATTGGACCTTATAAGATTTTGGAGATTATCAAGCCTGTATCTTTCCGTTTGACTCTGCCTGTGTCATTTAAGATTCACAATGTCTTCCATAAGTCCTTGTTGAAGAGACATGTGGAGCCAACAGTTCCTGCAGCAGCGCCTCCTGACCCTGTTTTGGTACAAGGGGATCTGGAGTATGAGGTTGAAAAAATTCTGGATTCCCGTCGCAGTAGGCGACAGCTTCAGTATCTTGTGAAATGGAAGGGTTATGGGCAGGAGGATAACTCTTGGGTTGTGGCTTCTGACATTCATGCGGACAGGTTGGTTCGTGCCTTCCATCATGCTCATCCTGAGCGACCCGGTGGCGTTGGTGAGGGTTCGGTGACCCTATCTCAAGGGAGGGGTACTGTTGTGAATGTCAGTTATGCTTTTGCTGCTGTGAGGCTCCCTCTTGTGGCCAGGAATGGTTTGGACAGAGACCAGGTGTGTTGAGCAATGGGCGTTTCCATTGCTAACTCTCTGCCTATTTAAACCCTGGTCTGCTAGCAGGCTATGCTGGATGTCAGTTGTTCTTTGTTCACCAGCCTCCTTCATCCTGCTCCAGGCCACATTTACCCCAGATAAGCACTTGGCTCTTTATTTGTTGTTTGGTTCTTTTTGCTCTTATCTGAGTTTGTCATTTACTGTGGTTATTGTCAGTTTATTTGCATGCAGGGATCTTCCCTCTCAGTTGCTTAGCTGGGAAGCTCCCTGCAGCTATGTTTGGAGTATTGCTCCTATAAGTCCATGTGTTTGTTGCTTCTTGTATTTGTAATGGTTCCTGCTTTCAGTTCATTGGTATGACAAGAGCGCCTGGTATAGGACGGAGTACAGATCTAGCGATCTGAGGGCTTTTTGTACTATCAGGTTTTTGGATTTTTGTAGGGTTTTTTTCTGGCCACCATCAGTCCCTTTCCTATCCTGTCCTATCATCTATCTGTGTATTGTGTTTTCCTATATCACCGCAGTCTTTGAATGTGGGGGGCTTGCTATTCCTTGGCAATCTATTTTCTGAGGCAGAGAGTTATTAACCTTTTCTTCCTTTAGGATAGCTAGTTCTCCGGCTGGGTTCGCGGTGCACAGGATGTTAGTTCACGCCTCGGCTACTTCCAGTGTTGATGGTTAGTAATAAGATGGTGGCCAGATTAGTTGCCAATGCTCTTGTCACCTTTCACCAATGATTTATGGTGGTCTTCCATGGTTCCGGATCATAACACATGACATGCCTAAGAGGTTGACTTTCAGCATCTGCAAGCTGTTGGCTACAGAAATGCTGCCTTTCCGCCTGGTGGACACAGTGGACTCTTCTGTCTAGAGGCCCACTTACTCTTTTCTCACTGAAGGATTTGTAAGATCTCACCAGGGAATAGCCACCCTTACTTTTTGTGCCTGAAAAAATAACCGGATTCGGCCCAGAAGGACACACCAAATTAATTTTACTGGGCTTTTTCTTCACTACGCCTCTCACAGACACAGTGTACTTCTCTTCAGGGACCTTCCTCACTAACTGATTTCTAACTGCTCTTTTTCAAACTAGACTCCTCCTCCTCACTATTCGGGATCACCAGGGAAACAGGCAACACAGTGTGGCCACCTAGTGGCCATTTGAATACATTACATTACACTATAACATGGACTTTAGATATTACATTACACTATAGCATAGACTTTATATATAACATTACACTATAACATGGACTTTACATATTACACATTTTACATATACATTATTCACACAGGTTCGGGGTGACCGAGCCTTACACCCCCTTACAGTCGCACATAACATCACCTCTTCCTTAAGAAACTCTGTGTGTGACAGGGTGCATTTCACCACAGATACTTGGATCAGTAAGCATGGACAGGGGCGTTACATGTCGCTGACTGGGCACTCGGTAATTATGGTGAGAGATGGAGAAGGGTCTGCTGTACAAATCTTGCCGTCCCCACGAGTTGTGCATCAATCCTCTGTATGTAGAAGTTCCTCCACTGCTTCTGCCTCCTCCACCTCATCTCAGTCCTCCACCTCCGCCCAAAGCCTGTCTGGTAAGGCCACCCGCATTGTAACTGCGCACAAGAAATCCCGCACACCTCCTTACTATGCTGGCAGCAGAGCTCAACGGCATCAGGCGGTCGACTCTTTACTTTGAAATGTATGGGAAATGTGAGTCACATCGCTGAGGAGTTGTGGACAGTCAGCTCTAGAGACCGAGTTTCATCAATGGTTGTCTCCACTCAACTTGCAGCCAGGGAAGGCCGTGTGCGACAATGCTGCAAACCTGAGTGCGGCCCTTCGCCGGGGCAATGTGACACACGTGCCTTGTATGGCTCACGTGTTGAACCTGGTTGTCCAGCAATTTTTAAACCACTATCCCGGCCTAGATGGGCTTCTGCAGAGGGCATGGTGTAATACCTGCCTGGATCCACAGACTCAAACGGGCTGTAAAGGATAGGCTAGACGGAAGCCACTCACCAAGCAGAACCCCTAGAAACCTGAAACCCTTTAACCCCTATACAGGGATTTGGAATAACACAGGGCCCAAGGTGATCACTACCTTTGGAAGGCTGCAGTCCGAGAGAGTAGTAGCCAGGCAGGGCTAACCAGGAATTGTGGAACAGGGACAGAATCGGCAGACAAGAACGTAAGCACAAAACAAGCAGTGGTGAAATCTGGATCAGGCAACGAGGTACATAAACAGCAAGCAGGAGACGTTGTCAGGAAACAAGCGATAGTCAGCACACAAATCACAAAACAGACCATGGCGGAACAGGAACAACAAGTTCAGAACTATCTCTGCCAGTGGTCAGCAGACAGGAGAGGCATTAAAAAGGGGACCATAGGTTGTAGCTGGATTATGGTACTTTAGCTGGGAGACAACTGCCACCTACAGTCAGCCAGTGGTACTGTAGATCTAAAGGAAACCCAGCCCAGTGGATGAGCAGTGCCTGCTGACATTGTCTCCTCTCCCATCACCAGCACTATCCAGGGCAGGAACACGGCGTCGTCTGGCGATCGGAGTAGAAGTCACTGGAGCAGACTCCGGTGGTGACGTAACAGGCATGTGCGACAATGCTGCAAACTTGGGTGCGTAGAAACCACTTGTACCCTTAACAAGAATACATACGATGCTAGTTTTCCTTACAAAAGTGCATTTTATTGATGTAAAGTTAAAACATAAATTACACATTTAGACATGACAGCACAACACGAAAAAAGGATATGTACCTGCAACTCCCATACATTGGGGAAAGGGGGGGTATAGAACCCACAGCAGATCCCTCACATAAGTAATGGATGCATAGGGATCATTAGTCTGCCTACAGGTTGTGCTACACTGCACACTGCTGTATAATGGAGCCACTACCTAGTGCAAATATATTAGATATCAAACATAAGGACTGAACATTGATTACAGCAGATGGTAATGTGTTAAACCAATAGTCTCTATCAACATACTGCTTCCACTATTTATTGGTCTGTGTCATTATTATGTATTATTGGTATGATTGTGCTCTGCGATACACTGCTGTATATAGTGGTAGATACTAAAGCTCTGCCTGTGCAATATATGGACTAGAAAATGAGTAACGCTTATCTTCCTGTTTCAACTTTGGGTGGGGATATGTAGCGTGCTTTGGCATTAATGAAGGTACTCTATTGCCATTCATGACTCAGGATGTGTATCTTAATTATACCCCCATATACCTTTTGTGGTTACGACCAATAAATAGTGGAAGCAGTATGTTGATAGAGACTTTAGGTTTAACACATTACCATCTGCTGTAATCAATGTTCAGTCCTTATGTTTGATATCTAATATATTTGCACTAGGTAGTGGCTCCATTATACGGCAGTGTAGCACAACCTGTAGGCAGACTAATGATCCCTATGCATCCATTACTTATGTGAGGGATCTGCTGTGGGTTCTATACCCCCCCTTTCCCCAATGTATGGGAGTTGCAGGTACATATCCTTTTTCCGTGTTGAGCTGTCATGTCTAGATGTGTAATTTATGTTTTAACTTTACATCAATAAAATGCACTTTTGTAAGGAAAACTAGCATCGTATGTATTCTTGTTAAGGGTACAAGTGGTTTCTAGGTTGTTAGATGCTGTCCTGGTTATAGTAAACAAAACATGTGGAATGTGTGGTCATGTGTGTTGACATTTATCTGTATCTTTACAGGAATCATCCCACAATTGTATATCATGGACTTTAAAAGTAAAGAAATGGCATGGCGCAGCAAGGCGGTGGATTTGTTTAAGTGCAACTCCTCTGTGCTTTTAAACCAGACATCTCATACTAATAAGGAAATTTGTAACCAGTATAGGGATTGTGTTCACAAGAAAATTAAAATATGGTGGACTAATACGTCACTTGAGAATTATTTGGCAAACAATATTACCCCAAGGGGGTTGAGAATTCAAATAGGTCTGTGTCATTATTATGTATTATTAGTATGATTGTGCTCTGCGGTACACTGCTGTATATAGTGGTAGATACTAAAGCCCTGCCTGTGCAATATACGGACTAGAAAATGAGTAACGCTTATCTTCCTGTTTCAACTTTGGGTGGGGATATGTAGTGCTCATGTAAGGGGAGATATGCAGCGTGCTTTGGCATTAATGAAGGTACTCTATTGCCATTCATGACTCAGGATGTGTATCTTAATTATACCCCCATATACCTTTTGTGGTTACGACCAATAAATAGAGGAAGCAGTATGTTAATAGAGACTTTAGGTTTAACACATTACCAGCTGCTGTAATCAATGTTCAGTCCTTATGTTTGATATCTAATATATTTGCACTAGGTAGTGGCTCCATTATACGGCAGTGTGCAGTGTAGCACAACCTGTCCCTATGCATCCATTACTTATGTGAGGGATCTGCTGTGGGTTCTATACCCCCCTTTCCCCAATGTATGGCAGTTGCAGGTACATATCCTTTTTCCGTGTTGTGCTGTCATGTCTAGATGTGTAATTTATGTTTTAACTTTACATCAATAAAATGCACTTTTGTAAGGAAAACTAGCATCGTATGTATTCTTGTTAAGGGTACAAGTGGTTTCTAGGTTGTTAGATGCTGTCCTGGTTATAGTAAACAAAACATGTGGAATGTGTGGTCATAAACTTGGGTGCGTCCCTTTGCCGGGGCAATGTGACACACGTGCCTTGTATTCCTCTCGTATTAAACCTGGTTGTCCAGCAATTTTTAAACCACTATCCCTGCCTACATGGGCTTCTGCAGAGGACATGTTTGCTATGTGCTCACTTCCACCATTCACACCCCGCAGGTCAACGACTTGCATCGCTCCAGAAGTCTTTCGGACTGCCAGTTCACTGGCTGAAATGCGATGTGCTGACATGCAGGAATTCGAATCTGCACATGTTGCAGCGACTGTGGCAGCACCGACGAGCCCTGCTGCAATACGTTATGACGTATAGCATGGGCCAACAAGATTCAGAGGGATAAGGGATAACAAAATCTCCAAGGTCCAAGGTCCAGATGGTAAGCAGCACCAAGGCGTCAGGCATGCGATGGTGGGGGAGAGGGATTAACAAGGGCGCATGGTAGCAGCCAAACTGTTGAGGCATGTGCAGGAGCCCAGAAAGAAATGGATGACGAACTGGCGATGGGCATGGAAGTCTCAGCAGATGAGGGACACCTTGATCACATTTCTGTTGTGCGAGGTTGGGGTGAGAGGGCAGAGGAAGAAGGCATGATTCTCACCTCACCGCCAACAACACAGCAAGGACTTGTTCCTCCTGGATGCGCAAGACACATGAGCGCCTTTTTGCTGCACTACCTACAACATGACCCTCGAATTGTCGGAATTCAAAGTAATGCTGACTACTGGGTTGCCACACTCTTGGATCCCCGATACAAGACAAAGTTTGGCAACATAATTCCTGCCATAGAAAAGGACGCACGTATGCAGAAGCGCCTGTTACACAATCACTGGATCCAGCGGTGGCCGCGATTAACCTCAGTGACACCTCAGCTGATTGCGCTACTCACCTCAGTTGCTGCGTGGAGGTGACAGGAGCGGCGGTGTCTGCTGCAGCTCCTGTCACCTTCATGCTGGAAGCGACGCTGGAGGTCCGTGGATTATGCCGGACATGGAGGGCTTTTTGGGGCTTATTAAATTGGTAATGAGGGAATTTGTTTGTGTTTTTTATTTCTAATAAATGATGTTTTCAGGTGTGTGTGTGTTTATTTACTGTAATTTACAGATTAATCATGGAAGGTATCTCGGGGAGACGCCTGACATGATTAATCTAGGATTTAGTGGCAGCTATGGGCTGCCATTAACTCCTTATTACCCCGATTTGCCAACGCACCAGGGCAAATCGGGAAGAGCCGGGTACAGTCCCAGAACTGTCGCATATAATGTATGCGGCAATTCTGGGCGGCTGCTGAATGATCTCACTGCAACCAATCATAGGCGCCTGTGGGCGGGGAAAGCAGGGAATACGAGATTGTTTAATGAGCGGCCGGCTTTTTCAAAATAGTAAAAGCCGCCGCAGCAGTGTGAATGCCGTGCAGCGCCACGCCGGGGATTGGGGAACGGTGAGTATGAGAGAGGAGGGGAAAATGACCGACAGCCTGTGAGAGAGGGACAGAGATAGTGACGGACTGACAGAGAGAGAATAGAGACCGAGAGGGAGAGACCGACTGACAGAGAATAGTGATTGACAGACATTGTGAGACATCGCTCGTTTCCAGTGTTTTAGGAAACATGCGAGAAATGTATTTAGAAAATCGAATGTCACTAGTCCGATTTGGACTGAGAAAAAAATCGCAAATGCGAGCTGAATCATTGACTAACGTGTCCGATTCCAATGCGAGTTTTTCTCGCACTGCTCTACTGCGAGAAACTCGCAAGTGAGAAGCAGCCCTAAAGGGGGCTTTACACGCTGCGACATCGCTAACGATATATCGTCGGGGTCACGGTGGTTGTGACGCACATCCGGCGCCATTAGCATCGCAGCGTGTGACACCAAGGAGCGACGTTCAACGATCGCAAAAACGTCAAAAATCGTTGACACGTCGCTCCTTTACGAAATATCGGTGGTGGTGCATGCCGCTGCTTGTTCGTCGCTCCTGCGGCATCACACATCGCTGTGTGTGACACTGCAGGAGCGACGAACATCTCCTTACCTGCGTCCACCGGCAATGAGGAAGGAAGGAGGTGGGCGGGATGTTATGTCCCGCTCATTTCCGCCCCTCCGCTTCTATTGGGCGGCCGCTTAGTGACGCCGCTGTGATGCCGAACGCACCTCCCCCTTGAAGGAGGGATTGTTTGGCGGTCACAGTGACGTCGCTGACAAGGTATGTGCGTGTGACGCTGCCGTAGCGATAATGTTCGCTACGGCAGCGATCACATGTCGCACGTATGACGGGGGCGGGTGCAATTGCGCTCGAAATCGCTAGCAATCGCTAGTGATGTCGCAGAGTGTAAAGCACCCTTTAGGCCGAGTATTGAACAGTCCAACTTTAATCTGTAAACAAGACTATGGCAAAAAAAAATAAATAAATGAAAAACTGAGCAAAAACTCCCTGTGTGAACATAGTTTAACAAATACTGAAGTAAAACACTCATTAAATTCTCAGTGTGTGTATGAGGCCTTACACATACTGAGGTAAAAAAAAACCTCACCAATACTGAACAGGGCACATGACCCTAGGCTATGTTCACACCGGGTGTATTTGTCTGCAGCAAAATCTGACCAAAAGCTGCGTCTTGTTATTAGAATGTATTTACACTAATCCAATGGGAAAAAAAAGAAAAAAAACTGCAAAACCGCCCTATGTGAACATAGCTTAACAAATACTAAGGTAACAAAAACTCTAATACGGAACGTGTGCACAAGGCCTTCGGGCATATGCACACATTGAGTATTTGGTGAGTTATTTACCTCATTATTTGTAAGGTCATGTGCACATGTTCAATATTTGGTGACTTTTCTACCTCTGTATTTGTAAAAAATACTGAGGTTAAAAAACTGAAATGGGGGGGCGTGGCCTGCTGAGGACGATGTAGGACACAGGGAGAGAGTGCTCTGAGAGCCATTCATATATATCAACTTATAAAGCTATACTGAGGAAAACATTTTCAAGACAATATATATAATTTGATTCAGTATATTTGTTGGAACATTTTGAGACCTTTTTTGACTTTTTTGGTGCTGAAAAAAGATAATTACGGAAGAGGAATTTTGTCAGTTCTGAGGAGCAGCACTTCTGAGAGACTTTGTCTGAGGAGATTCAGAAGGAGAGATATAACTAATTAAAAACGGCTGTTTGAGGAGATAAAGAGATGTTGTGGGACAAATGTAAGTACTAAACATAGAAAATCACCCAAATATTGGTCATTCTCTAAAAAAAAAACAAAAACATTTTAGGCTAAGTTCACATTTCCGCTAAAATCTATCAGTCACAATCCGCTGCTCTTGTAAACAGCGGAATCCGTTTAGCGGATTCCGCTGCTCCCATAGACTTGTATGAGCAGCGGATTGTGACTGATGATGCTGCGTTGCACCCTCCGCCCGACTGATCAGTCGTGGAACGACTGACCGCCGGGCGGGAGGAACGCAGCATGTAACGTTTTTTGAGCAGCGAGATCCGTCGGATTTCGCTGCGCATGCTCTCTGGCTCCCTGCACACGTCACCAGCTTTGGTTGGTTACCCGATATTTACCCTGGTTACGGTGCAAGGAGCCAGCGCTAAGCGGTGTAGGCCCGTAACCAAGGTAAATATCGGGTAACCAAGGTAAACATCGGGTGCTTTGCTGTTACCCGATATTTAGGCTGGTTACGTGTGCAGGGAGGCCGACACTTCCCCGCTCGGCCCCGCCCCCTCCCGCACTCCGCACATGTATGTACACACACACACACATACACACACACACACAGGTCCCCAGCCATGCAGACAAGCACTGCCACTGACACCCTCGTCTGGCCCCGCCCCCTGCTCGGCTCCGCCCCCTCCCGCACTTTGCATGTGCACACACACACACACACACATACATACATGCACATACACACACTCACTCACACATACACTCACCTGTCCCCAGCCATGCAGACCGCAGCACTTCTACTGACCTCCTCAGCGCCTGGCCCCGCCCCCCGCTCGGCTCCGCCCCCTCCCACACTTTGCATGTGCACACACATACATACATACATACATACATACATACATACATGCACATACACACACTCACTCACTCACAGATACACTCACCTGTCCCCAGCCATGCAGACCGCAGCACTTCCACTGACATCCTCAGCGCCTGGCCCCGCCCCCCGCTCGGCTCTGCCCCCGAACTCCGCCCCCCGCACACAACGGAATCCGACAAAGAATTCTGTTCTTTGTCATCAGTTGTACAGCGTTGAACAGCGCATCAGTCACATGCGTCAAGCGACGCATGTGACTGATACAAATCAACGGAAATGTGAACTTAGCCTTAGTCAAATATCTCTCAGGGAAATTTGACACCTGAGTGAAGAGGTCTATGTGCCGTTTCCATGACAACTCCTCAGTGAATTTCTGTCAGCTCAGCATAAGGCTCAATGAAGTATTTCTTTACTAAAACAGGAGTTGAAGTTAATAAAGACATAGACAAGAGTAGCAGACTTAAGCTCTCACAAAAGCCACATTTATTGACTTATTCTATAAAATATAACCTAATACTGAGCGTCTAGTTCCGAGTTCAGGGGCGTTGTGCAGACTGTGTTGAAACTATTTTTGCTAAGCAAGTATTGACAGCTTAATACGTGGCCAGTGACAAAAGTGAAATAGATCTGGTGTGTATTGGTGTTTTTTAAATAAATCCGGAGCAAGAATTAAAAGCTGTCAAAGTTTCATTGGACCCAGTTGCAAGTATTTCAATAGTAAATCTAATCTGTCCACATTTGCTGGAATAGATATAGAGATATACATAGGAGATAGCCAGTAGCCGAGTCAAATCACAAAACAAAATGAGCGATAAATCCTTTAGACAAGGTAATGTAGGTAAGCCTGAAAAAATTCATACTAAGTGTTTAGGTTCCTCAATTTCTAAAGTTGTAGAAACAAAAGGAATACATGTTAAAAAGGATTATGAAACAATTTCTCAAGAATTGAGCCATAGGGTAAATACTCCGCCAGTACACTTGCGCTGGCGGGGTATATGCACCACTCGTAGTAACATGCAAGAAAGGAGAACACTCGAGTGTATATGCAAATTGAAATGTATTTATTATCAAAAGAGAGACATACGCAAGACAGTATTGAAAGGGGAGTTAAAAACTACCACTGAATCAAGGGGGGGCATACATTGTGATAAAAATGTACATATAGTTGTTATCAATAGTCGTGGGAGAGGTGAACATGTAAAGCTATTCTATTAAACCAAAAAATAGGTGTAATATATTAATAATATCTATTGTTCACACTCTCTACTAGTCGTGGGAGAGGCATGCGGTTTAAAACAATGAGGAGACAATTAGCCGTGGGAGGAGAGATGCTGAATGTTTTACAATTCTCTGATCATGAAAATGAGAGTAAGAGTATGCAAAAGGATAATCAAACACACTGGGGTAGGTGGGATGTATCAATACTCTATTCAACTGACAATTGCAGTATATATAATAGTAAAGCCCAACCCCACCCAGGTATGTAAAAAACCATATCAGCAGTTTCCAACCAAGGGCCAATGGTCACCAATATTTCTCTGGCAGACAAATTGTCACATAAAATATAAGGTGCAAGTGCATATCATTAGAAAATGTCCAATGTCAAAGAAAAAAATCGCAGTAAAAACCACATGCCCACAAGAAAACCAGCCATAGACGTCAAATATAAAATCACATGATGCACATACCCAAAGAGGAGGACGGGATCGCCACCAACGCGCATTTCGCGAGGTGTTGTTGCTTCTTCAAGGAGGAGACCCTACTGGCATTGTAAACTAACTGGGTATAAATAGCCTACTGGATAGTTTCTATTACCATCAGGTGTAAGCTTCCCAAACAGGAAGTAAGTGGGAGGGCTTGTAAAATCACCCATCCATGATCTGATAGGCTCATGGCCCACTGTGGACGCCTGTCAATCACATGGCATTTCCATGTGGCTTGGAATAAGGTGAATCCTCATTAATCGGCCCATTAAAAAACACCTACAGCGGACTTTATTATAAGGAGAATATCTCCGTATCTATTTAAGTAACAGAAATCGCTAACATACATGAGCAGTGCCGTGCACGGGAGTCCAGGAAGTCTAATCGCGCGAGACGTCCCTCCCCCTCACCAGACCAGGAGCGAGCGCGTGATGCCACGGACGCGTAACCATGGCGACCACGCGCTCCGACCCGGCCATAGGCTAAGGAGTGAGGGACGTCACGTACGGAGACACTCCCGAAGATCCCGCCCACAACAGCGCATCATGTGATGACACACACTACGTGAAGCCAGGCTATTGGTTATTGGGAGTGAATCACTTGTAGGGGTGTGTACAATGATAAGCGAGCCCCGTAGCTATAACTGGGGCATATGAAGTATATAATAGTTAGATCTAATGCATAATAAGTGTCCCGGCATAGAATAACAGGTACCGGCATCATGGACGGTATTGCAAAGTATCTATAAAATCGTCACAGAAAAATCTATAAACTACGGGCCATGCACATATAGGGGAGGAGCAGAGTGGAGCGACATCCTGTCTCAGTCGGCCAGTCCCACCTCCCGCCGCGACACACCATAGGACGCAAACGCATCACCCCTGGTACGCGCAACCAGAGGGCAAAGTGGAGGCGCTCACAGTGAGTCAGAGAGGGACAAGGGACGCCATACCAGCAGAACATGTTAAAATTAGGGCTATTCCTTAATCAAGAGAAAGAAAGAGGGAATCTCTATGATACACTCCAATACGGGCTAGAAGGATGTAACATCTAGCCACTGATGTTCTCACATAGGATGCCAAAAATGCTTACTCAACACAATTATGTGCGGCCCAACACCCACCAGGTCATCTAGATGACGGCACAATGTGACAAGCATATAGCAATATCCAAAGAATCAAATAGTAGTCCATTATATGGGCGTTCATCATTTTCATAACTGAGGATCTTGATTGATGAGATGACTCGATGTTACCATGGAAAAGGACTACGTCCAGGGGGCCAAAATAGAAAATCAAAGCAGATCGGATGGTACTAGATATGAAGATAAATAACACAATATGAGAAATCCAGTAGGCAAACAAGCAAAGAACATGCCAGATGGACCCCATTGATTAGGGGTAGAAAAGGTTATTAAACAAAATTAAAAACATTAAAAAACACATATATAAAAAAACCAGATGATATAAGAAAAAACGAGAAAAAAAGAGAGAAAGAAAATGCATGGAATCAAAGTCCCTATAGAAAAGAGGCAAAGCTGATGTTCTCATTTAGGCCATGAGGTGTGAGGGTCCCGAGAGTGGTGATCCAGCGAGCTTCAACTTGAGCTAGCCTTTTCTTTAGATCACCCCCTCGGGATCCCCCACGAACAACGTCAATGCCTCTAATTTTAAGTCCTAAAGGGTCGCATCCGTGGAAGCTCCTGAAGTGCCGTGGTAATGTCTTCAGGAGGCCCACGTCAGCGACCCCAGAGGCAGCACAAATGTCCCGAACGTGCTCCCTGGTACGTACACGCAGCTCACGTGACGTGAGCCCTATGTACACCAGAGAGCACGGGCAGGTGGCATAATAGATCACGTGTGTAGTCGTACACATGATATAATGCCGTATGTCCAAAGTCCGTGTTCCATCAGATGAAGAAAAAGTCGTGGCACGAAGTCAATGCACCTGCTGCTATGCTTGTACGTCAGCTTGATGTTCAAGTCATTATTATTGAGTTGGCCCATAAAATCATCAAGCTGCTCCACTGTGCCCTGCCAGAAAAACAACACATCATCAATATACCGGAGCCAGCACTGCACATGGGAGCTGGCACTAATGCCCCCGTCACCAAACACCAACCTCTCCCACATACCGAGGAAGAGGTTGGCGTAGGCCGGAGCACAGGCCGCCCCCATGGCAGTGCCGCGTTGCTGTAAATAAAAAACATCCTTAAAAATAAAAAAATTATGTGTAAGGGCAAAGTGGAGCAGCTCGAGGATGAATAGGTTCAAATCACCATCACGACCGGCCATCTCAAGGAAGAGGCGGACCGCTCTCAGACCATCAGAATGTGATATACATGTGTAGAGGCTCTCCACATCTGCTGTAACAATCAGCATATCATGATCCACAAAGATGCCATCAATTCTCCCCAGGACGTCCGTCGTGTCACGAACATAAGAGGGCTTATGTGACCCAATATGTAAATTTATCGATTACCATCTTAAAACTATTGTGGAAACACTGCCCTCTTATGTTCGTGACACGACGGACGTCCTGGGGAGAATTGATGGCATCTTTGTGGATACAGTAACCGTTGCATTAAGCGGGGGTACTTACGTGCGAAAAAAACTCCCCGCACGGGACTGCTGCACTACAATAATAAACAACAACAGTCACTGACCAATCTCCCCATCCGTTTGATAGGAACATTTAATAACCAATGGCAGACGATGAGGGACATCCTCAGTAGACACTGGCCTGTTTTACGCACAGACCCCATCCTGGCGGATATTCTTCCTGCAAGCCCCCTTATGACTGCTCGACGCTCCAAAAATCTCCGCGTCATCCTGGTAAGGAGCCATTATGTACCTCCTCTCTCCAATCCTTTTGGCTCCCGTGGTCCGACACATGGATGTTTTCCTTGTGGAAGATGTGTGGCATGTCCAAATATCCTCCGTGCCACGACTTTTTCTTCATCTGATGGAACACGGACTTTGGACATACGGCATTATATCACGTGTACGACTACACACGTGATCTATTATGCCACCTGCCCGTGCTCTCTGGTGTACATAGGGCTCACGTCACGTGAGCTGCGTGTACGTACCAGGGAGCACGTTCGGGACATTTGTGCTGCCTCTGGGGTCGCTGACTTGGGCCTCCTGAAGACATTACCGCGGCACTTCAGGAGCTTTCACGGATGCGACCCTTCAGGACTTAAAATTAGAGGCATTGACGTTGTTCGTGGGGGATCCCGAGGGGGTGATCTAAAGAAAAGGCTAGCTCAAGTTGAAGCTCGCTGGATCACCACTCTCGGGACCCTCACACCTCATGGCCTAAATGAGAACATCAGCTTTGCCTTTTTTCTATAGGGACTTTGATTCCATGCATTTTCTTTCTCTCTTTTTTTCTCGTTTTTTCTTATATCATCTGTTTTTTTTATATATGTGTTTTTTATTGTTTTTAATTTTGTTTAATAACCTTTTCTACCCCTAATCAATGGGGTCCATCTGGCATGTTCTTTGCTTGTTTGCCTACTGGATTTCTCATATTGTGTTATTTATCTTCATATCTAGTACCATCCGATCTGCTTTGATTTTCTATTTTGGCCCCCTGGACGTGGTCCTTTTCCATGGTAACATCGAGTCATCTCATCAATCAAGATCCTCAGTTATGAAAATGATGAACGCCCATATAATGGACTACTATTTGATTCTTTGGATATTGCTATATGCTTGTCACATTGTGCCGTCATCTAGATGACCTGGTGGGTGTTGGGCCGCACATAATTGTGTTGAGTAAGCATTTTTGGCATCCTATGTGAGAACATCAGTGGCTAGATGTTACATCCTTCTATCCCGTATTGGAGTGTATCATAGAGATTCCCTCTTTCTTTCTCTTGATTAAGGAATAGCCCTAATTTTAACATGTTCTGCTGGTATGGCGTCCCTTGTCCCTCTCTGACTCACTGTGAGCGCCTCCACTTTGCCCTCTGGTTGCGCGTACCAGGGGTGATGCGTTTGCGTCCTATGGTGTGTCGCGGCGGGAGGTGGGACTGGCCGACTGAGACAGGATGTCGCTCCACTCTGCTCCTCCCCTATATGTGCATGGCCCATAGTTTATAGATTTTTCTGTGACGATTTTATAGATACTTTGCAATACCGTCCATGATGCCGGTACCTGTTATTCTATGCCGGGACACTTATTATGCATTAGATCTAACTATTATATACTTCATATGCCCCAGTTATAGCTACGGGGCTCGCTTATCATTGTACACACCCCTACAAGTGATTCACTCCCAATAACCAATAGCCTGGCTTCGCGCAGTGTGTGTCATCGCATGATGCGCTGTTGTGGGCGGGATCTCCGGGAGTGTCTCTGTACGTGGCGTCCCTCACTCCTTAGCCTATGGCCGGGTCGGAGCGCGTGGTCACCATGGTTATGCGTCCGTGGCGTCACGCGCTCGCTCCTGGTCTGATGAGGGGGAGGGACGTCTCGCGCGATCAGACTTTCTGGACTCCCGTGCATGGCACTGCTCATGTATGTTAGCGATTTCTGTTACTTAAATAGATACGGAGATATTCTCCTTATAATAAAGTCCGCTGTAGGTGTTTTTTAATGGGCCGATTAATGAGGATTCACCTTATTCCAAGCCACATGGAAATGCCATGTGATTGACAGGCGTCCACAATGGGCCATGAGCCTATCAGATCATGGATGGGTGATTTTACCAGCCCTCTCACTTACTTCCTGTTTGGGAAGCTTACACCTGATGGTAATAGAAACTATCCAGTAGGCTATTTATACCCAGTTAGTTTACAATGTCAGTAGGGTGTTACGGTTGCTGCGAGCACTGGAGACTATGTCCAGATTTCTTGCTACTGCACATGTGCGAGCGCTGGAGACTAAGTCCAGATTTCTTGCTACTGCACATGTGCGAGCGCCGGAGACTAAGTCCAATCTTGGAGCCATTGCACATGTGCGGGTGACATCATCGCTGACACGAGGTCACATGTCTCTGACACCTTCTATGCCGATTGGTCGTTGGTCATGTGCTTGTGACGTCTTGCTCGGTGATAGGCCAGCATGACGTCACTCCGGTCGTTCTGGCAGCGGATTGGCTCTGGTGTCCTCCATCTTGGATGAGGCACAGAGTCTATATAAGACCCTGACACACGCCGCATGGTGCTCAGTCCTCTTGGTTCATGCATATGAGTAGACGCTCTGTGCGCGTTCCTCTAGGCATTCCTCTGTCTATGCTAGGTGAGCGCTACCGGCAGGGTAGCGTTCTTATACCTTACAGCTTCGGCTGCTGTCCGTATCCTTACCTCTTAGGGGAGCGGACATAGGCAGGTGCCTGAGGCACATGGTCTGGCTGGGCCTTGTGATTCTACTCGTAGGTGGACGTTGCCGCTAGGGTAACGTTCCTTATACTGCGTCTGGCAGTTGTTCGTATCCTCGCACACTAGGGGAGCGAACAGAGGTAGGAGCTTTGTGCGGCTTACGCTGCTGTTCGTCTCTTTTGCACCACTAGAAGAGCGGACCTAGGTAGGTGCCATTTCGCACACATTGCCTTTGTCTCTGTGATTATTAACAGAGATCATTCCACACACCCTCCAAGTAAGGGAGGAATTGCTTTACTTACTTATTATATCCTTCTGTGAGTTAACAGAGGTATTGCACTCTGCCATAGTCTGCAGCAAAGTCTTTGCACGGTGGACCCTGACTGTCTGATACTCCTTTCGGTTATTATCAGACAGCTCCCCGTAACATAGGGTCTCCTCCTTGAAGAAGCAACAACACCTCGCGAAACGCGCGTTGGTGGCGATCCCGTCCTCCTCTTTGGGTATGTGCATCATGTGATTTTATATTTGACGTCTATGGCTGGTTTTCTTGTGGGCATGTGGTTTTTACTGCGATTTTTTTCTTTGACATTGGACATTTTCTAATGATATGCACTTGCACCTTATATTTTATGTGACAATTTGTCTGCCAGAGAAATATTGATGACTATTGGCCCTTGGTTGGAAACTGCTGATATGGTTTTTTACATACCTGGGTGGGGTTGGGCTTTACTATTATATATACTGCAATTGTCAGTTGAATAGAGTATTGATACATCCCACCTACCCCAGTGTGTTTGATTATCCTTTTGCATACTCTTACTCTCATTTTCATGATCAGAGAATTGTAAAACATTCAGCACCTCTCCTCCCACGGCTAATTGTCTCCTCATTGTTTTAAACCGCATGCCTCTCCCACGACTAGTAGAGAGTGTGAACAATAGATATTATTAATATATTACACCTATTTTTTGGTTTAATAGAATAGCTTTACATGTTCACCTCTCCCACGACTATTGATAACAACTATATGTACATTTTTATCACAATGTATGCCCCCCCTTGATTCAGTGGTAGTTTTTAACTCCCCTTTCAATGCTGTCTTGCGTATGTCTCTCTTTTGATAATAAATAAATTTCCATTTGCATATACACTCGAGTGTTCTCCTTTCTTGCATGTTAAAAAGGATGCAACAACTAATTCTTCCAATAATTTTGGAAAAATAACATATACAAAACCTACTGAACATACTCTTCTGATATCCAAAAATTCACAGGATTGTAAAGTCTCCACTATGGATACTACTCCAGCTGGTACCAATACAAAAAGGAAAGGGCCAGTTAGCGATTATGACTCACAAGACTCTCCTATTCATAGTCCAGATAAGACTCGACCTAGAATTGATATCTCTATAAACATGGATGAAATAAAACATTCTAATTCACCAAATACAGAAACAACAAGGATCAATTGCTCAGACCCTTACTTCAATGAGCTTATTAATGCATTCAACCACAATTTAATGCTGGCAATGGACAAACAAACTAAGGCTTTACAGGACACGGTACAACAATTAAATGGCAGCATAAATGCAAACGAGGTCAAAATTGATCAGGTGGAAGAAAAAACAAACTCCCTGGAAAAATATCAACATGATCTAAAAAAAAGACATTTATTACCTCCAACAGAAACTTTCAGACCTCGAAGACAGGAGTAGGAGGAATAATGTTAAACTTAGAGGTATACCTGAAAGTGTTCCATCTAATAAACTCCCAGACTATGTTAAGAATCTTCTTCTAAAGATTTTTCCATCTGCATCGGATCTGGAGTTGACAATTGACCGTATCCATCGTTTGCCAAGACCATCTTTTATTGCTGAAGAAACCCCAAGAGATACTATTTTACGTCTGCATTTTTTTGGTACCAAAGAAAGACTTTTAAAATACATGAGAGAAAAGAAAACCCTTCCATCTCCCTATCATCTGATTAAAGTATTCAGTGATCTTTCCAAATACACAATGTCTCTTAGAAAGTCATTTTCATCTGTTACCAGCATACTAAGACAAAAAGGTATTCCTTATAGATGGGGCTTCCCTACAAAATTGTTAATTTATCAAAATGGAAAAACCATACCGATTTTCACTCCTGAAGAGGGCACGAAGTTTCTTTCTTCCTTAGGTAACAGAAGAAGTCATGAACAACTCCATCATCAACCCACTTGATTTCACAATTTAAAGTCACTTACTAATGGAGATATTAATTCCAATAATTGTTATGGAGACATTGATCTGAGTCTAACTAAAATCCTCATTTCCAACTTTGGAATTTCTAAAATCCTCATTTACCACGGTTGGCTTCGGAAACTTTCTTTTCCACAAACTTATACCCCCCACGAAGAGCTTCCACTGTTAGTGGATACTTTGGAAGATCAGTTTGTTAGTTTAGTTGTTACTACTACTTATTAGATCTTTAAGTTCTCGACTGCGGATTATTTGAAAGATTTTGAAAGATATTAATCTAAGATTATAAGTTCTTTTCGTGTTCTTTGTACTTGTAAACTTTGTTATAATTCAATTACATAGTTTAAGGTCTTGTAGAGTAGCGATTTCTTAAAATAGTAATTCTCTCTTACTCTTTGTTTTCAAGAATTTTATTATTAATCTTGCAATAAGGATATTAGCTATTTAGTTATTTCCTACTGTTTATTATAGGTATTCTTAACTTGTTTTTTTTTCCTTTTTGTGTCCCTCTCATTATTTTAAGCAGGCTTGCATCTTATGGCTACAAATTTTTTGTCTTTTAATGTTAAAGGTTTAAATAGTCCAAGGAAAAGATTTGTCACGTGGAAGGAAATTAGAGATAACACAGCAGATGTTGTGTTTTTACAAGAGGTGAAATTTGCTAGAGATTCTCATCCTAAATTTCATAATAAAAATTTCCCACACATTTTTTCTTCTCTAAACGAAAAAAAAAGAGCAGGGGTGTTAATTATGATTAAGAACACTATAACCTTTGATTTAATTGCGGAATACAAAGATACTGAAGGGAGATTTTTGATCTTAATTGCAAACTTGGATAATAGACCCCATACTGTACATTAGTTAATTTATATGCGCCAAATAAAGGGCAAATTAGTTTTTTAAATAAATTAATGTCCAAAATCCAAGAGGTCAGAAAGGGAGATCTCCTTATACTGGGTGATTTTAATATTGTCCCAGATGCTCACCTTGATTCCACAGCTCCAAATAGAGGAATTTACCCAACATTAAAAAACTGGCTTTTTGCAAATGAACTTTATGATATTTTTCGTTGTTTGCACACTTCTTCTAAAGAATATACATTTTATTCAGAATGTCATAAAACCTTTTCCCGTATTGATTTAGCTGTTACAGATATTTTTTCTATTACGAAATTTAAAAATTTTACAATAAATCATAAAACCTTTTCGGACCATTCCTCAATCATTTGCAAAGTAAATTTGGGGATCCTAACAAATATGGATTATATATGGAGATGCAATCCAACATTAATACATACTCCCCATTTAAAAGAAGAATTAGAAACCAACAGAAAAAATTACTTTCAAGAAAACAGATCTGAATCTATTTGTCCATTTGTCACATGGAATGCACATAAGGCAGTAATTAGAGGTCATTTAATTGAAATTTCAGCTAGAATTAAGAGACAGAGAAAAGAATTAATTAAGAATCTTCAAACACAATTAAAAGATCTTGAGGATTTACAACAAAGTTCTCCAACTCCCTCGCAAAGTATTCATCGTCAAATCCTTGGGATAAGAACAGAAATTAAAAACTCCCTTTTCTCGGAGTATGATAAATATATAGGTGCAATCAAGGCAAACCATTATGCTTCAATTAATAAACCCACTAAATATATGTCCAGAAAACTGAAAGAAATTAGGATTCAAAACAGAATAAGAAAGATTAAGAAACAAAATGGGGAAGACTGTTTTCATCCAAAAGATATTGCAGCAGAATTTGGAAAATATTATAAAAATCTTTATAATCTTAATTCTGATCCACAAACTCCTCAGCCCACAAAAGAAGCTATTGGTGATACCTTTCTTTCTAAAGTCAATCTCCCCTCAATCTCAGAAGACGAATTATCTACTTTAAACTCCCCATTTGTATTTGATGAGGTAATAAATGTAATTAAATTGTTAAAAATTGGAAAATCCCCAGGTCCAGACGGTTTTACAAACGAATATTTTAAGGCCTTTCCCAACTTACACTCCCCACCTAGTCAACATTTTTAACAAAGCTACTTTAACAGGTCAATTCCCCAAGGAAATGCTCCAAGCCACTATAACTTTAATTCCTAAAACTAAGGAAGACTTAGAATTCATTAAAAACTATAGACCTATCTCAAGATAGTGTGCATGCCCCTCAGACATAAATAAATTCTGATATTAAAATTTATTCCAATATTATCGCTAATAGACTAAAAAAGATTTTACGCAGACTAATTTCTGACCAGCTAGGTTTCATTCAAGGTCGTCAAACATCTGATGGTACCCATAGAATAATCAATCTAATCAACATTATGAACAATAAGAAGGATCCAACATTACTTATCACTCTTGATGCCGAAAAAGCATTTGATAGAGTCAATTGGTTATATATGAAAACAACATTACTTAAATTTGGCCTAAAAAAATCAAATTTTAAATTCCATTCTTGCTCTATATTCTTGTCCATCAGCATAAGTATATGCAAATAAATTTTTATCCATGTCATTTAATTTAACTAATGGTACCCGTCAAGGATGTCCCTTATCTCCTTTACTATTCTCCCTAATCTTAGAACCCCTTGCTGAATATATCAGAGAAAATGCTAATATTGAAGGAATCCAATTAAAAAATAGTGAGTTTAAGATTTGCCTGTTCGCAGATGACATCATATTATCCCTATCAAATCCAGTAACTTCCATAACAGAAGTTCTGTATAGTTTAGATGAATTTGCAAGAATTTCTTTTTTTAAAGTAAATATTTCAAAATCAAATATTTTAGAATTTAATTTCAGTCATGGTATAACAGAGGAAATTAAAAGTCTAACAGATTTTAATTGAGCTACACATACAATCTCATATTTGGGAATTGAATTAACTAGGGATATAAAATCCATAATTAGCATTAATATGGAGAACCTAATTAAAATAATTCAGTCAGACTTAAAAAATTTAAAGTATGAACTCACTTGGTTTGGAAGAATATCATTTATTAAAATGATTATTATTCCAAAAATATTATACTATTTTAGAACTATTCCCCTTTTTATTCCAGAAAATTACTTAAGTAAGATCCAGTCTCTCATTAATACCTTTGTTTCAAATAAAAAAAGAACAAGGGTAGCTAACTATATTCTAATAAAAAAGAAAAAAAGAGGAGGCTTAGGCTTACCTAATATTTACAGTTATTTCTATACTAATTTAATTAGATAAAGTCAAATTTGGTTTAAAGATAATATTACTACTACATGGAAGGAGATTGAAACTGACTTACATAATAATATTCCTTTATATTCATTAATCATTCATAATCTAATGAATCCTCATCAACCTCTTCCTGAATCTCCCATTTTATGTGCAACTATCTTAACATGGAGAAAATTAGCGGCATTAAATCAAAAAAGTAATACATATGAGCAAATAAAGAATATCCCCCTTACCTTTTTCAATTGGCTCCCAGAAGTCAAAACTCCAGAATTATGGAGGAACAGAAATCTTAAAAAAAATTTGGATTTACATGATGGGACTAATTTTATTTCTTTTCAAACTCTAAAAAAACAACATGATTTACCAGATATTGATTTCTACAGCTATTTATCCATCAGAAAAATTATCTCCGCTTTACTAATTTAATTTAATCGTATGAACGTATATCTTACCATCATATAAAAATAAACACTAGACAATAGACAGTGATTGAAAAATATCAAAAGGATAAAAATCAAATTTGAATATTAAGATTTTCTATATATGCAATAGCGTTATCATTTACAATATAGAAATCCTTCTTGTCACCATGGTAGGATCTCAGGGGGCACTCCTCAACAATGTGCTGGATAGTTTGACGATCTGCTCCACAGTCACAGGTCGGAGAGTCATATTTTCCCCACTTATACATAAAATCTGCACAGATGCTAAAGTTTGTTCTGATACGATTTAGAGTAACCCATGTTTTCCTTGGTAGATTGAAGCCTTGTGGAGGGTTTTGTAAATTAGGGAACATTTGGGGATCACCTTCTACTACATTGACCCAAAGTTCTCGCCATTTCTCCTCTAAATTGAAGTTTTGTTCATGCAAGGTGATTGCAGTTCGGATGGGTGGATGTCTTGATTTCAATCGTTGTATTGTAACATCTCTGATATTTTGGTGTATTGGAAGTTTTTCATTATTCACTACTTTAGTGTACTCTTTAAGTAGGAGCTTTTGTCTTCTTAGATTTGCGGGTGCGATATGACCCAGCACAGGTAACCAGTGAACAGGTGTAGGTCTAATAGCACCAGATATTATACGCAAAGAGTTGTTCAGCTGAGTGTCAATTAAGTTCACATGACAGCTATTTAACCATGCTGGAGCACAGTATTCTGCAGCAGAGTACACCAGGGCAAGAGTAGATGTTCTCAAAACAGATGTTGCCGAGCCCCATGAGGATCCACAAAGTTTCTGAATAATATTATTACGTGCTTTCAGTTTCTGTGCCAATTTATCCAGATGGGATTTAAAAGTTAGACTTCTATCAAGGGTTACACCTAAGTACTTAGGATTGAAATTGTGTTTAACAGATTGGCCTTCAAATTGTACTTTAAGTTCAGTCTTGGCACTTGCATTGTGTAAATGAAAGCAACAAACATCCGTTTTTGATGGGTTAGGTTTTAATCTCCATTGTCGGAAGTACTTTCCCATTACACTAAGATCTTTTGTAAGAACGTCCTCTGCTTCCTCCATTGTTTTGCTTACCATAGCAAGTGCCCAGTCATCGGCATATCCAAATTTCCGTGACACTGTTTTAGGAATATCAGCTAGGTACAGGGCAAACAGGAGAGGTGCCAGCACTGATCCCTGGGCCAGTCCGTTGTTTAAAGATTTCTTACAACTGGTTGAATCGCCCATAATAAGATGAAAAGTTCGATTTGCAATCATATTGTTCAAGAGGTACATCATTTTCTTACATGGAATCACCTTCAGAAATTTATATAAAAGTCCTTCCCTCCACACAGTATCATATGCAGCAGAGAGATCGATAAACGCCACTGAAACTTTCTTGTTCTTCTGGAATTCAGCTTCAATGAGAGTTGTCAAAGCTAAGACTTGGTCACTACAGTTTCGAGCAGGTCTGAAGCCGGCTTGCTCTATAGGTATTGAGTCGAAAATCTTTAGACTGATCTTGTTATATATTAAGCGTTCTAAGAGCTTATATAAGCAACTCAACAAGGCAATAGGTCTATAGCTTGATGGACTATCTTCAGGCTTCCCAGGTTTTAACAATGCAATTATTTTGGCATGTTTTAATTTACTAGGGACTTGAGCATTCTCCATAATATCTGAGAAGAACTTTGCCATCCATTTTTTCGCATAAGGTCCACAGTTTTTGAGAAATTCAGGATGGATCCCATCAGAGCCGGGAGCTTTGTTAATTTTAGTTTCAGCTAGGGCAATTTCAATGTCACAGGTTGTAAAAGCACGTGAGTATTCTTCAGATGGTGCCACTGATGATTTTAGTAGCTTAAACTTACTTTTAACTTCTATGGTGTGAGCTCGGTCTTTTGGGCTTCTTGGTATGTTCACAATATGTGCTGCAATTTGATTTGAAGTTATAGAATTCGTTTTGTGCTTTACTTTACGATTTCCTTCTAGTTTTCTTAAAAGAGACCATGCTTTTCTGCTGAACCTTTTAAAGTCCAAATTCTCAACTGTTTCCATCCATTTAATACAACGTGCTGCATTCAGTTTGTTCAACAATTCCTCACCAATTTCCCCATCTTCACTCTCAAGAAATTGTCTATACAGTTGTTCACATTCATCAGACCATCCTGGGATATATTCTTTGCGAAAGCCACGTGGTATTGATTTCTTTGCAGCTGTAATAACTGCTTTACAAAACCGTTCATAGTTTTTACTGATTGGTGGTATCCAGCCGATACACTTATCAAGGTGATCTGCAAACTTCTTCCAGTTGGCTTTGGCAAGGTTCCATCGAGGACGCGGATAGGACGTTACAAGAGGAATAGATACTCCAATGGTGATGATGACAGGGCGATGCTGGCTACGAGGGAAATGTTTGACAACACATCGAGATGAAGACAAAGGATGATTGTTTCTATTGCGTGAGACAAAACATAAGTCAGGATTGTATCCTCTCTGCCAGGCTGCTGACTGGAAAGTTGGAAAGTCCTTTGCATCAAAAACGAGGAATATATTATGCCTTCAGACCAGTTTACCAGATACTCGCCATTGTCATCGTTGCTAGCATATTGCCAAAGCTCGTGGTGGCTATTAAAATCTCCTATGTATACAGTAGGGTGTGGGTGAACATGAATGACTTCTGTGGGCCATTGTACTGCAGGAGGCTTGTAAATATTAACAATTGTGATATCGCCAACTTTGCTCACAACTTCATGGATGTCATTTTCAACAGATGTAGATACAAGCATTGCGTTTTCAATGTTACTTTTCACATATGTGGCTACACCGTAATGAGAGTCATATGTAGCACCAATTAGATCAAAGCCATAGATGGAGCCACGAACTAGGAGTTGATCTTCATTTTCAACATGCGTTTCCTGAAGAACAAGTACATCTATTTTGTTATCAGTGAGGAACTTGTGGAGGAAAACACATTTTAGGTGGCTGATACCTTCAATATTAATTTGGCAGATATTCACCATGGGTCCAAGATCTTTCATTTGAGGAGTGACATTTGTGACAATACCATTATATTTTTTAGGCATTGTCAAAGTTGTTCCTTTGTTCCTCTGTTGAATATCAGGTATGAGGTAAGATATACTGACCAGGAAATCTAGATATAATTTGATTGTTTGGTCATCAAGATTGTTAGTCCTTTAGCGTTACCCAGGGTGCACCACGTGGAGGCGGACTAACATTGCACCCCTAAAAGACA
Organism: Anomaloglossus baeobatrachus; assembly: GCF_048569485.1. Classification (NCBI taxonomy): domain Eukaryota; kingdom Metazoa; phylum Chordata; class Amphibia; order Anura; family Aromobatidae; genus Anomaloglossus; species Anomaloglossus baeobatrachus. The sequence goes on from NC_134355.1 coordinate 235,050,361, forward strand.
ACCATTTATTAACTGAACAATCCTGTAATCTTATCTGTAATGCCAATAATAATATTATTTGGCAAACTAGATCTATATATGAAATATTCAACAAAGAGATTCTCTTTGAAAAAAGGCCATTTATGATAAAATGGGAAAAAGAGTTAAAAAACACCTTTTCCTTGGAAAAGTGGAATAGATGTATTGGAGATACATACTCCTCTAATATATGTTTAACACGTCATGAAGCTTATTATAAATTGCTTTCTAGGTGGTACTTTACTCCTCATAAGCTCTCGCTCTTTTCAAGTAATAATTCCCATTTATGCTGGAGAGGATGTAATTTAAAGGGAGATATTCTTCACATATTTTGGTCTTGTCCCAAATTGAGATGTCTTTGGAGGGAGGTTAACCTTTTAATAAACCAAATTCTTGGAAATAGTATCACTATTACACCTCAAATGGCTCTTCTTTCATTAGATTTAGATAGCATTACCAAAGACAAATACCTAGTTATTCACATTTTTTTAATTGTAAAAATTCATATAGCGGCTAAATGGAAAAAGACAGATATACCATCTATTACAGAAATTAAAGAAACAATAATGCTTCATAATAATTATGAGAGAAGTTTCGCCACTTTTAATAATCGATACCCAAAATACCAAAAAATTTGGGAAAGATGGAATAACCTAATGATAAGTAACTCTATTTAAACCTGTGTTTTTTTGGTTTGTTTTTTTCTTTTTTCCCCTCTCCCATTTAAATATTTAATAATTTACGTTTCTAAAATATCCTTGTGGTTATGATTGATCGATATGTTGTAATTTGGTGATTTCCACTCCAATGAGTAAGGAAGACAGATTAAAAGTTAATGTATTTTATTGTTGTAGTAGTTTAGTATGTAGTGGTTAAACTTAAAAGTAACATTCTATAACTTAGAATATTGACGTGTGTTGTTTACTAAAATCAGCAATGTATATTTTCATAACATGTCTGGTTATATTCATATTGCTTTGTGTTAAATTAATAAAAACATTTAAAAGAAAAAACTGAAATACTCAATGTGTGCAAAGGTCCTTATTGTAGTAGTGAAATTATATATGGGGTATGGGATTGGTGTGGACAGATGTCCCCGGCCTGTACACTGTGTGCGCTCCTCCATTATATCCACTACATAGATCATGATACATGCAGAATATCCTGATGGAGGGGCACACACAGTATGTGGAGTCAGACATTGGAAATATCCGACATGGAGGGAGGGCCAGTGGGGCACAGTGCGCTGGGCTGAGTCACCCATGCAGTTTCAATCCTCCATTCACTATATATATATATATATATATATATATATATATATATATACTAGAAGGTGGCCCGATTCTAATGCATCGGGTATTCTAGAATTTATTGTGTAGTTAATGTATGATTTTTGTTATATATATATATATATAGATGTTGTTGTGTGTAGTTGCCAGTGTTTGTGTAGGGCGCTGTAAATGTTCTGGGTGTTGTCTGGGTGTGGGGGTGTGTGAGAGCGGTGTTGTTTGTGTGTTGCGTTGTGTGTGTTGCGTTGTTTGTGGAGCGCTGTGTGTTTGCAGCATTGTATGTGTGTGGTGCTGTGTGTGTTGCGCAGTTTGTGTGGGTGTGGAGTGCGTGTGTGTGTTTTGGGGGAGGTATGTTTTGTGCAGTGTGTGTGTTGCGCAGTATGTGTGTATATTTGTGTATGCCGCGGTGTTTGTGTGTTGGGTGTTGTGTGTGTGCGGCGTTGTCTGTGTGTGGGTGTCTGTGTAGGGCGGTGTTTGTGGTTCCCAGTGTGTGTGTGGTGTGTTGTGCGGTGCGCGTGTGGCGGTGTGTGTGTGTTTTGGGGGGAGGTGTGCACCCGCATCGTGCTCCATCCCCCATGCTGCGCACCCCCCATCGTGCTCCATCCCCCATGCTGCGCACCCCCCATCGTGCTCCATCCCCATGCTGCGCACGCCCATCATGCTCCCCCCCATGCTGCCCACTCCCCATCGTGCTCCATCCCCCATGCTGCGCACCCCCCATCGTGCTCCATCCCCCATGCTGCGCACCCCCCATCGTGCTCTATCCCCCATGCTGCGCACCCCCCATCGTGCTCCATCCCCCATGCTGCGCACCCCCCATCGTGCTCCATCCCCCATGCTGCGCACTCCCCATCGTGCTCCATCCCCCATGCTGCGCACTCCCCATCGTGCTCCATCCCCCATGCTGCGCACCCCCCATCGTGCTCCATCCCCCATGCTGCGCACCCCCCATTGTGCTCCATCCCCCATGCTGCGCACCCCCCATCGTGCTCCATCCCCCATGCTGCGCACCCCCCAGCTGTGCTGCACGCCGTGCTCCTCTGCCTTCTGCCGACACTCACAGATCCGATCGCATACACTCACACATCAGAACACACACACACATCCGATCGCATACATGCACACATCCGATCGCATACACGCACACATCCGATCGCATACACGCACATATCCGATCGCATACACGCACACATCCGATCACATACACGCACACACACACTGACGATATTGCACATACGCGCTCACACACTCACAACATCTGGAGATACCACATGCTTTCGGCCATGTGATCCTCCGGCAGGTCCTGGAAGGTCACTGCACGCACAGTATCGCCGCCGAGAAGTAAGCGATATCACTGGATGTTGTGAGTGTGTGGATGCGATCTGATGTGTGTGTGAGGTGTGTGTGAGAGTGAGTGAGTGTGATCTGATGTGTGTGTGTGTGTGTTGGGCCGCTGCAGGACCTTGATGCGCTCACCTGCTCCCGGTCGGCGTCTGGTGAGTATGACTGCGGGGTCTTCTTTCTTCTGTCTTCTCTCTTCTGGGGGTGCCCGCTGCCTATAATGAAGTGTCTTGCAGTGTCTTTAACTCTTTCCCCGCTGCATGACACTTCATTATTGACCGCAGCGTGTACCGGGAGCTGGTGTTAGCTGGTAACCATGATACACATCGGGTAACTAATTTAAGCGCTTCCTATAGTTACCCGATGTTTATCATGGTTACCAGCGTACACCGGCTCCGTCACGATCCCAGCATCGCAAGGTTATGTCTGGGCTGGGGGAGTCGGGGCTTCATTTGAATTCGGGGGAAGGGGCGTGGCCGAGTGGTCGATGCGTGCAGAGGGTCGGGGCGAGCGGCCAATCCATGCGCATGCGGGGGCGGAGCCAGGCCGAGGTGAGCGGCCAATCCGTGGGGGGGCGGGGCCAGGCCGAGCCCAGCGGCCAATCCGACAGTTGTCACTCTAACGACACTGTCACGGTGACACTGTCACAGTGACACAATTTTGGAGGAAGACAGACAGACTTCCTCCAAAATTAGGGTGTAGGGTGGGGAGTACAGGATCAGGGCCATATTATGAATTGTGGGATGGGGAGGACACTGAGAACTATATAATGAATTGTGGGGTAGGGAGGACTTCCCCACATACGTAACATCACCCCCTTCTCCACATATGAAACACTACCCACTTCCCCACATAAGTAACCATAATCCTTCACCATTCAGCCCCACCAGCACGGAGCCCCCCACATATAATATAATCCCCTAACCTATCAAGCCCCATGCATATAAGGCTCCATTGACCTTTTTGATTTGCATATTTCCCAGGGGGCAATGCACCTAGGATTTCACTGTCTTGAGCGCCCTTGTTGGCTGCTGGAAGTGTTTTCTCTGGCTGGTCTCCCCGAGATCAGTGATTGTTTTGTCTTGTTGGTCTACTAGGCATTGCTCCCACCTGGCCAAAATCCTACTCCACACTGATGAGGGGCAATACCCCCAAAACAGCTGTCTGTGGATGGATACCTGGCCTTGGTAATTCCCTTGTCATATCTTTAAACTTGTCAAAGAGTTGGATATTGACTAAAAGGGCCACTTCATATGGTGGTTATGGTGGTTTCCTAAAAAGAGCCACTCCTTGGCTGGGTCCTTCCCGGAGGGATATCTGGCTGGTTTCTGTGTTGAGACTCCTAACAGAGGCTCCACTGACCATTTTGATTTGTTATATACATTAGCATACCTTACATATAATGAATTGTGGAGTGGGGAAGACACTGAGGACTATATAATGAATTGTGGGTTAGGGAGGACACTGAAGACACCATAATGAATTGTGGGGTGGGGAGTACAGGATCAGGGCCATATTATGAATTGTGGGATGGGGAGGACACTGAGAACTATATAATGAATTGTGGGGTAGGGAGGACTTCCCCACATACGTAACATCACCCCCTTCTCCACATATGAAACCCTACCCACTTCCCCACATAAGTAACCATAATCCTTCACCATTCAGCCCCACCAGCACGGAGCCCCCCACGTATAATATAATCCCCTTCCCTATACAGCCCCATGCATATAACATTACTCCCTTCACCACACAGCCCCCCAGCAGGCAGCATCACCCTCTTCTCCATGCAGCCCCCCTAGCTTGCAGCCCCAAGCAAGTAAATCTAAACCTTTCCCACTCAGTCCGTTTAGCAGGTAGTACCCCAGCATAAAGCCCCAGAGTATGCAGCCCCCTAACAACTGTAACATCACCCCCTCCTTCCCCAAGAGTGTAACATCACTCCCTTTCCTGCACAGCATCCCAGTACGCAGCCCCACACATACAAGATCACCCCTTTTCCCATCCAGTCCCATATATATATATATATATATATATATATATATATACACACACACATAAATAAAATCACCCTTTCCCTGCACAATTCCCAATATCCAGCACTTTCACTGTACAATCACCCATTATGCAGTGCCATACTGTGCAATCCTTCAATATACAGCCCCATGCATATAACATTACTCCCTTCACCACACAGCCCCCCAGCAGGCAGCATCACCCTCTTCTCCATGCAGCCCCCCTAGCTTGCAGCCCCAAGCAAGTAAATCTAAACCTTTCCCACTCAGTCCGTTTAGCAGGTAGTACCCCAGCATAAAGAACCAGAGTATGCAGCCCCCTAACAACTGTAACATCACCCCCTCCTTCCCCAAGAGTGTAACATCACTCCCTTTCCTGCACAGCATCCCAGTACGCAGCCCCACACATACAAGATCACCCCTTTTCCCATCCAGTCCCATATATATATATATATACACACACATAAATAAAATCACCCTTTCCCTGCACAATTCCCAATATCCAGCACTTTCACTGTACAATCACCCATTATGCAGTGCCATACTGTGCAATCCTTCAATATGCAGGCTCATATTGTACAATTCCCAATATGCAGGCTCATATTGTACAATCCCCGATTATGCAGGCCCATACTGTACAATCCTTAAAGGGAACCTGTCAGGTCAAAAAAGCGTTATAACCTACAAGCAGGAGCTTGCGTGAGCTATTAACCCCTTCCTACCCATCCCTTTCTTTTAATATTGTACATTATGAAAGTAATAAAATATGTTTTATTACTTACATACTCCCTATGTAAATAGCATAGGTCTCTAGCCCCATGGGTGTTGCATCACCCTGTGGGCGTCTACATGCTTTCCATGATATCACGCTCCTGTGGGTGTGATACCATGGATTTGCATGAGCGACGTCATGTCTGCACTTTCAGAATCTCGCGTGCGCGAGCTTACCATTCTCACCACCGCCTCATCCTGGTGTTTGCTGGTCGGTTTCTGATGCGCAATGCGCATGACAGGAACCGCAGGAGTCTTCTGAGCATGTGCAGTGCGCGTCAGAAGCCGACATGCAAACACCAGGATGAGGTGGCGAGAATGGTAAGCGCGCGCACGCACGAGATTCTGAAGGAGCTGACGTGACGTCGCTCATGTAAATCCATGGTATCACGCCTACAGGACGATGTGACACTCATGGGGCTAGAGACCCTGCTCATTTACATAGGAAATATGTAGGTAATAAAACGTTATTTTATTACTTTCATATTACTCAATATAACAACACAGGGATGGGTAGGAAGGGGTTAATAGTTCACACAGACTGCTGCTTATAGGTCAGAACACTTTTTTGCCCTGACAGGTTCCCTTTAATATGCAGGCACATGTTGGAAAATCCAGCTATACTGCAACCCCCCCAAAAAACAAACACCTCCTCACATTACTCACCCTTACTCCTTGCTCCATGGTGCAGCCCCTCAGCCTCTCCAGTCTCCAGCAGCCACAGTACACACAGTGATCATAGCTCCCGCGCTGGAGGAGGAATCCCCGTCCCTTCCGGTTACGTCATCACCTCACAGGAGCAAATACATTCTAGCAACAGATGGATTCCTCCGGCTCTGCTGCTGTACTGTGCAGAAGGATTGCTCCCGGCGCGGCGCACCGCTGATAACAGATGAGGGCAATCTGGGCATGGGCCCCCCGGAGCCTGAGGCTCCGAACACCTGGCCAGATTGCCATCATTACTAACTGCCCTAAATGGGCCCCCTGGAGCCTTGGGCCCCGGGCGGTAGCCCAGATTGCCCTCATTATAATCTGCCTATGGGTGTGTGTAACAGAAAGGAGCTACCGCAGAAACGCTTAGGTGGATTGTGAAGAGACTCGTGTTAGAGTTTGGTGAGGAGGACTGTAACGCATGTGAGCAGCATCCTGTGCTGGAGACCGCCATTCTTCAGTTGCTGGCTATACTGATCACTGTGAGAGGATCTTTAAGTCTGTATTTATGGCAGCTGAACACCACAGTACCCGGGTATGGTAGTCAAAAAAAGATCCTGGCACTCATAGGAATTAAAGAGACAAATTGGCGATGCTATAATTCATTTATTTTGAATGTTATGACGTTTCGGCTAGCTGAAACGTCATAACATTCAAAATAAATGAATTATAGCATCTCCAATTTGTCTTTTTAATTCCTATGAGTGCCAGGATCTTTTTTTGACTATTGCTACTGGTTTTCCTGAGCACCTTGCAGTGAGCCGGACCATCTTTTGGACCCGGATATGGCAGGCTGGGCCCAGGAGTGCGTGCACACAACACTTTGTTTTGGTACCAAACAAATATCTGTTCTGCTTAGGCCGACTATATAGACAATAAGACTTGCTGGCTCTGCTCTATCAGTTTGTCAGTTACAGTTAAAATCTTAAAGGGACAGCGCCACATGTTTGCCTTGACTGTTGCTGTAGAAGAATTCCAGGACTGTGTTGCTGGGCTGTGTGGTTTGCTGTCCCACTGTTATCATCTGCTTTATCTGTGAGGCTTCAGCAAATAAGGCTATTCAGGGGGGTTAATTGGTTTTGTCTATGTCTAGGTAGATATGTTGTAAGCTCTTGTGCTGCGCCACTAGTAGGTCGTGTTTGTACACACTACTAAAGGCCCCGTCACACTAAGCAACATCGCTAGCAACATCGCTGCTAACGAACAACTTTTGTGACGTTTCTAGCGATGTTGCTGTGTGTGACATCCAGCAACAACCTGGCCCCTGCTGTGAGGTCGTTGGTTGTTGCTGAATGTCATAGGCCATTTTTTAGTTGTTGCTGTCCTGCTGTGAAGCACAGATCGCTGTGTGTGACAGCGAGACAGCAACAACTAAATGTGCAGGCAGCAGGAGCCGGCTTCTGCAGAGGCTGGTAACCAATGTAAACATCGGGTAACCAAGAAGCCCTGTCCTTGGTTACCCGATATTTACCTTCGATACCAGCCTCCGCCGCTCTCACTGTCAGTGCCGGCTCCTGCTCTGTGCACATGTAGCTAGCTGCAGGACACATCGGGTTAATTAACCTGATGTGTGCTGTAAGTAGGAGAGCAGGGAGCCAGCGCTAAGCATTGTGCGCTGCTCCCTGCTCTGTGCACATGTAGCTGCAGGACACATCGGGTTAATTAACCCGATGTGTGCTGTAAGTAGGAGAGCAAGGAGCCAGCGCTAAGCATTGTGCGCTGCTCCCTACTCTGTGCACATGTAGCTGCAGCACACATCAGGTAATTAACCCGATGTGTGCTGTACTAGGAGAGCAGGGAGCCAGCGCTCAGTGTGCGCTGCTCCCTGCTCTCTGCACGTGTAGCTCCGTGCGGTGGTAACCAAGGTAAATATCGGGTTGGTTACCGATATTTACCTTAGTTACCAAGCGCAGCATCTTCCACGCGGTGCTGGGGGCTGGTCACTGGTTGCTGGTGAGCTCACCAGCAACTCGGGTAGTGACGCTCCAGCGATCCCTGCCAGGTCAGGTTGCTGGTGGGATCGCTGGAGCGTCGCAGTGTGACATCTCACCAGCAACCTCCTAGCAACTTACCAGCGATCCCTATCGTTGTTGGGATCGCTGGTAAGTTGCTTAGTGTGACGGTACCTTAAGAGCTTGTTCTATCAGTCAGCGTAGGGGTTCACAACCAAATATTTACAATTTGCCTGAGGCAACTAAATCCCTAAACTAAAGACTGATCAAATAATATATAACTTTTAATTAAATCATTAAGAAATGGGACAGACAACGTTAAAAATGCTGAGCACTGTGGTCTACCTTACTTTGCATGAGCAGTCATCTGAATGCTAAGATATGTCCTAATGGACTAACCAGTCCTTGTTCTCTGACTGACTCCTATGCTATTTGTGTAATATATAATGACCACTGTGTTCGCTATTTAAAAACCAGAGAGTAGCCTCCCCAACATGTTTTACCACACTGGCGTCATCAGGGGGCTGAGGCTAATATTGAATAACTATGTATGAACGGACCTTTTAAAGTCTAGGTTGGGACATCACATTGCTATCAGCCACTAAAAAGACATAACACATACTTCAAAAGAGTATTCCTAAACCAGTATAGCCAATCATTAGAGGGGAGTGTATATAGACCTACTCCTCCTAAATCTATCATTCGTTCCTATATCCATCCTTCTGATATCTCTCTATTTATTGGGTAAACTCACCATCACCACTTTTCCCTCTCAAAGTCCATAAACCAATCTGGATCCGTTATATCCAGCCAGTAGGGTTCTTCCTATTATGGCACTGTGAATAACATCCAGGTCACATTCTCTGATGTCATTACGTTACAACGTGGGGTCCTTAGTTCTGCGCTTGCTCCCGTACTTAGAGGAAAAAGCAGTATATGAATCATCACCTGCTTCGCGCATGTGTTAGAGGATGAACGTCTCAGCTAGATACAACTTACTACAGCGCATGCTCAGGGACTTTGAGGAAAAACGGAATACTATTTACTACGGGCGCATCTGCGTCCAGGGGGGAGCTCTCACCCAGGTAGATCTTCCTAGAACGCATGTTCAGGGACTTAAAATAAAAGGAGATACCATTTTCAAAACGTGCCTTTGTCTAACATTAATCCAACAGCATCTACTCTCATACTTAGAATAAGAAAGATACTTGGATAGTGTACATGCGTTAGTACTTAGTGTTGTTCCAGATCCTCATATAATATAGTATATAGGTGTAAATTTAGACAGGTTTCCCACTATCTTACTAGTCATACATATATTTGGGTAGATACCCATGATGTCACTCCTATATATAGACACATTTATTGCACTATAATATTCTCCTATTTTCACAATCTTAAATACCGTATTTTTCGCTTTATAAGACGCACCCCAAATTTAGACATAAAAAAGGTAAAAAAAAGAAAATTGGGGTCCGTCTTATACTCCAGTGTTCTCTTACCTTAGGGTGGCAGCAGTGGTGGTGAAGCGGGGTCACAGGAGGCACAGGTTGGTCAGTGGCAGGGGGTCCTTGGTGGCAGGAGCCGTGGGGTCCGTGGTGGCGGCAGCAGCTGCGGTGGCGGGTGAGTCGTGCAGCAGGCCGGTGCAGTGAGTGTCCCAGTGGCCGCGGTCCCGGTTCAAATGATGGCTCAGTGGTAGCAGCGGCGGTGACAGCTCAGTGGTAGCAGCGGCGGTGACGGCTCAGTGGTCACAGCGGCGGTGACGGCTCGGTGGCAGCGGCGGTGACGGCTCAGTGGTGGCAGCGGCGGTGACAGTTCAGTGGTGGCAGCGACGGTGACTGCTCAGTGGTGGCAACGGCGGTGACCGTTCATTGGTGGCAGCGGTGGTGACGGCTCAGTGGTGGCAGCGGCGACTGCTCAGTGGTGGAGCAGACATATGCCGTGTTTTCCCAGTGTGTCCGCGGTCCCGATTGAAGTGAAGGCGCCCGGAGCGACGCATGCGCACATGGAGCTCTCATCCAAGGGCTCAATCTGTGCACGCTCTGACTCCCAGAGCAGCGCGTGCGCAGATGGAGCTCTCATCCAAGAGCTCCATCTGCGCACGCGCCCGCTCCCGCTCCCGGCGCCATCATTTGAAAGTGGGACCGCGGACAAACTGGGTAACTTGCTGCACAGCCGCCCACCCCGCACGCACAGAGTGGCAGCCAGCAGGCTGCCTGCCCACCCTACATGCAAGCGGCTGGGTACCTGTGCTTGCGTGTGGGCGGCAGCCAGGTGCCTGTGTGAGGGCGGCAGCCGTCTGCCGCCCGCACAGGTACCCGACCGCCAGCCGCACACAGCAACCGGCCGCCGGCCGCACACAGCGCCCAGCCGCCGGCCGCACACAGCCACGGGTACCCGGCTGCCACTGCACGCAAGCACAGGTACCCAGCCGCTTACACACAGCCACAGGCACCCGGCCGCCCAATTGCCGCACAGACAGGACCCCCAGGTACCGCTATATTAGATTAGATTATAAGACGCACCCCCCATTTTCCTCCCAAATTTTTGGGAGGAAAAGTGCGTCTTATAAAGCGAAAAATACGGTAGATGTTAAATGAACCTGTTTAATATGCCCATGTTCAATAAGAATATGTAATCGCAGCATATAGGAAAAAAGGTGGGGGGGGTTTGGGAAACCCTCATAGAGGATATTATAAACCATATCCTTCAGGTAAAAGTGTGGATTAGGAACTACTGAAATTCACTACTGGCATGGTCTAAAATAATTCATTTTGCGTTATGGAATATCACGATGAAGAAATAAATTCAATATATATTTATTAGGTCCTTATACAGAAAACAAACCGTCCAAAAAAGACCTCTCTTTCTTTTTATATTCTATTATATTGCATGGAGGTAAACCAAGCAACAATAAACAGACAAACTACTACAAACATAAATTAGATAAATGCTGTATATGTGAAGCCTTCATTTAGACCATTAGGACTCATACAGACCAGTCTAAAAATCCACCTTGCTTCTTCTTTTAATAGCAACTTGTCCAGATTTCCCTTCATTGCACCTAGGCGTACCTGTCTTATACCCCAAAATTTCACATTCAGGGGATTCTCACTATGATGGCATCTCATGTGTCTCGAGAGTGGTGTATCAGCTTTAGTATTGATGGTACTGATGTGTTTGGATATCCTCCTTCGAAACTCTTGAATCGTCTTACCCACGTGTAGTTTTTTACATGGCACATTGCTGCATATATGACCCCTTTTGATTTACAATTGATTTTGTCTCTTATTACATATCTTCGGCTGTCCAGAGGGTTGGTAAATTCTCTCAGTTTAATTAAATAGCCACAAAATGAACAGGTGCCGCAGGGGTTAGAACCCTCCTGTAGTCTTGACAACCAATTGATATTGTTGACTTCATATCCTTTTTGTACAAAATGGCTATGTGTTAGGAATTCCCTTAAATTCTTCCCCCTCCGATATGTTATATTTGGCATACTTCCAATCACAGATTTTAAATCAGGGGGTGCTCTCAAGATAGGCCAGTATTTTTTCAAGACCCTGTGGATATCTGAAGCACCTTCGTCATAAGTCCCTATTACTCTTACAGGTGTATTATCAGATTTCTTATGATTTTCAGTCAAGAGATCATCTCGAGTCATCCCTTTAGCTCGATTGAAGGCTCTATACAGGACTTTCTTAGGGTAGCCTCTTGCAGTAAAAAATCTGAATAACCTACTGCACTCTCTCCCAAAACTCTTATCATCTGAGCAGTTTCTTCGTGCTCTCATATATTGTCCAATTGGAATTCCTGCCTTCAAAGTGACTGGGTGCCAACTATCCCAATGCAACAAATTATTTGTTGCAGTGGGTTTCCTATAGGTGTTGGTTTGGATGTCTCCCTTCTCATCAATGGTAATAGTCAAATCAAGAAAATTAACAATTCGGTTTCCAATCTCTTGAGTGAAAAACATACTTGTTGTTGTTCAAAATTGTGACAAAATCCTGAAAAATACTGGCTTCACCATCCCATAGGATAAGCACATCATCGATGTACCTACCCCAAAACAAAATGTGACTTGTGTAGAAACTTAAATCTTCAGAGAAAACAAACGTGTCCTTCCACCACCCTAAAAATAAATTTGCAAAAGAGGGCGCACAAGTCGTACCCATGGCGGTACCCCTGATCTGATGATACAGGGTACCGCCAAAGGTAAAAAAATTGTGCGTCAACACAAACCGCAAAAGTGACAACAAAAATTCATTGTGTGGTGTAAATTGTTTTCTCTTAGCCACCAGAAAAAATGCCACAGCTGCTATTCCCAACTCATGATCAATGTTGCTGTATAAACCTTCCACATCCAAACTGGCCAGGATAGTCGTCTCAGAGACATTGATACCACGTAACTTCAGGACAAGATCTTTCGTGTCTCTGATAAAAGAAGGTAAAACTTGCACAAAAGGGGACAGCAATTCGTTCAAATATCTACTGGCACCCTCAGTCAGAGAGCCATTACCCGAGACAATTGGTCTGCCGGGTATAGGGACCACATTCTTATGCACTTTAGGAAGTGCATAGAATGTGGCCAAAGTGGGATAGGGATTATACATCTCCTTATATTCATCCTCCGAAATTAGAGAAGCTGATAACGCAACTTTTAATAGGGTCTGTAAATGAGAGAGGTATTTTACTGTCGGATCTCCGTCAAGGACCTTATAAGTTTTTTTTATCATCCAGCAATTTTTTTGCCATCTTAACATAGTCCTCTTTGTCCATCAGGACAATGTTGCCCCCTTTATCTGAAACTTTTATGGTCACATTCTCTATTTTCTCCAACTCATCCAAGGCTTTTATTTCAGGTGGGCTCAGATTTTTAAGACTATGTCGTTTATATGTGATCTTCTTGAGATCCTCCTCTACCATATTGACAAATGTATCTATATTATGATATTGAGAGAAGGGAGGGGTATTCTTACTCTTCGGTTTTAGTGATGAGAGAGGAACCAACACCTCATTGATGTTATTCACATCTCCTTCCTCAAGACTCTCTAAAATCATAATAGCCTCATCCTCTCTTTTTTCATAGTCAATGGGTCCCTATTTTATATTGCATGGTATTTATGTAGGGCTAATCTTCTTGCAAACAAGTTTATATCCTTTATCCAACTAAAGGCATCATATTTTGGAACAGGTGTAAAGGATAAACCTCTTCTTAATAGTTGTGTATTTGCCTGATTAAGATTTTTTGATGATAAATTAAATATTTGCAAGTCCCTTTCTGTTGTTTTGCCACAGCTTGTTGCCTCATCAGCTAGTTCCCCAAAAAAGGTTGATTTGGAAAATTCGTCCCACTTATACCCGGCTGTGATGCCATCACTACATTTGTCACATTCTGCTGGGATGTATTTTGGGAGAGCAAACCTGAAGTCATCAGCTGCATATTCCCCGTCCGTGTAGTTATACATGGTTGTGCCATCTCCACTGGTTGAGTATTTTGTATAAAGCCAGTTTGTACCAAAAGCTGACCCTGATTTCCTTTTTACAGTACACCCGTTGCATTTGGAACCAATGTTGTATTCCCAAAAACAACAGGAGTCTGTCCTAGACCAGTTTGCATCTGGATCTGGTTCTGATTCCCACTTTGTGATGAGATATTTATACTTGGGGCAGATGTGACATTCCCAGGGGGAGCCAGAGACTGTATATTCTGTATATCCCCTCTCAAAGATTGTGAGACAGAAGATAAAAAGGGTAAGGAATTGCTGTTGGATAACTCTCGTTTTTTTCCAATCCGCTCTGCTGTCCATGATTTGGAAAAGGAGCTTTTCCTTTGTTTGTTATTTTTATATGGGCCACCTTTTCGTTTGAAAGTGCCTCTATTGGGATTTCCACCAGTAGAACTGTCAGATTCAGAAAAATCCGTTTCGGACAGATCTGTCTGTCGAGATTTGTTCTGTCTACCTCTGTTTCTTCCAAATCTATATACCTCCCCTTTCTCAAAATCAGTGAGATCTCTAATATATTTTTGATGTTTACGTTCTTTGATTTCTTTTTTAACTATCTCAATGTTTTTTTGTAAATTCAGTTCTAATCTCCCAAAATCAGGTTGTGTGGAGAATTGTTGTATGTTTTGTATCTCTTTCTCTAGCTGTTCATTAATTTTATTCAAATTTTTCTTTTCATATTCTACGAGATAATTCATCATCCTCAGGGAGTTATCAGATAGTAAATCCTCCCATCCCTTCATAAACTCCACATCCTCCCTATGTGTATTTGGGGCTATCTGTATCCTTAGTCCCCTATATACAATTCTCTTTGTCAGGTAAGTCTCCAAACTAGCTATCTCCCACCATGCTCTAGTTTGTTGTTTGAAGGTTCTGAACAAGTTGCTAAATTGTGAATTAATATCTTTCTGAACAAAAGGAATCTCTGATTTAGAGAAAACTTGGGTAGCTTCCAGCAATAGATTATCAATATTCTGTTTTTGTGATAGAAAACCTGCCATGCTATGAAATGAACACTAGATGGGGTTAACCTATGACCCCATTGATATTGGAATAAACTACTAAGAGCTTGTTCTATCAGTCAGCGTAGGGGTTAACAACCAAATATTTACAATTTGCCTGAGGCAACTAAATCCCTAAACTAAAGACTGATCAAATAATATATAACTTTTAATTAAATCATTAAGAAATGGGACAGACAACGTTACAAACACTGAGCACCGTGGTCTACCTTACTTTGCATGAGCAGTTATCTGAATGCTAAGATATGTCCTAATGGACTAACCAGTCCTTGTTCTCTGACTGACTCCTATGTTATTTGTGTAATATATAATGACCACTGTGTTCGCTATTTAAAAACCAGAGAGTAGCCTCCCCAACATGTTTTAGCACACTGGCGTCATCAGGGGGCTGAGGCTAATACTGAATAACTATGTATGAACGGACCTTTTAAATTATAATTTTTATTTATTTTCAAAAGCAAACAAGTCATTACATAGAACAAATAATATTAGTAGTATCAACAAAATTATCAGCAAAATGACAAGAAAATTGTATATCGCTCCATTTACATTTACAATTCAGTACAAAATCTAATCAATGTTCACAGTATTCACAGTAAGACTCAGAATCTTTAATACCTCACGGAAACCCTTATAACTAACTCTATAAATGAATTTGCAACCATCCTGTGAAACTCTCCTACTCCCCCCCCTGAACCCCCACTACTCAAACCCACTCCCACCTGGTCACCTTCAACTCCCACCTCCAATCCTCCGAGTGTACCACCTAACTTCTCAGAGTGATACCACGCCGTCTCCTTAAATGGTGACATTAAGCGTTCTATTTCCTCCGAATTGAAATAGGTTATAATAAACTCCCTCCACATTTTGAAGTGACTGCCCAATCGTCCCGACTTCCTTCCAGCATCAAGGCTCTCTAACTCCATCAGCCGTTTTATATGGATTATTACTTCTTCGAACGAGGGTACTTTTGACTCCAACCAATATTTCAGTATCATCCTCTTTGTTGCAAGTATGATTACATGTATAAGTAAAGGGGGATGTCTACTCCTCCTCCCCTCGATGCTCACCCCCTCCAAAGCATGGAACAGAACCAGAGTGGGGGAGAGAAGGAGTTTGATGTCCCAGAGTTTAGCAACACACTTTGATACTTGGGCCCACAGTGGCTCAAGGTGGGGACACAGCCACAATCCATGGTAGAGATCCATTGCTTCTAAATTGCATTTCGGACAACGAGTAATCCTCTCAGGATTCTCAAGCTTCCTGGGCAAATTGAATGCATAAATCGCCCGATGCATCACTTTATACTGAGTCTCCCGCCACTGTTCATTCAGTATTGCCTTTCGTAGGGCCCTCCACCCCTCCCTGATCTTTGTTAAAATGTCGGGGTCCCCTAGTTGCTTTTCCCATGGCTTAAAGAAACTCTCTGGCTGATAGCCAGTCAACTGGTCTCGCATTGCCCCATATAAAGATGAAATTGACGAGGACGTTTGTGACAACTTGACCAGGCCGTCAAATGTATTTAGTGACACCTCCGACGATATGTCTTGCAATTGAGCCATAACCTTATGCTTCACCTGATCATACTGGATTATTTGGTTAGGATTCAACCCATAATTGCCTACCAATTCTTCCCTCCCCAACCATCTTGGCTCAGAAGGATGAAAAAGATGGGAGACCCTCTGTACCTTTCTGCCTCCATTCTTCAAATAGCTTATTGCTAATTCCCTGGCTGAACCCTGGATTATCCCATAGGGGTAGATATTTAGACATTTTATATGCCAACTTGTAATGCTTCCTCACTGCCCTCCAGGCTGCTATCGTATCCTTAAAAAGAGAAGAATGCTTAATTTTTTGGGGTAGATTAGCTTGACTGGTGTGAAGAAGGGCCTTTAAATCCCATGGAAACGCATAATCTCTCTCAACTCCAAGGGACACGTGTTTCTGTGAGCCATGAATCCAATCCATCCAATACCTGGACAAACAGACCAGATTGTAACCCCTAACATTTGGTAGGTTTAATCCCCCATCATCCTTTGATGCAGTCAGCTTCTTTATACCAATGCAAGCTCATTTCCTCCTCCACACAAACCTTGAGAAACTTCTATTAAGAAGTTCAACATCCTTATGTCTCAAGAGCAAAGGTAGAGTTTGGATATGATACATCAACTTAGACATGGACATCATCTTAATTAATTGTGCTCTGCCCATGATGTTCAACGGGAGGTCCTGCCATCTCTGGAGATCCTGAACTATTTGATTTATAAGAGGTGGGAAGTTTAGGTTATATAAAGAAGTTGGCCCCTTACCAATTCTAATGCCCAGATATGTAATGTATGATCTTGCTATAGAAATATGCTCACACTGGCCAGCCTCCTGCAAATGAGCCTTCCCATTGCCCAGGAACAGCAATTCACATTTAGTTGGGTTAATTTTAAAGCCTGAGTAGCTCCCGTATTCTCGCAATATATCTAATATAAGTGGTACCTGAGTTTTAGGATCAGAGAGAAACAACAGTACATCGTCGGCAAAGAGTGTCGCCTGTATTCGCATCTTATTTATGAGGATCCCTTGAAAAGTGCGATGGTCAGTTAACAGCCTCGCCAGGGGCTCCAAAGCCAGGTTGAATAGAAGTGGTGAAAGGGGACAGCCCTGCCTAGTCCCCCTATGCAACTGAAAGGGAATCGAGAGGAAACCTGGAATATAAACCTGTACTCTAGGATTTGTATAAATCTCGCGTACCACATTGTAGAAAGACCCCGAGAATAGCATTGTGTCCAAAACTCTATAGAGCCAAGGCCACTCCACATTATCGAAGGCCTTCTCTGCATCTATTGTTAATAACGCTGGAGTCTCATTGACCAGATCCTTAGCGCTCACCCTATCAAGGGCCAATAAGACTTTACGAATGTTTTGCGTCGCTGATCTATTTTTAATGAAACCTGCTTGAGCTGGGGATATTAAATGGGGCAGAATTACCACCAAGCGATTAGCCATTATTTTTGAGAGTAACTTTATGTCCAAATTAATGAGTGAAATTGGCTGGTAAGAGCCTGGGGATAGCGGATCTTTACTCTGTTTCGGAATTAATTTTATATAGGCTAGGTTACTATTGCGAAAAGACGCTTCACCCTCCAGGACCTTGTTGTATATTTCTAACAATATAGGAGAGGTCTCATCTACCATTGTCTTGCAAAAATTCAGCCTTGAACCCGTCTGGCCCTGGCGCTTTGTTGTTCTGCATACTTTTGAGAGTGCCAACTACCTCTTCCCCTGAAATTTTAGCGTTCAAAAAAGTACGTTGTTCCTCTGTGATCCCAGGAAGGGTCACTTTAGTCAAAATATTGTTATCTGGAATTGTGACTTGTATGTCCCCTGTGTATGAGTCCTTGTAATATGCCCCCAATATTTCGATTATCCTCCCAGGATCATTGTGTACCTCACCTGTGCGATCCCTCATTTGCATAGGTCCTTGCAGAGTCCCTCTAATTTTTACCAGATTGGCCATCAGTTATGAACGGACCTTTTAAAGTCTAGGTTGTGACATCACATTGCTATCAGCCACTAAAAAGACATAACACATACTTCCAAAGAGTATTCCTAAACCAGTATAGCCAATCATTAGAGGGGAGTGTATATAAACCTACTCCTCCGTTCCTATATCCATCCTTCTGATATCTCTCTATTTATTGGGTAAACTCACCATCACCACTTTTCCCTCTCAAAGTCCATAAACCAATCTGGATCCGCTATATCCAGTCAGTAGGGTTCTTCCTATTATCGTACTGTGAAAAACATCCAGGTCACATTCTCTGATGTCATTACGTTACAACCTAACCATGCCAGTAGTGAATTTCAGTAGTTCCTAATCCACACTTATACCTGAAGGATATGGTTTATAATATCCTCTATGAGGGTTTCCCAACCCCCCCCCGCTCTCCCCATCTCCTCCCCCCCTCTTTTTTCCTATATGCTGCGATTACATATTCTTATTGAACATGGGCATATTAAACAGGTTCATTTAACATCTATTTAAGATTGTGAAAATAGGGGAATATTGTAGTGCAATAAATGTGTCTATATATATGTTAGGGCCAGATGGACGGGTAGACCCGGGAGGTGGATCCACTGGGCCGAACTCCCCGATGAGGGAAAGGAGTCCGGTAGCCGGAGCACTTTAGGTAGCAGGACAGTCCGTGCACTGGAACACAATGGAGAAGTCCCTGGGACCACGAGGTCACTGATGGTGGTCCGGGTGACGGAGCTCAGGTTCGGAAGCCGTGATGATGTCAGGCGGGGTCCGGAACCGTTGGAGCGAGATGACGGGTCACCGCAGGGAACCGAGATGGTACGGACTGTCAGGATGGCAGATGGGCAGCGTTCGGGGTTCGAGATACAGCAGGACCGGATGGCGATGCAGGATCGGCTCTAGAAGACAGAGAGGTAAGTATCTCACAGAACACAAGGAGACCTGACTCCTAGCTTGGGAAAACACGAAGAACAGGCCCCGCTCCCTTGGACATTAACCCCCTTTATACCCTGTACCTGTGTGCATCATTTCCTGTCAGTGGACACTGGCCCTTTAAGAAAGGGTCAGTGACCGCACGCGCGCCCTAATGCGCATGCGCGCGGCCCGGGTGCCAGAAGCCAGGGCAGGAAGCTGAGAGGAGGACGCAGCAGAGCCGGCCAGGGACTGGGAAGCCGACGGGCGCCGGGAGCGGGGACCAGGAGGCCTGGGAAGCGCGGGCACTGGAGGCTGAAGAGCGGGGAGCGTGGCAGGTGAGCCGGGGAGCGGAGCAGAGGACCCGGGGAGCGGAGCAGAGAACCCGGGGAGCGGAGCAGAGGACCCGGGGAGCGTGACAGTATCCCCCCCCACGCCCCACTCCCCGCAACCGGGACAGGAAGGCACGGATCAGAGGAGTGCCCACGTTCTCCCTGGGCTCCCAGGACCTATCCTCAGGACCATACCCTTCCCAGTCCACCAGGAAGAACTGTCGACCTCGTACGGTCTTCATGGCCACGATATCCCTTACCGCATAGATGTCGTCCTCAGCAATAGGAGGAGGAGCCGGACTGGCGGCAGCGGAGAAGGGACCAAGGACAACCGGCTTGAGCAGAGAGACGTGGAAGGAGTTGGGTATCCTCATCGTGGCCGGGAGCTGTAGTTTGTAGGAGACCTCATTGATCTTGCCGAGGACTTTAATCGGTCCGATGTAGCGAGGTCCCAGCTTGTAGGATGGTATCTTCAGTCGGATGTATTTGGAAGCAAGCCAGACGAGATCTCCCGGAGAGAAACACGGAGGATCCAGACGTCTCTTGTCCGCGTGTCTCTTCATCCGCAGGGATGCACGTGCAAGGGAGGCCTTAACTGAGTCCCAAATGGTTGTAAAGTCACGGAGTACTGCATCAGCAGCAGGGATGTCCGAGGAAGAGGATACAGGCAATGGGACAGACGGCTGAAGTCCGTAGACGACATGGAAGGGAGAACTGGAGGAGGACTCACTGACGTGGTGATTATGGGAGAATTCAGCCCAAGGAAGAAGCGTGGACCAATCGTCATGATGGGCGTTGACGTAGTGACGTAAGAAAGAGGTCAGTATCTGATTGACCCGTTCCACTTGGCCGTTCGACTGAGGATGGTAGGCCGAAGAAAAGTCCAGAGTCACTCCCAGATGTTTACAGAGAGCCCTCCAGAAGCGGGAGGTGAACTGAGTTCCTCTGTCGGACACTATGTGTGATGGAAAGCCATGCAAGCGGAAGATGTGATGTATATAGGCGTCCGCGAGTTCTTGGGCAGAGGGTAGTCCAGCCATAGGAACGAAATGGGCCATTTTAGAGAACCGATCCACCACGACCCATATGACTGTGTGTCCGGAGGACAATGGCAAGTCCGTAATAAAGTCCATCGCTATGTGTTGCCAGGGAACTGAGGGTATGGGCAGAGGCAGAAGACGGCCATATGGCAGGTGTTTGGGAGTCTTGTTCCTGGCACAGGAGGAGCAGGCAGAGACAAAAGAGGCGACGTCCGTGCGAAGAGATGGCCACCAGTAATGACGTGCAATCGCACTCCATGTTCTCTTCTGACCTGCATGACCGGCTGTTTTCGAGGCATGGCCCCAGTGTAACACTTTTTGCCTGTCAGTCTCAGAGACATAAGTCTTCCCAGGCGGTATCTGGGCCAGGGTGACAGGAGCCACCGGAATGATCTTGCTAGGGCAGATGATGGGTTGGGATGTCTCTTCCTCCTGCTCCATGGGCATGAAAGACCTAGACAAGGCATCAGCGCGTACATTCTTGTTCGCGGGTCGGAAATGGAGCTGGAAGTCGAACCGGGCAAAGAACAAGGACCACCTGGCTTGCCGTGGGTTCAGTCGCTGAGCAGTCCGCAGGTATTCCAGGTTTTTGTGGTCCGTGTAAATAATGACTGGGTACACTGCTCCTTCCAGAAGATAGCGCCATTCCTCCAGAGCCAGTTTGACTGCCAATAGCTCTCAGTCACCGATGGTGTAGTTGCGTTCAGGCGCTGAGAAGCTCTTGGAGAAGAAACCACATGTCACCATCTTCCCGGAGGAGGACTTCTGCATGAGCACTGCTCCGGCTCCCGAGGAGGAGGCATCCACCTCCAAGGTGAACTGGCGGTTTAACTCTGGACGGTGGAGTACAGGAGAGGAGGCAAAGGCTCGCTTTAGAGAGCCAAACGCGGCGTCGGCCGCAGGTGACCAGTCCTTTGGATTAGCCCCCTTCTTGGTCAAGGCGGAAAGAGGAGCAGTCAGGGCCGAGAAGTGAGGAATAAACTGGCGGTAATAGTTGGCGAATCCCAGAAAGCGTTGGATTGCCTTCAGTCCAGAAGGAGGAGGCCAGTTGAGAACGGAAGAGACCTTCTTTGGATCCATCTGCAGTCCGGTATCGGTGATGAGGTAACCCAGGAAGGGGAGAGAAGACTGTTCGAAGACGCACTTCTTGTACTTGGCGTACAGACGATTCTCTCTCAGTCTTTGTAGAACTAGTTTCACGTTCTCTCGGTGGGTCTGGAGGTCTGGAGAGAAGACAAGGATGTCATCCAGATATACCACCACACAGACGTAGAGCAGGTCCCGGAATACATCGTTCACTAATTCTTGGAAGACTGCTGGTGCGTTACACAGGCCGAAGGGCATCACGCAGTATTCATAGTGCCCATCGCGAGTGTTGAACGCGGTCTTCCATTCATCCCCTGAGCGGATACGGACCAGGTTGTAGGCACCCCGAAGATCCAACTTGGTGAACACACGAGCTCCTCTGAGCCGATCAAACAATTCGGGGATGAGCGGCAGGGGGTACTTGTTTTTTACGGTGATTAGGTTCAATCCCCGGTAGTCTATACATGGGCGTAGGTCGCCCTCTTTCTTCTTTACGAAGAAGAAGCCTGCTCCAGCAGGAGAGGAGGATCTCCGAATGAATCCCTTAGCCAAGCTCTCTGTGATGTACGTAGACATGGCCCTTGTTTCGGCTGGAGACAGTGGATATATCCGTCCTCGAGGTGGTGTAGTTCCCGGGAGCAGGTCAATGGCACAATCGTAAGGACAATGTGGCGGAAGTACTTCGGACTCCTTCTTATCAAAGACGTCCACGAAGGACCAATAGGCTGAGGGCAGTCCCGGTAGGGACTCGGGAACCGGAGGTCGCCGGATAGGTTGTATGGTCTTCAGACATTTCTCATGGCAAGAAGACCCCCATCGAGTGATATCACCAGTGCCCCAGCTGACTGAAGGCTCGTGTGTCCGCAACCAAGGAAGGCCCAGCAGGATTTGATGTGACATATGTGGGAGGACGTAGAGAGCGATGTTCTCGGTGTGCAGAGCACCGATACGCAGTTCAAGCGGCTTGGTGATCCAGGAGATGGTGTCTGAGAGGGGTCTCCCATCCACAGAGGCAATCACAAGAGGTTTGGCGAGTGGAGTAACAGGCACCTGGTACTTGTCCACCGTGGCCTGCTGGATGAAATTGCCTGCTGCCCCAGAATCGAGGTACGCCTCAGCCGTAAACCGCGTCTCTCCCGTTGTCACTTGCACAGTCCATGTAACTGGGTCTGAGAGAGTCCCAGCACCTAGGGTGGCCTCTCCTACCAACCCTAGGCTTTGAAGTTTCCCGGCCTCTCTGGACAGGCGCGTAGCAGGTGTGTGCCCTCTCCGCAGTAGAAGCAGAGACCCTTGGCGAGCCGCTCTGCTCGACGTTGTTCAGACTGTCGCACACGGTCGATCTGCATGGGCTCATGGACGGAGACACCAGAGGCCGTTGACTGTAGTACGGCGGGCTTCTGTGGAGGAGAGGAATGCCTTACCGGACGTCTCTCACGGGACACCTCTTTGGACCGCTCCTGAAAGCGTATGTCCACTCGAGTCGCTAGGGTAATCAGAGCGTCCAGGGTGGACGGTACGTCACGTCCAGCCAGCTCATCTTTGATTCGACCCGAGAGTCCTTCCCAGAAGGCGGCGGTTAGGGCCTCGTTATTCCACCCGAGTTCTGAAGCCAAGGTGCGGAAACGGATGGCGTATTGTCCTACCGTCAGAGTTCCCTGACGTAACCGGAGAAGAGATGAAGCAGACGCGGAGGCGCGTCCGGGTTCGTCAAAGGTGCTGCGAAAGGCCTGCAGGAACTCCTGGAGGTTCTTGGTCATAGGGTCCTCCTTCTCCCACAAGGGGTTCATCCACGCCAGTGCCTCGCCCTCTAGGTGAGACATGATGAAGGCGACCTTGGCTTGGTCAGAGGCAAACAAATGTGGCAGCTGCGTGAAATGGAGGGAGCATTGGTTTATAAACTCCCTGCAGGTCTTGGGATCTCCGGCGTACCGGGGTGGTGAGGCCAAACGCAGTCTGGAACCATCCGAGGAGGCTGCCACGGGAGCGGGAGCCGTGGATTGCCTAGTGGAGATGTGACCGAGGCTTGTAGCGTGTTCAAGCGGGCGTCCACGGAAGTCATAAAGTTCAGCATGCGGGTCTGGACTTCACGCTGGCGTTGGAGTTCCTCATGCAAGGCCGCTAGTGCTTCGGCGGGATCCATGGCCTGTTCTTACTGTTAGGGCCAGATGGACGGGTAGACCCGGGAGGTGGATCCACTGGGCCGAACTCCCCGATGAGGGAAAGGAGTCCGGTAGCCGGAGCACTTTAGGTAGCAGGACAGTCCGTGCACTGGAACACAATGGAGAAGTCCCTGGGACCACGAGGTCACTGATGGTGGTCCGGGTGACGGAGCTCAGGTTCGGAAGCCGTGATGATGTCAGGCGGGGTCCGGAACCGTTGGAGCGAGATGACGGGTCACCGCAGGGAACCGAGATGGTACGGACTGTCAGGATGGCAGATGGGCAGCGTTCGGGGTTCGAGATACAGCAGGACCGGATGGCGATGCAGGATCGGCTCTAGAAGACAGAGAAGTAAGTATCTCACAGAACACAAGGAGACCTGACTCCTAGCTTGGGAAAACACGAAGAACAGGCCCCGCTCCCTTGGACATTAACCCCCTTTATACCCTGTACCTGTGTGCATCATTTCCTGTCAGTGGACACTGGCCCTTTAAGAAAGGGTCAGTGACCGCGCGCGCGCCCTAATGCGCATGCGCGCGGCCCGGGAGCCAGAAGCCAGGGCAGGAAGCTGAGAGGAGGACGCAGCAGAGCCGGCCAGGGACTAGGAAGCCGACGGGCGCTGGGAGCGGGGACCAGGAGGCCTGGGAAGCGCGGGCACTGGAGGCTGAAGAGCGGGGAGCGTGGCAGGTGAGCCGGGGAGCGGAGCAGAGGACCCGGGGAGCGGAGCAGAGGACCCGGGGAGCGGAGCAGAGGACCCGGGGAGCGTGACAATATAGGAGTCACATCATGGGTATCTACCCAAATATATGTATGACTAGTAAGATAGTGGGAAACCTGTCTAAATTTACACCTATATACTATATTATATGAGGATCTGGAACAACACTAAGTACTAACGCATGTACACTATCCAAGTATCTTTCTCATTCTAAGTATGAGAGTAGATGCTGTTGGATTAATGTTAGACACAGGCACGTTTTGAAAATGGTATCTCCTTTTATTTTAAGTCCCTGAGCATGCGTTCTAGGAAGATCTACCTGGGTGAGAGCTCCCCCCTGGACGCAGATGCGCCCATAGTAAATAGTATTCTGTTTTTCCTCTAAGTCCCTGAGCATGCGCTGTAGTAAGTTGTATCTAGCTGAGACGTTCATCCTCTAACGCATGCGCGAAGCAGGTGATGATTCATATACTGCTTTTTCCTCTAAGTACGGGAGCAAGCGCAGAACTAATGATCCCACGTTGTAACGTAATGACATCAGAGAATGTGACCTGGATGTTATTCACAGTACCATAATAGGAAGAACCCTACTGGCTGGATATAACAGATCCAGACTGGTTTATGGACTTTGAGAGGGAAAAGTGGTGATGGTGAGTTTACCCAATAAATAGAGAGATATCAGAAGGATGGATATAGGAACGAATGATAGATTTAGGAGCAGTAGGTCTACAGTATATACACTCTCCTCTAATGATTAGCTATACTGGTTTAGGAATACTCTTTTGAAGTATGTGTTATGTCTTTTTAGTGGCTGATAGCAATGTGATGTCACAACCTAGACTTTAAAAGGTCCGTTCATACATAGTTATTCAGTATTAGCCTCAGCCCCCTGATGACGCCAGTGTGGGGAAACATGTTGGGGAGGCTACTCTCTGGTTTTTAAATAGCAAACACAGTGGTCATTATATATTACACAAATAACATAGGAGTCAGTCAGAGAACAAGGACTGGTTCGTCCATTAGGACATATCTTAGCATTCAGATGACTGCTCATGCAAAGTAAGGTAGATCACAGTGCTCAGCGTTTTTAACGTTGTCTGTCCCATTTCTTAATGATTTAATTAAAAGTTATATATTATTTGATCAGTCTTTAGTTTAGGGATTTAGTTGCCTCAGGCAAATTGTATATATTTGTGTTCGTACACACACACACATACACACACACAATTAGGGTGGTGTCACACACAGCGACGACGACAACGACGTCGCTGCTACGTCACCATTTTCGCTGTCGCTGTGTGTGACATCCAGCAATGACCTGGCCCCTGCTGTGAGGTCGCCGGTCGTTGCTGAATGTCCACCTTCATTTTTTGGTCGTCGCTCTCCCGCTGTGACATACACATCGCTGTGTGTGACAGCGAGAGAGCGACGAAATGAAGCGAGCAGGGAGCATGAGCCGGCATCTGGCAGCTGCGGTAAGCTGGAACCACAGTAAACATTGGGTAACCAAGGGAACACCTTTCCCTGGTTACCCGATATTTACCTTCGTTACCAGCGTCCACCGCTCTCACGTTGCCTGTGCTGCCGGCTCCTGCTCTCTGCACATGTAGCTGCAGTACACATCGGGTAATTAACCCGATGTGTACTGTAGCTAGGAGAGCAGGGAGCCAGCGCTAAGCGCGGCTCCCTGCTCTCTGCACATGTAGCACAGCGACGCGTGTCGTTATGATCGCTGCTGCTTCTGCTGTGTTTGTCAGCTAAGCAGCGATCATAACAGCGACTTACAAGGTCGCTGTTGCGTCACAGAATATGGTGACGTAACAGCGACATCGTTGTCGCTGTCGCTATGTGTGAACCCAGCTTTACTCCTGCTACCCAGAGGGATTACCAGGTATTAGGCGACTGTTTAGACAGTCCCTTGGTTAGGCAAAGGTTGGTGAGAAGGCGATATTAATCGCCATTACGAGTGGTGCAGCATAGGGGTGTAGGCTTTTGGTCTTGTGAATAGATTGTTCTATTTTTTCTGTTTTATGCATGTTTTTTTTTGTTTTGGTAAAGTAAACCAATCATTTATTGACCCAACTGCCTAGAGTCCTTTTCCTGGTGCGTGGTTTAGCTGTATACTGAGGAGCCCCCCCTGTACACGACTTTCAATGAAGCATAAGTCGCAGTGGGAAGCTCACTGTACTACAATGCGGCCTAGCGGGGGCGGGCAAACAACTGTCTGCTACATAAAGTGCATCCGCGTGCTCTTCATCCTCTATGACTGTGGGGACAGCAGTCACACATGCTTTTGGACGCAGACCTTCCACCTCTTTACCCGCAACAGGCAGTGTGATTGGCAGGTTGTCAGTTGTTTTGGAAGTGGAAACAGCTGCTGTTGTTGAGCTCTCTCAGACATCGAGAGCACCACCTTTGGATGAAGGCAACAGTATATCTCCACTTTCACCTTCCTCACAGATTGCCTGGGCTAGCTGCAGTTAAAAATTGGCTAATAGAGATGGAGACAGGTGGTGTATCACAAGACTGCTACACCGCTGACTATCACACACTGATACTATGCCCAAAGGAATTGCCTGGACTTTTTGCAGTTAATAATTGGCTACTGCAGATGGAGAAGTGGGGTAGCTTTCTTGACAGCAGTGCTACGCCACTGACTATCACACACTGATACTATGCCCAAAGGAATTGCCTGGACTAGCTGCAGTTAAAAATTGGCTAATAGAGATGGAGACAGGTGGTGTATCTTACTTTACAAGACTGCTACACCGCTGACTACCACACACTGATACTATGCCCAAGGGATTGCCTGGATCAGCTGCAGTTAAAAATTGGCTACTACAGATGGAGAGGTGGGGTAGCTTTCTTTTCTTGACAGCAGTGCTACGCCCCTATCACACACTGATACTATTCCCAAAGGAATTGCCTGAGCTGATTTGGACAGATGCTTTGAAAAATACTTGCACAGTGCTGGCACAGACCTGCCTAGCAAAAATTGCTATGAACTGCTCTAATCTAGCCCTGAAAAGGGCTGAAATTACAACTAGTCCCTACTCCCTAAACCGATGTGTTGATTGCATTTTATAGCGCCCACAGCAGCAGCAGCGGGAGCGATGACTCACACACATCTGCAGCACTGAGATAATGGCGGCGATGTGGAAAATAGCTGGGTCTTATAGGGCAAAGACATGTAACAGAGAGTGAAGGAGAGATGGTGTTTACTTGCCGCGCCAACGGATCACTTAGACAGATGTTTAGATCAATGTCACTTTTATTTTCATATAGGTCGACGCGTTTCTGGAGCTTCTGCCCCCTTCATCAGGACCATCAGGTATTAAATAACATCAAATCTGCCCCATTGGGACGATACATGCAATATATAATCACATTGACGTCATCCGACCATCCCTCAAAAGAAAAAAACCGGCGGGAACCGGCGCCACGTTGTCAAATGTGACGTACTCTATATCATTATTAAAAAAACATGAAGAAACACAAAAACATAAAACAGAAAATAAATTGTGTTGATGTAGAACATTATACAGTATAGCAAAATGTAAAATAAAAACAATTGTACATATAATACAAACAACCCAGTGTAATAAAAATGTGAACAAAAATGTCTTTATCCTTTTAGTTTTAATCATATGCGTATAACCGCATAACCACATATTGTGTATACGTGAATCAACCATGTATAACCAAGTATCGAAGATGGGAGAAGAACTCTCCTTCTTGTGCGAGCCGATTGAGTGAATGTGTACATTTATACTCGGCATATATCTATGCCGCCACTATGGAAGTGTGTATCACTAATCCCGTAAAAATGAACCGAAAGAGCTAAGGAAATTAACCCGCATTGCATGCGGGCCACATCAGGATGCCGCTATTCAATGATGAACTCAGACTAAAGTTCACCATAGAGCAGAAGCGAGCGACCCGTGGGACAGTGCTTTCTAGGAAAAGACAAAGAAGAGACCGCTTCTGACCGATGAACTCAGGCTGTGGTTCACCAAAGGACAGAAGCGTGGGAAACGCCGATAAGCGCATGCGCCAAGGTCTGGATCCAAAGTACAAGAGTTCACTGAAGGGCAAGAGCGTGGGAAAAAAAACCAGAGCGCCTGCGCCGCACAAAAAGACACCGAAAAACTAGTGAAATAAGTATGTAATGACAAATATATAATAAACGGTGCATAGTAATTATTTTAGGAACCATAACCCAGTCCTAGTCTAAATACACAGATAATATCAGTGGTATGAGAACCAAGACATCCAGAATAGAACCCCATATACCAATAATGCATCCTAACGGAAAACATTCATATAGAAAAAAGAGGCATCAGTCAAAGACGCCAACCAGTAATGTGATGTGAAGGAGTGTAACATAATACACTATCAAGTGTCAATCTAACAATACTATGCCCCCAAACCCTAGCAGGCATATAGAAAAGTATATAACTACCTAGTGAAACAACGAATATACATGTATATATATAAATGTATATATATATATATATATATACAAATGGACACAAAGGAGGGAAGGAGGAACGTGTAGAGAACCATATATTAATAGAAACACATAAATACTAAAAAAATAATAAAAACTTTTACTAAAAGAGACCGAATCAACAGTCTAAAAGCACATGAAAATATATATATAAAAAAATATATATATTATATACATATATAAAAATCGACCTATTAAATAAAAAATGTGAATATATTAAATGTGTAAAAAATACATAAAAACACGGTGAGTCCATAAAAAAGGAACTAAAAAACCAATACTAATGAAATAGATCAGTGACCTCATTTAAACCATGAGGTTTTAGAGTATTTAACTTGTATATCCAATAAGTTTCTTTCTTATTTAAAATATCCAACCTATTGGGAATATATGGGGGTATTTGTTCGATAGGGGTCACATTAAGTCTGATTTTTTTATCATGATAAATAGTCGTGTGTCGGGAAAGTCCATGCATCATGTATCCCACCTTGATATTATGCCTGTGGGAGTTAATTCTATTGTGCAGAGCCTGAATGGTTTTCCCTATATATCGTTTATTACAATCACATTCAATTAAATAAATAACGTAGTCCGATTGGCATGTCAGATGTCCTCGTATCACAAATTCCCCCGTATCAGGGACAGATCCAAAGGCAACTCTTCCATTCTGGATGGATTTACAACACAGGCAATTCCTAGTGAGACATCTGTATGACCCCATAGGCTTATTCGTCTCCATCCTATTAGGGGGACCCCTTAGTCTACTAGGGGCCAGCTGATTTTTCAGGTTAGTGGCCCTGCGAAAGGTGACACCAGGTTGGGAAGGAAGGACTCCCTTAAGGTATGTGTCATTCTGCAAAATGGACCAATGCTTCCTTAATATTCCCTTAATGGCTTCTCCATCACAGCTCTAGGTGGTCAGGAAATTAGAGGTAAAGCCATTATTTAATACTGATCTATGAGCCACCATATCCCCTAAAAGAGAGTAATCTTTTTGTTCCTGATGTCTTACATCTTGGTACGCTTTCCTAATGACCGTTGGGGGATAATTTTTATCTAGGAATCTTTCTTTCAGGATCCCTGCCTGGTCTTTGAAATCCTTATCCAACGTGCAGTTCCTCCTAATCCTTTGGTATTGGTTTTTGGGGATGTTAATCAGCCATTTTTTATAATGGTTACTATCAAAATTGATGTAACCATTGCTGTCTACCTTCTTAAAGAAGGTTTTTGTAAGGAGCCATTAAGGGAATATTAAGGAAGCATTGGTCCATTTTGCAGAATGACACATACCTTAAGGGAGTCCTTCCTTCCCAACCTGGTGTCACCTTTCGCAGGGCCACTAACCTGAAAAATCAGCTGGCCCCTAGTAGACTAAGGGGTCCCCCTAATAGGATGGAGACGAATAAGCCTATGGGGTCATACAGATGTCTCACTAGGAATTGCCTGTGTTGTAAATCCATCCAGAATGGAAGAGTTGCCTTTGGATCTGTCCCTGATACGGGGGAATTTGTGATACGAGGACATCTGACATGCCAATCGGACTACGTTATTTATTTAATTGAATGTGATTGTAATAAACGATATATAGGGAAAACCATTCAGGCTCTGCACAATAGAATTAACTCCCACAGGCATAATATCAAGGTGGGATACATGATGAATGGACTTTCCCGACACACGACTATTTATCATGATAAAAAAATCAGACTTAATGTGACCCCTATCGAACAAATACCCCCATATATTCCCAATAGGTTGGATATTTTAAATAAGAAAGAAACTTATTGGATATACCAGTTAAATACTCTAAAACCTCATGGTCTAAATGAGGTCACTGATCTATTTCATTAGTATTGGTTTTTTAGTTCCTTTTTTATGGACTCACCGTCTTTTTATGTATTTTTTACACATTTAATATATTCACATTTTTTATTTAATAGGTCGATTTTTATATATGTATATAATATATATATTTTTTTATATATATATTTTCATGTGCTTTTAGACTGTTGATTCGGTCTCTTTTAGTAAAAGTTTTTATTATTTTTTTAGTATTTATGTGTTTCTATTAATATATGGTTCTCTACACGTTCCTCCTTCCCTCCTTTGTGTCCATTTGTATATATATATATATATATATATATATATATATACATTTATATATATACATGTATATTCGTTGTTTCACTAGGTAGTTATATACTTTTCTATATGCCTGCTAGGGTTTGGGGGCATAGTATTGTTAGATTGACACTTGATAGTGTATTATGTTACACTCCTTCACATCACATTACTGGTTGGCGTCTTTGACTGATGCCTCTTT
This sequence comes from Anomaloglossus baeobatrachus, assembly GCF_048569485.1. Classification (NCBI taxonomy): domain Eukaryota; kingdom Metazoa; phylum Chordata; class Amphibia; order Anura; family Aromobatidae; genus Anomaloglossus; species Anomaloglossus baeobatrachus. The sequence goes on from NC_134355.1 coordinate 235,081,596, forward strand.
TTTCTATATGAATGTTTTCCGTTAGGATGCATTATTGGTATATGGGGTTCTATTCTGGATGTCTTGGTTCTCATACCACTGATATTATCTGTGTATTTAGACTAGGACTGGGTTATGGTTCCTAAAATAATTACTATGCACCGTTTATTATATATTTGTCATTACATACTTATTTCACTAGTTTTTCGGTGTCTTTTTGTGCGGCGCAGGCGCTCTGGTTTTTTTTCCCACGCTCTTGCCCTTCAGTGAACTCTTGTACTTTGGATCCAGACCTTGGCGCATGCGCTTATCGGCGTTTCCCACGCTTCTGTCTTTTGGTGAACCACAGCCTGAGTTCATCGGTCAGAAGCGGTCTCTTCTTTGTCTTTTCCTAGAAAGCACTGTCCCACGGGTCGCTCGCTTCTGCTCTATGGTGAACTTTAGTCTGAGTTCATCATTGAATAGCGGCATCCTGATGTGGCCCGCATGCAATGCGGGTTAATTTCCTTAGCTCTTTCGGTTAATTTTTACGGGATTAGTGATACACACTTCCATAGTGGCGGCATAGATATATGCCGAGTATAAATGTACACATTCACTCAATCGGCTCGCACAAGAAGGAGAGTTCTTCTCCCATCTTCGATACTTGGTTATACATGGTTGATTCACGTATACACAATATGTGGTTATACGCATATGATTAAAACTAAAAGGATAAAGACATTTTTGTTCACATTTTTATTACACTGGGTTGTTTGTATTATATGTACAATTGTTTTTATTTTACATTTTGCTATACTGTATAATGTTCTACATCAACACAATTTATTTTATGTTTTATGTTTTTGTGTTTCTTCATGTTTTTTTAATAATGATATAGAGTACGTCACATTTGACAACGTGGCGCCGGTTCCCGCCGTTTATTTTCTTTTGAGGGATGGTCGGATGACGTCAATGTGATTATATATTGCATGTATCGTCCCAATGGGGCAGATTTGATGTTATTTAATACCTGATGGTCCTGATGAAGGGGGCAGAAGCTCCAGAAACGCGTCGACCTATATGAAAATAAAAGTGACATTGATCTAAACATCTGTCTAAGTGATCCGTTGGCGCGGCAAGTAAACACCATCTCTCCTTCACTCTCTGTTATCTGCTGTTTGGTGGCTGCAGCCGTGGATCGACATCACATGCGGTTATAGTAGTTGTGACTTTCACAACTACATCTGGTGAGTGTTACTCCCCCCTCCCCACCCTACCCTATATATATTGGGGTAAGACCCTATTTGCGCTTTCTTTCCACAGTCTCTTCAGGGCAAAGACATGTGACATACACAGCCAATGACACATGCCCTTGCTTGTCTGCCAAAAATTCACTTTGCTATGTGTGTGTCTGTGACTGGCTGACAGCCTGGCCCGCTCCACTGGACGGTTAGGAAAAAAAAATGGCGATCGCCATTCTTTTAGCACTCAGCAGCACTGATCTAAACCCCTTCACCCCCGCACACTATATGCTGAATTTGGATAATATTATTATTATTATTAACATTGAATGACAGTATTACTGTGAAAAGCCAGTTAGTAACTAGCTATGCTTTTGGTGATCGAACCGTTAACTTGAACTGTTGAACGTGTGAAGCTAATCGTTCGCGTTCGTTGAACGACTCGAACATCGCCAAAAAAAGGTCGAACTTGAAATTGGCGAACAGTTCGATTAGAACACCGCTCATCTCTAATCACCGGCCCCAGCCAGCAGACAGTGCTCTACTATATAGCCAAGGCTGATCTGCACTTGGGCCTCCCAAACTACCAATTATCTCCCACACCTGTTGAGTCACAGCCAGCTTCACCCCCAGTCCTGACCACCAGAGGGAGCTCCAAACCATCACCCCCCCTCGGATGACATTCACAACAGAAGTATGTAAATAGTGGTTCTTGCCAATCTTAGTTGCCTGCTGAAAATTATGCAAACACATTTATAGGTATTGCAAAAAAGAGGAGAACACGAGCAAAAATGCTGAAAACAATTCATAAGTTTTATTACATGTAAATTTCAAAGTGCAAGTGCAAAAAGTCACATTGATAATACACAATTGAGGGAGGAAGGGGGGGACAGATGGTAAAAAACAGGAAAATGGCCTGGTGCGGACAACAGGAAAATGACAGTATTCACAATTGGAATATAATAATATACCCTAAATCACTGGCATATAAGCATCATCCTGAGTAAAGAGGGTATATCTCTGATAGGGATACAAGTCTCTAAATCACCGGCATGTAAGCAGAAGGAAACTTTGATAAAACATCAAATCTCGATTAGGAGACATGAGCATTATGACCATAATAGGGAAAAGACTTAACCCCGAGTCTGCATTGGCCAGATGCAGACACGGAGGAAAAGAAAATTCACCAAAAAACGGTACAAATCCCAGGTTATATGGTAAATAAGTGTAGCAAAATAAACCTAAGAAGATCCCCAGCAGAGATAAATAACCCAAATCACTGGCCAGTAAGCAGAAGGGTTTTTAACGATTGTGGCAAGGTAAATGCATAGAAAAAATATATAGGGGTGGAGAGCCTGTACACATAGAAGACAGCTACAGTAGTATTAATATGTTCATTTATGGAAATACATATAAACCGTGCAGCCCCATCAACAAAAATTAAGAGTCAAAAAGAATAAAATACCCATTGGATAAGTAAAAGAGGGGGGTGCCAAAATTCAGCGGCATCCATAAAGACACTGTAGCAGAAATCAGAGTGTAAATATTAGCCTAAATTAGGGTGCAGGCAAAATCCTAGAGCCAGATCAAATAAACCCAAATGAAGGGAAAAGGAGGGCTTCATGGTTTAAGCCCTAGTGAAGGAACACATAATACCTGAGTCCGGTGGTAGGAGGAGGCCCGACGTACGTTTCGCGGCTTAAAAGAACGTCGCTTGCCGCTTCATCATGATTTTTTTTTTTTTCCTTGTCTTCCTTCCCTAAGCGCGCGCGTGTAGTGGGGAGGGCCATCATTATGGCAGCCAATCCCAGACACACACAGCTAAGTGGACTTTTAGCCAGAGAGGCAACGGCATGTGTGATAGGATGTCCATGTCACATGTCCCTGCATTATAAAACCGGACATTTTCCTCCAGCACGCCATTATCTGCCTTCTGCGTCCTTGGTGTCAGACATTACAGGCGCTGCTCCGTCCTGAGTCCTATCGCCGATACTGCTGTATATGCTCCATACACAGCGCTAGACAGCTTAGGGAGAGCACTTTCTATCAGTCCTTTTAAGGGCTCGTACCGGCAGGGTCAGAGCCATAGGTGACAGGTCCTGAAAACAGAGACAGCGTCTGTGTAGCTAAGGTCAGGGATTTCGTCACTGCATTTCCCCATTAGGAGGGAATAGAAAGGCAGGCTTCCATTCCTCTACCTAGAGCCCCACAATCCTGGCACTGTACCCTCCTGTCCTCTGCACACTCCAACTCATTATAACTAAGCCATTATACTAGCAAACACTAAGTGTACCTAGTGGCATCCTAAACGTGGCTATTGGACTTCTGTATAGTCCCACTAGTGCAAAGATATTTGCAGCACGTCTGCCTGCATTGCACACTCCAACTCATTGTTACTAAGCCATTATACTAGCAAACACTGAGTGTACCTAGTGGCATCCTAAACGTGGCTATTGGACTTTTGTCTAGTCCCACTAGTGCAAAGATATTTGCAGCACGTCTGCCTGAATTGCACACTCAAACTCCTTATAACTAAGCCATTATACTAGCAAACACTGAGTGTACCTAGTGGCATCCTAAACGTGGCTATTGGACTTCTGTATAGTCCCACTAGTGCAAAGATATTTGCAGCACGTCTGCCTGCATTGCACACTCAAACTCATTATAACTAAGCCATTATACTAGCAAACACTGAGTGTACCTAGTGGCATCCTAAACGTGGCTATTGGACTTCTGTATAGTCACACTAGTGCAAAGATATTTGCAGCACGTCTGCCTGCATTGCACACTCAAACTCTTTATAACTAAGCCATTATACTAGCAAACACTCAGTGTACCTAGTGGCATCCTAAACGTGGCTGTTGGACTTTTGTATAGTCCCACTAGTGCAAAGATATTTGCAGCACGTCTGCCTGCATTGCACACTCCAACTCATTGTTACTAAGCCATTATACTAGCAAACACTGAGTGTACCTAGTGGCATCCTAAACGTGGCTATTGGACTTTTGTATAGTCCCACTAGTGCAAAGATATTTGAAGCACATCTGCCTGCATTGCACACTCAAACTCATTATCACTAAGCCATTATAGTAGCAAACACTCAGTGAACCTAGTGGCATCCTAAACGTGGCTATTGGACTTTTGTCTAGTCCCACTAGTGCAAAGATATTTGCAGCATGTCTGCCTGCATTGCACAATCAAACTAATTATAACTAAGCCATTATACTAGCACTCAGTGTACCTAGTGGCATCCTAAACGTGGCTGTTGGACTTTTGTATAGTCCCACTAGTGCAAAGATATTTGCAGCACGTCTGCCTGCATTGCACACTCAAACTAATTATAACTAAGCCATTATACTAGCAAACACTCAGTGTACCTAGTGGCATCCTAAACGTGGCTGTTGGACTTTTGTATAGTCCCACTAGTGCAAAGATATTTGCAGCACGTCTGCCTGCATTGCACACTCAAACTCCTTATAACTAAGCCATTATACTAGCAAACACTGAGTGTACCTAGTGGCATCCTAAACGTGGCTATTGGACTTCTGTATAGTCCCACTAGTGCAAAGATATTTGCAGCACGTCTGCCTGCATTGCACACTCAAACTCATTATAACTAAGCCATTATACTAGCAAACACTCAGTGTACCTAGTGGCATCCTAAACGTGGCTATTGGACTTCTGTATAGTCCCACTAGTGCAAAGATATTTGCAGCACGTCTTCCTGCATTGCACACTCAAACTCTTTATAACTAAGCCATTATACTAGCAAACACTCAGTGTACCCAGTGGCATCCTAAACGTGGCTGTTGGACTTTTGTATAGTCCCACTAGTGCAAAGATATTTGCAGCACATCTGCCTGCATTGCACACTCCAACTCATTGTAACTAAGCCATTATACTAGCAAACACTCAGTGAACCTAGTGGCATCCTAAACGTGGCTATTGGACTTTTGTCTAGTCCCACTAGTGCAAAGATATTTGCAGCACGTCTGCCTGCATTGCACACTCAAACTAATTATAACTAAGCCATTATACTAGCAAACACTCAGTGTACCTAGTGGCATCCTAAACGTGGCTATTGGACTTTTGTCTAGTCACACTAGTGCAAAATTATTTGCAGCACGTCTGCCTGCATTGCACACTCAAACTAATTATAACTAAGCCATTATACTAGCAAACACTCAGTGTACCTAGTGGCATCCTAAACGTGGCTATTGGACTTTTGTATAATCTTACTAGTGCAAAGATATTTGCAGCACGTCTGCCTGCATTGCACACTCAAACTCCTTATAACTAAGCCATTATACTAGCAAACACTGAGTGTACCTAGTGGCATCCTAAACGTGGCTATTGGACTTCTGTATAGTCCCACTAGTGCAAAGATATTTGCAGCACGTCTGCCTGCATTGCACACTCAAACTAATTATAACTAAGCCATTATACTAGCAAACACTCAGTGTACCTAGTGGCATCCTAAACGTGGCTATTGGACTTTTGTCTAGTCCCACTAGTGCAAAGATATTTGCAGCACGTCTGCCTGCATTGCACACTGAAACTCTTTATAACTAAGCCATTATACTAGCAAACACTCAGTGTACCTAGTGGCATCCTAAACGTGGCTGTTGGACTTTTGTATAGTCCCACTAGTGCAAAGATATTTGCAGCACGTCTGCCTGCATTGCACACTCCAACTCATTGTTACTAAGCCATTATACTAGCAAACACTGAGTGTACCTAGTGGCATCCTAAACGTGGCTATTGGACTTTTGTATAGTCCCACTAGTGCAAAGATATTTGCAGCACGTCTGCCTGCATTGCACACTCAAACTCATTATCACTAAGCCATTATAGTAGCAAACACTCAGTGTACCTAGTGGCATCCTAAACGTGGCTATTGGACTTTTGTCTAGTCCCACTAGTGCAAAGATATTTGCAGCATGTCTGCCTGCATTGCACAATCAAACTAATTATAACTAAGCCATTATACTAGCACTCAGTGTACCTAGTGGCATCCTAAACGTGGCTGTTGGACTTTTGTATAGTCCCACTAGTGCAAAGATATTTGCAGCACGTCTGCCTGCATTGCACACTCAAACTAATTATAACTAAGCCATTATACTAGCAAACACTCAGTGTACCTAGTGGCATCCTAAACGTGGCTGTTGGACTTTTGTATAGTCCCACTAGTGCAAAGATATTTGCAGCACGTCTGCCTGCATTGCACACTCAAACTCCTTATAACTAAGCCATTATACTAGCAAACACTGAGTGTACCTAGTGGCATCCTAAACGTGGCTATTGGACTTCTGTATAGTCCCACTAGTGCAAAGATATTTGCAGCACGTCTGCCTGCATTGCACACTCAAACTCATTATAACTAAGCCATTATACTAGCAAACACTCAGTGTACCTAGTGGCATCCTAAACGTGGTTATTGGACTTCTGTATAGTCCCACTAGTGCAAAGATATTTGCAGCACGTCTGCCTGCATTGCACACTCAAACTCTTTATAACTAAGCCATTATACTAGCAAACACTCAGTGTACCCAGTGGCATCCTAAACGTGGCTGTTGGACTTTTGTATAGTCCCACTAGTGCAAAGATATTTGCAGAACATCTGCCTGCATTGCACACTCCAACTCATTATAACTAAGCCATTATACTAGCAAACACTCAGTGTACCTAGTAGCATCCTAAACGTGGCTATTGGACTTTTGTCTAGTCCCACTAGTGCAAAGATATTTGCAGCACGTCTGCCTGCATTGCACACTCAAACTCATTGTTACTAAGCCATTATACTAGCAAACACTCAGTGAACCTAGTGGCATCCTAAACGTGGCTATTGGACTTTTGTCTAGTCACACTAGTGCAAAGATATTTGCAGCACGTCTGCCTGCATTGCACACTCAAACTAATTATAACTAAGCCATTATACTAGCAAACACTCAGTGTACCTAGTGGCATCCTAAACGTGGCTATTGGACTTTTGTCTAGTCACACTAGTGCAAAATTATTTGCAGCACGTCTGCCTGCATTGCACACTCAAACTAATTATAACTAAGCCATTATACTAGCAAACACTCAGTGTACCTAGTGGCATCCTAAACGTGGCTATTGGACTTTTGTATAATCTTACTAGTGCAAAGATATTTGCAGCATGTCTGCCTGCATTGCACACTCAAACTCCTTATAACTAAGCCATTATACTAGCAAACACTGAGTGTACCTAGTGGCATCCTAAACGTGGCTATTGGACTTCTGTATAGTCCCACTAGTGCAAAGATATTTGCAGCACGTCTGCCTGCATTGCACACTCAAACTAATTATAACTAAGCCATTATACTAGCAAACACTCAGTGTACCTAGTGGCATCCTAAACGTGGCTATTGGACTTTTGTCTAGTCCCACTAGTGCAAAGATATTTGCAGCACGTCTGCCTGCATTGCACACTGAAACTTTTTATAACTAAGCCATTATACTAGCAAACACTCAGTGTACCTAGTGGCATCCTAAACGTGGCTGTTGGACTTTTGTATAGTCCCACTAGTGCAAAGATATTTGCAGCACGTCTGCCTGCATTGCACACTCAAACTCATTGTTACTTACTAAGACATTATAATACCAAAAATTGAGTAAACTTAGTGGCATGCAAGAAGTGGCTGTTGTACTGCATTAGTGCCCCACTGGTGCAAATCTATGTGCAGCACCTGTGCAGGACACCCTCCTGCTCTGTTTTTAATAAGCTATAATGATAGCAAAAAATACTGCCATTTAGTGGCATCATAGAACTGGCTGTTGTATTCCATTAGTGCCCCACTGGTGCTAAGCTATTTCTAGCACCTGTGGAGGACACCCTCCTGCTCTGTTTTTAATAAGCTATAATGATAGCAAAAAATACTGCCATTTAGTGGCATCATAGAACTGGCTGTTGTATTCCATTAGTGCCCCACTGGTGCCAAGCTATTTCTAGCACCTGTGCAGGACACCCTCCTGCTCTGTTTTTAATAAGCTATAATGATAGCAAAAAATACTGCCATTTAGTGGCATCATAGAACTGGATGTTGTATTTCATTATTGTCCCACTGGTGCCAAGCTATTTCTAGCACCTGTGCAGGACACCCTCCTGCTCTGTTTTTAATAAGCTATAATGATAGCAAAAAATACTGCCATTTAGTGGCATCATAGAACTGGCTGTTGTATTCCATTAGTGCCCCACTGGTGGCAAGCTATTTCTAGCACCTGTGCAGGACACCCTCCTGCTCTGTTTTTAATAAGCCATAATGATAGCAATAAATACTTCCATTTAGTGGCATACAAAAAGTGGCTGTTGGACTCCTTTATTGTGCCACTTGTGCCAAGCAATCTCAAGCACCTCTGCATTCTACTCTCATGCACATTTAGCTATGGTAATTTTATAGCAAACTCAGGGAATTCCTTGCTGCATTTGATCATTAGGAGGGATAGAAAGTGAGGCTTCTTTTACTGTCCTGGTACCCACAGAACACGGCCACTGTACCCATCTGTCCACTTTTGCCACGCTATTTAATTTGCCCAAAGAGCTGACTCTTTTTCAGCCATCCTAAAATTGTCTGGAATACTAAGTTAGTGTTCCTTTGCTGCCAAGCAAGGTACAACACATGTGCATTCTACTCTCCTTTCCATTTCTGGAATGCAATTATTAACTGCAGGTAGTCCAGCCAATCTGTGACGAAGGTGCAGGCGTGGATATAATGTAGCCTGCATCCAATGATTGTTCTCTCGATGTCTGACAGCTCAACAATACCTTCTGTTTCCACTTCCAAAACAAGTGATGACCTGCCAATCACACTCCCTGTTGCGGGTAAAGGAGTGGAAGTTCAGTGTGAAAAACCATGTGTGACTGCTGTCCCCACAGTCACAGAGGATGAAGAGCACGCAGATGCACTTGATGGGGCAGGCGGTGGTTGCACAGCCCCGCTAAGCCGCATTGTAGCACAGCGAAATTCCCATTTCGACTTATGCTTCATTTTAAGTCTTGTATTTGGTGGGCTCCCCAGTATGCAGCAAAACCACGCAACATGAAAAGCACTGTATGCAGTTGGGTTCATAAATGATTGTTTAACTTTCCCAAAACAAACAATAAGAACCATGCATAAAATTGAAATAATAGAACAATCTATTCAGTTGCCTACTACCTGCTAATCCCTCTGTGTAGCAGTAATTGTGTGTTTGTGCGTGTGTGCGAACACGACTTACCAGTGGCGCATCACAAGAGCTTCCAAGTTACCTACCTAAACATAGACAAAACACATTACCCCCCCGAATACCTTTGTTAGCTGAAGCCTCACAGATAATGCAGATGATAACAGTGTGAATGCAAACCACACAGCTCTGCAACACAGTCATGGAAATCTTAAAAAGCAACAGTCAATGCAAACATGTGTTGCTGTCCCTCTATGATTTAAACTGTATGTGACAATTTGACAGTGCAGGGGCAGCAAGTCTTATTGTCTATAAATAGTCGGCCTACCCAGAACAGATATGTGTTTTGCTAATAAAACAAAGTGTTGCGTGCCCACATTATTGTCTGGGCACAGCCTACCGTACCCGGGTACTCTGATGTCCAGTTGCCAGAAATACAGACTTTACGCTCCTCTCACGGTAAACAGTATAGACAGCACTGTAAGAATGTTGGTCTGTGGCACAGGATGCTGCTCACTGGCATTACGGGGCTCATCATCAAAGTACAACATGACTCCCCTCACAATTGAACGAAGTGTTTCCGCGGTGGCTCCTTGCTGTAACACACACCTTTAGCTTTTCCTTCTGTTCATAGACAGCATCTCCAAGTCCACACCCGAAGAGCAATTTGATATTGCTATAGTGACCAAACAAAGGCAGATCCAAAATAACAGCAGCCCCTTGTGTGTAGTCTGCAACAATGCATGCAATGGCAAATTAGCATGTTGCATTGACAGTGGCTAAAGCTGAGCAATACACCTTCACGCTATCAATTCATATCCATGTGACACTTCATGGAGGAACTACTCAAAGGTGTGAGTTTTTGCCTTCTACTTACAGATTGTTGACAAATCTTACAGATTCCATGACTTGGGTGATCCTTTGCGATGTCCAAAAATTCACAGGCTAGGCAAGGCTTACAGCCCATGCGACCTGCACAGCCAACACGACTTCTGCTCAGAGTCAAAGTTGTGGTCCAGGATTCAGTTGTTGACGTGCTTCCATTACTTTGTCTCGGGCCAGGAAGACGCAACGTAACCTCGTCGTCAGTAGCATCCTCCTCCACCTCCTCTGCTGACCTCATCGACTGGCTGACTTTGGTTTGACAGTAAGTGTGGTCTCCAACCTCATCAATAACCCTGTGTGTTTTCATTCCCCTCGTCCTGAGTCCTCCGAGACAACCGCTTCCTGCCCTGACCGAATAGTAAAGTTGTCATTCCAATCAGGTATCTGTGCTCCTCATCATGTTCCCCATTGTCTCCACCAGGAGGATTTACTTTTTGGAAATGACGGTGTAGATTAGGCTCAGCACCTTCTTCATCGGGGCCTGGATCCCACTCACAAAGCTTCTGGCCATCTGCGCAGATCATTTCCCCTGTCTCATGGAACTCGCTACCTCAACACGTCAGATTATATGCTACACCCGCAAGCTTCAAACTGAATCTGAAAACTCATCTGTTCAGAAATGACTATAACCTTCAATGACACCACCACCATACGTACTTGACGCTCAACCTAAACCACTCCTACTGTCTCCTCCCAAAAATCCTTTAGAATGTAATCCCGCAAGGGCAGGGCCCTCTTCCCTCTGTACCAGTCTGTCTATAGTTACTTGTATATGTATTCTGTATGTAACCCCCTTCTCATGTACAGCACCATGGAATCAATGGTGCTCTATAAATCAATAATAATAAAAATAATAATAACTTCCTTGTCTGTACTCATTGCAGCTTTGGAGCAGACCTCCGATTCCCAGGCTATAGTGCGACTGAACAGCTATGCAAACTCAACCATCTCTGTTACCCCATACTCAGCAGGGCTGGTGGAAACTTGAGAGCTGTTAGGAAGCAAGTGCGATTGGATTGACACCACAGAGGAATGGAGTATTTGGGATCTTGAAATTGGGGTGGAGGAGAGGCCACTTTATGGAGCACTTGAGATCCATTGAAGCAGCTGCTGTTTTGGCCTCATCTACATTTGTTAGCGATGGTTGTGTCAGTGAAAAAAAGGATCATATCAGATTATCCATGGGAAGAAGTACACCTGTTCTTTTGGATGGTATTTGTTGTTACAAAACCTGTAACCTGAAGCCTTCTGCGGTTTCATTTGCGCCCAGGCGTCAGCTGCCATTTAGGGCTGTGCCTTGGGTTGTCCAGCTGGCTACTTTCTCCTCCACGTCTAAGTGTGGAGAGGCAGCTAGTGCGCATGCGTTTGCCGATTTACCCCAGCCGTAGCCTAACTACAGTGTTTCGCCTAGTGAGTATGCTCTGCCTGACTGTGCCATTGCTAAGGCTAAGTCTTCATTTCGAGATACAGCGCATGCTCCCACACTTAGTGCGAAAAGCCTCTTTGCACAGGTACTTGCATTCCGTGCCGGGTCTAAGTCCTGTTTTGTGCCTAGACAACATGCTAAAGCTGATAGTCTTTTTTCAGAGACTGTATTTCATGCTACTGAGCATGCTCAGGCACTTACTGCATCAGAGACTAGGTCCGGTAATGAACTCTTTGGCCCTGCCCCTGATGTGGGGGGGCACATATAGACCACAGGGCATCAGGTGTCCTCCCAAATGGCTTGCAGAGGCCCACCCCTATGACTTGTCACCGCATTATTGATGGTCAGACGATGACTGGTGAGGTGTTTGGGTCATGGCAGCCATGAGATCATCATTGAAGTTGCGGTTCCAAATAGGACGCTAGTTATGCCACTCATGACGTGTCACTCTGCTTTTGTCTCCAGGAGGTGCATTGTGGTTCACCCTGGTTTGGGGCGGACCCAGGTTATAAAAGGGGCTGGAGCCAACAAGGAGGTGCGCAGTCTTCTAATATGCTCCGAAAGAGCACACCTCCATGTGTTGAACCCATTGCGGCTTTAGGCCAGAGGTAGGCAGGGATAGGGTGTCGATGCAGGCCACCACCACAGTTGGTAACGCAGAACGGTTAAGACCAGCTCCTGTCCTACCAGTCCTGCTTGTGCAGCCCAGTGGCATTAACAGGCCTGCTGCTGCTGATGCGCCTGCTGTTCACAGGTGTGGCCCCTACGCACACGGTCAGCGTACTCAATGGCCGCTGTGTTGTTAACAGGGAGTTCCTGGGTTGGGTGGGCATGTGGACCCTGTGACACTAACAGGGCTCCCAGTCTCCAGATCCGAATGGCGTCTAACTCGGTTCAGGCTACTATTAGTTTCATAGCCACACAGCTCTGTATCCTCCACCAAACCTTCCAGTTGCCAACCTCTCCTTTTCCATCTGGGAGCACGGTGGACACTGACTGCTGATGGGGATATATACCTTTCTCTTTCTTTTCTTATTAATTTTCGTTATATAGCGGTAACATAGTATATACCACCTTATCCAAATCTGCCAGTCCCACTGTAACAGATGGTGTTTCTTCAGCAAATGTTACTGTTGCTTAACCACCAAATCCACGGACCAAAACTTTTTTCCCCTTTCCAACACACCTGTTCCCCTTTCCACCAGCATCTGTCCTTTTTCAACTCATTTTGGTATATGACCAAAAGTGCAACTCTGCAGGGACACCGTACTCAACGCCATCTCAGCACAGCAGCCAGCCCTCGGTCCCTCAGATGTGGACAAGTAAAAGACCATTTCCTCCTATCCATGACAAAGCGTTGAGATTCACTCTGTGCAGTACTGGTGTTTAGTGGAAAAGCAGACCTAAGATTGCGTACCACATTCTGCAGATACTCCTGTATACGTGCGTCCATTTCTATGGCAGGAATTATTTCGCCAAATTTTGTCTTGTACCGGGGATCTAACAGTGTGGCAACCCAGTAGTCAGGATTACTTAGAATTCGTACAATCCGAGGGTCATGTTGTAGGTAGTGCAGCAAGAAGGCGCTCATGTGTCTTGTGCATCCAGGAGGACCAAGTCCTTGGTGTGTTGGTGGCAGAGAGGTGAGAATCGTGCCTCCTTCCTCTGCCCTCTCCCCACAACCTCGCACAACCGAAATGTGAGCAAGCTCTCACTCATCTGCTGAGTCTTCCATGCCCATCGCCAGTTCGTCCTCCATTTCTTCATGGGCTCCTGCACCTTCCTCAACACTTTTTGCTGATACTATGCGCCCTTGTTAATCCCTCTCCCTCACCATGACTGCCGCCTAGGTGCCACTGACCATCTGGACCTCGTAGATCTTGTTATCCCTTCCGCATATGACTCCTCCTGTACTTCCTCCCCTTACTCTTGTCCCAACACCTGACTCCGAATAATAATTACAGTGTGCTCCATCATGTAGATGACCAGAATTGTCATGCTGAGAATGGCATCGCCAGTGCTAAACATCTTCGTCGACATTTGTAAACTGTGTAGAAGGGTGCATAGGTCCTTGATCTGACACCACTCCAGCAGCGTGATCTGCACCACCTCTGGATCAAGTTATCCCAGGCTATATGTCATAACGTATTGCAGCAGGGTTCGGCGGTGCTGCCACAAACGCTGCAACATGTGCAGATTCAAATTCCTGCGTGTCGGCACATCGCATTTCAGGCGTTTAACCACCAGACCTAAAGACTTCTGTAGCGACGAAAGTTGTTGAGCTGCTGTGTGCGCACGATGGAAGTGAGCACATAGCGAGCGTGCCCGCTGCACAAGGCCATGTCGGCCGGGATGGTGTTTTAAAAATTGCTGGAGAATTAGGTTCAACACGTGAGCCATACAAGGCACGTGTGTCACATTGCCCTGACGATGGCCCGCAGCCAGGTTTGCATCATTGCCGCACACGGCTGTTAAGTCACCAACGGAGCCCGCTCCGTCAATTTGTACTCCGGTCGCCAGGTGACAACGTGTTCCTTTCATGCATAATGCTGATGATGGGAGAGGAGTCGATGCCAGCGGCGCAGGTGGACGCAGGTTATGCCCACCCACTGGGCTGCATTACCTTGACAGATGCAGAATCTCTAGCTGAATGTAGCTGGTGGGTATCTCACAGATGAAGTATCATCATTCAGCTACAACCAATTGGAAGACACCCTTTTTTATGCCCATCCTGTCTGCAGACCACTGCCAGACATAGCTATGAACCTCTGGTTACTTTTACCCCCAGTTCAGTTTTATGATTTTGTGTGCTTCTTACCTGACTACTTTTCCTGCTTGCTGTTTATGTACCTTGTTGGCCGATCCGCATTTCACCTCTGCTTGTTTTCTGATTAAGTCCTGGCCGTCCCATTCTGTTCCTGTTCCTCAATTAATGTTTTGACCCTGCCTGACTACTATTCTCTTGAACTGCAGCCTTCCACAGGTATTGATCACCTTGGGCCCTGTGTAATTCCTAATCCCTGTATAGGGATTAAAGGGTTTCAGGGTTCTAGGGGTCCTGCTTGGTGAGTGGCTTCCCTCTAGCCTATCATTTACAGCCCATCTGAGTGTGTGGATCAAGGAAGGCGATACACCGTGCTCTTTGCAGAAGGCCATGTGGGCCAGGATAGTGCTTTAAAAATTGCTGGACAACCAGGTTCAACACGTGAGCCACACAAGGCACGTGTGTCACATTGTCACAGCGAAGGGCCGGCCTTCCCTGGCTGCTGGTTGAGTGGAGACAACCATTGATGAAACTCGGCCTCCAGAGCTAACCGTCCACAACTTCTCAGCAGTGTGACTCACATTTCCCATACATTTCAAAGTAAACCTTTGACCGCCTGATGGCATTGAGCTCTGCTGCCAGCATAGTAAGGAGGTGTGTGGTATTCCTTGTGCGCAGTTACAAGGAAGGGTGGCCTGACCACACAGGGTTTGGGCCAAGGTGGAGGACCCACACGAGGTTGAAGAGGCAGAAGCAGTGTATTAACTTCTACATACAGAAGAAGGATTGACACAACTCGTGGGGACGGCAAGACTTGTACAGCAGACCCTTCTCCATCTCTCCCCACAGTAACCCATTGCCCAGTCAGCGACATGTAACGCCCCTGTCCATGCTTACTGGGCCAATTATCTGTGGTGAAATGCACCCTGTCACACAGAGTTTCTCAAGGAATCAGTGATGTTTAGTGCGACATGCTGGTGTAGCGCGTGCACGCCTTTGTTGGAGAAGGAGTGGCGCCTGGGCATCGGCTCTTGGGGCACTGCGATGGGCATAAGGTCTCGAAAATCCTCGGTTAAAAAGGTTGGAAAGGCAGCATTTTGGTAGCCAACAGTTTGCAGATGCTGAAAGTCAACCTCCAAGCCATGTCATGCCCTTCTAAAAGCATGTAAAACACAGCGAGGGGACTCCAACCACAGTCTCCCTCGTTGCCACTAATTGGGCCACACACACCCCACTTGACTGGCATCAGGTGACCCAATTTTCAAGATGAAAAAGATGCTTTGCATGAAGCACTCTCAAAAATACGCGTGCCTTTCCCGTCCACTGGCTGACCCAGGGGAAGAAAAGTCCTCTGAGAGCCATGACTTGTTGTGACGGGGTGTTCAAGAGAGCAAAGGATGGACGAGGCCGAGGAACGATCCAACAGGTTTATTAACAGGAATACAGGAACAGCACACGATTAGTCCACATAAAACAGATTCGGGGGCCCTTCCCGACAATCCTCGGACCGGATAACAAAGCAATCGTCCTTACAGTAGTCCAAAGAGTTCCACACAATCCCACAGGCCGCCACACAGGCCTAGCTCCGTCCGTGTCCACAGCCACCCAGGCTGGGGCTCCTGCTCTCTTCAAGTTTCAGCTCACTCTGAAGTTACAAAAAGGGAAATGCATTGTCTGTGCTGCTTGACCAGCCCACCATGTTTGTTCAGGGGGTAGGGGTCACACATCCTATCATCAATGGTTTGGTCCATCACAGGGCTCCAATATGTCTGCCAGCCACAGTAGATGAAGGGATCCCCTGCTGTAAAGAACAATGACTATTCCTTCACTGGCCAATGCAATTACAGATTAGATACACAACTCTGGAAAGAAGAGGACAGGCTATTTACATAATCACATTAGATGCCAAGACTACAATTGTATGAGAGAGACACATTGAGACCAGTAGCTCCCCCAAGAAAATACATGAATTACAACCAGGGAAATATACATATCATGACATAGTATCACAGCATATACAGTGAGAGGGTAAATTACATCTTCACAATCCCTTCCCCTCCCAACTTGTGTACGTACTAGGGACCTCTACAGGTCACTGGTTAAGTACACACAGGCAGAGCGTTACTTACATGTGGCTTCATGCAGCCACGAATTGGCATCGTAGCTCTCCCACATCATTGCCCAGGAGAACAGCTGCAGGCAGACCACCCATCACCCCAACCACACATCGCCTGACCCCAAAACCAAAGTTCAGATCCA
Source organism: Anomaloglossus baeobatrachus (assembly GCF_048569485.1). Classification (NCBI taxonomy): domain Eukaryota; kingdom Metazoa; phylum Chordata; class Amphibia; order Anura; family Aromobatidae; genus Anomaloglossus; species Anomaloglossus baeobatrachus. Next base: position 235,098,316 of record NC_134355.1, read on the forward strand.
CAGTGGCTGTGGGAATAGTCCTCCATTGTCCACCAGCCAGTTCAATAACAATCCCAGGTCCTCTATGGATTGCCTCAGGCCGAACCACTCGGGGATCAGCCAGTGTGAGGAAAGCACCCGAGTCACAAAATCCAACAAGTCTCTGTCCATCCAGCACAACCTCCTGCAAGTGCTTACCTCGATGAGCAAAAGTCGTCATAACTGCGGGTCGCACCCCGTAAACTCCTGGTGGTGCAACATGGGGGGCTGAGTCACTAGGCCAGTCCTCACATAACGGTGCCACATCTTCCTCCATGGCACTGGGCTGTAAATAATTAACAATCCGATTGGGTGCAGGATCAGTCCTCATTTGAACAGCTGGGCAGGAGACTTGCCGATGCCCTGGCTGTCCACATTGATAGCATCTGAGCTGGGTCTCCCTCCATCCAAGGCGTCCTCTTGGGTAAGGGGTAGGGGAACTTGGAGGCCGGCTCCCACCTGAAGGTGCTGTAGGGGTTTGAGGATGATTCCTCCATGGCCTGGCTGGGCATGAGGCCTGCAAATGCCCGGGATGCCTACAAACATAACACCTGCGCTCTGTTACTTCCTCTCCCCGGCGTATTCCAGAAAGTGCAGTAGAAGCAACTGGAGGCACATTAACACAGGTATCAACATGTGGTGGCTTAGAGGAACGGGGAACAATGGGGACAGAATAACTGGGGGCATCCGGTGTTGTGGAGCTGTTAGGCGTCTCTCCATCCTCCAACAGAACCCTCCACTGAGGCTTGATGGTGAGAGCCTCATCAGCGAGAGCAGCAGCTTCCTCCACTGTCGCTGGTTTTCTCTCACGCACCCATTCCTGGATCTCAGCGGGGCACTGGGCAAAGAATTGTTCTTTTAGGATGACCTGCAGGAAGGTCTCCCAAGATAAGGCCTCCTCTGCCTCCAGCCAGCGATTACATATTTGTTTGAGTCTATGAGCATATATCTTAAAAGACACTTCCCCATCACAGGCTAAAGCACGGAACTGAGTCCTGTAAGTGTCTGGGGTCACAGCATAATGTTCTAGAATAGTCTGTTTAATATCCGCATACTCACAGTTCCACCGAGGGTCCATAGCTCTATAGGCTTCAGCAGCTCCCCCCTCTAGGAGCCCCAGCCAGATGCCGGACACGCTCCCTGTCCGGGACTTCCATTAATCGACACTGATGCTCAAAGTCCTGGAAGAAGCCCTCAATGTCGCCTGCAGCCTCATTAAACGGCTTAAAGTCTTTGCGGGACACCCTGGGAAGTTCCCTCATGATGGGTGCTGGGGTTACAGTCTGTCTGGAACCTCTCGCGGCTTCCACAGCGAGCTCCTTATCCAGCAGTGCCATCTCCTCCATCCTGCGCTCCTTCTCTTTAGCTCCACGCATGGCCTCCCTCTTATCTTCTATGGTGGCCTCATCTCCAAGCAGTGCCATCTCCTCCTTGTACCACACAACCCATTGACTTTTTTGGGTATTCACCTCCGGCTGCCGTCTTTCTTCCGTTTGCTGTGAGGATCCTTCCTCCACGTCATTTTGCGAACAGACTCCTTCTAGCGCCTCAATCAGCTGCTCCTTGGAGAGTCCTTTGAAATGAACTCCTACTTCACGGGCCTTTGATTGCAGGCTCCCCAAAGTCCAGGTCTTGTACTCTGCAGTGCTGGTTCCTGATGTTGAGCCATTGTCCTCCATTCCTTCTGCTCTGATCCCACTGCTGCCACCAGTTTGTGACGGGGTGTTCAAGAGAGCAAAGGATGGACGAGGCCGAGGAACGATCCAACAGGTTTATTAACAGGAATACAGGAACAGCACACGATTAGTCCACATAAAACAGATTCGGGGGCCCTTCCCGACAATCTTCGGACCGGATAACAAAGCAATCGTCCTTACAGTAGTCCAAAGAGTTCCACACAATCCCACGGGCCGCCACACAGGCCTAGCTCCGTCCGTGTCCACAGCCACCCAGGCTGGGGCTCCTGCTCTCTTCAAGTTTCAGCTCACTCTGAAGTTACAAAAAGGGAAATGCATTGTCTGTGCTGCTTGACCAGCCCACCATGTTTGTTCAGGGGGTAGGGGTCACACATCCTATCATCAATGGTTTGGTCCATCACAGGGCTCCAATATGTCTGCCAGCCACAGTAGATGAAGGGATCCCCTGCTGTAAAGAACAATGACTATTCCTTCACTGGCCAATGCAATTACAGATTAGATACACAACTCTGGAAAGAAGAGGACAGGCTATTTACATAATCACATTAGATGCCAAGACTACAATTGTATGAGAGAGACACATTGAGACCAGTAGCTCCCCCAAGAAAATACATGAATTACAACCAGGGAAATATACATATCATGACATAGTATCACAGCATATACAGTGAGAGGGTAAATTACATCTTCACACTTGTTCATCTTGGTTCTTTTAGAAACACAGCGAGGGGACTCCAACCACAGTCTCCCTCGTTGCCACTAATTGGGCCGCACACACCCCACTTGACTGGCATCAGTTAACCCAATTTTCAAGCTGAAAAAGATGCTTTGCATGAAGCACTCTCAAAAATATGCGTGCCTTTCCCGTCCCCTGGCTGACCCAGGGGAAGAAAAGTCCTCTGAGAGCCATGACTTGTTCATCTTGGTTCTTTTAGAAACACAGCGAGGGAACTCCAACCTCAGTCTCCCTCGTTGCCACTAATTGGGCCACACACACCCCACTTGACTGGCATCAGGTGACCCAATTTTCAAGATGAAAAAGATGCTTTGCATGAAGCACTCTCAAAAATACGCGTGCCTTTCCCGTCCCCTGGCTGACCCAGGGGAAGAAAAGTCTTCTGAGAGCCATGATTTGTTCATTGTGGTTCTTTTAGAAACACAGCGAGGGGACTCCAACCACAGTCTCCCTCGTTTCCACTAACTGGGCCACACACACCCCACTTGACTGGCATCAGTTGACCCAATTTTCAAGATGAAAAAGATGCTTTGCATGAAGCACTCTCAAAAATACGCGTGCCTTTCCCGTCCCCTGGCTGACCCAGGGAAAGAAAAGTCCTCTGAGGGCCATAACTTGTTCATCTTGCTTCTTTTAGAAACACAGCGAGGGGACTCCAACCACAGTCTCCCTCGTTGCCACTAATTGGGCCACACACACCCCACTTGACTGGCATCAGGTGACCCAATTTTCAAGATGAAAAAGATGCTTTGCATGAAGCACTCTCAAAAATACGCGTGCCTTTACCGTCCCCTGGCTGACCCAGGGGAAGAAAAGTCCTCTGAGAGCCATGATTTGTTCATTTTGGTTCTTTTAGAAACACAGTGAGGGGACTCCAACCACAGTCTCCCTCGTTTCCACTAACTGGGCCACACACACACCCCACTTGTCTGGCATCAGTTGACCCCCCTTTTGAAAAAGAAAAAGATGCTTTGCATGAAGCACTCTCCAAAATACGCGTGCCTTTCCCGTCCCCTGGCTGACCCAGGGGAAGAAAAGTCCTCTGAGAGCCATGACTTGTTCATCTTGGTCCTTTTAGAAACACAGCAAGGGGACTCCAACCACAGTCTCCCTCGTTTCCACTAACTGGGCCACACACACCCCACTTGACTGCCATCAGTTGACCCCCCTTTTGAAAAAGAAAAAGATGCTTTGCATGAAGCACTCTCCAAAATACGCGTGCCTTTCCCGTCCCCTGGCTGACCCAGGGGAAGAAAAGTCCTCTGAGAGCCATGACTTGTTCATCTTGGTTCTTTTAGAAACACAGCGAGGGGACTCCAACCACAGTCTCCCTCGTTTCCACTAATTGGGCCACACACACCCCACTTGACTGGCATCAGTTGACCCAATTTTCAAGATGAAAAAGATGCTTTGCATGAAGCACTCTCAAAAATACACATGCCTTTCCCGTCCCCTGGCTGACCCAGGGGAAGAAAAGTCCTCTGAGAGTCATGATTTGTTCATTTTGGTTCTTTTAGAAACACAGCGAGGGGACTCCAACCACAGTCTCCCTCGTTTCCACTAATTGGGCCACACACACCCCACTTGACTGGCATCAGTTGACCCAATTTTCAAGATGAAAAAGATGCTTTGCATGAAGCACTCTCAAAAATACGCGTGCCTTTCTCGTCCCCTGGCTGACCCAGGGGAAGAAAAGTCCTCTGAGAGTCATGACTTGTTCATCTTGGTTCTTTTAGAAACACAGCGAGGGGACTCCAACCACAGTCTCCCTCGTTGCCAGTAATTGGGCCACACACACCCCACTTGACTGGCATCAGTTGACCCAATTTTCAAAATGAAAAAGATGCTTTGCATGAAGCACTCTCAAAAATACGCGTGCCTTTCCCGTCCCCTGGCTGACCCAGGGGAAGAAAAGTCCCCTGAGAGCCATGATTTGTTCATTTTGGTTCTTTTAGAAACACAGCGAGGGGACTCCAACCACAGTCTCCCTCGTTTCCACTAATTGGGCCACACACACACCCCAGTTGACTGGCATAAGTTGACCCAATTTTCAAGATGAAAAAGATGCTTTGCATGAAGCACTCTCAAAAATACGCGTGCCTTTCCCGTCCCCTGGCTGACCCAGGGGAAGAAAAGTCCTCTGAGAGCCATGATTTGTTCATTTTGGTTCTTTTAGAAACACAGCGAGGGGACTCCAACCACAGTCTCCCTTGTTTCCACTAATTGGGCCACACACACACACCCCACTTGACTGGCATCAGTTGATCCAATTTTCAAGCTGAAAAAGATGCTTTGCATGAAGCACTCTCAAAAATACGCGTGCCTTTCCCGTCCCCTGGCTGACCCAGGGGAAGAAAAGTCCTCTGAGAGCCATGTCCACATTGTCAGTGGACAGACACGTGTGCTTATCTGCCAGCAGACCCCCAGCAGCACTGAAGACAGGTTCCGAGAGAACGCTGGCTGCAGGACACGACAAGATTCCCAAGGCGTACGTGTCGAGCTCAGGCAATTTATCCAGATTGGAAGCCTAAAATGAGCAGGGCTCAAGTTGCACAGTAATAGCATCGATGTTTCCTTGCATATACTCATATATCTGTGTCTCCTCCTCTTTTACCTTGTCCAGCTCTTTTGTTTTCGCATGAGTATATGTCATTGTCACTTTCCCATGTGTTTGTGTTGTGTTGTGAGTTGTTTATCACCTTTTGGACACCTTTGAGGGTGTTTTCTAGGTGTTTTTATGTGTTTGTGATTGCCTGCCATTGTTTCCTATGCAGTTCGAGTTCAGTTCGTCGAACGTTCGACGAACCGAACTCGAACGGGAGCTCCGTTCGGCGAACCGACCTCGAGCCGAACCGCGACCGGTTCGCTCATCTCTAATTATTATATTCCAATTGTGAATACTGTCATTTTCCTGTTGTCCGCACCAGGCCATTTTCCTGCTTTTTACCATCTGTCCCCCCCTTCCTCCCTCAATTGTGTATTATCAATGTGACTTTTTGCACTTGCAGTTTGAAATTTACATATAATAAAACTTATGAATTGTTTTCAGCATTTTTGCTCGTGTTCTCCTCTTTTTTTAAATGCTCTTTGAGCTGTTGTGAACCTGAGGTGGCTCCTCCACCAGGTTCTCATTTTTTCCTATGCCTTCTGTGGAATGTATGATTTTTCCATTTATAGGTATTGGTAGTTAGCTGTGCGTGACCTAAAAAGTGGCTAAAAAAGTCTGTAAAAAGTGGTCCTTGGCAATTTTAATTGCCTGCTGAAAATTACGGAAACACATTTATAGGTATTACTAGTTAGCCGTGCGTGGCTCAAAAAGTTGCTAGGGAAGTATGTAAAAAATCGTTCTTGGCAATTTTAGTTGCCTGTTGAAAATCACGAAAACACATTTATATGTATTGGTATTTAGCCATGTGTTGCCTAAAAAGTTGCTAGGGAAGTATGTAAAAAGTGTTTATTGCCAACTTTAATTGCCTGCTGAAAATTATGCAAACACATTTATATGTATTTGTAGTTAGCTGTGCGTAGCCTAAAACGTTGCTAGGGAAAATGTAAAAAGTGATTCTTGCCTATTTTAAGTGGCTGCTCAAAATTCTGCAAACCCTTTTATAGGTATTGATTGTTAGCCAACAAGCGAAAAAGTTGTTCTTGGCAATTTTAATTGCCTTCTTAAAATTACACAGTGAAACACAGTTATAGGTATTTTTATTAGTGCCTGCTGAAAATTTGCTATTGAACAAGCTAAAAAGGTGTTCTTGGCACTTATACATGTCTGCTTCAAGTTACGCAGTGAAACACATTTGTAGGTAGTGTTAATTTTTAGTGCTTTCACTGCTGCTGTCGGACAGGAGTCTACACAGAAGTGTGTAGTTTTTTGGGGGGTTTTTTTGCACTGATGCATCAGCTGATTGTATAAAAGCCATTTATACAATCAGCTGCTGTGTCATGTGATTCAGGCCCTTGAACCTGACACATCATCTAATCGCTTTGCCTTCAAGCAAACCGATCAGATGATATTGGATCCGGATTGGACGGCGCGGGACCCTTGACTCAGGATTACTGTGGAGGGGGGTTCTTTATTTCAATAAAGATGGATTCACTAATTGTGTTGTGTTTTATTTCTAATAAAAATATTTTTCTGTGTGTTGTGTTTTTTTTTATCTGTACTAGAAATGCATGGTGGCCATGTCTAATATTGGCGTGACACCATGAATTTTGGGCGTAGGGCCAGTTGATAATATACAGTTGATAATATACCCTAACCCCATTATTACCCAGCGAGCCACAGGTCACCAGGGCAGCTGCAAGAGTTGGATACAGCGCCTGAAGATGGCGCTTCTATGAAAGCGCCATTTTCTGGGGTGGCTGCGGACTGCAATTTGCAGCAGGAGTGCCCAGAAAGCTTGGTCACCCTGCGCTGCGTATTCCAATCCCCAGCTGCCTAGTTGTACCTGGCTGGACAAAAAAATTGGGCGAAGCCCACGTAATTTTTTTTTTAAATTATTTCATGAAATTCATGAAATAATTAAAAAAAAAGGGGCTTCCCTATATTTTTGGTTCCCAGACGGTTAAAAATAGGCAGCTGGGGGTTGGGGGCAGCCCGTAGCTGCCTGCTGTACCTGGCTAGCATACAAAAACATGGCAAAGCCCACGTAATTTTTTGGGGGGCAAAAAACTCCTGCATACAGTCCTGGATGGAGTAGGCTGAGCCTTGTAGTTCTGCAGCTGCTGTCTGCTGTCTGTATGGAGGAGAGCAGACAGCAGCTGCAGAACTACAAGGCTCTGCATGCTCCATTCACTAGTGTATGAGGAGAGCAGACAGCAGCTGCAGAACTACAAGGTTCAGCATACTCCATCCAGGACTGTATGCAGGAGTTTTTTGCCCCCCAAAAAATGACGTGGGCTTTGCCATATTTTTGTATGCTATTCAGGTACAGCAGGCAGGTACGGCTGCCCCCAACCCCCAGCTGCCTATTTGTACCCATCTGGGAACTAAAAAAATAGGGAAGCCCTTTTTTTTAATTATTTCATGAAATAATTAAAAAAAAAATCGACATGGGCTTCGCCCCATATTTGTGTCCAGCCATGTACACCTAAGCAGCTGTGGATTGGAATCCGCAGCACAGGTTGGCCCGAGCTTTCTGGGCACCCGCAGCCGCCCCAGAAAATGGCGCTTTCATAGAAGCGCCATCATATGGCGCTGTATCCAACTCTTCCAGCAGCCCTGAAGCCGGGTGGCTTGCTGGGTAATAATGGGTTAATACTAGCTTTTTTTTACTAGCTAGTATTAAGCCAGAGATTCTTAGGCTATGTTCGCACTTTAAGTCGAGGTAGTTGCAGTTCAAAAAGCATCCTCTGGCAGAAAGGACAATGCTTTTGGCTTTAAAAATGCATGTAAAACGCAAAGAAAGTAGCCTATGCGCACCTTGCAGTTTTCATGAGTTTATAGTGCTTTTCCGGTGCTTTTAGAAACGCTGCAGTTTTGTATTAAATTGAATGGATGGGAAACGCAGCCAAAATGGCAAAAACAATTGACGTGTTGCTTCTTTAAACGCTGTGTTTTTGCCCAAATTTATGCAAATTAAATGCAACGTTTTGAACAGCAAAGTGCGCACAAGAAAGCTCAATGTCCCTTTGACTTTGCTTGAAAAGCATGACGCAAGCATTTTGGCATGAAAACGCTGCAGTTAAAAAAGCAGTGGAAAAGCAGGTAAAAAAGCAAAGTGCGCACATAGCCTAAGGGCGGCTTTGCACGTTGTGACATCGCACGTGAGATGTCGATGGGGTCAAATCGAAAGTGACGCACATCCGGCGTCACTTGCGATGTCGTAGTGGGTAAAACCTTTTTGATACGATGAACGAGCGCAAAAGCGTCGTTATCGTATCATTGGTGTAGTCTCCGACATTTCCATAATGCCGGTGCTGCGACAGGTACGATGTTGTTCTGCATTCCTGTGGCTGCACACATCGCTGTGTATGAAGCCGCAGGAGTGAGGAACATCACCTTACCTGCATCCTGGCTGCTATGAGAAGGAAGGAGATGGGCGGGATGTTTACATCCTGCTCATCTCCGCCCCTGCGCTGCTATTGGCCGCCTGCCGTGTGACGTCGCTGTGATGCCGCACGGCCCACCCCGTTAGTAAGGAGGTGGATCACAGGCCAGAGCGACGTCGCAGAACAGGTGAGTGCATGTGAAGCTGGCTTAGCGACAATGTTCGCTACGCCAGCTATCACAAGATATCGCACGTACGACGGGGGTGGGGACTATCGCACTGGACATCGCAGCATCAGCTTGCGATGTCGCAACGTGCAAAGCCCGCCTTAATGTCAGGCAAGTTTGACCCGGCCATTAAGAATAGAGATGAGCAAGCCTCTAGAGGCTCGAGTTCGGTTTGGTTCGGCAAACGGAGGCCGCGTTCGAGTTCGGTTCGGCGAGCCGTTCGACAAACCTCTCGAACCCGATTGAAAACAATGGGAGGCAAACACAAACACATAAAAACACATTATAAATGTACACATACAGTTAATAAACATTGCCATAACACTTACCTGTTCCCGCAACGCATCCTGCACTCTGTCTCCTGACGCTTTTCTTTCCGATAATCGCTGCGTCCTCCCGGTAACCAGCACTGATGATAAGACCTATCGTGATGTTAAAATAGCATGTGACCAGTCACGTGTCTATTATCTCATTGGCTACAGACTGGTCACATGGCTATGACATCATTGCTAGGTCTTGTCAGTGCATCTTCGGTACACGATGCTTGTTTGAGCATGTCCGTGTACCGGCGAAATGCTCTGGTACATGGTCGACTCCCCGTTCCTGCATGTGGACGCTCTTTACAGAGTCAGCCACATGCAGAAACTAGCTGTCACAGCCGGTAAATAGCGGCATTGGGAATCACGTGATCGGAGCACCGTTGCTATTACCATAGCAACGGTGCTCCGATCACGTGATTCCCGATGCCGCTATTTACCCGTCTGCCAGTGGTGACGTCTCCGCTTACAGCACGCAGCGGCACCGGGAATCACGTGATCGGTGCATCGCTTACAGCCAGCAGCCTCTCTCTGTTCACTCACGGAGAGAAAAGACTGCACGGGCATTAGCGTCTTTCTCCCATGCAGTGCTGCTGATGTAGCAGAGCTGCATGGGTTGAACGAGAAAGAAGACAGAAGAGCAGGATCGTGGAGGGCTGACAGGGAGTAATAAACATGGAGTCTCTAAGTGTGTCTGTGTATTTATTTCTATTAAAGTATTTTTTTCTGTGTGGTGTCTTTTTTTTAACCCTTTATTAGAGATTCTTAATGGCTGGGTCAAACTTGCCTGACATTAAGAATCTCTGGCTTAATTCTAGCTAGTAAAACAAAGCTAGCATTAACTCATGATTACCCAGCGAGCCACCGTCACCAGGGCAGCTGAAAGAGTTGGATACAGCGCCAGATGATGGTGCTTCTATGAAAGCGCCATTTTCTGGGGCGGCTGCGGACTGCAATTCGCAGCAGAGGCGCCCAGAAAGCTCAGGCTAACCTGTGCTGCGGATTCCAATCCCCAGCAGCCTAGTTGTACCCGGCTGGACAAAAAAATGGGGCGAAGCCCACGTGTTTTTTTTTTAATTATTTCATGAAATTATTAAAAAAAAGGGCTTCCCTATATTTTTACTTCCCAGCCGGGTACAACTAGGCAGCTGGGAGTTGGGGCCGTACCTGCCTGCTGTACCTGGCTAGCATACAAAAATATGGCGAAGCTCACGTCATTTTTTTTGTAGTTTTTTGGCAATAAAAAATGCTTCTCTGGATTTTCCATTGCCAGTGAAGGTAACACCAAGCAGTGGGGTTAGCAGCCAGTAGCTGCTTGGATTACCCTTAGCTAGCAATAGAAAAAATGCAGCGCGAGCCCATATATATATATTTTTTTTAATTATTTATTTAAATAACTTGAAAATAAATTGGCTCCCCTGTATTTTGATTGCCTGACATCACAGTGCTGAAAAATAAATCATTAATTGACATAGCGCTCCGCGGTATTTTTGATTCTCAGCGCAGATAAAGCAGACAGCTAAGGGTTGCTACCCCCATCTGCCTGGTATTACCTTGGCTGGCAATCAAAATACAGGGAAGCCCATTAATTTTTTTATTTAAAAAAATAGTTTTAAAAAAAAAAAATGACGTGGGGTCCCCCCATTTTTGATAGCCAGCTAGGGTAAAGCAGACGGCTGTAGCCTGAAAACCACAGCTGGCAGCTTTACCGTGGTTGGTGATCCAATGTGTAGGTCACCCCAGGCTCTTTTTTTATAATTATTTTATAAATAATAATAATAATAAAAAAAAAGTAGGGTCCCCCCCAAATTGGATCACCAGCCAAGGTAAAGCAAACAGCTGTGGTCTGGTATTCTCAGGGTGGGAAGGTCCATAGTTATTGGCTTTTCACAGCCAACAATAGCAGGCCGCAGGTGCCCCAGAAGTGGCGCATCCACTAGTTGCGCCAATCCTGCCGCTTCACCCCAGCTCATCCCGTGCCCTGGTGCTGTGGCAAACGGAGTAATAAATGGGGTTGATACTAGCTGTAAGGTCACCTGACATCAAGGCCAGCAGTTTGTGATGTCATGGCGTCTATCACATACCCGACATCACAAACTGTCAGTACTAACAAAAAATAGACAAAAAAAAATTATTTGAAAAAACACTCCCCAAAACATTCCCTCTTTCAGCAATGTATTGTAAGGAAAAAAAAATAAGGGGGTACCACGACTACTCTGGACCATCTAGAATATGGGGGGACACGCTCAAGGAATGTATCTCCCATTTTCTAGGAGTGCAGACCCTCCATGTGAGGAGTGTGGGTGCAATGAATCTGCACCCACTCTCCCCGGGTCCACAGCAGCAGAGTCCATGTCTTAACTGTTGCTATCAAAGCTGCAATGCCCTGCTCATGAGGTAAGGGCATGCTTAATCAGGAGAACTATTCTACATTTCCAAATATTGGTATTTGCTGATGTTATTGCTATTCCACCTACTATTTATTGAGGATAGGATCTTGGAGATGGAATACCCCTTTAAGTCCAGTTATCCAGCTGAATGAATACTAAACAACAGAGCTCGATATTTAGACATGTTTTCTTGTGGCGAATTAATGGACTCTCATGTTTGGTAGTCGTTCAGCAGGGCAACTATAAAATCAAATTCCTCCATTTGGAAATGTAGTATAGCTCTCCTGATCAACTATGTTCCTTACCTCATGAGCAGGGCATTGCAGTAGCTTACAGATGCATGGTTACCGCCACTCACCGTGTCTGAACACAGGAAGCTGAGCTGATAGCCGCTCTGTGCATGCGGCAGCATCTATTGTGAAGGAGGGGGCCGCAGGGGATCAACACTGCACAGGTACCGTGGGACACCGGGGAACACCGGTAGGGTTATAGGAGGTGACCTGACAGGGCCTGGGGAGGAGTTTTCTGTCGCATGTGTCATGGCACATGCGACAGAAATCAGAGGAGTAGAGTGAATGCAGCCGGCGCGCTGCTGTGTGCTCAGCCATCTTGGATTTCCGAGAGGGGGTCAGGGGGGGGCACTTTGGTGACACCGGGGGACCGGGGAGGAGATTTATCTCCCATCTGACATGTTTGTTCATGCCAGATGGGAGATAGTTTTTTACCGGCACTGTCATTTACTACATAGTAACATAGTTTGTAAGGCTGAAGGAGGACATTATGTCCATCTAGTTCAGCATATTTTAGTGCAGCTGTTCTGCAGTGTTGAACCAGGGGAAGGTAAAACCCACAGAGTAGGAGCCAATTTTCTTCATAGGGAAAAATATTCTTTCCCAACTCTTAATCTGGGGCAACTATCTACCTGTAATATTATGTTATTCATAACTTTCTATTCTGTTGCTTTCAAGAAAGCATCCATTCCTCTCTTAAATTCATTCAGCGAGTTGGCCATCACCACTTCCCCAGGAAGAGAGTTCCAGAGCCTCACTGCTCTTACCGTGAAGAACCCTCTTCTATGCTGATGTAGAAATTTTCTTTCCTTCAATCGAAAAGAATGCCCCCTTGTTCTTGTCACAGTCATTGGTACAAAGAGATCTTTGGAGAGATCTCTATATTGCCCTCTGATATACTTGGACATATTTATTAGGTCTCCCCTAAAGCGGGCTTTACACGCTACGACATCGCTAATGCGGAGTCGTTGGGGTCACGGAATTCGTGACGCACATCCGGCCGCATTAGCGATGCCGTTGCGTGTGACATCGATTAGCGATTTTGCATCGTTGCAAAACAGTGCAAAATCGCTAATCGGCGACACGGGGGTCCATTCCCAATTATCGTTACTTCAGCAGTAACGAGGTTGGTCGTCGTTCCTGCGGCAGCACACATCGCTGCGTGTGACGCCGCAGGAGCGAGGAAACTCTCCTTACCTGCCTCCCGGCCGCTATGCGGAAGGAAGGAGGTGGGCGGGATGTTACGTCCCGCTCATCTCCGCCCCTCCGCTGCGATTGGGCGGCGGTTCAGTGACGTTTCAGTGACGTCGCTGTGACGCCGCACGGACCGCCCCCTTAGAAAGGAGGCGGTTCGCCCGTCACAGCGACGTCGCCGGACAGGTAAGTATGTGTGACGGCTGTGGGCGATGTTGTGCGGCACGGGCAGCCATATGCCCGTGTCGCGCAACAGATGGGGGCGGGTACCCACACTAGCGATATCGGGACCGATATCGCAGTGTGTAAAGTAGCCTTAAGTCTTCTCTTTTCTAGAGTAAATAGACCTAATTTTGATAACCTTTCTGGGTATTGTAGTGCACTCCACTTATTATTTTAGTTGCCCGCCTCTGAACCCTTTCAAGTTCAGTAATGTCTTTCTTGAGCACTGGCACCCAAAATTGCACACAATACTCCAAGTGTGGTCTGACGAGTGATTTGCACAGAGGGAGAATGATGTTTTCATCTCGTGCCCCCAGACCTCTTCTAATGCATCCCATCACCCTATTTGCTTTGGTGGCAGCTGCCTGACACTGGGCACTCCAATTTAGCTTCTTATTGACTAAGATGCCTAAGTCTTTTTCCATGTCTGATTTCCCCAGCAGTTTCCCATTTAGTAAGTAATCGTAGCATCTGTTTCTCCTTCCCATTTGTATAACCTTACATTTATCAGTGTTAAACCTCATTTGCCATTTTTCAGCCCAATTCTCCAATTTACTCAAATTCATCTGTAGTTTCAAGCTGTCCTCCTTTGTGTTAACTACCTTACATAGTTTTGTATCATCTGCAAATACTGATCTTTTACCCTGTAAGCCATCCACCAGATCATTAATAAATATATTAAAAAGTAGAGGTCCCAGTACAGACCCCTGTGGTACCCCATTAGTAACTAGTAGTTATTAGTACTGTAACGTGATCATCGGTATACGGTGTATACCGGTGATCACGTGAGCGGGGACTGGAAAAACCGGCCTGAATCATGATCTCCAGGGTCTCAGCTACCCCCTGAAACCCCGGAGATTTTCTGACGCTGGGGGGTGCTATTCACTTATTTCTGCCTGCTGTTTATAAATGGCAGATCAGAATAAGGCTACATTCACACGACTGATCCGTTTTTGCGGTCCGCAAAAAACGGTCCGTTTTTTCACGGATGCATCTATGTGGCATCCGTTTCCGTTCCGTTTCGTATACGGTCCGTATATCATCCGTTTGTCATCCGTGTGCCTTCTGATTTTTTTGCGTACTGCAAAAAAAACTGACGGAGGGAAAATACATAAATTTACCCAGAATCCATAGCTTCACCCTACATGAGGCGCTCACATGTTCACTCCAGTGCCATTTTTTACTGGTTTTCACAGCGTAGAGCTCTCTGGTGATTTCCTGTGCTTGTACATTAAATATCAGTCTTTTCTGTCATTATAATGGCAGAAAGACACATAATGTCCCACTCTCCTGCATTTTGTAATTTTGCACCCTTTGGTGCCTTTCATGTGGCACTAAGGGGTGCTTAGCCTTGTATTTAGCCAAAAAAATAAATAAATTTAAAAAAAAAATGACGTGGGGTTCCCCCTATCTTTGATAGCTAGCTAGGGTAAAGCAGACGGCTGCAGCCTGCAGACCACAGCTGGCAGCTTCACCTTGGCTGGTATCCAAAACTGAGGGCACCCCACGCTGTTATTTTAAATTAAATAAATAATTAAAAAAAAAAAATTGGATCACCAGCCAAGGTAAAGCGGAAAGCTGGGATCTGATATTCTCAGACTAGGGAGGTCCATGGTTGTTGTATTCTCCCCAAGATAAAAGTAGCAGGCCGCAGCCGCCCACAGAAGTGGCGCATCCATTATATGCGCCAATCCTGGTGCTTCGCCCCAGCTCATCCCGTTGCCCTGGTGCAGTGGCAAACGAGGTAATATATGGGGTTGATGCCAGATGTGCAATGTCCCCTGACATCAAGCCCTAGGGGTTGTGATGTCGGGCGTCTATCAGATACCCGACATTACCAACCCAGTCAGTAATGAAAAAAAAATAGACAACAAGCACATTTTTATTTGAAAGAACACTCCCCAAAACATTCCCTCTTTCACCAATTTATTAGAAAGAAAAACAAATCCAGGTCTGGTGTAATCCAAGGGGACCCAGGACGGTCCATACCATAGTCAATGTCCCAGTCAATGAAGAACATAATGTTCCATATTGGCTGGGAGAGCAATGCAGTGACCTGAGCTAACATCAATAGGTCAGCCCAGGTCACTGCAGGGCATGTCAAGTGCTGCTGTCAGGAGGTTAGCCAGGTACATTAGGGTACCGTCACACTAAGCTATGCTCCAGCGATCCCGTCACTACATGGTCACTGGTGAGCTGTCAATCAGGCAGATCTCACTAGTGACCAGCCCCCAGCCACCAGCGACGCGTGGAAGCGATGCTGCGCTTGGCAACTTAGGTAAATATCGGGTAACCAAGCGCTTGGTTACCCGATATTTACCTTGGTTACCAGCGCACACTGCTTAGCGCTGGCTCCCTGCACTCCTAGCCAGAGTACACATCGGGTTAATAAACAAACCGCTTTGCTTATTTACCCGATGTGTACTCTGGCTACGTGTGCAGGGAGCAGGGAGCCAGAACTGGCAGCCTGAGAGCGGTGGACGCTAGTAACCAAGGTAAATATCGAGTAACCAAGCAAGGGGCTTCCCTTGGTTACTCGATATTTACCTTGGTTACAGCTTACCTCAGGCTGCCAGAAGCGGGCTCCCTGCTCCCTGCACATTCAGATCGTTGCTCTCTCGCTGTCAAACACAGCGATGTGTGCTTCACAGCGGGAGAGCAACAACTAAAAGATGGTCCAGGACATTCAGCAACAACCGGCGACCTCACAGCAGGGGCCAGGTCATTGCTGGATGTCACACACAGCGACATCGCTAGCAAAATCGCTGTTGTGTCACAAAAACCATGACTCAGCAGCGATGTTGCTAGCAATGTCGCTTACCTGCGGTGATCGCTGCACTCCTGATAGCAGAGCTGTCACTGAGTTCAATGACCGCCACCTTCACAACCAAGTATCGCGGGAGCTTGTGACGTCACCGCTAGTCACAGTCTCGTGTCAGCAGCAAGAGGAGATGTGACAATCGGCGGCCATGGAAGACAGTGACAGCGCTGACGTTGGGAGGGCAGGACTTCATCCCCGCAGGTAAGGAACTTCACTAACCTCCTGATGGCGCTTGTCATCCCCGCGGCTGCTGGCACTCCAGTGTGGGCAGCTGCGGACACCGTACAGTGCGGGCAGCTGCGGACACTGCAGTGACAGCAGCCACGGGCACCGTATAGTGTGGGCAGCTGTGGACACTGCAGTGCAGGCAGCTGCGGACACCGTACAGTGTGGGCAGCTGTGGATACTGCTGAGCGGGCAGCCACGAGGCTGGGGCTGGAGCGGGACACAGACTGCAGCAGCATCCGACGGAAGTCACACGGAAGTGCTTCTGTGTGGCTTTCGGGGATTTTTGCACAGGTAGCCAGGGTAAACATCGGGTTGCGGACCAAAGCGCTTTGCTTGGATACCCGATATTTACCTTGGTTACCAGCTTACCGCAGGCTGCCAGCGATGGCTCCCTGCACACATAGCTGTAAAAAGACACGCTTTTGGTGATCAAACCATTCTCGACCGTTACTCGAACTGTCGAGCTTTTAGCAGAAAGTTCGAGTTCAAGTTCGAGTTCGATCTCAAGCACTCCCCAAAATCACTCGAACATGAAATTGGCAAACCTCGAACCTCGAACATCGCTCAACTCTAATTAAGAATCTCCAATAAAGGGTTAAAAAAAGACACCACACAGGGAAAAAATACTTTCATAGAAATAAATACACAGACACACTTAGAGACTCCATGTTTATTACTCACTCTCATCCCTCCATGTTCCTGGTGTTCTGTCTTTTTTCTCCTTCAACCCATGCAGCTCTGCTACATCAGACAGCACTGCATGGGAGGAAGAACGCTGCTGCTCCCCGTGCAGTCTAATCACTCAGTGAGTGAGCAGAGGCTGCGGGCTGTAAGCGATGACGTCACCGCTGCCACCGTTGCCAAAGTAATCTGACAGGCGGTTACTATAGCAACGGTGATCCAATCACGTGATTCCCAGTGCCGCAATTCACCAGCTGTGGCAGCCAGCCCTTGCATGTGGGCTGACTCTGTAAAGAGCGCCCACATGCAGGAACGGGAAAGCTGACTATGTGCCAGAGCATCTCGCCGATACACGGAGATGCACAAATGAGCACCACGTACCGGAGAGATGCACTGACAGTACCTAGCATGACGTCTAGCCAAGGAGATAATACACATGTGACTGGTCACATGCTATTTTGACGTCAGGAAAGGTCCTATCAGTGCTGGTTACCGGGAGGACGCAGCAATTATCGGAAGGAAAAGCGGCAGGAGACAGAGTGCACGACGCGTCGCAGGAACCTGTAAGTGTTATGGCAATGTTTATTAACTGTATGTGTACATGTATAATGTGTTTTTATGTGTTTGTGTTTGCCTGCCATTGTTTTCAATGGGTTTCGAAGGGGTTCGTCGAACGTTCGATGAACGGAGCCTCCGTGCGACGAACCGAACCGAACTCGAACTCTAGGGGGTGGCTCATCTCTACAATTTTCTGCAAAGACTTTGAAAATCTGGGGAAGCAAGTGAAGGAACTGGATGTGCAGGTAGTTTTCTCATCAATCCTCCCAGTTGATGGTCATGGCATCATTGGGAGATGGTCAATAACCAGCAAAGCAAAAGGTACTAAACAATTGTGGTCACAATTAAAATGTAACTTTTAATATCCAAGTTAAAATTCCTATATACCACACAACATAAATGGTTGTAAAACCAACCAAAAAATTGAGCTAATATTAGGCACCTACTATTACCCAGTTTAGGACACTGTATATCCGGTAGTAATAAGCCCACCGAAATAACAATAGTTGAGACAAGAAAGAGAACTGTCACATATATCATGTATACAATATACAATAGCTGGCAACAATCTGACCTGATACTTTCTTAGACCTCCCGACGCGTTTCTTAATTTAGCTTAATCCTCAGGGGACTGTGGTCAAGAAATTACAGCTTCATTTAGAAAACGGACATCCAGCATACTGTGTCCGGGCTGGCATAAAGAAACGCGTCGGGAGGTCTAAGAAAGTATCAGGTCAGATTGTTGCCAGCTAAGGGGTATTGTGAGGCTGATTGGCACCTCCCCCCCCCCCTGTTACTGGACAACTATTTTTGCTTCATTTTTTCACAGTAAAACCTATGTCATGGTTATTTTTGCTGTGGATTATAAACTGTATACACTATTTATGAGACAGTTCTACACTGTGGTCTCAATTATTGTTATTTCGGTGGGGTGACTCCTACCGAATGTACATTTTGCTGTGGATTACTAATTGTATACATGATATATGAGATAGTTCTCTTTCTTGTCTCAACTATTGTTATTTCGGTGGGGTTATTACTACCGGATATACAGTGTCCTAAACTGGGTAATAGTAGGAGCCTAATATTAGCTCCATTTTTTGGTTGGTTTTACAACCATTTATGTTGTGTGGTATATAGGAATTTTAACTTGGATATTAAAAGTTACATTTTAATAGTGACCACAATTGTTTAGTACCTTTTGCTTTGCTGGTTATTGACTATTGGTAAGCAACAACACATCTTTACATCATTGGGAGATGGAATAGGATCCTAGAAGTAAAGAACTGGCTAAGAACATAGAACAGACATCAAGGATTCAGATTTTTGGACCATGGTGTGAATTACCTCTACCATGAACTCCTTGCTAGAGACCGGTTACACCTCACAAAATCTAGGAAACATATGTTTGCCAGAAGACTTGCCGAACTCATCAGGAAGGTTTTAAACTAAAAAAAGAAGAGATGGGAAGAAAAATGCTAGAGAAGAACATGCAGCTAAAGGACATACTAAACAAGGACACTGGATGTGGTAAAGATAACAGAGGACAGGATACTCAGAAGGAATCTAAGAAAAGGGGGGCAACAGAGAACAAACTAAAATGTTTTTACAGAAATGAACAAGTATGGGAAACCAGGAGAACTAGAGATAGTAATACAGAAGGAAAATTATGATGTCATCGGCATCGTACATGGAGTGACATGTACGATTGGAACATACAGATAGAAGGTACAACTTATTCAAAAACAATAGGACTAACAAAAAAAGGAGGAGTTGCATTGTACGTCAAAAAAGAACACATCTCCACAGAAATTAAAGTTTCAGAGAATGAGAATCTTTAGAAAATATTTGGTTAAAAATTCATGGAGTAAACAATGGGAAGGACATCATAATAGGTGTTTATTATAGACCACCAGGTCATACAGACGATATGGATGACATTTTTTCCCATCAAATGGCCACTTTCTCAAAAAAAACATGAAATAGTGATCATGGGAGATTTCAACTACCCAGGCATTCATTGGGAAACCCTCACAGGTAAGAGTAAAGGCTGTGTCCAATTTTTATTCTGCCTTGCAGGCAACTTCATCTCGCAGCTGTTAGAAGAAAATACAAGGGGAACAGTCTTCTTGGACCTAGTACTAACGAACAAAAAGGATATGGTTATGCTATCCTTGAATTTGGGGTTGCAAGAACCCCTGAGAAGACACAGACTTCTAGGCTTGACTTGTTGGTAAAATTCCATGGCACATAATTCTTAAGCACAAAACTGCACATGAAGGATGGGAAATATTGTGTAAGGAAATCATTAATGCACGAGAACAAGCAATATCTAAAAGGAAGAATAATGGGAAAGACCTAAAGAAACCAGGTTGGATGACAAAGAAATTACATCATCTGCTTAAAAAGAAAATGGAAACATACAACAAGTGGAAGATGGGGATTATACCTAGAGAAAAATACATGTCAGTTTGCAGACTCTGCAAGACAAGCGTCAAAGGAGCTAAGGCCAAACACTAATTGAGGCTCGCAAAAGAGGCCAACAGTAAAGTAAAAGAATTTTGTGGGTATGTTAAAAGCAAAAGAAAAGTGAAGTAAACCATTGGAGTCCTACCCAATCAAAAAGGGGAAACAGTCAACAAAGTGGAACAGCAGGTGGAGCTACTAAATTTGTATATATCGTATCTGTCTTCTCCCAAAAAACTAATACAAGCGTCAACAATAATAATGATAGAAGTGATTGTTAGAAGGAGCCATAGTTGACCATAAGCAAAGGATTCATATTAGAACACTTAGCCAAATTAAAGGAAACCAAGTCCCCAGGTCCAGACGATTTACCACCTAGAGTCCTGAAAGAGATAGCTGAGGAAATAATAGTACCGCTTGCAATAATCTTCAATAAGTAATGGGAAAGAGGAGTGGTCCCTCTAGATTGGTAAAAGGCAAATGTAGTTCCTATTTAGAAAAAGGGTAAAAAGGAAGATCCAGGGAATTACAGGCCAGTAAGCCTGACCTTCATTGCAGAAAAAATCTTCGAGCAAATTGTCAAAGAACATTTCCTTAGGCACCTGCATGGGAAGGCATTAATTAATCAAAGACAGCACAGCTTTATGACCAATAAATCTTGTTAGAGCAACCTGTTTTCCTTCTATAACAAAGTCACTGAATGGTTGTACCCAAGGAATGCTGTGGATATAGTATACCTTGACTTCAGAAAGGCATTCGATAAAGTACCACATGACATCCTCATTGAATAAATGATCAACTACGGAATCAACAAAAAATCAGTTAGATGGGTGCACACCTGGCTTAATGATGGTGCACAAAGAGTAATATTAAATGGCTACACATCAAACTGGAGGAAAGTTAAAAGCGGGGGCCGCAAGGCTCTATCCTGGGCCCAGTGCTGTTTAATATCTTTATAAATGATCTGGATAACGGAATTATTGGAGAACTCATAAAATTTGCAGATGATACTAAGATAGAAGAAGTAGCCAACACTAGAGAGGAAAGAGATCGTATTCAAAACGATCTAGATACACTCGAACAATGGGCTGAGGAGAACAGAATAGTGTTTAACAGGGACAAATACAAAGCCCTACATCTGGATAAAAGAAATGTAAATAGCATATATAGTATGGGAGGAATAGAACTGGTTGATAGCACCGGGCATAGTACTTAGGCATAGTAGTGTGTTAGGTTGACCTATCGGTCACAGCTGTTGCCAGCGATGTCCGAATGCAGAGAGGGTACCGGTGACCCCCCCCCCCCCTCGGCTATTCCAGCTCTCAATAAAAACAAGCAAACGCCGTTATACACATAAGACTGGAGATGTGTGGCTCCCAATAGAAAGTGTATTGATATTGTTTACATTACAAAGTTATACAAAGTTGATTAGGACGTAACTATGCAACATACATATTCATTAAAGGCGTGAATTACATATTCCCAGCAAGAGAAATTAATATAATGACTTATACTCCCATAACAAGATGTTTTTCAGTCGTCTCTAATGCCTGCTTTACACGCTTCAATAAATCTTTCAATCCGTCGTCAGGGTCAAGTTGTAAGTGACGCACATCCGGCATCGTTCGTGACGTATTTGCGTGTGACACCTACGTGCGATCAAGATTGAACGCAAATACGGTGATCGCATACACGTCGTTTATTCCTCATACATTGGACGTTTTGTTGTATGAACCTAGGCAATTGTAACGTGTGACATCGCTCATACGATTGTCACTTCAAAAAAGAAGGAATGGTGGCAACTCACTGGTCGATATGAACTGGCAAATTTATTGCACAAACCGCAGCATAATTACAGCAAACACGGGGAGGAAGGGGGGAGTGCAGGAGCGTCGGACGACGGCCGTTTCGCACCACACGGGTGCTTCCACAGGTCCGAACTAACAATGCCAGTTAAACCTCCCTCTTATGGAGGAGTCTGACAGGTGCATCTAAAAAGCTAATTAGCTGATACCAGATAGCAACAGCGCAGGAATACTGCCTACATTTTCACACAATTCGTCAGAATTAAATAAATGAAACAGACAGAGCAAAGAGATGGGTAACAAGAAAAATACAAAACATTTATCATATGCCCCTGCTCCCTCTTCAAAATAGAGATATAATACTGCCCCTACTAAGGGGGATTTATTGTGAAAGCACAACATTTATTTTGCTTCTAGTTGTTACTTATTTTTTCATTATTTTTTATTTTTAATTTATTAAATACTCTATGATGAGGGGATGCAGATTCTTATAAGTAAACGGGCATGTTCCGCTGTGCAAAAAAGAGGGAAAGAGAGACAAAACTGCCCTCATGCAAAAAGCCTTAGATAAATATATATCTTATTAGGAATAGAGCCCTCTTTTTTCAAAAAGGAACTGCACCATCTCCAAAACGGGGGTGCTGTTTTTTCATGCAGCTTCATGCTAACAGGGACCCAAGAGAGGAGAAAAAAAGGAGAAAAAAAAAAAAAAGGAGAAAAAAAAAAAAAAAAAAAAAGGGAGACTGCCTTTTTAGAAATTGCAGGGTAAGTGGAGCCGCAAGACTTTATGCATCCCAAGCTTAAACCAAAACGATTTTCAAGCAGGTGAAGCACGGAGAAACTGTACTGGAGAACTGCGAGGTAACAGACTGTAGATATACGATCACAATCGAATCCTCAAACCAGACTTATTCTAAGCAATAAGTATATTTATACATCTTCTATGAAATTATTATTAGTGCTTTGTTTTTTTTACTCAATTTTTCTCAAAAAATTTTTCCAAAATTTTTTTTAAAAATTTTACACCAAGGGAGGGGAACTGGCCACCCAGAAGCGGTATGAATGTAAAAATTGCCTTGTCCCACCACTATTACGATTCTCTTTATTTCTCCGCTAGGGGGGAAAAAAAATTGTATATACCCCCATCATTGGAGCAACACTACTCAATGACCGTTATAAGAAAACGGACATGTCATTACGGTCATTGAGTCCCAAAGGGCCCAATGCCTTGACATCCATAATGAGTCGAGACTCTCTCTGCAACAGTCGCTTGTGGGTGTCACCTCCTCCTCCCGATGGGGTAATCCTAAAGACACCTGCAAAGGATAGAACGTCCGGATTCCCTTTATGATGTTCTCTAATATGCTTAATTAGTTTGGGGGACCCTTTACCTGTTAAGATGGAATTATAATGTTCCCTAAAACGTACATATAAGCACCGTATAGTCTTCCCTATATAGAAGTAGGAGCAAGGGCAGAATATCACATATACAACATATTTGGTCTTACAAGAAATTAAATGCCTGACAGTAAAATTGCTATCTCCAATTCTTAGGACTTTTGCTGTTAAATGGAAGGAGCAGAAATTACAGTCCCCACATTTGTAATTCCCCACAGGTTGGGCATAGTCCAACCATGTTTTTTTTATGGTTAATTAATCTGTTTTGAACAAGTAGGTCCCCCAAATTTTTGCTCCTTCTATATGTTACTAACGGTCCCTTTTGTGCTCTCGAGGACAGATCAGGGTCCTCCTCTATCACATGCCAATGCCTTTTTATGCTGGACCGGATGATGCTGTCCATGGGGCCAAATTTGAAACTAAAGAGAAACCTACCACAATTCTCTTCCCCAATCTTTTTTTGTTTTTTATCGCTGTTAATTACAGAGGGTCTGGAATTAGAACGAAGCCGGGCTTTCTCAACAACAGTTCTAGGATAGCCTCTGTTCTGCAACCTAGTTGCTAAATCAGCACACTGCTCTTCATATTTTATTTTGTTATTATTAATTCTTTTAATGCGAAGAAATTGGCTAAATGGGAGAGACTGTTTGGTATGGGATGGATGGTAGCTCTCGTAGTGCAGTAGTGAGTTCCTGGCAGTGGGCTTCCTAAACACCTCCCGCGTTAATTCACCATTTTCTAATGTAAGCCTCACGTCCAAGAACTCAAGCACTGCACCACCAAATACATGAGTAAACCTCATATTGTGGATATTGGTTTCGTTTAAGAATTTAACAAAGTCCTGAAAGTCTGACTCTGATCCATCCCAGACCAAAAAGATATCGTCCACATACCTAAGATATTTCTTTATATGCCTAAGAAAAGGATTAGTAGTGCTGTAAATCAGTGTGTCCTCCATTGAGGCCAAAAACAAGTTTGCAAATGAACATGCTACGGGGGTACCCATCGCGGTACCCCCGCATTGATGGTACCATTGCTCCCCGAATTTAAAAGAATTGTGCTTCAAAATGAGATCTAATGCTTCTTCTATAAAGCAAGCCATGTTACACTCTACACCCAGGTCAATAGTTAGCTGTTTAATAATCTGGACCCCCAGGTCCTGGGGTATTCTAGTGTATAGGCTTTCTATATCAATAGAAGCTAGGGCAAAGCCCTCCTGCCATTCGAAAGTGTCCAGGATGGAGACAAACATGCCGGTATCTCTAACATAAGATGGTATTCTACATAGCAATGGATGGAGGAGCCAATCTATATACTCTGACAGAGGCTCAAACACAGAGCCTATGCCCGAGACTATAGGGCGCCCTGGTGGATTTTCACTATGCTTATGAATTTTAGGTAGACAATACCAATGTGGCTTATGTGGATACTGGTAAAATAGCCTTTCAGCCATTCTGCTGGATAGAAAGCCACTTGCCACTTTTTTATTCAGGAATGAACGAAGTTTTTCCTTGTAACTATTCGTGGGATCAAATGTGATTTTTTTATATGCAGCAGAATCCTCTAACTGCCTGTTTGCCTCCTCTATGTACAATCTCTTAGGCCAGAGAACAGTGCCTCCTCCTTTATCAGGCTTGCGGATGACAATGTCATCCCAAGATTGAATAGTTTTTAGTGCTTTAGTGCTAATTTTTTGAGAAAAATTGAGTAAAAAAAACAAAGCACTAATAATAATTTCATAGAAGATGTATAAATATACTTATTGCTTAGAATAAGTCTGGTTTGAGGATTCGATTGTGATCGTATATCTACAGTCTGTTACCTCGCAGTTCTCCAGTACAGTTTCTCCGTGCTTCACCTGCTTGAAAATCGTTTTGGTTTAAGCTTGGGATGCATAAAGTCTTGCGGCTCCACTTACCCTGCAATTTCTAAAAAGGCAGTCTCCCTTTTTTTTTTTTTTTTCTCCTTTTTTTCTCCTCTCTTGGGTCCCTGTTAGCATGAGGCTGCATGAAAAAACAGCACCCCCGTTTTGGAGATGGTGCAGTTCCTTTTTGAAAAAAGAGGGCTCTATTCCTAATAAGATATATATTTATCTAAGGTTTTTTGCATGAGGGCAGTTTTGTCTCTCTTTCCCTCTTTTTTGCACAGCGGAACATGCCCGTTTACTTATAAGAATCTGCATCCCCTCATCATAGAGTATTTAATAAATTAAAAATAAAAAATAATGAAAAAATAAGTAACAACTAGAAGCAAAATAAATGTTGTGCTTTCACAATAAATCCCCCTTAGTAGGGGCAGTATTATATCTCTATTTTGAAGAGGGAGCAGGGGCATATGATAAATGTTTTGTATTTTTCTTGTTACCCATCTCTTTGCTCTGTCTGTTTCATTTATTTAATTCTGACGAATTGTGTGAAAATATAGGCAGTATTCCTGCGCTGTTGCTATCTGGTATCAGCTAATTAGCTTTTTAGATGCACCTGTCAGACTCCTCCATAAGAGGGAGGTTTAACTGGCATTGTTAGTTCGGACCTGTGGAAGCACCCGTGTGGTGCGAAACGGCCGTCGTCCGACGCTCCTGCACTCCCCCCCCCTCCGCGTGTTTGCTGTAATTATGCTGCGGTTTGTGCAATAAATTTGCCAGTTCATATCGACCAGTGAGTTGCCGCCATTCCTTCTTTTTTGAAGTTCTTTTTTGGATTCTCACCTGTTGGCAGAGCACCACAGAGATCGGCTGGAGGTCCGTGTTCCACGTGAAAACCACAACCAGTGAGTACACACCTGGGCTTGCAGTGCCTGGCTTTCTTTTCTTTTGACCTCATACGATTGTGATGTCTGAGGCTATGTGCGCAGGTGTGCGCTCTGCACCGCAGCTTAAAAAAGGTCCGCTTCAGAGCACAGCTGAAAAGCTGCGTTCTGAAGCGCCTCACAATGTCTGTCATGCACTAATCTCTGTCAGTCGGTCACTATCTCTGTCCCTCTCTCTCTGTCCATGTCAGTCTATCCCTCTTACCCCCTCTCTCATACTCACCTATCCCCGATCACCGGCGCGGCTCTGCACGGCATTCACACTGCTCCGGCGGCTTTTACTATTTTGAAAAAGCCGGCCGCCCATTAAACAATCTCGTATTCCCTGCTTACCCCGCCCACCGGTGCCTATGATTGGTTACAGTGAGACACGCCCCCCACGCTGAGTGACAGGTGTCACACTGCACCCAATCACAGCAGCCGGTGGGCGTGTCTATACTGTGTAGTGAAATAAATAATTAAATAATTAAAAAAAACGGCGTGCGGTCCCCCCTAATTTTAAAACCAGCCAGATAAAGCCATACGGCTGAAGGCTGGTATTCTCAAGATGGGGAGCTCCACGTTATGGGGAGCCCCCCAGCCTAACAATATCAGCCAACAGCCGCCCAGAATTGCCGCATACATTATATGCGACAGTTCTGGGACTGTACCCGGCTCTTCCCGATTTGCCCTGGTGCGTTGGCAAATCGGGGTAATAAGGAGTTATTGGCAGCCCATAGCTGCCAATAAGTCCTAGATTAATCATGTTAAGCGTCTATGAGACACCTTCCATGATTAATCTGTAAATTACAGTAAATAAACACACACACCCGAAAAATCCTTTATTAGAAATAAAAAACACAAACATATACCCTGGTTAACCACTTTAATCAGCCCCAAAAAGCCCTCCATGTCCGGCGTAATCCAGGATGCTCCAGCGTCGCTTCCAGCGCTGCTGCATGGAGGTGACCGGAGCTGCAGCAGACACAGCCGCTCCGGTCACCTCCACACAGCAACTGAAGACAGCCGCGCGATCAGCTGAGCTGTCACTGAGGTTACCCGCTGTCACTGGATCTAGCGGTGGCCGCGGGTAACCTCAGTGACAGCTCAGCTGATCGCGCTACTCACCTCAGTTGCTGCGTGGAGGTGAGAGGAGCGGCGGTGAGTCGCGCGATCAGCTGAGCTGTCACTGAGGTTACCCGCGGCCACCGCTGCATCCACCGCTGGATGACAGCGGGTAACCTCACTGACAGCTCAGCTGATTGCGTGGCTGTCTTCAGTTGCTGTGTGGAGGTGACCGGAGCGGCTGTGTCTGCTGCAGCTCCGGTCACCTCCATGCAGCAGCGCTGGAAGCGACGCTGGAGCATCCTGGATTACGCCAGACATGGAGGGCCTTTTGTCTCATAGACGCTTAACATGATTAATCTAGGACTTATTGGCAGCTATGGGCTGCCAATAACTCCTTATTACCCCGATTTGCCAACGCACCAGGGCAAATTGGGAAGAGCCGGGTACAGTCCCAGAACTGTCGCATATAATGTATGCGGCAATTCTGGGCGGCTGTTGGCTGATATTGTTAGGCTGGGGGGCTCCCCATAACGGGGAGCTCCCCATCCTGAAAATACCAGCCTTCAGCCGTATGGCTTTATCTGGCTGGTTTTAACATTAGGGGGGACCGCACGCCATTTTTTTTAATTATTTAATTATTTATTTCACTACACAGTATAGACACGCCCACCGGCTGCTGTGATTGGGTGAAGTGTGACACCTGTCACTCAGCGTGGGGGGCGTGTCTCACTGTAACCAATCATAGGCACCGGTGGGCGGGGTAAGCAGGGAATATGAGATTGTTTAATGGGCGGCCGGCTTTTTCAAAACAGTAAAAGCCGCCGGAGCAGTGTGAATGCCGTGCAGCGCCGGGGATCGGGGATCGGTGAGTATGAGAGAGGGCTGCTCAATTCAGTTACTCAGGAGTTTAGCGGTCACCGGTGAATCCTTCACAGGTGACCGCTAATCAGGGCGCGACACAGACAGAGACGCAGCATGACAATGAAGTCGGGTGAGGTTCACCCGAGTTCATTCTGACAGTGCGGCTCTGTCTGCTGTCATCTGCCGTTCAGCTGTCTGTGTCGGCTGTCAGCGGCCATGTAGCAGAGCTGAATGGCAGATGACATAGTAAAAACGCATCCCTACACATTACACACGCTTGTCAAGTCAATAAATAAAAAAAAAAAGGTGCCCAATGCATACGTCACAGAACACATGATCTAAAGGATCGCACACAAAATTGATCAATTTAACATAGACTACTAACGCACGTGTGACAGCAAATGAACGACCTACGTGCAATCTCATTCAATCGCATATGCGACCTGGGCGTGTCACATCGCATACGAGATCGCACACCTAATTGTAAGGTGTAAAGCAGGCTTAAGTCAAAACATTCTGCGTCCTTGAGGTTAGTCTCACAGTTTATTACGCAAATAAGTCTGGTTTGGTCTTGCCAGGGAGAATGAATTTCTATTATTTTCTAAGTCAGTGAAAAAGGTTAACTCTTTCCTCACAATCCCCCCTATTGGCGTGATTGATGGACAGGGGGCCATCGAGAAGCTGTGGACTATAGGGAGAGCAGGCTAGCCTCCACATACTTTCTGAGCCGCGGGTTGCTCAGGGAGTGTCGTCTCACATCCGTCACCCAGGACTGCCTGCATGCCTCTCGATAGGAGTCTCATCATGATACGCCAAGGTGATTTCTAGAGGAACGAGTAGAGAAGAGAAAAAAGGCATATTAATGATTTCATACGGGTGCTGAATAATCATTGTATCTACATTGCTTCAAGCAGCGGGAATACAAAGCCATTAGCAACTTGAACACTACATAAGCAACTAGTAAACAGAGTAACACTTGGAACACTGATTGCAGTATCCCCATGAACCATCCTCATATTCCCTTAAACCAGTTTGCAGGGTTGAACATTGAAAAGGTATTGCTCCACCAAGCATCTGAGCTTCTGAGTACCTCCTCATCATGTTTTTTCCTCAGCTTTTGTATCTCAGTTAAACTGGCTTGGGCTCTTAAGGTTCCTCTTGGATCTATGTAGTGACAACAGCTGGGGCCTACTACTTGGCACATCCCCCCTTGGGCTGCAGTGAGGTAATCCAGTACCAAAGTATGTTGGTTGGTTACAATGATTAATTGTCTCTGTATGGCAATGCTACTATTTACTGCTTGAACCTCAAAAATTTGATCATCAAGATAGTCAGTGCTGTCCACCAACTTATCACACATCTGCATTATCATGAAATAGATAAAAAGAGAACTGAAAAATTTGTTGACATGACTCATTTGAATCACATGGGGTCGGCCACTAGGCCTGTCTTTGTTGTCTGCCACTCTCTTTACCAGTAGGTGGAGAGGCATTTTCCCTGCTGGTATATCAGTGGTATTGATAATGAAGGTGGCAGGGGTCAAACGGGCCAAGGTGCAGGTGCCATTTACTCCTACTGGTAGCCATTTGTAGGCATTGTAACTAGAGATGAGCGAACCGGTCGCGGTTCGGCTCGAGGTCGGTTCGCCGAACGGAGGTCCCGTTCGAGTTCACTTCGTCGAACGTTCGACGAACCGAACTCGAACTACATAGGAAACTATGGCAGGCAATCACAAACACATAAAAACACCTAGAAAACACCCTCAAAGGTGTCCAAAAGGTGATAAACAACTCACAACACAAACACATGGGAAAGTGACAAGGACATATACTCATGCGAAAACAAAAGAGCTGGACAAGGAAAAAGAGGAGCAGACACAGATATATGAGTATATGCAAGGAAACATCGATGCCATTACTGTGCAACTTGAGCCCTGCTCATTTTAGGCTTCCAATCTGGATAAATTGCCTGAGCTTGCCACGTACGCCTTGGGGATCTTGTCGTGTCCTGCAGCCAGCGTTCTCTCGGAACCTGTCTTCAGTGCTGCTGGGGGTCTGCTGGCAGATAAGCACACTTGTCTGTCCACTGAAAATGTGGACATGGCTCTCAGAGGACTTTTCTTCCCCTGGGTCAGCCAGGGGACGGGAAAGACACGCGTATTTTTGAGAGTGCTTCATGCAAAGCATCTTTTTCATTTTGAAAAGGGGGGTCAAGTGATGCCAGTCAAGTGGGGTGTGTGTGGTCCAATTAGTGGCAACGAGGAAGACTGTGGTTGGAGTCCCCTCGCTGTGTTTCTAAAAGAACCAAGATGAACAAGTCATGGCTCTCAGAGGACTTTTCTTCCCCTGGGTCATCCAGGGGACGGGAAAGGCATGCGTATTTTTGAGAGTGCTTCATGAAAAGCATCTTTTTCATTTTGAAAAGGGGGGTCAAGTGATGCCAGTCAAGTGGGGTGTGTGTGGCCCAATTAGTGGCAACGAGGAGGACTGTGGTTGGAGTCCCCTCGCTCTGTGTCTAAAAGAACCAAGATGAACAAGTCATGGCTCTCAGAGGACTTTTCTTCCCATGGGTCATCCAGGGGACGGGAAAGGCACGCGTATTTTTGAGAGTGCTTCATGCAAAGCATCTTTTTCATTTTGAAAAGGGGGGTCAAGTGATGCCAGTCAAATGGGGTGTGTGTGGCCCAATTAGTGGCAACGAGGAAGACTGTGGTTGGAGTCCCCTCGCTGTGTTTCTAAAAGAACCAAGATGAACAAGTCATGGCTCTCAGAGGACTTTTCTTCCCCTGGGTCATCCAGGGGACGGGAAAGGCACGCGTATTTTTGAGAGTGCTTCATGCCAAGCATCTTTTTCTTTTTCAAAAAGGGGGTCAACTGATGCCAGTCAAGTGGGGTGTGTGTGGCCCAATTAGTGGCAATGAGGGAGACTGTGGTTGGAGTCCCCTCGCTCTGTTTCTAAAAGAACCAAGATGAACAAGTCATGGCTCTCAGAGGACTTTTCTTCCCCTGGGTCATCCAGGGGACGGGAAAGACACGCGTATTTTTGAGAGTGCTTCATGCAAAGCATCTTTTTCTTTTTCAAAAGGGGGGTCAACTGATGCCAGTCAAGTGGGGTGTGTGTGGCCCAATTAGTGGCAACGAGGGAGACTGTGGTTGGAGTCCCCTCGCTGTGTTTCTAAAAGAACCAAGATGAACAAGTTATGGCTCTCAGAGGACTTTTCTTCCCCTGGGTCATCCAGGGGATGGGAAAGGCACGCGTATTTTTGAGAGTGCTTCATGCAAAGCATCTTTTTCATTTTGAAAAGGGGGGTCAAGTGATCCCAGTCAAGTGGGGTGTGTGTGGCCCAATTAGTGGCAACGAGGAAGACTGTGGTTGGAGTCCCCTCGCTCTGTTTCTAAAAGAACCAAGATGAACAAGTCATGGCTCTCAGAGGACTTTTCTTCTCCTGGGTCATCCAGGGGACGGGAAAGGCACGCGTATTTTTGAGAGTGCTTCATGCAAAGCATCTTTTTCATTTTGAAAAGGGGGGTCAAGTGATGCCAGTCAAGTGGGGTGTGTGTGGCCCAATTAGTGGCAACGAGGGAGACTGTGGTTGGAGTCCCCTTGCTCGGTTTCTAAAAGAACCAAGATGAACAAGTCATGGCTCTCAGAGGACTTTTCTTCCCCTGGGTCATCCAGGGGACGGGAAAGGCACGCGTATTTTTGAGAGTGCTTCATGCCAAGCATCTTTTTCTTTTTCAAAAGGGGGGTCAACTGATGCCAGTCAAGTGGGGTGTGTGTGGCCCAATTAGTGGCAATGAGGGAGACTGTGGTTGGAGTCCCCTCGCTCTGTTTCTATAAGAACCAAGATGAACAAATCATGGTTCTCAGAGGACTTTTCTTCCCCTGGGTCATCCAGGGGAAGGGAAAGACACGCGTATTTTTGAGAGTGCTTCATGCCAAGCATCTTTTTCTTTTTCAAAAGGGGGGTCAACTGATGCCAGTCAAGTGGGGTGTGTGTGGCTCAATTAGTGGCAACGAGGGAGACTGTGGTTGGAGTCCCCTCGCTGTGTTTCTAAAAGAACCAAGATGAACAAGTCATGGCTCTCAGAGGACTTTTCTTCCCCTGGGTCATCCAGGGGACGGGAAAGGCACGCGTATTTTTGAGAGTGCTTCATGCCAAGCATCTTTTTCTCTTTCAAAAGGGGGGTCAACTGATGCCAGTCAAGTGGGGTGTGTGTGGCCCAATTAGTGGCAACGAGGGAGACTGTGGTTGGAGTCCCCTCGCTGTGTTTTACATAATTTTCGAAGGGCATGACATGCCTAAGAGGTTGAGTTTCATCATCTGCGACTTGTTGGCAAAAGAAAGGCTGCCTTTACACCCTTTTGAGCCCATTGCAGTGCCCCAAGAGCCGATGGCCAGTCGTCACTCCTTCTCCAAGAAAGGCGTGCCCGCGCTAGCACAGCAGGTCGCACACAACCTCACCGATTCCTTGAGAAACTCTTTGTGTGACAGGGTGCATTTCACCACAGATACTTGGACCAGTAAGCATGGACAGGAGAGTTACATGTTGCTGACTGGGCACTGGGTAACTATGGTGAGAGATGGAGAAGGGTTTGCTGTACAAGTCTTGCCGTCCCCACGACTTGTGTGTCAATCCTTCCTCTGTATGTACAAGTTCCTCCACTGCTTCTGCCTCCTTAACCTCGTGTGGGTCCTCCACCTTGGCCACCCTTCCTTGTAACTGCGCCCAAGGAATCCCACACACCTCCTTACTATGCTGGCAGCAGAGCTCAAGGCCATCAGGCAGTCAAATGTTTACTTTGAAATGTAGGGGAAATGTGAGACACCGCTGAGGAATTGTGAACAGTTAGCTCTGGAGAGTGAGACCGAGTTTCATCAATGGTTGTCTACAGTCAACCAGCAGTCAGGGCAGGTCGGGTGCGACAATGATGCAAACCATATAATCCTATAAATGACCACTAGTACTTAATAATGTAGTCCAATAAAGTCAATAGACAAGATTTATGCAAAAACAGTATAAATTTATTGTTTATAAATAATTAGGTGGCACACAGTGCATGAAGTGAATTTTAAAACCATGCATACATATGACAGGACAGTGCGTTAGATCTATTTTCGTAATGGCGCTGGTAACAAAAAGTAGTAGAGGCTAGTAATATATGTTGTTAATCAAATTTACAATCAATATTAATGGTTGTTAATGCAGGACCAATACATCAGTATTAGATAGTTTCTTGCCCGGGAATGTGTCCCAAATTTTTAAAGTATATAATACTGGCGTATAGTGTAGAAAAAACGTCCTAAAAGGCACAGTACACAGATCTTCAAATACAATTGATCACTGAACATTGGGTAATTATTCCCAACATATGAATAATGTGCACATATGGATCATCTAGTCAAAAGATTACATCACAAAGATCATCATTTTATAGATTCATATGGCACAGAAGACAATAGTATGTCCCAATAGGTAGCACGTATATCATCCACTTAGTGTAATTTTCATCTATACTTATATTACCCAAAGTCAGGGATAATATGGCTGTCATCTGGGGGTATACAGCCCAGAATCTAAGATAAAAACTAAAGAAATGCTACACATGGTGCAGAATTATTCATAGGTCAGTATTTAGTCATAGAGTATATTCTCCACCATAATGTGGTATATGCATACAAGCCATTAACCAAGTCAATCATATGAATTTAGCAGTAAAAGTAACTAGTTAAGCTACCACACAAAAGAGTATCATATGTCCCAATGTGAACATTAGTCATGCTCCAAACATCCTGGTAGTTAACAATATTAGAAATAACAAGTCGACATTGTATAAAAGTCTCATAGACGTAACATACCAGCTGTAGCCATTAGATACTTAACACACTGCCCCGCACCTGACGCGTTTCTCAAGAGCTTCGTCTCAAGGTGCAGGGCAAGTGGCGCTGGTGTTATTTAAAGACCCATAGTGATAAACACCTGTGTTTATTCGGCGCGCGTCACCTGGCCATCGCGACGCTCACCTCCGTGTCCGGCGTCCCGGAAAACCCACTGCGCATGCTCGCACTGTGGGAATCCGATTGGACGCCAGGCATATTATCCCTGACTTTGGGTAATATAAGTATAGATGAAAATTACACTAAGTGGATGATATACGTGCTACCTATTGGGACATACTATTGTCTTCTGTGCCATATGAATCTATAAAATGATGATCTTTGTGATGTAATCTTTTGACTAGAGGATCCATATGTGCACATTATTCATATGTTGGGAATAATTACCCTATATTCAGTGATCAATTGTATTTGAAGATCTGTGTACTGTGCCTTTTAGGACGTTTTTTCTACACTATACGCCAGTATTATATACTTTTTAAAAATTTGGGACACATTCCCGGGCAAGAAACTATCTAATACTGATGTATTGGTCCTGCATTAACAACCTGCATTGATTGTAAATTTGATTAACAACATATATTACTAGCCTCTACTACGTTTTGTTACCAGCGCCATTACGAAAATAGATCTAACGCACTGTCCTGTCATATGTATGCATGGTTTTAAAATTCACTTCATGCACTGTGTGCCTCCTAATTATTTATAAACAATAAATTTATACTGTTTTTGCATAAATCTTGTCTATTGACTTTATTAGACTACATTATTAAGTACTAGTGGTCATTTATAGGATTATATTGTATTTGTGGGACCCTGGTTAATATGTTAACCTGTTAACATACATGATGGATCTGATGATTCATGGTCTGTTTTTCTTGTTCTTTATATTGGTGAATCTAGGTCCAACTATGGATTTTCGCAGTCGGGACGCCGACTGGGTTACACAGCTTGCTGAAGTGTTTGGTGGTGGTAGTGGTGTGGTGGCACAGTCTTCCCCTATGCAGTGTCGGGACTCCCAAATCAAGTTAAAACAGCTCTTACATAAACGTATGCGAACCTGGTGGAATAAAGCTTCCTTGGAGCAATACCTCAGTAAAGATATACTACCTAGAGGCCTACGGGTACAACTCTTTCCATCATTTGTTGTTGATGATGAGGTTTTAAAAATGAGATGGGAGGAGGCGTCTAAACAATGTTCACGTACCATGGTCGAATTATTGATCGGCTTAGATAAAAAACGCCTTGAGGAGCTTGAAAAGGATATTACGACTCTCAATGCTGAGATCAAGCAAAAATTGTCTAAAGAATCTTTGGCGCTGTTTGATAAAGAATTAGAAGGTGATTTGGAAAAATGGGAGTCTGAAATCAAATCCAAGAAAAAACAGAAATATTTACGAGATGTGGCGGATTATCATAACAACACAGTTTATAAATGGTATCATGAACGTAACAATAGTCGGGGTTCAAACTCTAGACCCGGTATGTCCTCCCGATCAGACTCCATATCTTCAGGAGAAAGCAGTGTGAATTCCAGAACTTCTAATCGTGATGGGGATAATCCTGCACCTATTAAGGGTGGAATAGAAACCCGCAATACCACTAGAAAAAGACAAAATCAGGATTATCGGCAGAAGAATGAATATTACCAGGATACGCTTAAGGTAATTAACCTGACCAATAAAGTACTAACTAGGGATCAACTTCAGGTTCTACAATTAGGTCTTTCATTTTCTCCGGTGTCTAATTTTGATATATTCACTGGTATCAAAGACTTGCAGCTGTTTGGAAGCAAACTCCTTCTTAAAAAATATTTCAATAAAAAAGACTCTAGAGATATAGCAGGCTTCTCCAATGAAGAACGGGAGGCCATTGCAGTCCTTGAGTCCTTGTTAGAGGAACAAGAAACACATGTTTCTAGTAAGTTTCCACCATATACTAAAAAGACTTCTACCACCTTTCCACCTTTGTCAGCCTGCTCTGCTATTGATCTCTTTGTTAAGATGGTCATACAAGAATATAGAATGTTACCAGCTAAACGATCACATGACAACTTGAATCCACACCAAAGACGAGCCCTTAAGGAGTTACAGTCAATGAAGGATGTGGTTGTCAAGCAGGCTGACAAGGGTGGCAATGTGGTTATTTGGTCAACGGAAGCATACGAGCGAGAAGCGTTCAAGCAGCTGAAAGATAAATCTTGTTATTCTAGACTTGATAATAATCCCATGTTTAGATTTAAAAATGAACTGCTAAGCATATTACAACAAGCTTATGATGAAGGGGTTATTACCCAATCCATTTTTGAGGGCCTTACCTGTGAGTATCCTGTTACTTCAACAATTTTTTTTTACCTAAAATTCACAAGGACATCAGGAACCCTCCGGGGAGACCAATAGTCTCAGGAAATAACAGTCTATGTGAACCGGTCTGCAAATTTCTGGACTATTACTTAAAACCGATTGTTAGTACATTACCATCATACATCAGAGATTCTACTGAATTTCTGACAAGACTTGATGATTTGTCACTAGAAGCTGATGACATGATGGTTACTGCTGATGTTCAATCACTCTATACCTCAATCGCACACCATCATGGCATCCAAGCGGTGACATATTATCTGCGTTTATCTGACATTGATGCACAGCTGGTGGATCTCCTTTTGATATTACTGGAATACGTATTGACACACAATTATTTTTTGTTCAAAGATCGCTACTACCTCCAGGAGAGGGGGACCGCTATGGGGGCGTCTTGTGTGCCCTCATATGCGAACCTTTTTCTTGGGTGGTGGGAGCGATCTATCAACTTTCCATCCCATCCGTCTGGCGCAGTCCACATGTGGCTGCGCTATATAGACGATGTGTTTCTAATCTGGGAAGGGGAGATCCACCAGCTTGAGCAATTTATAGAAGGTTTGAATAATAATGACTTAAACATCAAACTCACCTTTACTTACAGTCGAGAAAATATTGACTATCTTGATGTCAGAGTGATGAAAGAACAGGATACATCTTTGGTTACAGATGTTTTTCGCAAAAAAACTGCGGTGAATTCTTTATTAAGTGCCAAATCTTCTCACCCCATACAGACCTTAAAAGCTATACCTACAGGTCAGTTTTTGCGCGCACGACGGATCTGCTCTACAGATAGTCTATTTGAAAAACAGGCTGTTGACCTAAAAAGACGTTTTTATTCTCGTCAGTACAGAGACAACTATGTCCAGCATGGATATCTAAGAGCTAGAGATACATCACGATCTGAGCTCCTCAAGAAAAATGAAAAAGCTAAAGACACCAAGGTGAGATACATCACACCATACCATGGGCAATGGTATGAAATGACTAAGATTTTTGAGAAATACTGGCCCATTCTACTTTCAGACCCTGATCTCGCATCTATCATTACATCAAAACCTGCGATAACCCCTAAAAAAACAAAAACGAATAAAGATCTGATAGTAAGGAGTCACTACATACCTCCCCCTAACAATCTTTTTGGCAATACTAGTAGGCAAAGATGGGGCACCTACCCATGTGGTGACTGCAGTGCATGTACACAAGTTGAACGATCAGGGGAGTTTTTTAACTCATCCAATACAGTCACATATAAAATAGTGCATTATATCAACTGCCGAACAACAGGGGTAGTGTATTGGGCCTTATGTCCCTGCGGGTTAATTTATGTTGGGTTAACCTCAAGAGAATTTAGGACCCGTATTATGGAGTATATTAGAGATGTGAGAAACGCAAGTAAAGCTACGAAACCTGAAGAAATTGAATCCTTAAAGAACATTCCCAAACATTTTAGGGAGGCCCATAATTGTAATTGGAGGCTCCTTAAATTTAGAGGAATAGACAGGATTCATTTGGGAGTGAGAGGTGGCAACTACAAGAAAGCCCTCGCACAAAAAGAAGCAAAATGGATTACCTTATTAGACACCGTTAAGCCTAAAGGATTGAATGACTTGGTTAGTTTTAAACCTTTTCTATAATCTCAGAGCTTGTGTTTCTGGATTTGGGTTGACTGACATTGCATTCGGTCTGCTGTATGACCCCTGACCATTGCCGCCATCTTTTTAAATTGTGTTTTTAATCCTTCTTCTTAATTTTTCATTTTTTTCACCTTTTTCACCCCTTTTTTTTTCTTTTATTGTTGCTCATTACAGGCCTGTGACGCTGTTGTTTTGACCCTCGACATCTTATGAATGGCACTTTCTGCTATGTCTGATTATAATACCTATTATAAGAGGAGCATGCTTATATGTGAAATTTCAATGAAGACTAAAAAAGGCAGCCCTGTTATGAATATTATACAACGTTGGAACTCTTCCTGATATGTCTCTACTGTATTAAACAAGATAATATTCTGTTCTATTTCTTATTTATAAAGTGTGCTGCCATGTAATGATTTTTGCCCACACTTTTGCCCTCACTTAAAATGGTTACCATTAGTGCACTGTGTGTGCGCGCGTCCCCTGTTCCATTGCCTTGCCTCCTCCCTGCCTGGCGTCCAATCGGATTCCCACAGTGCGAGCATGCGCAGTGGGTTTTCCGGGACGCCGGACACGGAGGTGAGCGACGCGATGGCCAGGTGACGCGCGCCGAATAAACACAGGTGTTTATCACTATGGGTCTTTAAATAACACCAGCGCCACTTGCCCTGCACCTTGAGACGATGCTCTTGCGAAACGCGTCAGGTGCGGGGCAGTGTGTTAAGTATCTAATGGCTACAGCTGGTATGTTACGTCTATGAGACTTTTATACAATGTCGACTTGTTATTTCTAATATTGTTAACTACCAGGATGTTTGGAGCATGACTAATGTTCACATTGGGACATATGATACTCTTTTGTGTGGTAGCTTAACTAGTTACTTTTACTGCTAAATTCATATGATTGATTTGGTTAATGGCTTGTATGCATATACCACATTATGGTGGAGAATATACTCTATGACTAAATACTGACCTATGAATAATTCTGCACC
Organism: Anomaloglossus baeobatrachus; assembly: GCF_048569485.1. Taxonomy (NCBI): domain Eukaryota; kingdom Metazoa; phylum Chordata; class Amphibia; order Anura; family Aromobatidae; genus Anomaloglossus; species Anomaloglossus baeobatrachus. The sequence continues at coordinate 235,136,964 of NC_134355.1, forward strand.
ATGTGTAGCATTTCTTTAGTTTTTATCTTAGATTCTGGGCTGTATACCCCCAGATGACAGCCATATTATCCCTGACTTTGGGTAATATAAGTATAGCTGAAAATTACACTAAGTGGATGATATACGTACTACCTATTGGGACATACTATTGTCTTCTGTGCCATATGAATCTATAAAATGATGATCTTTGTGATGTAATCTTTTGACTAGATGATCCATATGTGCACATTATTCATATGTTGGGAATAATTACACTATGTTCAGTGATCAATTGTATTTGAAGATCTGTGTACTGTGCCTTTTAGGACGTTTTTTCTACACTATACGCCAGTATTATATACTTTAAAAATTTGGGACACATTCCCGGGCAAGAAACTATCTAATACTGATGTATTGGTCCTGCATTAACAACCATTAATATTGATTGTAAATTTGATTAACAACATATATTACTAGCCTCTACTACTTTTTGTTACCAGCGCCATTACGAAAATAGATCTAACGCACTGTCCTGTCATATGTATGCATGGTTTTAAAATTCACTTCATGCACTGTGTGCCTCCTAATTATTTATAAACAATAAATTTATACTGTTTTTGCATAAATCTTGTCTATTGACTTTATTAGACTACATTATTAAGTACTAGTGGTCATTTATAGGATTGTATTTGTGGGACCCTAGTTAATATGTTAACCTGTTAACATACATGATGGATCTGATGATTCATGGTCTGTTTTTAATGATGCAAACCAGTCTGCGACCCTTCTTCAGGGCATTGTGACACATGTGCCTTGTATGGCTCACGTGTTGAATCTGATTCTCCAGCAATTTTTAAAATACCATCCCGGCCTACATGGCCTTGTGCAGCGGGCACGCTGCTATGTGCTCACTTTCATCCTTCGCACCCTGCAGCTCAACAACTTTCATCGCTCCTGAAGTCTTAGGGTCTGGCGGTTAAACGCCGAAAATGCCATGTTCCGACACGCAGGAATTGGAATCTGCACATGTTGCAGCGTGTGTGGCAGCACCGCAGAGCCCTGCTGAAATACGGTATGACATATACCCTGGGCTAACTTGATCCAGAGGTGGTGCAGATCACGCTGCTGGAGTGGTGTCAGATCAAGGACCTATGCACCCTTCTACACAGTTTACAAATGTCGACGAAGATGTTTAGCACTGGCGATGCCATTCTCAGTGTGACAATTCTGGTCATCTACAAGATGGAGCACACTGTAAGCATTATTCGGAGTCAGGTGTTGGTCCAAGAGGAAGGGGAGGAAGTACAGGAGGAGTCATCTGCAGAAGGGATAATAAGATCTACAAGGTCCATACGGTGAGCGGCACCTAGGCGGCAGTCATGGTGGGGGATAGGGATTAACAAGGGCGCATAGTATCAGCAAAAATTGTTGAGGAAGGTGCAGGAGCCCATGAAGAAATGGAGGACAAACTTGCAATGGGCATGGAAGACTCAGCTGATGAGTGAGAGCTTGCTCACATTTCGGTTGTGCGAGGTTGGGGGGAGAGGGCAGAGGAAGGAGGCACGATTCTCACCTCTCTGCCACCAACACACCAAGCACTTGGTCCTCCTGGATGCACAAGACACATGAGCGCCTTCTTGCTGCACTACCTGCACATGACCCTCGGATTGTACGAATTCGAAGTAATGCTAACTACTCGGTTGCCACACTGTTAGATCCCCGGTACAAGACAAAATTTGGCGAAATAATTCCTGCCATAGAAAGGGACGCACGTATACAGGAGTATCTGCAGAAGGTGGTACGGATTCTTAGATTTGCTTTTCCAGTAAACACCAGTGCTGCACAGAGTGAATCTCAATGCTTTGTCATGGATAGGAGGAAATGGTCTTTTACTTGTCCACATCTGAGGGACCGAGGGCTGGCTGCTGTGCTGAAATGGCATTGAGTACGGTGTCCCTGCAGAGTTGCACGTTTGGTCATATACCAAATGAGTTGAAAAAGGACAAATGCTGGTGGAAAGGGGAACAGGTGTGTTGGAAAGGGGAAAAAAAATTTTGTCCGTGGGTTTGTTGGTTAAGCAAAAGTAACATTTGATGAAGAAACACCATCTGTTACAGTGGGACTGGCAGATTTGGATAAGGGGGTATATACTATGTTAGGCCCCCTTCACACGTCCGTGATACACGTGCGTGTTTGGTCCGTTTCCGTATATACCGGAGACACGGCCAAACGTGCACTAATGTTAATCTATGATTGTGGTCACACGTGCGTTATTTCATTATGTCTGTGTGTGCGTATCCGTGATCCGTATGTGTTTGCGTTTTGCACGGATGCATGTCCGTTATCTGCACGGAGCACGCACACGTGGACACAATGAAAGTCTATGGGAATGTGCACACACGTTAGTAAACACGTATGCATCTACCTATAGTCCGTGTCCGTTTGGTGTTTTTATTTCTAGTGATGTCGGCTATTCTTTCTATTTCTGTGTATGTCGGTCAATCTCCCTGAGTCCGTCGGTCGGTCTCTCTGTCTCTCTGTCGGTCTCTCTGTCTGTCCCTCTCTCACAGTCTATCGGTCAGTTTCCCCCCCCTCTCTCATACTTACCTTTCCCCGATCCCCGGCGCGGCGCTGCACGGCTTTCTCACTGCTGCGGCGGCTTTTACTATTTTGAAAAAGCCGGCCGCTCATTAAACAATCTCCTATTCCCTGCTTTCCCCGCCCACCGGCGCCTATGATTGGTTGCAGTGAGACACGCCCCCACACTGAGTGACAGGTGCCTCACTGCACCAAATCACAGCAGCCGGTGGGCGTGTCTATACTGTGCAGTAAAATAAATAAATAAATAATTTAAAAAAACCGGCGTGCGGTCCCCCCAATTTTAATGCCAGCCAGATAAAGCCATACGGCTGAAGGCTGGTATTCTCAGGATGGGGAGCTCCACGTTATGGGGAGCCCCCCACCCTAACAATATCAGTCAGCAGCCGCCCAGAATTGCCGCATACATTATATGCGACAGTTCTGGGGCTGTACCCGGCTCTTCCCGATTTGCCCTGGTGTTTTGGCAAATCGGGGTAATAAGGAGTTAATGGCAGCCCATAGCTGCCACTAAATCCTAGATTAATCATGTCAGGCGTCTCCCCGAGATTCCTTTCATGATTAATCTGTAAATTACAGTAAATAAACACACACACCAGAAAAAATCCTTTATCAGAAATAAAAAACACACATATATACCCTTGTTCACCACTTTAATCAGCCCGAAAAAGCCCTCCATGTCCGCCGGAATCCAGGATGGTCCAGCGTCGCATCCAGCGCTGCTGCATGGAGGTGACAGGAGCTGCAGAAGACACCGCCGCTCCGCTCACTTCCACACAGCAAATGAGGTGAGAAGCGCGATCAGCTGAGCTGTCACTGAGGTTACCCGCTGGTACTGGATCCAGTGACAGCGGGTAACCTCAGTGACAGCTCAGCTGATCGCGCTTCTCACCTCATTTGCTGCGTGGAAGTGACCGGATCGGCGGTGCCTTCTGCAGCTCCTGTCACCTCCATGCAGCAGCGCTGGATGCGACGCTGGACCATCCTGGATTCCAGCGGACATGGAGGGCTTTTTCGGGCTGATTAATGTGGTGAACCAGGGTATATGTGTGTGTTTTTTATTTCTAATAAAGGATTTTTTCTGGTGTGTGTGTTTATTTACTGTAATTTACAGATTAATCATGAAAGGAATCTCGGGGAGACGCCTGACATGATTAATCTAGGATTTAGTGGCAGCTATGGGCTGCCATTAACTCCTTATTACCCCGATTTGCCAAAGCACCAGGGCAAATCGGGAAGAGCCGGGTACAGCCCCAGAACTGTCGCATATAATGTATGCGGCAATTCTGGGCGGCTGCTGACTGATATTGTTAGGGTGGGGGGCTCCCCATAACGTGGAGCTCCCCATCCTGAGAATACCAGCCTTCAGCCATATGGCTTTATCTGGCTGGCATTAAAATTGAGGGGGACCGCACGCTGTTTTTTTTTTAATTATCTATTTATTTATTTTACTGCACAGTATAGACACGCCCACCGGCTGCTGTGATTGGGTGCAGTGTGGCACCTGTCACTCAGTGTGGGGGCGTGTCTCACTGCAACCAATCATAGGCGCCGGTGGGCGGGGAAAGCAAGGAATAGGAGATTGTTTAATGAGCGGCCGGCTTTTTCAAAATAGTAAAAGCCGCCGCAGCAGTGTGAATGCCGTGCAGCGCCGCGCCGGGGATCGAGGAACGGTGAGTATGAGAGAGGGGGGGAAACTTCAGTCACTCGGGGGATTAGCGGTCATCGGTGAATCCTTCACAGGTGACCGCTAATCAGTACTAGACACAGACAGAGCCGCGGTATGAGGATAAAGTCGGGTGAAGTTCACCCGAGTTCATTCTCATCGCGCAACTCTGTCTGCTGCCAGCCGACATTTATAAACGACATTGTGCATCACACACACGGACATTCCACACGGACATTCCACGTACACATACACGTTAATTCCACACGCACACACGGACGTTCTACACACAAACACGGCTAGCATACGCAATTCACACAGGTGCCACACGGACCATAAAAACGGACAGAAAAACGGGACACGGACCCAAAAAACGGCCCGTAACACACGTGCGTGTTTTTCACGGACGTGTGAAGGGGGCCTTACCGCTATATAACGAAAATTAATAAAAAAAGAAAGAGAAAGGTATATATCCCCATCAGCAGTCAGTGTCCACCGTGCTCCCAGATGGAAAAGGAGATGTTGGGAACTGGAAGGTTAGGTGGAGGATACAGAGCTGTGTGGCTATGAAACTAATAGTAGCCTGAACCGAGTTAGACGCCACTCGGATCTGGAGACTGGGAGCCCTGTTAGCGTCACAGGGTCCACATGCCCACCCAGCCCAGGAACTCCCTGTTAACATCACAGGGGCCATTGAGTACGCTGACCGTGTGCATTGGGGCCACACCTGTGGACAGCAGGCGCATCAGCAGCAGCAGGCCTGTTAATGCCACTGGGCTGCACAAGCAGGACTTGTAGGACAGGAGCTGGTCTTAACCGTTCTGCATTACCAACTGTGGTTGCGGCCTGCATCGACGCCCTATCCCTGCCTACCTTTGGCGTAAAGCCGCAATGGGTTCAACACATGGAGGTCTGCTCTTTCGGAGCATAATAGAAGACTGCGCACCTCCTTGTTTGCTCCAACCTGTTTTATAACCTGGGTCCGCCCCAAACCAGGGTGGACCCCAATGCACCTCCTTGAGACAAAAGCAGAGTGACACGTCATGAGTGGCATAACTAGCGTCCTATTTGGAACCGCGACTTCAATAATGACCTCATGGCTGCCACGACACAAACACCTCACCAGTCATCGTCTGACCATCAATAATGAGGTGACAAGTCATAGGGGCGGGCCTCTGCAAGCCATTTGGGAGTGGCCTGGCCACATTGTCAGGACACCTGATGCCCTGTGGTCTATATGGGCCCCCCACATCAGGGGCAGGGCCAAAGAGTTCATGACCGGACCTAGTCTCTGATGCAGTAAGTGCCTGAGCATGCTCAGTAGCATGAAATGTAGTCTCTGAAAAAAGACTATCAGCTTTAGCATGGTGTCTAGGCACAAAACAGGACTTAGACCCGGCACGGAATGCAAGTACCTGTGCAAAGAGGCTTTTCGCACTAAGTGTGGGAGCATGCGCTGTATCCCGAAATGAAGACTTAGCCTCAGGAATGGCACAGTCAGGCTGAGCATACTCACTAGGCGAAACACTGTAGTTAGGCTGCAGCTGGGGTAAATCGGCACACGCATGCGCACTAGCTGCCTCTCCACACTTACACGTGGAGGAGAAATTGGTCTTCGGGTGTGGACTTGGAGATGCTGTCTATGAACAGAAGGAAAAGCTAAAGGAAGCCTCACTTTCTATCCCTCCGAATGATCAAATGCAGCAAGGAATTCCCTGAGTTTGCTATAAAATTAGCGTAGCAAAATGTGCATGAGGGTGTCAGGCAGAGGTGTTGCACATAGATTTGCACCAGTGGGGCACTAATGGAGTTCAACAGCCACTTCTTGTATGCCACTAAATGGCAGCATTTTTTGCTATCATTATAGCTTATTAAAAACAGAGCAGGAGGGTGTCATGCAGAGGTGCTGCACATAGATTTGCACCAGTGGGGCACTAATGGAGTCCAACAGCCACTTCTTGTATGCCACTAAATGGCAGCATTTTTTGCTATCATTATAGCTTATTAAAAACAGAGCAGGAGGGTGTCATGCAGAGGTGCTGCACATAGATTTGCACCAGTGGGGCACTAATGGAGTCCAACAGCCACTTCTTGTATGCCACTAAATGGCAGCATTTTTTGCTATCATTATAGCTTATTAAAAACAGAGCAGGAGGGTGTCATGCAGAGGGGCTGCACATAGATTTGCACCAGTGGGGCACTAATGGAGTCCAACAGCCACTTCTTGTATGCCACTAAATGGCAGCATATTTTGCTATCATTATAGCTTATTAAAAACAGAGCAGGAGGGTGTCATGCAGAGGTGCTGCACATAGATTTGCACCAGTGGGGCACTAATGGAGTCCAACAGCCACTTCTTGTATGCCACTAAATGGCAGCATTTTTTGCTATCATTATAGCTTATTAAAACAGAGCAGGAGGGTGTCATGCAGAGGTGCTGCACATAGATTTGCACCAGGGGGGCACTAATGGAGTCCAACAGCCACTTCTTGTATGCCACTAAATGGCAGCATTTTTTGCTATCATTATAGCTTATTAAAAACAGAGCAGGAGGGTGGCATGCAGAGGTGCTGCACATAGATTTGCACCAGTGGGGCACTAATGGAGTCCAACAGCCACTTCTTGTATGCAACTATATGGCAGCATTTTTTGCAATCATTATAGCTTATTAAAAACAGAGCAGGAGGGTGTCATGCAGAGGTGCTGGACATAGATTTGCACCAGTGGGGCACTAATGGAGTACAACAGCCACTTCTTGTATGCCACTAAGTTTACTCAATTTTTGGTATTATAATGTATTAGTAACAATGAGTTTGAGTGTGCAATGCAGGAAGACGTGCTGCTAATATCTTTGCACTAGTGGGACAATACAGAAGTCCAACAGCCACTTCTTGTATGCCACTAAATGGCAGCATTTTTTGCTATCATTATAGCTTATTAAAAACAGAGCAGGAGGGTGTCATGCAGAGGGGCTGCACACAGATTTGCACCAGTGGGGCACTAATGGAGTCCAACAGCCACTTCTTGTATGCCACTAAATGGCAGCATTTTTTTCTATCATTATAGCTTATTAAAAACAGAGCAGGAGGGTGTCATGCAGAGGTGCTGCACATAGATTTGCACCAGTGGGGCACTAATGGAGTCCAACAGCCACTTCTTGTATGCCACTAAATGGCAGCATTTTTTGCTATCATTATAACTTATTAAAAACAGAGCAGGAGGGTGTCATGCAGAGGTGCTGCACATAGATTTGCACCAGTGGGGCACTAATGGAGTCCAACAGCCACTTCTTGTATGCAACTATATGGCAGCATTTTTTGCTATCATTATAGCTTATTAAAAACAGAGCAGGAGGGTGTCATGCAGAGGTGCTGGACATAGATTTGCACCAGTGGGGCACTAATGGAGTACAACAGCCACTTCTTGTATCCCACTAAGTTTACTCAATTTTTGGTATTATAATGTATTAGTAACAATGAGTTTGAGTGTGCAATGCAGGAAGACATGCTGCTAATATCTTTGCACTAGTGGGACAATACAGAAGTCCAACAGCCACTTCTTGTATGCCACTAAATGGCAGCATTTTTTGCTATCATTATAGCTTATTAAAAACAGAGCAGGAGGGTGTCCTGCACAGGTGCTAGGAATAGCTTGGCACCAGTGGGACAATAATGAAATACAACATCCAGTTCTATGATGCCACTAAATGGCAGTATTTTTTGCTATCATTATAGCTTATTAAAAACAGGGCAGGTGGGTATCATGCAGAGGTGCTGCACATAGATTTGCACCAGTGGGGCACGAATGGAGTACAACAGCCACGTTTAGGATGCCACTAAGTTCACTCAGTTTTTGCTAGTATAATGGCTTAGTAACAATGAGCTGGAGTGTGCAATGCAGGCAGACGTGCTGCAAATATCTTTGCACTAGTGGGACTATACAGAAGTCCAATAGCCACGTTTAGGATGACACTAAGTTCACTCAATGTTTGCTAGTATAATGGCTTAGTAACAATGAGTTTGAGTGTGCAATGCAGGCAGACGTGCTGCAAATATCTTTGCACTAGTGGGACAATACAGAAGTCCAACAGCCACTTTTATGATGCCACTAAGTTCACTCACTGTTTGCTAGTATAATGGCTTAGTAACAATGAGTTTGAGTGTGCAATGCAGGCAGACGTGCTGTAAATATCTTTGCACTAGTGGGACAATACAGAAGTCCAACAGCCACTTTTATGATGCCACTAAGTTTACTCAGTGTTTGCTAGTATAATGGCTTAGTAACAATGAGTTTGATTGTGCAATGCAGGCAGACGTGCTGCAAATATCTTTGCACTAGTGGGACTATAAAGAAGTCCAATAGCCACGTTTAGGATGCCACTAAGTTCAGTGTTTGCTAGTATAATGGCTTAGTAACAATGAGTTTGAGTGTGCAATGCAGGCAGACGTGCTGCAAATATCTTTGCACTAGTGGGACTATACAGAAGTCCAATAGCCACGTTTAGGATGACACTAAGTTCACTCAGTGTTTGCTAGTATAATGGCTTAGTAACAATGAGTTTGAGTGTGCAATGCAGGCAGACGTGCTGCAAATATCTTTGCACTAGTGGGACAATACAGAAGTCCAACAGCCACTTTTATGATGCCACTAAGTTTACTCAGTGTTTGCTAGTATAATGGCTTAGTAACAATGAGTTTGAGTGTGCAATGCAGGCAGACGTGCTGCAAATATCTTTGCACTAGTGGGACTATACAGAAGTCCAATAGCCACGTTTAGGATGCCACTAAGTTCACTCAGTGTTTGCTAGTATAATGGCTTAGTAACAATGAGTTTGAGTGTGCAATGCAGGCAGACGTGCTGCAAATATCTTTGCACTAGTGGGGCAATACAGCAGTCCAACAGCCACGTTTAGGATGACACTAAGTTCACTCAGTGTTTGCTAGTATAATGGCTTAGTAACAATGAGTTTGAGTGTGCAATGCAGGCAGACGTGCTGCAAATATCTTTGCACTAGTGGGACTATACAGAAGTCCAGTAGCCACGTTTAGGATGCCACTAAGTTCACTCAGTGTTTGCTAGTATAATGGCTTAATAACAATGAGTTTGAGTGTGCAATGCAGGCAGACGTGCTGCAAATATCTTTGCACTAGTGGGACTATACAGAAGTCCAATAGCCACGTTTAGGATGCCATTAAGTTCACTCAGTGTTTGCTAGTATAATGGCTTAGTAACAATGAGTTTTAGTGTGCAATGCAGGCAGACGTGCTGCAAATATCTTTGCACTAGTGGGACTATACAGAAGTCCAATAGCCACGTTTAGGATGCCACTAAGTTCACTCAGTGTTTGCTAGTATAATGGCTTAGTAACAATGAGTTTGAGTGTGCAATGAAGGCAGACGTGCTGCAAATATCTTTGCACTAGTGGGACTATACAGAAGTCCAATAGCCACGTTTAGGATGCCACTAAGTTCACTCAGTGTTTGCTAGTATAATGGCTTAGTAACAATGAGTTTGAGTGTGCAATGCAGGCAGACGTGCTGCAAATATCTTTGCACTAGTGGGACTATACAGAAGTCCAATAGCCACGTTTAGGATGCCACTAAGTTCACTCACTATTTGCTAGTATAATGGCTTAGTAACAATGAGTTTGATTGTGCAATGCAGGCAGACGTGCTGCAAATATCTTTGCACTACTGGGGCAATACAGCAGTCCAACAGCCACGTTTAGGATGCCACTAAGTTCACTCAGTATTTGCTAGTATAATGGCTTAGTAACAATGAGTTTGAGTGTGCAATGCAGGCAGACATACTGCAAATATCTTTGCACTAGTGGGACAATACAGAAGTCCAATAGCCACGTTTAGGATGCCACTAAGTTCACTTAGTGTTTGCTAGTATAATGGCTTAGTAACAATGAGTTTGAGTGTGCAATGCAGGCAGACGTGCTGCAAATATCTTTGCACTAGTGGGACTATACAGAAGTCCAATAGCCACGTTTAGGATGCCACTAAGTTCACTCAGTGTTTGCTAGTATAATGGCTTAGTAACAATGAGTTTGAGTGTGCAATGCAGGCAGACGTGTGTTACGGGGGGCTGTCTGATAATAACGTAAAGGAGTATCAGACAGTCAGGGTCCACCGTGCAAAGACTTTGCTGCAGACTATGGCAGAGAGCAATACCTCTGTTAACTCACAGAAGGATATAATAAGTAAGTAAAGCAATTCCTCCCTTACTTGGAGGGTGTGTGGAATGATCTCTGTTAATAATCACAGAGACAAAGGCAATGTGTGCGAAATGGCACCTACCTAGGTCCGCTCTTCTAGTGGTGCAAAAGAGACGAACAGCAGCGTAAGCCGCACAAAGCTCCTACCTGCGTTCGCTCCACTAGTGTGCGAGGACACGAACCACTAGATATGGCACCTGCCTAGGTCCGCTCTTCTAGTGGTGCAAAAGAGACGAACAGCAGCGTAAGCCGCACAAAGCTCCTACCTCTGTTCGCTCCCCTAGTGTGCGAGGATACGAACAACTGCCAGACGCAGTATAAGGAACGTTACCCTAGCGGCAATGTCCACCTACGAGTCGAATCACAAGGCCCAGCCAGACCATGTGCCTCAGGCACCTGCCTATGTCCGCTCCCCTAAGAGGTAAGGATACGGACAGCAGCCGAAGCTGTAAGGTATAAGAACGCTACCCTGCTGGTAGCGCTCACCTAGCATAGACAGAGGAATGCCTAGAGGAACGTGCACAGGGCGTCTACCCTCATGCATGAACCAAGAGGACTGAGCGCCATGCGGCGTGTGTCAGGGTCTTATATAGACTCTGTGCCTCATCCAAGATGGAGGACACCAGAGCCAATCCGCTGCCAGAACGACAAGAGTGACATCATGCTGGCCTATCACCGAGCAAGGCGTCACAAGCACATGACCAGCGACCAATCGGCATAGAAGGTGTCAGAGACATGTGACCTCGTGTCAGCGATGATGTCACCCGCACATGTGCAATGGCTCCAAGATAGGACTTAGTCTCCAGCGCTCGCACATGTGCAGTAGCAAGAAATCTGGACTTAGTCTCCAGCGCTCGCACATGTGCAGTAGCAAGAAATCTGGACTTAGTCTCCAGCGCTCGCACATGTGCAGTAGCAAGAAATCTGGACATAGTTTCCAGTGCTCGCAGCAACCGTAACAGTACCTCCCCCTCAAGGGCCCCCCTCCCGGCGACGCAGGTAATCGGCAACTAAGTCGGGAGCATGGACAGCCTCCTCAGGCTCCCAAGAGCGATGTTCCGGGCCGTAGCCCTCCCAATCTATCAAGAAGAACCTGCGCCCTCTAACCATCTTAGAACCAACTATGGCTCGTACCTCATAGCTAGAGCGAGAAGAATCAGAAGCAGGAGAGTGCACTTCACGAGCATGAGGTAAAATTGCCGGCTTTAGCAGTGAAACATGGAATTTGTCATGGATCCTAAGATGGACGGGTAACTTCAATTGGTAGACTACAGGATTTACCTGTCGAAGAACCTCATAAGGACACAGGAAGCGAGGAGCAAATTTGACAGAGCTCACTCTAAGTTTCACGTTTTTTGCAGAGAGCCACACAAAGTCCCCTGGAGAAAAGACAGGAGCCGGGCGACGAAACCGATCGGACACCGTCTTCATACGGTCCTTAGCTGCTTGGATAGACTCTTGAGTCCGATCCCAAACCTCTCTGGCATTAGTTGCCCAGTCGGCCACAAGAGGAGGAGGTGCAGCAGCGGGAAACGGTACCGGTACCCTAGGGTGTTGCCCATTATTGAGTACGAACGGTGTCTGCCCAGTGGCCTCAGCCAGCGAATTGTTAAGGGCAAATTCTGCCCAGGGTAGGAGGGAGGACCAGTTATCGTGGTTCTCAGCAACAAAGTGTCGAAGGTATATAATCATGGATTGATTGGTACGCTCAACCAAACCATTGGTCTCCGGATGGTATGCCGAAGATAGATTCAACTCAATTTGCAGAAGGCTACAAAGATCTCGCCAGAAACGGGAAGCAAATTGCGGGCCTCTATCACAAATGATACGATCTGGCATCCCGTGAAGCCTAAAGACATGCTTGAGGAATAGTTTGGCTAGTACCCTGGAAGATGGGATTCTCGATAACAGTACGAGATGAACCATCCGGGAGAAATGGTCCGTAATGACCCACACAAATCTATATCCCTGTGAACATGGAAGATCACCCACAAAGTCCATGCCTACCACCTCCCATGGTCTATCTGGCACTGGTAAAGGATGCAAGAGCCCAGCCGGTCTCTGCCGTAATGGACGGTTGCGAGCACACGAGTAGCAAGAACCGACATATCTCTTGACGTGGCTGGCTAAGTGTGGCCACCAATACCCCCTCTCCAGTAACTCTCGTGTCCGCCTAATACCAAAATGCCCACCCACCTTTGAGGTGTGGGCCCATGACAGTATATCATTCTGTCGATCAGGCGGAACAAAGGTCTTGCCCGGTGGGATTTGGTCTAACGTCACAGGAGAGAGCGTATGAAAAACCCTGGAGGGAAGGATAAGACGAGGTTCGTCAATCTCTTCCTGGGTAGAAAGCATAGAGCGAGACAGGGCATCTGCCTTGTTATTCTTACTCCCAGACAGATAGTTGATGGAGAAGTGAAAGCGGGAGAAAAACAAGGACCAGCGGGCTTGGCGAGGATTCAGACACTGAGCGGTTTGTAAGTACGTCAGATTCTTATGGTCTGTATAGACCTGGAAAGGATGTTTCGCTCCTTCCAGCAAGTGACGCCACTCCTCCAAGGCTAATCTCAAGGCGAGCAGTTCCCTATCCCCAATGGTATAGTTTCTCTCTGCCGGTGAAAAGGTTTTAGCAAAGAAGAAACACGGCCTTTTTCTACCTGCACCATTCTTTTGATACAAGACCGCACCAGCACCCACTGAAGAGGCATCAACCTCTAAGAGGAAGGGCTTACTCTCATCGGGTCTTTGAAGAACGGGAGCAGTTGAAAAGTGTCTTTTTACTGCCTCAAAAGCCTGAGATGTCTCAGTAGACCAGGCTTTGGGATTAGCACCTTTCTTAGTCAAGGCCACCAAAGGGGCCACCAAAGTAGAAAAATGGGGTATGAACTGCCTGTAATAATTTATGAATCCTAAGAAGCGTTGCACCGCCTTCAAGGAATGAGGTTCGGACCATTGCAGGACAGCAGAGAGCTTCGCAGGATCCATAGCCAGGCCCTCTTGTGAGATAATGTAACCCAAAAAAGGCAATGAGGACTGCTCGAATACACATTTCTCGAGTTTAGCAAACAATGAGTGCTCCCTTAAACGGGAAAGGACACGAACGACATCCTGACGATGAGTCTCCAGATCAGGAGAAAAAATCAGGATGTCGTCCAGATACACCACTACTGAGGATAACAGTAAATCCCTGAACACATCGTTTACGAAGTCCTGAAATACTGCGGGTGCATTACATAACCCAAAAGGCATGATGAGGTATTCATAGTGACCGTCTCGGGTGTTAAAAGCGGTCTTCCATTCGTCACCCTTTCGAATTCGTACCAAGTTATACGCACCCCGCAGATCCAACTTCGTAAAAACTTGAGCTCCTCTCAGTCTGTCAAAGAGCTCCGAAATTAAAGGTAATGGGTATTTGTTCTTTATTGTGATTGCGTTGAGACCCCTGTAATCTATGCAGGGACGCAAATCACCCTCTTTCTTCCGAACAAAGAAAAACTCAGCTCCCGCGGGAGAGACAGACTTACAAATGAACCCCTTCTCTAAACTCTCTCTTATATAGGTCGACATGGCCTCCAACTCAGGTATCGACAGGGGGTAAACCCTGCCTTTAGGTGGAACCGAACCTGGGATAAGGTCTATGGCACAGTCATACGGCCTATGGGGTGGAAGAACCTCAGCACCCTGTTTGGAGAACACGTCAGCGAAATCCAGATAGGGTGTAGGTATGGGAGAGAGATCAGTAGATGCAACCGCAATGACCTTAGGTGGTAAGGGAAGACATCGGGACTGACATTTCGAACCCCAACTAATAATGCTGTCAGACTCCCAGTCAATGTGAGGAGCATGAGTCCGAAGCCATGGAAGACCCAGAAGGACGTCGTCTATACCCTCAGGCAAAACAAGAAAAGAAATCTCCTCTATGTGACCCTGAGAAAGGGAAAGGCGCAAGGGAACTGTCCTCAATGTAATGGAGTCAGACAACATAGTTCCATTAACAACACGGACAGGAATAGGCGCCTCTAACATGATAGAGGGAATATTGTGTCCTTTTACAAATCCTGAGGACACAAAAGTCCCGTCAGCTCCGGAATCCACAAAAGCCATAATAGGCCATGTATTCTCAGATAACGAGAGCTGACCTGGGATACAACACTTAGAGGGTGCAGAAGACGTCTCTAGTAACCCCCCTCTAATGGTTACTAGGCCAGGGAGTTTCCCTGACGACTAGGACACTTGTTGGCATAGTGCCCAGCCTGACGGCATACGTAACATATAGGAGGACCAGACTTGCGTAGTCTGGAGGACGTATGACCTAACTCCATAGGAGTGGGAGATGTTTCAGATGCTGAGGAAGATGGTAGTGGACCCTCAACAACTGGAATAGCCCGAGGCTAAGGGCGTGAGGAAGAGACCTCGAGTCTACGTTCCTTATGGCGTACATCGATCCTCGTTGCCACTGTGATCAAGTCCTCCAGAGAAGCAGGGACCTCACGAGTAGCAAGAGCATCCTTGACATAGCCTGCCAACCCTCTCCAGAAGATAGGAATCAACACCTTCTCTGGCCAATCTAGTTCTGCCACCAGAGTTCTAAAAGCAATGGCATAAGAACTAGTGGATAACGAACCCTGAGATAGATCTAACAGTCTCAGGGCCGCATCATGGGTAACCTGCGGACCCATGAATACCGCCTTAAGAGCATCAAGAAAGTATTGATGTCTCAGAGTAACCACATCAGAGCGCTCCCATAGGGGAGTCGCCCATTCTAAGGCTTTGTCCTGAAGTAAGGAGATGATAAAGCCTACTCTGGACCTCTCCGTAGAGAAGCGAGAAGAGTTGACCTCTAGGTGTATCTGACACTGACTAATGAAACCACGACATGATCTGGCATCGCCAGAATATCTGTTTGGCAGAGCAAGTCGAGGATCATGTGCAGCTGTCACCATGGTCTGAGGTTTATCCTCTATACTCTTGAGCCGTGACTCAAGTACTTGTATGTAATGGTGTAACTGCTGATATTCTGCCATATCTGCCAGACCCTCGGCTCAGTCCTAATGTTACGGGGGGCTGTCTGATAATAACGTAAAGGAGTATCAGACAGTCAGGGTCCACCGTGCAAAGACTTTGCTGCAGACTATGGCAGAGAGCAATACCTCTGTTAACTCACAGAAGGATATAATAAGTAAGTAAAGCAATTCCTCCCTTACTTGGAGGGTGTGTGGAATGATCTCTGTTAATAATCACAGAGACAAAGGCAATGTGTGCGAAATGGCACCTACCTAGGTCCGCTCTTCTAGTGGTGCAAAAGAGACGAACAGCAGCGTAAGCCGCACAAAGCTCCTACCTGCGTTCGCTCCACTAGTGTGCGAGGACACGAACCACTAGATATGGCACCTGCCTAGGTCCGCTCTTCTAGTGGTGCAAAAGAGACGAACAGCAGCGTAAGCCGCACAAAGCTCCTACCTCTGTTCGCTCCCCTAGTGTGCGAGGATACGAACAACTGCCAGACGCAGTATAAGGAACGTTACCCTAGCGGCAACGTCCACCTACGAGTCGAATGACAAGGCCCAGCCAGACCATGTGCCTCAGGCACCTGCCTATGTCCGCTCCCCTAAGAGGTAAGGATACGGACAGCAGCCGAAGCTGTAAGGTATAAGAACGCTACCCTGCCGGTAGCGCTCACCTAGCATAGACAGAGGAATGCCTAGAGGAACGTGCACAGGGCGTCTACCCTCATGCATGAACCAAGAGGACTGAGCGCCATGCGGCGTGTGTCAGGGTCTTATATAGACTCTGTGCCTCATCCAAGATGGAGGACACCAGAGCCAATCCGCTGCCAGAACGACAAGAGTGACGTCATGCTGGCCTATCACCGAGCAAGGCGTCACAAGCACATGACCAGCGACCAATCGGCATAGAAGGTGTCAGAGACATGTGACCTCGTGTCAGCGATGATGTCACCCGCACATGTGCAATGGCTCCAAGATAGGACTTAGTCTCCAGCGCTCGCACATGTGCAGTAGCAAGAAATCTGGACTTAGTCTCCAGCGCTCGCACATGTGCAGTAGCAAGAAATCTGGACTTAGTCTCCAGCGCTCGCACATGTGCAGTAGCAAGAAATCTGGACATAGTTTCCAGTGCTCGCAGCAACCGTAACAACGTGCTGCAAATATCTTTGCACTAGTGGGACTATACAGAAGTCCAATAGCCACGTTTAGGATGCCACTAAGTTCACTCAGTGTTTGCTAGTATAATGGCTTAGTAACAATGAGTTTGAGTGTGCAATGCAGGCAGACGTGCTGCAAATATCTTTGCACTAGTGGGACTATACAGAAGTCCAATAGCCACGTTTAGGATGCCACTAAGTTCACTCAGTGTTTGCTAGTATAATGGCTTAGTAACAATGAGTTGGAGTGTGCAATGCAGGCAGACGTGCTGCAAATATCTTTGCACTAGTGGGACTATACAGAAGTCCAATAGCCACGTTTAGGATGCCACTAAGTTCACTCAGTGTTTGCTAGTATAATGGCTTAGTAACAATGAGTTGGAGTGTGCAATGCAGGCAGACGTGCTGCAAATATCTTTGCACTAGTGGGACTATACAGAAGTCCAATAGCCACGTTTAGGATGCCACTAAGTTCACTCAGTGTTTGCTAGTATAATGGCTTAGTAACAATGACTTGGAGTGTGCAATGCAGGCAGACGTGCTGCAAATATCTTTGCACTAGTGGGATTATACAGAAGTCCAATAGCCACGTTTAGGATGCCACTAAGTTCACTCAGTGTTTGCTAGTATAATGGCTTAGTAACAATGAGTTTTAGTGTGCAATGCAGGCAGACGTGCTGCAAATATCTTTGCACTACTGGAGCAATACAGCAGTCCAACAGCCACGTTTAGGATGCCACTAAGTTCACTCAGTGTTTGCTAGTATAATGGCTTAGTAACAATGAGTTTGAGTGTGCAATGCAGGCAGACGTGCTGCAAATATCTTTGCACTAGTGGGACTATACAGAAGTCCAATAGCCACGTTTAGGATGCAACTAAGTTCACTCAGTGTTTGCTCGTATAATGGCTTAGTAACAGTTAGTTGGAGTGTGCAATGCAGGCAGACGTGCTGCAAATATCTTTGCACTAGTGGGACTATACAGAAGTCCAATAGCCACGTTTAGGATGCCACTAAGTTCACTCAGTGGTTGCTAGTATAATGGCTTAGTAACAATGAGTTGGAGTGTGCAATGCAGGCACACGTGCTGCAAATATCTTTGCACTAGTGGGACTATACAGAAGTCCAATAGCCACGTTTAGGATGCCACTAAGTTCACTCAGTGTTTGCTAGTATAATGGCTTAGTAACAATGAGTTTGAGTGTGCAATGCAGGCAGACGTGCTGCAAATATCTTTGCACTAGTGGGACTATACAGAAGTCCAATAGCCACGTTTAGGATGCCACTAAGTTCACTCAGTGTTTGCTAGTTTAATGGCTTAGTAACAATGAGTTTTAGTGTGCAATGCAGGCAGATGTGCTGCAAATATCTTTGCACTACTGGGGCAATACAGCAGTCCAACAGCCACGTTTAGGATGCCACTAAGTTCACTCAGTGTTTGCTAGTATAATGGCTTAGTAACAATGAGTTTGAGTGTGCAATTTCAGGCAGATGTGCTGCAAATATCTTTGCACTACTGGGGCAATACAGCAGTCCAACAGCCACGTTTAGGATGACACTAAGTTCACTCAGTGTTTGCTAGTATAATGGCTTAGTAACAATGAGTTTGAGTGTGCAATGCAGGCAGACGTGCTGCAAATATCTTTGCACTAGTGGGACTATACAGAAGTCCAATAGCCACGTTTAGGAAGACAATAAGTTCACTCAGTGTTTGCTAGTATAATGGCTTAGTAACAATGAGTTTGAGTGTGCAATGCAGGCAGACATGCTGCAAATATCTTTGCACTAGTGGGACTATACAGAAGTCCAATAGCCACGTTTAGGATGACACTATGTTCACTCAGTGTTTGCTAGTATAATGGCTTAGTCACAATGAGTTTGAGTGTGCAATGCAGGCAGACGTGCTGCAAATATCTTTGCTCTAGTGGGACAATACAGAAGTCCAACAGCCACTTTTATGATGCCACTAAGTTCACACAGTGTTTGCTAGTATAATGGCTTAGTAAAATTGAGTTTGAGTGTGCAATGCAGGCAGACGTGCTGCAAATATCTTTGCACTAGAGGGACAATGCAGAAGTCCAACAGCCACGTTTAGGATGCCACTAAGTTCACTCAGTGTTTGCTAGTATAATGGCTTAGTAACAATGAGTTGGAGTGTGCAATGCAGGCAGACGTGCTGCAAATATCTTTGCACTAGTGGGACTATACAGAAGTCCAATAGCCACGTTTAGGATGCCATTAAGTTCACTCAGTGTTTGCTAGTATAATGGCTTAGTAACAATGAGTTTTAGTGTGCAATGCAGGCAGACGTGCTGCAAATATCTTTGCACTAGTGGGACTATACAGAAGTCCAATAGCCATGTTTAGGATGCCACTAAGTTCACTCAGTGTTTGCTAGTATAATGGCTTAGTAACAATGAGTTTGAGTGTGCAATGCAGGCAGACGTGCTGCAAATATCTTTGCACTAGTGGGACTATACAGAAGTCCAATAGCCACGTTTAGGATGGCACTAAGTTCACTCAGTGTTTGCTAGTATAATGGCTTAGTAACAATGAGTTTGAGTGTGCAATGCAGGCAGACGTGCTGCAAATATCTTTGCACTAGTGGGACTATACAGAAGTCCAATAGCCACGTTTAAGATGCCACTAAGTTCACTCAGTGTTTGCTAGTATAATGGCTTAGTAACAATGAGTTTGAGTGTGCAATGCAGGCAGACGTGCTGCAAATATCTTTGCACTAGTGGGACTATACAGAAGTCCAATAGCCACGTTTAGGATGCCACTAAGTTCACTCAGTGTTTGCTAGTATAATGGCTTAGTAACAATGAGTTTTAGTATGCAATGCAGGCAGACGTGCTGCAAATATCTTTGCACTACTGGGGCAATACAGCAGTCCAACAGCCACGTTTAGGATGCCACTAAGTTCACTCAGTGTTTGCTAGTATAATGGCTTAGTAACAATGAGTTTGAGTGTGCAATGCAGGCAGACGTGCTGCAAATATCTTTGCACTAGTGGGACTATACAGAAGTCCAATAGCCACATTTAGGATGCCACTAAGTTCACTCAGTGTTTGCTAGTATAATGACTTTGTAACAATGAGTTTGAGTGTGCAATGCAGGCAGACGTGCTGCAAATATCTTTGCACTAGTGGGTCTATACAGAAGTCCAATAGCCACGTTTAAGATGCCACTAAGTTCACTCAGTGTTTGCTAGTATAATGGCTTAGTAACAATGAGTTTGAGTGTGCAATGCAGGCAGACGTGCTGCAAATTTCTTTGCACTAGTGGGACTATACAGAAGTCCAATAGCCACGTTTAGGATGCCACTAAGTTCACTCAGTGTTTGCTAGTATAATGGCTTAGTAACAATGAGTTTTAGTGTGCAATGCAGGCAGACGTGCTGCAAATATCTTTGCACTACTGGGGCAATACAGCAGTCCAACAGCCACGTTTAGGATGCCACTAAGTTCACTCAGTGTTTGCTAGTATAATGGCTTAGTAACAATGAGTTTGAGTGTGCAATTTCAGGCAGATGTGCTGCAAATATCTTTGCACTACTGGGGCAATACAGCAGTCCAACAGCTACGTTTAGGATGCCACTAAGTTCACTCAGTGTTTGCTAGTATAATGGCTTAGTAACAATGAGTTTGAGTGTGCAATGCAGGCAGACGTGCTGCAAATATCTTTGCACTAGTGGGACTATACAGAAGTCCAATAGCCACGTTTAGGATGCCACTAAGTTCACTCAGTGTTTGCTAGTATAATGGCTTAGTAACAATGAGTTGGAGTTTGCAATGCAGGCAGACGTGCTGCAAATATCTTTGCACTAGTGGGACTATACAGAAGTCCAATAGCCACGTTTAGGATGGCACTAAGTTCACTCAGTGTTTGCTAGTATAATGGCTTAGTAACAATGACTTTGAGTGTGCAATGCAGGCAGACGTGCTGCAAATATCTTTGCACTACTGGGGCATTACAGCAGTCCAACAGCCACGTTTAGGATGCCACTAAGTTCACTCAGTGTTTGCTAGTATAATGGCTTAGTAACAATGAGTTTGAGTGTGCAATGCAGGCAGACGTGCTGCAAATATCTTTGCACTAGTGGGACTATACAGAAGTCCAATAGCCACGTTTAGGATGCCATTAAGTTCACTCAGTGTTTGCTAGTATAATGGATTAGTAACAATGAGTTTTAGTGTGCAATGCAGGCAGACGTGCTGCAAATATCTTTGCACTAGTGGGACTATACAGAAGTCCAATAGCCATGTTTAGGATGCCACTAAGTTCACTCAGTGTTTGCTAGTATAATGGCTTAGTAACAATGAGTTTGAGTGTGCAATGCAGGCAGACGTGCTGCAAATATCTTTGCACTAGTGGGACAATACAGAAGTCCAACAGCCACTTTTATGATGCCACTAAGTTCACTCAGTGTTTGCTAGTATAATGGCTTAGTAAAATTGAGTTTGAGTGTGCAATGCAGGCAGACGTGCTGCAAATATCTTTGCACTAGTGGGACAATGCAGAAGTCCAACAGCCACGTTTAGGATGCCACTAAGTTCACTCAGTGTTTGCTAGTATAATGGCTTAGTAACAATGAGTTGGAGTGTGCAATGCAGGCAGACGTGCTGCAAATATCTTTGCACTAGTGGCACTATACAGAAGTCCAATAGCCACGTTTAGGATGCCATTAAGTTCTCTCAGTGTTTGCTAGTATAATGGCTTAGTAACAATGAGTTTTAGTGTGCAATGCAGGCAGACGTGCTGCAAATATCTTTGCACTAGTGGGACTATACAGAAGTCCAATAGCCATGTTTAGGATGCCACTAAGTTCACTCAGTGTTTGCTAGTATAATGGCTTAGTAACAATGAGTTTGAGTGTGCAATGCAGGCAGACGTGCTGCAAATATCTTTGCACTAGTGGGACTATACAGAAGTCCAATAGCCACGTTTAGGATGCCACTAAGTTCACTCAGTGTTTGCTAGTATAATGACTTTGTAACAATGAGTTTGAGTGTGCAATGCAGGCAGACGTGCTGCAAATATCTTTGCACTAGTGGGTCTATACAGAAGTCCAATAGCCACGTTTAAGATGCCACTAAGTTCACTCAGTGTTTGCTAGTATAATGGCTTAGTAACAATGAGTTTGAGTGTGCAATTCAGGCAGACGTGCTGCAAATTTCTTTGCACTAGTGGGACTATACAGAAGTCCAATAGCCACGTTTAGGATGCCACTAAGTTCACTCAGTGTTTGCTAGTATAATGGCTTAGTAACAATGAGTTTTAGTGTGCAATGCAGGCAGACGTGCTGCAAATATCTTTGCACTACTGGGGCAATACAGCAGTCCAACAGCCACGTTTAGGATGCCACTAAGTTCACTCAGTGTTTGCTAGTATAATGGCTTAGTAACAATGAGTTTGAGTGTGCAATTTCAGGCAGATGTGCTGCAAATATCTTTGCACTACTGGGGCAATACAGCAGTCCAACAGCTACGTTTAGGATGCCACTAAGTTCACTCAGTGTTTGCTAGTATAATGGCTTAGTAACAATGAGTTTGAGTGTGCAATGCAGGCAGACGTGCTGCAAATATCTTTGCACTAGTGGGACTATACAGAAGTCCAATAGCCACGTTTAGGATGCCACTAAGTTCACTCAGTGTTTGCTAGTATAATGGCTTAGTAACAATGAGTTGGAGTTTGCAATGCAGGCAGACGTGCTGCAAATATCTTTGCACTAGTGGGACTATACAGAAGTCCAATAGCCACGTTTAGGATGGCACTAAGTTCACTCAGTGTTTGCTAGTATAATGGCTTAGTAACAATGAGTTTGAGTGTGCAATGCAGGCAGACGTGCTGCAAATATCTTTGCACTACTGGGGCATTACAGCAGTCCAACAGCCACGTTTAGGATGCCACTAAGTTCACTCAGTGTTTGCTAGTATAATGGCTTAGTAACAATGAGTTTGAGTGTGCAATGCAGGCAGACGTGCTGCAAATATCTTTGCACTAGTGGGACTATACAGAAGTCCAATAGCCACGTTTAGGATGCCATTAAGTTCACTCAGTGTTTGCTAGTATAATGGATTAGTAACAATGAGTTTTAGTGTGCAATGCAGGCAGACGTGCTGCAAATATCTTTGCACTAGTGGGACTATACAGAAGTCCAATAGCCATGTTTAGGATGCCACTAAGTTCACTCAGTGTTTGCTAGTATAATGGCTTAGTAACAATGAGTTTGAGTGTGCAATGCAGGCAGACGTGCTGCAAATATCTTTGCACTAGTGGGACAATACAGAAGTCCAACAGCCACTTTTATGATGCCACTAAGTTCACTCAGTGTTTGCTAGTATAATGGCTTAGTAAAATTGAATTTGAGTGTGCAATGCAGGCAGACGTGCTGCAAATATCTTTGCACTAGTGGGACAATGCAGAAGTCCAACAGCCACGTTTAGGATGCCACTAAGTTCACTCAGTGTTTGCTAGTATAATGGCTTAGTAACAATGAGTTGGAGTGTGCAATGCAGGCAGACGTGCTGCAAATATCTTTGCACTAGTGGCACTATACAGAAGTCCAATAGCCACGTTTAGGATGCCATTAAGTTCTCTCAGTGTTTGCTAGTATAATGGCTTAGTAACAATGAGTTTTAGTGTGCAATGCAGGCAGACGTGCTGCAAATATCTTTGCACTAGTGGGACTATACAGAAGTCCAATAGCCATGTTTAGGATGCCACTAAGTTCACTCAGTGTTTGCTAGTATAATGGCTTAGTAACAATGAGTTTGAGTGTGCAATGCAGGCAGACGTGCTGCAAATATCTTTGCACTAGTGGGACTATACAGAAGAACAATAGCCACGTTTAGGATGCCACTAAGTTCACTCAGTGTTTGCTAGTATAATAGCTTAGTAACAATGAGTTTGAGTGTGCAATGCAGGCAGACGTGCTGCAAATATCTTTGCACTAGTGGGACTATACAGAAGTCCAATAGCCACGTTTAGGATGCCACTAAGTTCACTCAGTGTTTGCTAGTATAATGGCTTAGTAACAATGAGTTTTAGTATGCAATGCAGGCAGACATGCTGCAAATATCTTTGCACTACTGGGGCATTACAGCAGTCCAACAGCCACGTTTAGGATGCCACTAAGTTTACTCAGTGTTTGCTAGTATAATGGCTTAGTAACAATGAGTTTGAGTGTGCAATGCAGGCAGACGTGCTGCAAATATCTTTGCACTAGTGGGACTATACAGAAGTCCAATAGCCACGTTTAGGATGCCAGTAAGTTCACTCAGTGTTTGCTAGTATAATGGCTTAGTAACAATGAGTTTGAGTGTGCAATGCAGGCAGACGTGCTGCAAATATCTTTGCACTAGTGGGACTATACAGAAGTCCAATAGCCACGTTTAAGATGCCACTAAGTTCACTCAGTGTTTGCTAGTATAATGGCTTAGTAACAATGAGTTTGAGTGTGCAATGCAGGCAGACGTGCTGCAAATATCTTTGCACTAGTGGGACTATACAGAAGTCCAATAGCCACGTTTAGCATGCCACTAAGTTCACTCAGTGTTTGCTAGTATAATGGCTTAGTAACAATGAGTTTTAGTATGCAATGCAGGCAGACGTGCTGCAAATATCTTTGCACTACTGGGGCAATACAGCAGTCCAACAGCCACGTTTAGGATGCCACTAAGTTCACTCAGTGTTTGCTAGTATAATGGCTTAGTAACAATGAGTTTGAGTGTGCACTGCAGGCAGACGTGCTGCAAATATCTTTGCACTAGTGGGACGATACAGAAGTCCAACAGCCACGTTTAGGATGCCACTAAGTTCACTCAGTGTTTGCTAGTATAATGGCTTAGTAACAATGAGTTTTACTGTGCAATGCAGGCAGACGTGCTGCAAAAATCTTTGCACTACTGGGGCAATACAGCAGTCCAACAGCCACGTTTAGGATGCCACTAAGTTCACTCAGTGTTTGCTAGTATAATGGCTTAGTAACAATGAGTTGGAGTGTGCAATGCAGGCAGACGTGCTGCAAATATCTTTGCACTAGTGGGACTATACAGAAGTCCAATAGCCACGTTTAGGATGCCACTAAGTTCACTCAGCGTTTGCTAGTATAATGGCTTAGTAACAATAAGTTTTAGTGTGCAATGCAGGCAGACGTGCTGCAAATATATTTGCACTACTGGGGCAATATAGCAGTCCAACAGCCACGTTTAGGATGCCACTAAGTTCACTCAGTGTTTGCTAGTATAATGGCTTAGTAACAATGAGTTTGAGTGTGCAATGCAGGCAGACGTGCTGCAAATATCTTTGCACTAGTGGGACTATACAGAAGTCCAATAGCCACGTTTAGGATGCCACTAAGTTCACTCAGTGTTTGATAGTATAATGGCTTAGTAACAATGAGTTGGAGTGTGCAATGCAGGCAGACGTGCTGCAAATATCTTTGCACTAGTGGGACTATACAGAAGTCCAATAGCCACGTTTAGGATGGCACTAAGTTCACTCAGTGTTTGCTAGTATAATGGCTTAGTAACAATGAGTTTGAGTGTGCAATGCAGGCAGACGTGCTGCAAATATCTTTGCACTACTGGGGCATTACAGCAGTCCAACAGCCACGTTTAGGATGCCACTAAGTTCACTCTGTGTTTGCTAGTATAATGGCTTAGTAACAATGAGTTTGAGTGTGCAATGCAGGCAGACGTGCTGCAAATATCTTTGCACTAGTGGGACTATACAGAAGTCCAATAGCCACGTTTAGGATGCCATTAAGTTCACTCAGTGTTTGCTAGTATAATGGATTAGTAACAATGAGTTTTAGTGTGCAATGCAGGCAGACGTGCTGCAAATATCTTTGCACTAGTGGGACTATACAGAAGTCCAATAGCAATGTTTAGGATGCCACTAAGTTCACTCAGTGTTTGCTAGTATAATGGCTTAGTAACAATGAGTTTGAGTGTGCAATGCAGGCAGACGTGCTGCAAATATCTTTGCACTAGTGGGACTATACAGAAGTCCAATAGCCACGTTTAGGATGCCACTAAGTTCACTCAGTGTTTGCTAGTATAATGGCTTAGTAACAATGAGTTTTAGTGTGCAATGCAGGCAGATGTGCTGCAAATATCTTTGCACTACTGGGGCAATACAGCAGTCCAACAGCCACGTTTAGGATGCCACTAAGTTCACTCAGTGTTTGCTAGTATAATGGCTTAGTAACAATGAGTTTGAGTGTGCAATTTCAGGCAGATGTGCTGCAAATATCTTTGCACTACTGGGGCAATACAGCAGTCCAACAGCCACGTTTAGGATGCCACTAAGTTCACTCAGTGTTTGCTAGTATAATGGCTTAGTAACAATGAGTTTGAGTGTGCAATGCAGGCAGACGTGCTGCAAATATCTTTGCACTAGTGGGACTATACAGAAGTCCAATAGCCACGTTTAGGAAGACAATAAGTTCACTCAGTGTTTGCTAGTATAATGGCTTAGTAACAATGAGTTTGAGTGTGCAATGCAGGCAGACATGCTGCAAATATCTTTGCACTAGTGGGACTATACAGAAGTCCAATAGCCACGTTTAGGATGCACTATGTTCACTCAGTGTTTGCTAGTATAATGGCTTAGTCACAATGAGTTTGAGTGTGCAATGCAGGCAGACGTGCTGCAAATATCTTTGCACTAGTGGGACAATACAGAAGTCCAACAGCCACTTTTATGATGCCACTAAGTTCACACAGTGTTTGCTAGTATAATGGCTTAGTAAAATTGAGTTTGAGTGTGCAATGCAGGCAGACGTGCTGCAAATATCTTTGCACTAGAGGGACAATGCAGAAGTCCAACAGCCACGTTTAGGATGCCACTAAGTTCACTCAGTGTTTGCTAGTATAATGGCTTAGTAACAATGAGTTGGAGTGTGCAATGCAGGCAGACGTGCTGCAAATATCTTTGCACTAGTGGGACTATACAGAAGTCCAATAGCCACGTTTAGGATGCCATTAAGTTCACTCAGTGTTTGCTAGTATAATGGCTTAGTAACAATGAGTTTTAGTGTGCAATGCAGGCAGACGTGCTGCAAATATCTTTGCACTAGTGGGACTATACAGAAGTCCAATAGCCATGTTTAGGATGCCACTAAGTTCACTCAGTGTTTGCTAGTATAATGGCTTAGTAACAATGAGTTTGAGTGTGCAATGCAGGCAGACGTGCTGCAAATATCTTTGCACTAGTGGGACTATACAGAAGTCCAATAGCCACGTTTAGGATGCCACTAAGTTCACTCAGTGTTTGCTAGTATAATGGCTTAGTAACAATGAGTTTGAGTGTGCAATGCAGGCAGACGTGCTGCAAATATCTTTGCACTAGTGGGACTATACAGAAGTCCAATAGCCACGTTTAAGATGCCACTAAGTTCACTCAGTGTTTGCTAGTATAATGGCTTAGTAACAATGAGTTTGAGTGTGCAAAGCAGGCAGACGTGCTGCAAATATCTTTGCACTAGTGGGACTATACAGAAGTCCAATAGCCACGTTTAGGATGCCACTAAGTTCACTCAGTGTTTGCTAGTATAATGGCTTAGTAACAATGAGTTTTAGTATGCAATGCAGGCAGACGTGCTGCAAATATCTTTGCACTACTGGGGCAATACAGCAGTCCAACAGCCACGTTTAGGATGCCACTAAGTTCACTCAGTGTTTGCTAGTATAATGGCTTAGTAACAATGAGTTTGAGTGTGCAATGCAGGCAGACGTGCTGCAAATATCTTTGCACTAGTGGGACTATACAGAAGTCCAATAGCCACGTTTAGGATGCCAGTAAGTTCACTCAGTGTTTGCTAGTATAATGACTTAGTAACAATGAGTTTGAGTGTGCAATGCAGGCAGACGTGCTGCAAATATCTTTGCACTAGTGGGTCTATACAGAAGTCCAATAGCCACGTTTAAGATGCCACTAAGTTCACTCAGTGTTTGCTAGTATAATGGCTTAGTAACAATGAGTTTGAGTGTGCAATGCAGGCAGACGTGCTGCAAATTTCTTTGCACTAGTGGGACTATACAGAAGTCCAATAGCCACGTTTAGGATGCCACTAAGTTCACTCAGTGTTTGCTAGTATAATGGCTTAGTAACAATGAGTTTTAGTGTGCAATGCAGGCAGACGTGCTGCAAATATCTTTGCACTACTGGGGCAATACAGCAGTCCAACAGCCACGTTTAGGATGCCACTAAGTTCACTCAGTGTTTGCTAGTATAATGGCTTAGTAACAATGAGTTTTAGTATGCAATGCAGGCAGACGTGCTGCAAATATCTTTGCACTACTGGGGCATTACAGCAGTCCAACAGCCACGTTTAGGATGCCACTAAGTTTACTCAGTGTTTGCTAGTATAATGGCTTAGTAACAATGAGTTTGAGTGTGCAATGCAGGCAGACGTGCTGCAAATATCTTTGCACTAGTGGGACTATACAGAAGTCCAATAGCCACGTTTAGGATGCCAGTAAGTTCACTCAGTGTTTGCTAGTATAATGGCATAGTAACAATGAGTTTGAGTGTGCAATGCAGGCAGACGTGCTGCAAATATCTTTGCACTAGTGGGACTATACAGAAGTCCAATAGCCACGTTTAAGATGCCACTAAGTTCACTCAGTGTTTGCTAGTATAATGGCTTAGTAACAATGAGTTTGAGTGTGCAATGCAGGCAGACGTGCTGCAAATATCTTTGCACTAGTGGGACTATACAGAAGTCCAATAGCCACGTTTAGCATGCCACTAAGTTCACTCAGTGTTTGCTAGTATAATGGCTTAGTAACAATGAGTTTTAGTATGCAATGCAGGCAGACGTGCTGCAAATATCTTTGCACTACTGGGGCAATACAGCAGTCCAACAGCCACGTTTAGGATGCCACTAAGTTCACTCAGTGTTTGCTAGTATAATGGCTTAGTAACAATGAGTTTGAGTGTGCACTGCAGGCAGACGTGCTGCAAATATCTTTGCACTAGTGGGACGATACAGAAGTCCAACAGCCACGTTTAGGATGCCACTAAGTTCACTCAGTGTTTGCTAGTATAATGGCTTAGTAACAATGAGTTTTACTGTGCAATGCAGGCAGACGTGCTGCAAAAATCTTTGCACTACTGGGGCAATACAGCAGTCCAACAGCCACGTTTAGGATGCCACTAAGTTCACTCAGTGTTTGCTAGTATAATGGCTTAGTAACAATGTGTTGGAGTGTGCAATGCAGGCAGACGTGCTGCAAATATCTTTGCACTAGTGGGACTATACAGAAGTCCAATAGCCACGTTTAGGATGCCACTAAGTTCACTCAGTGTTTGCTAGTATAATGGCTTAGTAACATTGACTTGGAGTGTGCAATGCAGGCAGACGTGCTGCAAATATCTTTGCACTAGTGGGACTATACAGAAGTCCAATAGCCACGTTTAGGATGCCACTAAGTTCACTCAGCGTTTGCTAGTATAATGGCTTAGTAACAATAAGTTTTAGTGTGCAATGCAGGCAGACGTGCTGCAAATATATTTGCACTACTGGGGCAATATAGCAGTCCAACAGCCACGTTTAGGATGCCACTAAGTTCACTCAGTGTTTGCTAGTATAATGGCTTAGTAACAATGAGTTTGAGTGTGCAATGCAGGCAGACGTGCTGCAAATATCTTTGCACTAGTGGGACTATACAGAAGTCCAATAGCCACGTTTAGGATGCCACTAAGTTCACTCAGTGTTTGCTAGTATAATGGCTTAGTAACAATGAGTTGGAGTGTGCAATGCAGGCAGACGTGCTGCAAATATCTTTGCACTAGTGGGACTATACAGAAGTCCAATAGCCACGTTTAGGATGGCACTAAGTTCACTCAGTGTTTGCTAGTATAATGGCTTAGTAACAATGAGTTTGAGTGTGCAATGCAGGCAGACGTGCTGCAAATATCTTTGCACTACTGGGGCATTACAGCAGTCCAACAGCCACGTTTAGGATGCCACTAAGTTCACTCTGTGTTTGCTAGTATAATGGCTTAGTAACAATGAGTTTGAGTGTGCAATGCAGGCAGACGTGCTGCAAATATCTTTGCACTAGTGGGACTATACAGAAGTCCAATAGCCACGTTTAGGATGCCATTAAGTTCACTCAGTGTTTGCTAGTATAATGGATTAGTAACAATGAGTTTTAGTGTGCAATGCAGGCAGACGTGCTGCAAATATCTTTGCACTAGTGGGACTATACAGAAGTCCAATAGCAATGTTTAGGATGCCACTAAGTTCACTCAGTGTTTGCTAGTATAATGGCTTTGTAACAATGAGTTTGAGTGTGCAATGCAGGCAGACGTGCTGCAAATATCTTTGCACTAGTGGGACTATACAGAAGTCCAATAGCCATGTTTAGGATGCCACTAAGTTCACTCAGTGTTTGCTAGTATAATGGCTTAGTAACAATGAGTTTTAGTGTGCAATGCAGGCAGATGTGCTGCAAATATCTTTGCACTACTGGGGCAATACAGCAGTCCAACAGCCACGTTTAGGATGCCACTAAGTTCACTCAGTGTTTGCTAGTATAATGGCTTAGTAACAATGAGTTTGAGTGTGCAATTTCAGGCAGATGTGCTGCAAATATCTTTGCACTACTGGGGCAATACAGCAGTCCAACAGCCACGTTTAGGATGCCACTAAGTTCACTCAGTGTTTGCTAGTATAATGGCTTAGTAACAATGAGTTTGAGTGTGCAATGCAGGCAGACGTGCTGCAAATATCTTTGCACTAGTGGGACTATACAGAAGTCCAATAGCCACGTTTAGGAAGACAATAAGTTCACTCAGTGTTTGCTAGTATAATGGCTTAGTAACAATGAGTTTGAGTGTGCAATGCAGGCAGACATGCTGCAAATATCTTTGCACTAGTGGGACTATACAGAAGTCCAATAGCCACGTTTAGGATGACACTATGTTCACTCAGTGTTTGCTAGTATAATGGCTTAGTCACAATGAGTTTGAGTGTGCAATGCAGGCAGACGTGCTGCAAATATCTTTGCACTAGTGGGACAATACAGAAGTCCAACAGCCACTTTTATGATGCCACTAAGTTCACACAGTGTTTGCTAGTATAATGGCTTAGTAAAATTGAGTTTGAGTGTGCAATGCAGGCAGACGTGCTGCAAATATCTTTGCACTAGAGGGACAATGCAGAAGTCCAACAGCCACGTTTAGGATGCCACTAAGTTCACTCAGTGTTTGCTAGTATAATGGCTTAGTAACAATGAGTTGGAGTGTGCAATGCAGGCAGACGTGCTGCAAATATCTTTGCACTAGTGGGACTATACAGAAGTCCAATAGCCACGTTTAGGATGCCATTAAGTTCACTCAGTGTTTGCTAGTATAATGGCTTAGTAACAATGAGTTTTAGTGTGCAATGCAGGCAGACGTGCTGCAAATATCTTTGCACTAGTGGGACTATACAGAAGTCCAATAGCCATGTTTAGGATGCCACTAAGTTCACTCAGTGTTTGCTAGTATAATGGCTTAGTAACAATGAGTTTGAGTGTGCAATGCAGGCAGACGTGCTGCAAATATCTTTGCACTAGTGGGACTATACAGAAGTCCAATAGCCACGTTTAGGATGCCACTAAGTTCACTCAGTGTTTGCTAGTATAATGGCTTAGTAACAATGAGTTTGAGTGTGCAATGCAGGCAGACGTGCTGCAAATATCTTTGCACTAGTGGGACTATACAGAAGTCCAATAGCCACGTTTAAGATGCCACTAAGTTCACTCAGTGTTTGCTAGTATAATGGCTTAGTAACAATGAGTTTGAGTGTGCAATGCAGGCAGACGTGCTGCAAATATCTTTGCACTAGTGGGACTATACAGAAGTCCAATAGCCACGTTTAGGATGCCACTAAGTTCACTCAGTGTTTGCTAGTATAATGGCTTAGTAACAATGAGTTTTAGTATGCAATGCAGGCAGACGTGCTGCAAATATCTTTGCACTACTGGGGCAATACAGCAGTCCAACAGCCACGTTTAGGATGCCACTAAGTTCACTCAGTGTTTGCTAGTATAATGGCTTAGTAACAATGAGTTTGAGTGTGCAATGCAGGCAGACGTGCTGCAAATATCTTTGCACTAGTGGGACTATACAGAGGTCCAATAGCCACGTTTAGGATGCCAGTAAGTTCACTCAGTGTTTGCTAGTATAATGACTTAGTAACAATGAGTTTGAGTGTGCAATGCAGGCAGACGTGCTGCAAATATCTTTGCACTAGTGGGTCTATACAGAAGTCCAATAGCCACGTTTAAGATGCCACTAAGTTCACTCAGTGTTTGCTAGTATAATGGCTTAGTAACAATGAGTTTGAGTGTGCAATGCAGGCAGACGTGCTGCAAATTTCTTTGCACTAGTGGGACTATACAGAAGTCCAATAGCCACGTTTAGGATGCCACTAAGTTCACTCAGTGTTTGCTAGTATAATGGCTTAGTAACAATGAGTTTTAGTGTGCAATGCAGGCAGACGTGCTGCAAATATCTTTGCACTACTGGGGCAATACAGCAGTCCAACAGCCACGTTTAGGATGCCACTAAGTTCACTCAGTGTTTGCTAGTATAATGGCTTAGTAACAATGAGTTTGAGTGTGCAATTTCAGGCAGATGTGCTGCAAATATCTTTGCACTACTGGGGCAATACAGCAGTCCAACAGCCACGTTTAGGATGCCACTAAGATCACTCAGTGTTTGATAGTATAATGGCTTAGTAACAATGAGTTTGAGTGTGCAATGCAGGCAGACGTGCTGCAAATATCTTTGCACTAGTGGGACTATACAGAAGTCCAATAGCCACGTTTAGGATGCCACTAAGTTCACTCAGTGTTTGCTAGTATAATGGCTTAGTAACAATGAGTTGGAGTTTGCAATGCAGGCAGACGTGCTGCAAATATCTTTGCACTAGTGGGACTATACAGAAGTCCAATAGCCACGTTTAGGATGGCACTAAGTTCACTCAGTGTTTGCTAGTATAATGGCTTAGTAACAATGAGTTTGAGTGTGCAATGCAGGCAGACGTGCTGCAAATATCTTTGCACTACTGGGGCATTACAGCAGTCCAACAGCCACGTTTAGGATGCCACTAAGTTCACTCAGTGTTTGCTAGTATAATGGCTTAGTAACAATGAGTTTGAGTGTGCAATGCAGGCAGACGTGCTGCAAATATCTTTGCACTAGTGGGACTATACAGAAGTCCAATAGCCACGTTTAGGATGCCACTAAGTTCACTCAGTGTTTGCTAGTATAATGGATTAGTAACAATGAGTTTTAGTGTGCAATGCAGGCAGACGTGCTGCAAATATCTTTGCACTAGTGGGACTATACAGAAGTCCAATAGCCATGTTTAGGATGCCACTAAGTTCACTCAGTGTTTGCTAGTATAATGGCTTAGTAACAATGAGTTTGAGTGTGCAATGCAGGCAGACGTGCTGCAAATATCTTTGCACTAGTGGGACAATACAGAAGTCCAACAGCCACTTTTATGATGCCACTAAGTTCACTCAGTGTTTGCTAGTATAATGGCTTAGTATCATAGTTTTTAAGGTTGAAGGGAGACTCTAAGTCCATCTAGTTCAACCCGTAGCCTAACATGTTGATCCAGAGGAAAGCAAAAAACCCCCCAATGTGGCAAACAAGTTCCAATGGGGAAAAAATTTCCTTCCTGACTCCACATCCGGCAATCAGACTAGTTCCCTGGATCAATACCCTGTCATAAAATCTAATATACATAACTGGTAATATTAAATTTTTCAAGAAAGGCATCCAGGCTCTGCTTAAATGTTAGTAGTGAATCACTCATTACAACATCATGCGGCAGAGAGTTCCATAGTCTCACTGCTCGTACAGTAAAGAATCCTCGTCTGTGATTATGATTAAATCTTCTTTCCTCAAGACGTAGCGGATGCCCCCGTGTTCCAGTCGCAGGCCTAGGTGTAAAAAGATCTTTGGAAAGGTCTCTGTACTGTCCCCTCATATATTTATACATTGTGATTAGATCCCCCCTAAGCCTTCGTTTTTCCAAACTAAATAACCCCAAGTTTAATAACCTGTCTTGGTATTGCAGCCCACCCATTCCTCTAATAATCTTGGTGGCTCTTCTCTGCACCCTCTCCAGTTCAGCTATGTCCTTCTTATATATCGGTGACCAGAATTGTACACAGTATTCTAAGTGCGGTCGCACTAGTGACTTGTACAGAGGTAGAACTATATTTTTTTCATGAACACTTATACCTCTTTTAATACATCCCATTATTTTATTAGCCCTGGCAGCAGTTGCCTGACACTGTCCACTAAAGTGAAGTTTACCATCCACCCATACACCCAAGTCTTTTTCTGTGTCTGTTTTACCCAGTGTTCTACAATTAAGTACATAATCATAAATGTTATTTCCTCTACCCAAGTGCATGACCTTACATTTATCTACATTAAACTTCAATTGCCACTTCTCAGCCCAATCCTCCAATTTACATAAATCTCCCTGTAATATAAAATTATCCTCCTCTGTATTGATTACCCTGCAGAGTTTAGTATCATCTGCAAATATTGAAATTCTACTCCGCATGCCCCCAACAAGGTCATTTATAAATATGTTGAAAAGAAGCGGGCCCAATACTGACCCCTGCGGTACCCCACTATGAACTGAGACCCAGTCCGAGTACGTACCATTAATAACCACCCTTTGTTTCCTATCACTTAGCCAGTTTTTAACCCAGTTACACATATTTTCCCCTATCCCCATTATTCTCATTTTATGTACCAACCTTTTGTGTGGCACCGTATCAAAAGCTTTTGAAAAGTCCATATACACAACATCCACTGCATTTCCCTGGTCCAGGCTTGAACTTACCTCTTCATAGAAGCTGATCAAATTAGTTTGACAGGATCGATCCCTCATAAACCCATGTTGATACTCTGTCATAAGGTTATTTTTCTTGAGATACTCCAGTATAGCATCTCTCAAGAAACCCTCAAGGATTTTACCAACCGTAGAGGTTAAACTTACCGGCCTATAATTTCCCGGCTCAGTTTTTGTCCCCTTTTTGAATATTGGCACCACATTTGCTATGCGCCAGTCCTGCGGTACCGACCCTGTTATTAAGGAATCTGAGAAGATTAAAAATAATGGTCTATCTATCACAGAACTCAATTCCTGTAGTACTCTGGGGTGTATGCCATCCGGGCCCGGAGATTTGTCAACCTTAGTGATTTCGAGGCGGCGGCGTACTTCCTGCTGGGTTAAGCAGGTAATATTCAAGGGTGAATTTATGGTATCACTGGTCATGTCATCTGCCATGGCATTTTCTTGTATAAAAACCGTAGAAAAAAAGTCATTCAGCAGGTTGGCTTTACCCTCATCCCCTTCCACCATTTCACCAAGACTATTTTTAAGGGGGCCAACACTATCGCTTTTCAGTTTTTTACTGTTTATGTAGTTAAAGAATATTTTAGGATTATTTTTACTTTCTCTCGCAATGAGTCTCTCTGTCTCAAACTTAGCTAACTTAATTTGCTTTTTACATATTTTATTTAATTTTCTATAATTATATAATGCCTCATCACTACCTACCCTCTTTAATTCTTTTAAGGCTTTCTGTTTTTCTTTTATTGCTTCCCTTACAGCTCTATTTAGCCATAGGGGTTTCCTCCTATTTCTAGCATGTTTGTTCCCATAGGGTATATTTTCTGCACAAGCCCTATTCAGGATGCTCATAAAAGTCTCCCATTTGCTTTGTGTACTTTTATTACTTAGTACATCATCCCAGTTTATTGCACTAAGATCATCTCTCAACCGTTTAAAATTTGCTTTCCTGAAGTTTAGTGTCCTTGTAGCCCCTCTACTAGACATCTTACTAAAGAATACATGAAAACTTATTATTTTGTGATCACTATTCCCCAAGTAACCACCAACTTGTATATTTGATATGCGGTCTGGCCTATTGGTTAGTACAAGGTCTAGTAGTGCTCCCCCTCTTGTGGGGTCCTGTACCATTTGTGAAAGGTAATTATCTTTCATTGTTATCAAAAATCTATTTCCTTTGCTGGAACTGCAAGTTTCTGTTCCCCAATTTATATCAGGATAGTTAAAGTCCCCCATAATAATTACCTCTCCGAGACTCGCTGCTTTATCAATTTGCTTTATGAGGAGATTCTCTACCT
This sequence comes from Anomaloglossus baeobatrachus, assembly GCF_048569485.1. Lineage (NCBI taxonomy): Eukaryota > Metazoa > Chordata > Amphibia > Anura > Aromobatidae > Anomaloglossus > Anomaloglossus baeobatrachus. Next base: position 235,172,782 of record NC_134355.1, read on the forward strand.
CTTCCATAATATTCGGCGTCTTATAACACACCCCTATCAGTATTTTATTATTCATTCTCCCCCCCCTTATCTCCACCCATAGGGACTCTACATTCTCAGTACCCTCACATATGTTGTCACGCAGGATGGGTTTTAAGGATGATTTTACATATAGACACACACCTCCCCCTCGCTTATTTGTACGGTCATTCCTGAATAGGCTATAACCCTGTAAATTAACAGCCCAGTCATAGCTCTCATCCAGCCATGTCTCTGATATCCCCACTATATCATAATTTTCTTCCAACAATATTAATTCTAATTCCTCCACCTTATTTGTGAGGCTTCGGGCATTAGTGTACATGCACGTTACGTATGACTCTGTACCTGTATTCCTGCTTACTGTATTAACTGTCCTAACCCTTCCCCCCGTACCACCCCCAATTTCATTACTTGTGCCCTGGTCACTATCTGCACTACATTCCCCTTCTATAAAGTGAATACCCTCGCCCCCCATTCCTAGTTTAAACACTCCTCCAACCTTCTAGCCATTTTCTAAAGTAAAATGTAGTAAAATTGAGTTTGAGTGTGCAATGCAGGCAGACGTGCTGCAAATATCTTTGCACTAGTGGGACAATGCAGAAGTCCAACAGCCACGTTTAGGATGCCACTAAGTTCACTCAGTGTTTGCTAGTATAATGGCTTAGTAACAATGAGTTGGAGTGTGCAATGCAGGCAGACGTGCTGCAAATATCTTTGCACTAGTGGGACTATACAGAAGTCCAATAGCCACGTTTAGGATGCCATTAAGTTCTCTCAGTGTTTGCTAGTATAATGGCTTAGTAACAATGAGTTTTAGTGTGCAATGCAGGCAGACGTGCTGCAAATATCTTTGCACTAGTGGGACTATACAGAAGTCCAATAGCCATGTTTAGGATGCCACTAAGTTCACTCAGTGTTTGCTAGTATAATGGCTTAGTAACAATGAGTTTGAGTGTGCAATGCAGGCAGACGTGCTGCAAATATCTTTGCACTAGTGGGACTATACAGAAGTCCAATAGCCACGTTTAGGATGCCACTAAGTTCACTCAGTGTTTGCTAGTATAATAGCTTAGTAACAATGAGTTTGAGTGTGCAATGCAGGCAGACGTGCTGCAAATATCTTTGCACTAGTGGGACTATACAGAAGTCCAATAGCCACGTTTAGGATGCCACTAAGTTCACTCAGTGTTTGCTAGTATAATGGCTTAGTAACAATGAGTTTTAGTATGCAATGCAGGCAGACGTGCTGCAAATATCTTTGCACTACTGGGGCATTACAGCAGTCCAACAGCCACGTTTAGGATGCCACTAAGTTTACTCAGTGTTTGCTAGTATAATGGCTTAGTAACAATGAGTTTGAGTGTGCAATGCAGGCAGACGTGCTGCAAATATCTTTGCACTAGTGGGACTATACAGAAGTCCAATAGCCACGTTTAGGATGCCAGTAAGTTTACTCAGTGTTTGCTAGTATAATGGCTTAGTAACAATGAGTTTGAGTGTGCAATGCAGGCAGACGTGCTGCAAATATCTTTGCACTAGTGGGACTATACAGAAGTCCAATAGCCACGTTTAAGATGCCACTAAGTTCACTCAGTGTTTGCTATTATAATGGCTTAGTAACAATGAGTTTGAGTGTGCAATGCAGGCAGACGTGCTGCAAATATCTTTGCACTAGTGGGACTATACAGAAGTCCAATAGCCACGTTTAGCATGCCACTAAGTTCACTCAGTGTTTGCTAGTATAATGGCTTAGTAACAATGAGTTTTAGTATGCAATGCAGGCAGACGTGCTGCAAATATCTTTGCACTACTGGGGCAATACAGCAGTCCAACAGCCACGTTTAGGATGCCACTAAGTTCACTCAGTGTTTGCTAGTATAATGGCTTAGTAACAATGAGTTTGAGTGTGCACTGCAGGCAGACGTGCTGCAAATATCTTTGCACTAGTGGGACGATACAGAAGTCCAACAGCCACGTTTAGGATGCCACTAAGTTCACTCAGTGTTTGCTAGTATAATGGCTTAGTAACAATGAGTTTTACTGTGCAATGCAGGCAGACGTGCTGCAAAAATCTTTGCACTACTGGGGCAATACAGCAGTCCAACAGCCACGTTTAGGATGCCACTAAGTTCACTCAGTGTTTGCTAGTATAATGGCTTAGTAACAATGAGTTGGAGTGTGCAATGCAGGCAGACGTGCTGCAAATATCTTTGCACTAGTGGGACTATACAGAAGTCCAATAGCCACGTTTAGGATGCCACTAAGTTCACTCAGTGTTTGCTAGTATAATGGCTTAGTAACATTGACTTGGAGTGTGCAATGCAGGCAGACGTGCTGCAAATATCTTTGCACTAGTGGGACTATACAGAAGTCCAATAGCCACGTTTAGGATGCCACTAAGTTCACTCAGCGTTTGCTAGTATAATGGCTTAGTAACAATAAGTTTTAGTGTGCAATGCAGGCAGACGTGCTGCAAATATATTTGCACTACTGGGGCAATATAGCAGTCCAACAGCCACGTTTAGGATGCCACTAAGTTCACTCAGTGTTTGCTAGTATAATGGCTTAGTAACAATGAGTTTGAGTGTGCAATGCAGGCAGACGTGCTGCAAATATCTTTGCACTAGTGGGACTATACAGAAGTCCAATAGCCACGTTTAGGATGCCACTAAGTTCACTCAGTGTTTGCTAGTATAATGGCTTAGTAACAATGAGTTGGAGTGTGCAATGCAGGCAGACGTGCTGCAAATATCTTTGCACTAGTGGGACTATACAGAAGTCCAATAGCCACGTTTAGGATGCCACTAAGTTCACTCAGTGTTTGCTAGTATAATGGCTTAGTAACAATGAGTTTTAGTATGCAATGCAGGCAGACGTGCTGCAAATATCTTTGCACTACTGGGGCAATACAGCAGTCCAACAGCCACGTTTAGGATGCCACTAAGTTCACTCAGTGTTTGCTAGTATAATGGCTTAGTAACAATGAGTTTGAGTGTGCAATGCAGGCAGACGTGCTGCAAATATCTTTGCACTAGTGGGACTATACAGAAGTCCAATAGCCACGTTTAGGATGCCAGTAAGTTCACTCAGTGTTTGCTAGTATAATGGCTTAGTAACAATGAGTTTGAGTGTGCAATGCAGGCAGACGTGCTGCAAATATCTTTGCACTAGTGGGACTATACAGAAGTCCAATAGCCACGTTTAAGATGCCACTAAGTTCACTTAGTGTTTGCTAGTATAATGGCTTAGTAACAATGAGTTTGAGTGTGCAATGCAGGCAGACGTGCTGCAAATATCTTTGCACTAGTGGGACTATACAGAAGTCCAATAGCCACGTTTAGGATGCCACTAAGTTCACTCAGTGTTTGCTAGTATAATGGCTTAGTAACAATGAGTTTTAGTATGCAATGCCGGCAGACGTGCTGCAAATATCTTTGCACTACTGGGGCAATACAGCAGTCCAACAGCCACGTTTAGGATGCCACTAAGTTCACTCAGTGTTTGCTAGTATAATGGCTTAGTAACAATGAGTTTGAGTGTGCAATGCAGGCAGACGTGCTGCAAATATCTTTGCACTAGTGGGACTTTAAGGAAGTCCAATAGCCACGTTTAGGATGACACTAAGTTCACTCAGTGTTTGCTAGTATAATGGCTTAGTAACAATGAGTTTGAGTGTGCAATGCAGGCAGACGTGCTGCAAATATCTTTGCACTAGTGGGACTATACAGAAGTCCAATAGCCACGTTTAGGATGCCACTAAGTTCACTCAGTGTTTGCTACTATAATGGCTTAGTAACAATGACTTGGAGTGTGCAATGCAGGCAGACGTGCTGCAAATATCTTTGCACTAGTGGGACTATACAGAAGTCCAATAGCCACGTTTAGGATGCCACTAAGTTCACTCAGTGTTTGCTAGTATAATGGCTTTGTAACAATGAGTTTGAGTGTGCAATGCAGGCAGACGTGCTGCAAATATCTTTGCACTAGTGGGACTATACAGAAGTCCAATAGCCACGTTTAGGATGCCACTAAGTTCACTCAGTGTTTGCTAGTATAATGGCTTTGTAACAATGAGTTTGAGTGTGCAATGCAGGCAGACGTGCTGCAAATATCTTTGCACTAGTGGGACTATACAGAAGTCCAATAGCCACGTTTAGGATGCCACTAAGTTCACTCAGTGTTTGCTCATATAATGGCTTAGTAACAGTGAGTTGGAGTGTGCAATGCAGGCAGACGTGCTGCAAATATCTTTACACTAGTGAGAATATACAGAAGTCCAATAGCCACGTTTAGGATGCCACTAAGTTCACTCAGTGTTTGCTAGTATAATGGCTTAGTAACAATGAGTTGGAGTGTGCAATGCAGGCAGACGTGCTGCAAATATCTTTGCACTAGTGGGACTATACAGAAGTCCAATAGCCACGTTTAGGATGGCACTAAGTTCACTCAGTGTTTGCTAGTATAATGGCTTAGTAACAATGAGTTTGAGTGTGCAATGCAGGCAGACGTGCTGCAAATATCTTTGCACTACTGGGGCATTACAGCAGTCCAACAGCCACGTTTAGGATGCCACTAAGTTCACTCAGTGTTTGCTAGTATAATGGCTTAGTAACAATGAGTTTGAGTGTGCAATGCAGGCAGACGTGCTGCAAATATCTTTGCACTAGTGGGACTATACAGAAGTCCAATAGCCACGTTTAGGATGCCTTTAAGTTCACTCAGTGTTTGCTAGTATAATGGATTAGTAACAATGAGTTTTAGTGTGCAATGCAGGAAGACGTGCTGCAAATATCTTTGCACTAGTGGGACTATACAGAAGTCCAATAGCAATGTTTAGGATGCCACTAAGTTCACTCAGTGTTTGCTAGTATAATGGCTTAGTAACAATGAGTTTGAGTGTGCAATGCAGGCAGACGTGCTGCAAATATCTTTGCACTAGTGGGACTATACAGAAGTCCAATAGCCACGTTTAAGATGCCACTAAGTTCACTTAGTGTTTGCTAGTATAATGGCTTAGTAACAATGAGTTTGAGTGTGCAATGCAGGCAGACGTGCTGCAAATATCTTTGCACTAGTGGGACTATACAGAAGTCCAATAGCCACGTTTAGGATGCCACTAAGTTCACTCAGTGTTTGCTAGTATAATGGCTTAGTAACAATGAGTTTTAGTATGCAATGCCGGCAGACGTGCTGCAAATATCTTTGCACTACTGGGGCAATACAGCAGTCCAACAGCCACGATTAGGATGCCACTAAGTTCACTCAGTGTTTGCTAGTATAATGGCTTAGTAACAATGAGTTTGAGTGTGCAATACAGGCAGACGTGCTGCAAATATCTTTGCACTAGTGGGACGATACAGAAGTCCAACAGCCACGTTTAGGATGCCACTAAGTTCACTCAGTGTTTGCTAGTATAATGGCTTAGTAACAGTGAGTTTTACTGTGCAATGCAGGCAGACGTGCTGCAAAAATCTTTGCACTACTGGGGCAATACAGCAGTCCAACAGCCACGTTTAGGATGCCACTAAGTTCACTCAGTGTTTGCTAGTATAATGGCTTAGTAACAATGAGTTGGAGTGTGCAATGCAGGCAGACGTGATGCAAATATCTTTGCACTAGTGGGACTATACAGAAGTCCAATAGCCACGTTTATGATGCCACTAAGTTCACTCAGTGTTTGCTAGTATAATGGCTTAGTAACATTGACTTGGAGTGTGCAATGCAGGCAGACGTGCTGCAAATATCTTTGCACTAGTGGGACTATACAGAAGTCCAATAGCCACGTTTAGGATGCCACTAAGTTCACTCAGCGTTTGCTAGTATAATGGCTTAGCAACAATAAGTTTTAGTGTGCAATGCAGGCAGACGTGCTGCAAATATATTTGCACTACTGGGGCAATATAGCAGTCCAACAGCCACGTTTAGGATGCCACTAAGTTCACTCAGTGTTTGCTAGTATAATGGCTTAGTAACAATGAGTTTGAGTGTGCAATGCAGGCAGAAGTGCTGCAAATATCGTTGCACTAGTGGGACTATACAGAAGTCCAATAGCCACGTTTAGGATGACACTAAGTTCACTCAGTGTTTGCTAGTATAATGGCTTAGTAACAATGAGTTTGAGTGTGCAATGCAGGCAGACGTGCTGCAAATATCTTTGCACTACTGGGGCATTACAGCAGTCCAACAGCCACGTTTAGGATGCCACTAACTTCACTCAGTGTTTGCTAGTATAATGGCTTAATAACAATGAGTTTGAGTGTGCAATGCAGGCAGACGTGCTGCAAATATCTTTGCACTAGTGGGACTTTAAGGAAGTCCAATAGCCACGTTTAGGATGACACTAAGTTCACTCAGTGTTTGCTAGTATAATGGCTTAGTAACAATGAGTTTGAGTGTGCAATGCAGGCAGACGTGCTGCAAATATCTTTGCACTAGTGGGACTATACAGAAGTCCAATAGCCACGTTTAGGATGCCACTAAGTTCACTCAGTGTTTGCTACTATAATGGCTTAGTAACAATGACTTGGAGTGTGCAATGCAGGCAGACGTGCTGCAAATATCTTTGCACTAGTGGGACTATACAGAAGTCCAAAAGCCACGTTTAGGATGCCACTAAGTTCACTCAGTGTTTGCTAGTATAATGGCTTTGTAACAATGAGTTTGAGTGTGCAATGCAGGCAGACGTGCTGCAAATATCTTTGCACTAGTGGGACTATACAGAAGTCCAATAGCCACGTTTAGGATGCCACTAAGTTCACTCAGTGTTTGCTAGTATAATGGCTTAGTAACAATGAGTTTTAGTGTGCAATGCAGGCAGACGTGCTGCAAATATCTTTGCACTACTGGAGCAATACAGCAGTCCAACAGCCACGTTTAGTATGCCACTAAGTTCACTCAGTGTTTGCTAGTATAATGGCTTGATAACAATGAGTTTGAGTGTGCAATGCAGGCAGACGTGCTGCAAATATCTTTGCACTGGTGGGACTATACAGAAGTCCAATAGCCACGTTTAGGATGCCACTAAGTTCACTCAGTGTTTGCTCATATAATGGCTTAGTAACAGTGAGTTGGAGTGTGCAATGCAGGCAGACGTGCTGCAAATATCTTTGCACTAGTGAGAATATACAGAAGTCCAATAGCCACGTTTAGGATGCCACTAAGTTCACTCAGTGTTTGCTAGTATAATGGCTTAGTAACAATGAGTTGGAGTGTGCAATGCAGGCAGACGTGCTGCAAATATCTTTGCACTAGTGGGACTATACAGAAGTCCAATAGCCACGTTTAGGATGCCACTAAGTTCACTCAGTGTTTGCTAGTATAATGGCTTAGTAACAATGAGTTTGAGTGTGCAATGCAGGCAGACGTGCTGCAAATATCTTTGCACTAGTGGGACTATACAGAAGTCCAATAGCCACGTTTAAGATGCCACTAAGTTCACTCAGTGTTTGCTAGTATAATGGCTTAGTAACAATGAGTTTAAGTGTGCAATGCAGGCAGACGTGCTGCAAATATCTTTGCACTAGTGGGACTATACAGAAGTCCAATAGCCACGTTTAGGATGCCACTAAGTTCACTCAGTGTTTGCTAGTATAATGGCTTAGTAACAATGAGTTTTAGTATGCAATGCAGGCAGACGTGCTGCAAAAATCTTTACACTACTGGGGCAATACAGCAGTCCAACAGCCACGTTTAGGATGCCACTAAGTTCACTCAGTGTTTGCTAGTATAATGGCTTAGTAACAATGAGTTTGAGTGTGCAATGCAGGCAGACGTGCTGCAAATATCTTTGCACTAGTGGGACTATACAGAAGTCCAATAGCCACGTTTAGGATGCCAGTAAGTTCACTCAGTGTTTGCTAGTATAATGGCTTAGTAACAATGAGTTTGAGTGTGCAATGCAGGCAGACGTGCTGCAAATATCTTTGCACTAGTGGGACTATACAGAAGTCCAATAGCCACGTTTAAGATGCCACTAAGTTCACTTAGTGTTTGCTAGTATAATGGCTTAGTAACAATGAGTTTGAGTGTGCAATGCAGGCAGACGTGCTGCAAATATCTTTGCACTAGTGTGACTATACAGAAGTCCAATAGCCACGTTTAGGATGCCACTAAGTTCACTCAGTGTTTGCTAGTATAATGGCTTAGTAACAATGAGTTTTAGTATGCAATGCCGGCAGACGTGCTGCAAATATCTTTGCACTACTGGGGCAATACAGCAGTCCAACAGCCACGTTTAGGATGCCACTAAGTTCACTCAGTGTTTGCTAGTATAATGGCTTAGTAACAATGAGTTTGAGTGTGCAATGCAGGCAGACGTGCTGCAAATATCTTTGCACTAGTGGGACGATACAGAAGTCCAACAGCCACGTTTAGGATGCCACTAAGTTCACTCAGTGTTTGCTAGTATAATGGCTTAGTAACAGTGAGTTTTACTGTGCAATGCAGGCAGACGTGCTGCAAAAATCTTTGCACTACTGGGGCAATACAGCAGTCCAACAGCCACGTTTAGGATGCCACTAAGTTCACTCAGTGTTTGCTAGTATAATGGCTTAGTAACAATGAGTTGGAGTGTGCAATGCAGGCAGACGTGCTGCAAATATCTTTGCACTAGTGGGACTATACAGAAGTCCAATAGCCACGTTTATGATGCCACTAAGTTCACTCAGTGTTTGCTAGTATAATGGCTTAGTAACATTGACTTGGAGTGTGCAATGCAGGCAGACGTGCTGCAAATATCTTTGCACTAGTGGGACTATACAGAAGTCCAATAGCCACGTTTAGGATGCCACTAAGTTCACTCAGCGTTTGCTAGTATAATGGCTTAGCAACAATAAGTTTTAGTGTGCAATGCAGGCAGACGTGCTGCAAATATATTTGCACTACTGGGGCAATATAGCAGTCCAACAGCAACGTTTAGGATGCCACTAAGTTCACTCAGTGTTTGCTAGTATAATGGCTTAGTAACAATGAGTTTGAGTGTGCAATGCAGGCAGACGTGCTGCAAATATCTTTGCACTAGTGGGACTATACAGAAGTCCAATAGCCACGTTTAGGATGCCACTAAGTTCACTCAGTGTTTGCTAGTATAATGGCTTAGTAACAATGCGTTTGAGTGTGCAATGCAGGCAGACGTGCTGCAAATATCGTTGCACTAGTGGGACTATACAGAAGTCCAATAGCCACGTTTAGGATGCCACTAAGTTCACTCAGTGTTTGCTAGTATAATGGCTTAGTAACAATGAGTTTGAGTGTGCAATGCAGGCAGACGTGCTGCAAATATCTTTGCACTACTGGGGCATTACAGCAGTCCAACAGCCACGTTTAGGATGCCACTAAGTTCACTCAGTGTTTGCTAGTATAATGGCTTAATAACAATGAGTTTGAGTGTGCAATGCAGGCAGACGTGCTGCAAATATCTTTGCACTAGTGGGACTTTAAGGAAGTCCAATAGCCACGTTTAGGATGACACTAAGTTCACTCAGTGTTTGCTAGTATAATGGCTTAGTAACAATGAGTTTGAGTGTGCAATGCAGGCAGACGTGCTGCAAATATCTTTGCACTAGTGGGACTATACAGAAGTCCAATAGCCACGTTTAGGATGCCACTAAGTTCACTCAGTGTTTGCTACTATAATGGCTTAGTAACAATGACTTGGAGTGTGCAATGCAGGCAGACGTGCTGCAAATATCTTTGCACTAGTGGGACTATACAGAAGTCCAAAAGCCACGTTTAGGATGCCACAAAGTTCACTCAGTGTTTGCTAGTATAATGGCTTTGTAACAATGAGTTTGAGTGTGCAATGCAGGCAGACGTGCTGCAAATATCTTTGCACTAGTGGGACTATACAGAAGTCCAATAGCCACGTTTAGGATGCCACTAAGTTCACTCAGTGTTTGCTAGTATAATGGCTTAGTAACAATGAGTTTTAGTGTGCAATGCAGGCAGACGTGCTGCAAATATCTTTGCACTACTGGAGCAATACAGCAGTCCAACAGCCACGTTTAGTATGCCACTAAGTTCACTCAGTGTTTGCTAGTATAATGGCTTGATAACAATGAGTTTGAGTGTGCAATGCAGGCAGACGTGCTGCAAATATCTTTGCACTGGTGGGACTATACAGAAGTCCAATAGCCACGTTTAGGATGCCACTAAGTTCACTCAGTGTTTGCTCATATAATGGCTTAGTAACAGTGAGTTGGAGTGTGCAATGCAGGCAGACGTGCTGCAAATATCTTTGCACTAGTGAGAATATACAGAAGTCCAATAGCCACGTTTAGGATGCCACTAAGTTCACTCAGTGTTTGCTAGTATAATGGCTTAGTAACAATGAGTTGGAGTGTGCAATGCAGGCAGACGTGCTGCAAATATCTTTGCACTAGTGGGACTATACAGAAGTCCAATAGCCACGTTTAGGATGCCACTAAGTTCACTCAGTGTTTGCTAGTATAATGGCTTAGTAACAATGAGTTTGAGTGTGCAATGCAGGCAGACGTGCTGCAAATATCTTTGCACTAGTGGGACTATACAGAAGTCCAATAGCCACGTTTAAGATGCCACTAAGTTCACTCAGTGTTTGCTAGTATAATGGCTTAGTAACAATGAGTTTAAGTGTGCAATGCAGGCAGACGTGCTGCAAATATCTTTGCACTAGTGGGACTATACAGAAGTCCAATAGCCACGTTTAGGATGCCACTAAGTTCACTCAGTGTTTGCTAGTATAATGGCTTAGTAACAATGAGTTTTAGTATGCAATGCAGGCAGACGTGCTGCAAAAATCTTTACACTACTGGGGCAATACAGCAGTCCAACAGCCACGTTTAGGATGCCACTAAGTTCACTCAGTGTTTGCTAGTATAATGGCTTAGTAACAATGAGTTTGAGTGTGCAATGCAGGCAGACGTGCTGCAAATATCTTTGCACTAGTGGGACTATACAGAAGTCCAATAGCCACGTTTAGGATGCCAGTAAGTTCACTCAGTGTTTGCTAGTATAATGGCTTAGTAACAATGAGTTTGAGTGTGCAATGCAGGCAGACGTGCTGCAAATATCTTTGCACTAGTGGGACTATACAGAAGTCCAATAGCCACGTTTAAGATGCCACTAAGTTCACTTAGTGTTTGCTAGTATAATGGCTTAGTAACAATGAGTTTGAGTGTGCAATGCAGGCAGACGTGCTGCAAATATCTTTGCACTAGTGTGACTATACAGAAGTCCAATAGCCACGTTTAGGATGCCACTAAGTTCACTCAGTGTTTGCTAGTATAATGGCTTAGTAACAATGAGTTTTAGTATGCAATGCCGGCAGACGTGCTGCAAATATCTTTGCACTACTGGGGCAATACAGCAGTCCAACAGCCACGTTTAGGATGCCACTAAGTTCACTCAGTGTTTGCTAGTATAATGGCTTAGTAACAATGAGTTTGAGTGTGCAATGCAGGCAGACGTGCTGCAAATATCTTTGCACTAGTGGGACGATACAGAAGTCCAACAGCCACGTTTAGGATGCCACTAAGTTCACTCAGTGTTTGCTAGTATAATGGCTTAGTAACAGTGAGTTTTACTGTGCAATGCAGGCAGACGTGCTGCAAAAATCTTTGCACTACTGGGGCAATACAGCAGTCCAACAGCCACGTTTAGGATGCCACTAAGTTCACTCAGTGTTTGCTAGTATAATGGCTTAGTAACAATGAGTTGGAGTGTGCAATGCAGGCAGACGTGCTGCAAATATCTTTGCACTAGTGGGACTATACAGAAGTCCAATAGCCACGTTTATGATGCCACTAAGTTCACTCAGTGTTTGCTAGTATAATGGCTTAGTAACATTGACTTGGAGTGTGCAATGCAGGCAGACGTGCTGCAAATATCTTTGCACTAGTGGGACTATACAGAAGTCCAATAGCCACGTTTAGGATGCCACTAAGTTCACTCAGCGTTTGCTAGTATAATGGCTTAGCAACAATAAGTTTTAGTGTGCAATGCAGGCAGACGTGCTGCAAATATATTTGCACTACTGGGGCAATATAGCAGTCCAACAGCAACGTTTAGGATGCCACTAAGTTCACTCAGTGTTTGCTAGTATAATGGCTTAGTAACAATGAGTTTGAGTGTGCAATGCAGGCAGACGTGCTGCAAATATCTTTGCACTAGTGGGACTATACAGAAGTCCAATAGCCACGTTTAGGATGCCACTAAGTTCACTCAGTGTTTGCTAGTATAATGGCTTAGTAACAATGCGTTTGAGTGTGCAATGCAGGCAGACGTGCTGCAAATATCGTTGCACTAGTGGGACTATACAGAAGTCCAATAGCCACGTTTAGGATGCCACTAAGTTCACTCAGTGTTTGCTAGTATAATGGCTTAGTAACAATGAGTTTGAGTGTGCAATGCAGGCAGACGTGCTGCAAATATCTTTGCACTACTGGGGCATTACAGCAGTCCAACAGCCACGTTTAGGATGCCACTAAGTTCACTCAGTGTTTGCTAGTATAATGGCTTAATAACAATGAGTTTGAGTGTGCAATGCAGGCAGACGTGCTGCAAATATCTTTGCACTAGTGGGACTTTAAGGAAGTCCAATAGCCACGTTTAGGATGACACTAAGTTCACTCAGTGTTTGCTAGTATAATGGCTTAGTAACAATGAGTTTGAGTGTGCAATGCAGGCAGACGTGCTGCAAATATCTTTGCACTAGTGGGACTATACAGAAGTCCAATAGCCACGTTTAGGATGCCACTAAGTTCACTCAGTGTTTGCTACTATAATGGCTTAGTAACAATGACTTGGAGTGTGCAATGCAGGCAGACGTGCTGCAAATATCTTTGCACTAGTGGGACTATACAGAAGTCCAAAAGCCACGTTTAGGATGCCACAAAGTTCACTCAGTGTTTGCTAGTATAATGGCTTTGTAACAATGAGTTTGAGTGTGCAATGCAGGCAGACGTGCTGCAAATATCTTTGCACTAGTGGGACTATACAGAAGTCCAATAGCCACGTTTAGGATGCCACTAAGTTCACTCAGTGTTTGCTAGTATAATGGCTTAGTAACAATGAGTTTTAGTGTGCAATGCAGGCAGACGTGCTGCAAATATCTTTGCACTACTGGAGCAATACAGCAGTCCAACAGCCACGTTTAGTATGCCACTAAGTTCACTCAGTGTTTGCTAGTATAATGGCTTGATAACAATGAGTTTGAGTGTGCAATGCAGGCAGACGTGCTGCAAATATCTTTGCACTGGTGGGGCTATACAGAAGTCCAATAGCCACGTTTAGGATGCCACTAAGTTCACTCAGTGTTTGCTCATATAATGGCTTAGTAACAGTGAGTTGTAGTGTGCAATGCAGGCAGACGTGCTGCAAATATCTTTGCACTAGTGAGAATATACAGAAGTCCAATAGCCACGTTTGAGATGCCACTAAGTTCACTCAGTGTTTGCTAGTATAATGGCTTAGTAACAATGAGTTGGAGTGTGCAATGCAGGCAGACGTGCTGCAAATATCTTTGCACTAGTGGGACTATACAGAAGTCCAATAGCCACGTTAAGGATGCCACTAAGTTCACTCAGTGTTTGCTAGTATAATGGCTTAGTAACAATGAGTTTTAGTGTGCAATTTCAGGCAGATGTGCTGCAAATATCTTTGCACTACTGGGGCAATACAGCAGTCCAACAGCCACGTTTAGGATACCACTAAGTTCACTCAGTGTTTGCTAGTATAATGGCTTAGTAACAATGAGTTTGAGTGTGCAATGCAGGCAGATGTGCTGCAAATATCTTTGCACTAGTGGGACTATACAGAAGTCCAATAGCCACGTTTAGGATGACACTAAGTTCACTCAGTGTTTGCTAGTATAATGGCTTAGTCACAATGCGTTTGAGTGTGCAATGCAGGCAGAGGTGCTGCAAATATCTTTGCACTAGTGGGACAATACAGAAGTCCAACAGCCACTTTTATGATGCCACTAAGTTCACTCAGTGTTTGCTAGTATAATGGCTTAGTAAAATTGAGTTTGAGTGTGCAATGCAGGCAGACGTGCTGCAAATATCTTTGCACTAGTGGGACAATACAGAAGTCCAACAGCCACGTTTAGGATGCCACTAAGTTCACTCAGTGTTTGCTAGTATAATGGCTTAGTAACAATGAGTTGGAGTGTGCAATGCAGGCAGACGTGCTGCAAATATCTTTGCACTAGTGGGACTATACAGAAGTCCAATAGCCACGTTTAGGATGCCACTAAGTTCACTCAGTGTTTGCTAGTATAATGGCTTAGTAACAATGAGTTTTAGTATGCAATTTCAGGCAGATGTGCTGCAAATATCTTTGCACTACTGGGGCAATACAGCAGTCCAACAGCCACGTTTAGGATGCCACTAAGTTCACTCAGTGTTTGATAGTATAATGGCTTAGTAACAATGAGTTTGAGTGTGCAATGCAGGCAGATGTGCTGCAAATATCTTTGCACTAGTGGGACTATACAGAAGTCCAATAGCCACGTTTAGGATGACACTAAGTTCACTCAGTGTTTGCTAGTATAATGGCTTAGTCACAATGCGTTTGAGTGTGCAATGCAGGCAGACGTGCTGCAAATATCTTTGCACTAGTGGGACAATACAGAAGTCCAACAGCCACTTTTATGATGCCACTAAGTTCACTCAGTGTTTGCTAGTATAATGGCTTAGTAACAATGAGTTTGAGTGTGCAATGCAGGCAGACGTGCTGCAAATATCTTTGCACTAGTGGGACTATACAGAAGTCCAATAGCCACGTTTAGGATGCCACTAAGTTCACTCAGTGTTAGCTAGTATAATGGCTTAGTAACAATGAGTTTTAGTATGCAATGCAGACAGACGTGCTGCAAATATCTTTGCACTACTGGGGCAATACAGCAGTCCAACAGCCACGTTTAGGATGCCACTAAGTTCACTCAGTGTTTGCTAGTATAATGGCTTAGTAACAATGAGTTTGAGTGTGCAATGCAGGCAGACGTGCTGCAAATAACTTTGCACTAGTGGGACTATACAGAAGTCCAATAGCCACGTTTAGGATGCCACTAAGTTCACTCAGTGTTAGCTAGTATAATGGCTTAGTAACAATGAGTTTTAGTATGCAATACAGACAGACGTGCTGCAAATATCTTTGCACTAGTGGGACTATACAGAAGTCCAATAGCCACGTTTAGGATGCCACTAAGTTCACTCAGTGTTTGCTAGTATAATGGCTTAGTAACAATGAGTTTGAGTGTGCAATGCAGGCAGACGTGCTGCAAATATCTTTGCACTAGTGGGACTATACAGAAGTCCAATAGCCACGTTTAGGATGCCACTAAGTTCACTCAGTGTTTGCTAGTATAATGGCTTAGTAACAATGAGTTTGAGTGTGCAATGCAGGCAGACGTGCTGCAAATATCTTTGCACTAGTGGGACTATACAGAAGTCCAATAGCCACGTTTAGGATGCCACTAAGTTCACTCAGTGTTTGCTAGTATAATGGCTTAGTAACAATGAGTTTTAGTGTGCAATGCAGGCAGACATGCTGCAAATATCTTTGCACTAGTGGGACTATACAGAAGTCCAATAGCCACGTTTAGGATGCCCTTAAGTTCACTCAGTGTTTGCTAGTATAATGGCTTAGTAACAATGAGTTTGAGTGTGCAATGCAGGCAGACGTGCTGCAAATATCTTTGCACTACTGGAGCAATACAGCAGTCCAACAGCCACGTTTAGTATGCCACTAAGTTCACTCAGTGTTTGCTAGTATAATGGCTTAGTAACAATGAGTTTGAGTGTGCAATGCAGGCAGACGTGCTGCAAATATCTTTGCACTGGTGGGACTATACAGAAGTCCAATAGCCACGTTTAGGATGCCACTAAGTTCACTCAGTGTTTGCTCGTATAATGGCTTAGTAACAGTGAGTTGGAGTGTGCAATGCAGGCAGACGTGCTGCAAATATCTTTGCACTAGTGGGACTATACAGAAGTCCAATAGCCACGTTTAGGATGCCACTAAGTTCACTCAGTGTTTGCTAGTATAATGGCTTAGTAACAATGAGTTTGAGTGTGCAATGCAGGCAGACGTGCTGCAAATATCTTTGCACTAGTGTGACTATACAGAAGTCCAATAGCCACGTTTAGGATGCCACTAAGTTCACTCAGTGTTTGCTAGTATAATGGCTTAGTAACATTGAGTTTCAGTGTGCAATTTCAGGCAGATGTGCTGCAAATATCTTTGCACTACTGGGGCAATACAGCAGTCCAACAGCCATGTTTAGGATGCCACTAAGTTCACTCAGTGTTTGCTAGTATAATGGCTTAGTAACAATGAGTTTGAGTGTGCAATGCAGGCAGACGTGCTGCAAATATCTTTGCACTAGTGGGACTATACAGAAGTCCAATAGCCACGTTTAGGAAGCCAATAAGTTCACTCAGTGTTTGCTAGTATAATGGCTTAGTAACAATGAGTTTGAGTGTGCAATGCAGGCAGACGTGCTGCAAATATCTTTGCACTAGTGGGACTATACAGAAGTCCAATAGCCACATTTAGGATGACACTAAGTTCACTCAGTGTTTGCTAGTATTATGGCTTAGTCACAATGAGTTTGAGCGTGCAATGCAGGCAGATGTGCTGCAAATATCTTTGCACTAGTGGGACAATACAGAAGTCCAACAGCCACTTTTATGATGCCACTAAGTTCACTCAGTGTTTGCTAGTATAATGGCTTAGTAAAATTGAGTTTGAGTGTGCAATGCAGGCAGACGTGCTGCAAATATCTTTGCACTAGTGGGACAATACAGAAGTCCATCAGCCACGTTTAGGATGCCACTAAGTTCACTCAGTGTTTGCTAGTATAATGGCTTAGTAACAATGAGTTGGAGTGTGCAATGCAGGCAGACGTGCTGCAAATATCTTTGCACTAGTGGGACTATACAGTAGTCCAATAGCCATGTTTAGGATGCCATTAAGTTCACTCAGTGTTTGCTAGTATAATGGCTTAGTAACAATAAGTTTTAGTGTGCAATGCAGGCAGACGTGCTGCAAATTTCTTTGCACTAGTGGGACTATACAGAAGTCCAATAGCCATGTTTAGGATGCCACTAAGTTCACTCAGTGTTTGCTAGTATAATGGCTTAGTAACAATGAGTTTGAGTGTGCAATGCAGAAAAACGTGCTGCAAATATCTTTGCACTAGTGGGACAATACAGAAGTCCAATAGCCACTTTTATGATGCCACTAAGTTCACTCAGTGTTTGCTAGTATAATGGCTTAGTAACAATGAGTTTGAGTGTGCAATGCAGGCAGACGTGCTGCAAATATCTTTGCACTAGTGGGACTATACAGAAGTCCAATAGCCACGTTTAGGATGCCACTAAGTTCACTCAGTGTTTGCTAGTATAATGGCTTAGTAACAATGAGTTTGAGTGTGCAATGCAGGCAGACGTGCTGCAAATATCTTTGCACTAGTGGGACTATACAGAAGTCCAATAGCCACGTTTAGTATGCCACTAAGTTCACTCAGTGTTTGCTAGTATAAGGGCTTAGTAAAAATGAGTTTGAGTGTGCAATGCAGGCAGACGTGCTGCAAATATCTTTGCACTAGTGGGACTATACAGACGTCCAATAGCCACGTTTAGGAAGCCAATAAGTTCACTCAGTGTTTGCTAGTGTAATGGCTTAGTAACAATTAGTTGGAGTGTGCAATGCAGGCAGACGTGCTGCAAATATCTTTGCACTAGTGGGACTATACAGAAGTCCAATAGCCACGTTTAGGATGCCACTAAGTTCACTCAGTGTTTGCTAGTATAATGGCTTAGTCACAATGAGTTTGAGTGTGCAATGTAGGCAGACGTGCTGCAAATATCTTTGCACTAGGGGGACAATACAGAAGTTCAACAGCCACTTTTATGATGCCACTAAGTTCACTCAGTGTTTGCTAGTATAATGGCTTAGTAAAATTGAGTTTGAGTGTGCAATGCAGGCAGACATGCTGCAAATATCTTTGCACTAGTGGGACAATACAGAAGTCCAACAGCCACGTTTAGGATGCCACTAAGTTCACTCAGTGTTTGCTAGTATAATGGCTTAGTAACAATGAGTTGGAGTGTGCAATGCAGGCAGACGTGCTGCAAATATCTTTGCACTAGTGGGACTATACAGAAGTCCAATAGCCACGTTAAGGATGCCATTAAGTTCACTCAGTGTTTGCTAGTATAATGGCTTAGTAACAATGAGTTTTAGTGTGCAATGCAGGCAGACGTACTGCAAATATCTTTGCACTAGTGGGACTATACAGAAGTCCAATAGCCATGTTTAGGATGCCACTAAGTTCACTCATTGTTTGCTAGTATAATGGCTTAGTAACAATGAGTTTGAGTGTGCAATGCAGGCAGACGTGCTGCAAATATCTTTGCACTAGTGGGACTATACAGAAGTCCAATAGCCACGTTTAGGATGCCACTAAGTTCACTCAGTGTTTGCTAGTATAATGGCTTAGTAACAATGAGTTTTATTGTGCAATGCAGGCAGACGTGCTGCAAATATCTTTGCACTAGTGGGACTATACAGAAGTCCAATAGCCACGTTTAGGATGCCACTAAGTTCACTCAGTGTTTGCTAGTATAATGGCTTAGTAACAATGAGTTTGAGTGTGCAATGCAGGCAGACGTGCTGCAAATATCTTTGCACTAGTGGGACTATACAGAAGTCCAACAGCCACTTTTAGGATGCCACTAAGTTCACTCAGTGTTTGCTAGTATAATGGCTTAGTAACAATGAGTTTTAGTGTGCAATGCAGGCAGACGTGCTGCAAATATCTTTGCACTACTGGGGCAATACAGCAGTCCAACAGCCACGTTTAGGATGCCACTAAGTTCACTCAGTGTTTGCTAGTATAATGGCTTAGTAACAATGAGTTTGAGTGTGCAATGCAGGCAGACGTGCTGCAAATATCTTTGCACTAGTGGGACTATACAGAAGTCCAATAGCCACATTTAGGATGCCACTAAGTTTACACAGTGTTTGCTAGTATAATGGCTTAGTAAAAATGAGTTGGAGTGTGCAATGCAGGCAGACGTGCTGCAAATATCTTTGCACTAATGGGACTATACAGAAGTCCAATAGCCACGTTTAGGATGCCACTAAGTTCACTCAGTGTTTGCTAGTATAATGGCTTAGTAACAATGAGTTTTAGTGTGCAATTTCAGGCAGATGTGCTGCAAATATCTTTGCACTACTGGGGCAATACAGCAGTCCAACAGCCATGTTTAGGATGCCACTAAGTTCACTCAGTGTTTGCTAGTATAATGGCTTAGTAACAATGATTTTGAGTGTGCAATGCAGGCAGATGTGCTGCAAATATCTTTGAACTAGTGGGACTATACAGAAGTCCAATACCCACGTTTAGGATGCCACTAAGTTCACTCAGTGTTTGCTAGTATAATGGCTTAGTAACAATGAGTTTGAGTGTGCAATGCAGGCAGACGTGCTGCAAATATCTTTGCACTAGTGGGACTATACAGAAGTCCAATAGCCACATTTAGGATGACACTAAGTTCACTCAGTGTTTGCTAGTATTATGGCTTAGTCACAATGAGTTTGAGCGTGCAATGCAGGCAGATGTGCTGCAAATATCTTTGCACTAGTGGGACAATACAGAAGTCCAACAGCCACTTTTATGATGCCACTAAGTTCACTCAGTGTTTGCTAGTATAATGGCTTAGTAAAATTGAGTTTGAGTGTGCAATGCAGGCAGACGTGCTGCAAATATCTTTGCACTAGTGGGACAATACAGAAGTCCATCAGCCACGTTTAGGATGCCACTAAGTTCACTCAGTGTTTGCTAGTATAATGGCTTAGTAACAATGAGTTGGAGTGTGCAATGCAGGCAGACGTGCTGCAAATATCTTTGCACTAGTGGGACTATACAGTAGTCCAATAGCCATGTTTAGGATGCCATTAAGTTCACTCAGTGTTTGCTAGTATAATGGCTTAGTAACAATAAGTTTTAGTGTGCAATGCAGGCAGACGTGCTGCAAATTTCTTTGCACTAGTGGGACTATACAGAAGTCCAATAGCCATGTTTAGGATGCCACTAAGTTCACTCAGTGTTTGCTAGTATAATGGCTTAGTAACAATGAGTTTGAGTGTGCAATGCAGAAAAACGTGCTGCAAATATCTTTGCACTAGTGGGACAATACAGAAGTCCAATAGCCACTTTTATGATGCCACTAAGTTCACTCAGTGTTTGCTAGTATAATGGCTTAGTAACAATGAGTTTGAGTGTGCAATGCAGGCAGACGTGCTGCAAATATCTTTGCACTAGTGGGACTATACAGAAGTCCAATAGCCACGTTTAGGTTGCCACTAAGTTCACTCAGTGTTTGCTAGTATAATGGCTTAGTAACAATGAGTTTGAGTGTGCAATGCAGGCAGACGTGCTGCAAATATCTTTGCACTAGTGGGACTATACAGAAGTCCAATAGCCACGTTTAGTATGCCACTAAGTTCACTCAGTGTTTGCTAGTATAAGGGCTTAGTAAAAATGAGTTTGAGTGTGCAATGCAGGCAGACGTGCTGCAAATATCTTTGCACTAGTGGGACTATACAGAAGTCCAATAGCCACGTTTAGGAAGCCAATAAGTTCACTCAGTGTTTGCTAGTGTAATGGCTTAGTAACAATTAGTTGGAGTGTGCAATGCAGGCAGACGTGCTGCAAATATCTTTGCACTAGTGGGACTATACAGAAGTCCAATAGCCACGTTTAGGATGCCACTAAGTTCACTCAGTGTTTGCTAGTATAATGGCTTAGTCACAATGAGTTTGAGTGTGCAATGTAGGCAGACGTGCTGCAAATATCTTTGCACTAGGGGGACAATACAGAAGTTCAACAGCCACTTTTATGATGCCACTAAGTTCACTCAGTGTTTGCTAGTATAATGGCTTAGTAAAATTGAGTTTGAGTGTGCAATGCAGGCAGACATGCTGCAAATATCTTTGCACTAGTGGGACAATACAGAAGTCCAACAGCCACGTTTAGGATGCCACTAAGTTCACTCAGTGTTTGCTAGTATAATGGCTTAGTAACAATGAGTTGGAGTGTGCAATGCAGGCAGACGTGCTGCAAATATCTTTGCACTAGTGGGACTATACAGAAGTCCAATAGCCACGTTAAGGATGCCATTAAGTTCACTCAGTGTTTGCTAGTATAATGGCTTAGTAACAATGAGTTTTAGTGTGCAATGCAGGCAGACGTACTGCAAATATCTTTGCACTAGTGGGACTATACAGAAGTCCAATAGCCATGTTTAGGATGCCACTAAGTTCACTCATTGTTTGCTAGTATAATGGCTTAGTAACAATGAGTTTGAGTGTGCAATGCAGGCAGACGTGCTGCAAATATCTTTGCACTAGTGGGACTATACAGAAGTCCAATAGCCACGTTTAGGATGCCACTAAGTTCACTCAGTGTTTGCTAGTATAATGGCTTAGTAACAATGAGTTTTATTGTGCAATGCAGGCAGACGTGCTGCAAATATCTTTGCACTAGTGGGACTATACAGAAGTCCAACAGCCACGTTTAGGATGCCACTAAGTTCACTCAGTGTTTGCTAGTATAATGGCTTAGTAACAATGATTTTGAGTGTGCAATGCAGGCAGATGTGCTGCAAATATCTTTGAACTAGTGGGACTATACAGAAGTCCAATAGCCACGTTTAGGATGCCACTAAGTTCACTCAGTGTTTGCTAGTATAATGGCTTAGTAACAATGAGTTTGAGTGTGCAATGCAGGCAGACGTGCTGCATATATCTTTGCACTAGTGGGACTATACAGAAGTCCAATAGCCAAGTTTAGGATGACACTAAGTTCACTCAGTGTTTGCTAGTATATTGGCTTAGTCACAATGAGTTTGAGTGTGAAATGCAGGCAGACGTGCTGCAAATATCTTTGCACTAGTGGGACAATACAGAAGTCCAACAGCCACTTTTATGATGCCACTAAGTTCACTCAGTGTTTGCTAGTATAATGGCTTAGTAAAATTGAGTTTGAGTGTGCAATGCAGGCAGACGTGCTGCATTATCTTTGCACTAGTGGGACAATACAGAAGTCCAACAGCCACGTTTAGGATGCCACTAAGTTCACTCAGTGTTTGCTAGTATAATGGCTTAGTAACAATGAGTTAGAGTGTGCAATGCAGGCAGACGTGCTGCAAATATCTTTGCACTAGTGGGACTATACAGAAGTCCAATAGCCACGTTTAGGATGCCACTAAGTTCACTCAGTGTTTGCTAGTATAATGGCTTAGTAACAATGAGTTTGAGTGTGCAATGCAGGCAGACGTGCTGCAAATATCTTTGCACTAGTGGGACTATACAGAAGTCCAACAGCCACTTTTAGGATGCCACTAAGTTCACTCAGTGTTTGCTAGTATAATGGCTTAGTAACAATGAGTTTTAGTGTGCAATGCAGGCAGACGTGCTGCAAATATCTTTGCACTACTGGGGCAATACAGCAGTCCAACAGCCACGTTTAGGATGCCACTAAGTTCACTCAGTGTTTGCTAGTATAATGGCTTAGTAACAATGAGTTTGAGTGTGCAATGCAGGCAGACGTGCTGCAAATATCTTTGCACTAGTGGGACTATACAGAAGTCCAATAGCCACATTTAGGATGCCACTAAGTTTACACAGTGTTTGCTAGTATAATGGCTTAGTAAAAATGAGTTGGAGTGTGCAATGCAGGCAGACGTGCTGCAAATATCTTTGCACTAATGGGACTATACAGAAGTCCAATAGCCACGTTTAGGATGCCACTAAGTTCACTCAGTGTTTGCTAGTATAATGGCTTAGTAACAATGAGTTTTAGTGTGCAATTTCAGGCAGATGTGCTGCAAATATCTTTGCACTACTGGGGCAATACAGCAGTCCAACAGCCACGTTTAGGATGCCACTAAGTTCACTCAGTGTTTGCTAGTATAATGGCTTAGTAACAATGATTTTGAGTGTGCAATGCAGGCAGATGTGCTGCAAATATCTTTGAACTAGTGGGACTATACAGAAGTCCAATACCCACGTTTAGGATGCCACTAAGTTCACTCAGTGTTTGCTAGTATAATGGCTTAGTAACAATGAGTTTGAGTGTGCAATGCAGGCAGACGTGCTGCAAATATCTTTGCACTAGTGGGACTATACAGAAGTCCAATAGCCACATTTAGGATGACACTAAGTTCACTCAGTGTTTGCTAGTATTATGGCTTAGTCACAATGAGTTTGAGCGTGCAATGCAGGCAGATGTGCTGCAAATATCTTTGCACTAGTGGGACAATACAGAAGTCCAACAGCCACTTTTATGATGCCACTAAGTTCACTCAGTGTTTGCTAGTATAATGGCTTAGTAAAATTGAGTTTGAGTGTGCAATGCAGGCAGACGTGCTGCAAATATCTTTGCACTAGTGGGACAATACAGAAGTACATCAGCCACGTTTAGGATGCCACTAAGTTCACTCAGTGTTTGCTAGTATAATGGCTTAGTAACAATGAGTTGGAGTGTGCAATGCAGGCAGACGTGCTGCAAATATCTTTGCACTAGTGGGACTATACAGTAGTCCAATAGCCATGTTTAGGATGCCATTAAGTTCACTCAGTGTTTGCTAGTATAATGGCTTAGTAACAATAAGTTTTAGTGTGCAATGCAGGCAGACGTGCTGCAAATTTCTTTGCACTAGTGGGACTATACAGAAGTCCAATAGCCATGTTTAGGATGCCACTAAGTTCACTCAGTGTTTGCTAGTATAATGGCTTAGTAACAATGAGTTTGAGTGTGCAATGCAGAAAAACGTGCTGCAAATATCTTTGCACTAGTGGGACAATACAGAAGTCCAATAGCCACTTTTATGATGCCACTAAGTTCACTCAGTGTTTGCTAGTATAATGGCTTAGTAACAATGAGTTTGAGTGTGCAATGCAGGCAGACGTGCTGCAAATATCTTTGCACTAGTGGGACTATACAGAAGTCCAATAGCCACGTTTAGGATGCCACTAAGTTCACTCAGTGTTTGCTAGTATAATGGCTTAGTAACAATGAGTTTGAGTGTGCAATGCAGGCAGACGTGCTGCAAATATCTTTGCACTAGTGGGACTATACAGAAGTCCAATAGCCACGTTTAGTATGCCACTAAGTTCACTCAGTGTTTGCTAGTATAAGGGCTTAGTAAAAATGAGTTTGAGTGTGCAATGCAGGCAGACGTGCTGCAAATATCTTTGCACTAGTGGGACTATACAGAAGTCCAATAGCCACGTTTAGGAAGCCAATAAGTTCACTCAGTGTTTGCTAGTGTAATGGCTTAGTAACAATTAGTTGGAGTGTGCAATGCAGGCAGACGTGCTGCAAATATCTTTGCACTAGTGGGACTATACAGAAGTCCAATAGCCACGTTTAGGATGCCACTAAGTTCACTCAGTGTTTGCTAGTATAATGGCTTAGTCACAATGAGTTTGAGTGTGCAATGTAGGCAGACGTGCTGCAAATATCTTTGCACTAGGGGGACAATACAGAAGTTCAACAGCCACTTTTATGATGCCACTAAGTTCACTCAGTGTTTGCTAGTATAATGGCTTAGTAAAATTGAGTTTGAGTGTGCAATGCAGGCAGACATGCTGCAAATATCTTTGCACTAGTGGGACAATACAGAAGTCCAACAGCCACGTTTAGGATGCCACTAAGTTCACTCAGTGTTTGCTAGTATAATGGCTTAGTAACAATGAGTTGGAGTGTGCAATGCAGGCAGACGTGCTGCAAATATCTTTGCACTAGTGGGACTATACAGAAGTCCAATAGCCACGTTAAGGATGCCATTAAGTTCACTCAGTGTTTGCTAGTATAATGGCTTAGTAACAATGAGTTTTAGTGTGCAATGCAGGCAGACGTACTGCAAATATCTTTGCACTAGTGGGACTATACAGAAGTCCAATAGCCATGTTTAGGATGCCACTAAGTTCACTCATTGTTTGCTAGTATAATGGCTTAGTAACAATGAGTTTGAGTGTGCAATGCAGGCAGACGTGCTGCAAATATCTTTGCACTAGTGGGACTATACAGAAGTCCAATAGCCACGTTTAGGATGCCACTAAGTTCACTCAGTGTTTGCTAGTATAATGGCTTAGTAACAATAAGTTTTATTTTGCAATGCAGGCAGACGTGCTGCAAATATCTTTGCACTAGTGGGACTATACAGAAGTCCAATAGCCACGTTTAGGATGCCACTAAGTTCACTCAGTGTTTGCTAGTATAATGGCTTAGTAACAATGAGTTTGAGTGTGCAATGCAGGCAGACGTGCTGCAAATATCTTTGCACTAGTGGGACTATACAGAAGTCCAACAGCCACTTTTAGGATGCCACTAAGTTCACTCAGTGTTTGCTAGTATAATGGCTTAGTAACAATGAGTTTTAGTGTGCAATGCAGGCAGACGTGCTGCAAATATCTTTGCACTACTGGGGCAATACAGCAGTCCAACAGCCACGTTTAGGATGCCACTAAGTTCACTCAGTGTTTGCTAGTATAATGGCTTAGTAACAATGAGTTTGAGTGTGCAATGCAGGCAGACGTGCTGCAAATATCTTTGCACTAGTGGGACTATACAGAAGTCCAATAGCCACATTTAGGATGCCACTAAGTTTACACAGTGTTTGCTAGTATAATGGCTTAGTAAAAATGAGTTGGAGTGTGCAATGCAGGCAGACGTGCTGCAAATATCTTTGCACTAATGGGACTATACAGAAGTCCAATAGCCACGTTTAGGATGCCACTAAGTTCACTCAGTGTTTGCTAGTATAATGGCTTAGTAACAATGAGTTTTAGTGTGCAATTTCAGGCAGATGTGCTGCAAATATCTTTGCACTACTGGGGCAATACAGCAGTCCAACAGCCACGTTTAGGATGCCACTAAGTTCACTCAGTGTTTGCTAGTATAATGGCTTAGTAACAATGATTTTGAGTGTGCAATGCAGGCAGATGTGCTGCAAATATCTTTGAACTAGTGGGACTATACAGAAGTCCAATAGCCACGTTTAGGATGCCACTAAGTTCACTCAGTGTTTGCTAGTATAATGGCTTAGTAACAATGAGTTTGAGTGTGCAATGCAGGCAGACGTGCTGCATATATCTTTGCACTAGTGGGACTATACAGAAGTCCAATAGCCAAGTTTAGGATGACACTAAGTTCACTCAGTGTTTGCTAGTATATTGGCTTAGTCACAATGAGTTTGAGTGTGAAATGCAGGCAGACGTGCTGCAAATATCTTTGCACTAGTGGGACAATACAGAAGTCCAACAGCCACATTTATGATGCCACTAAGTTCACTCAGTGTTTGCTAGTATAATGGCTTAGTAAAATTGAGTTTGAGTGTGCAATGCAGGCAGACGTGCTGCATTATCTTTGCACTAGTGGGACAATACAGAAGTCCAACAGCCACGTTTAGGATGCCACTAAGTTCACTCAGTGTTTGCTAGTATAATGGCTTAGTAACAATGAGTTAGAGTGTGCAATGCAGGCAGACGTGCTGCAAATATCTTTGCACTAGTGGGACTATACAGAAGTCCAATAGCCACGTTTAGGATGCCACTAAGTTCACTCAGTGTTTGCTAGTATAATGGCTTAGTAAAAATGAGTTGGAGGATGCAATGCAGGCAGACGTGCTGCAAATATCTTTGCACTAGTGGGACTATACAGAAGTCCAATAGCCACGTTTAGGATGCCACTAAGTTCACTCAGTGTTTGCTAGTATAATGGCTTAGTAACAATGAGTTGGAGTGTGCAATGCAGGCAGATGTGCTGCAAATATCTTTGCACTAGTGGGACTATACAGAAGTCCAATAGCCACGTTTAGGATGCCACTAAGTTCACTCAGTGTTTGCTAGTATAATGGCTTAGTAACAATGAGTTTGAGTGTGCAATGCAGGCAGACGTGCTGCAAATATCTTTGCACTAGTGGGACTATACAGAAGTCCAATAGCCACGTTTAGGATGCCACTAAGTTCACTCAGTGTTTGCTAGTATAATGGCTTAGTAACAATGAGTTGGAGTGTGCAATGCAGGCAGACGTGCTGCAAATACCTTTGCACAAGTAGGACTATACAGAAGTCCAATAGCCACGTTTACGATGCCACTAAGTTCACTCAGTGTTTGCTAGTATAATGGCTTAGTAACAATGAGTTTGAGTGTGCAATGCAGGCAGACGTGCTGCAAATATCTTTGCACTAGTGGGACTATACAGAAGTCTAATAGCCACGTTTAGGATGCCACTAAGTTCACTCAGTGTTTGCTAGTATAATGGCTTAGTAACAATGAGTTTGAGTGTGCAATGCAGGCAGACGTGCTGCAAATATCTTTGCACTAGTGGGACTATACAGAAGTCCAATAGCCACGTTTAGGATGCCACTAAGTTCACTCAGTGTTTTCTAGTATAATGGCTTAGGAACAATGAGTTTGAGTGTGCAATGCAGGCAGACGTGCTGCAAATATCTTTGCACTAGTGGGACTATACAGAAGTCCAATAGCCACGTTTAGGATGCCACTAAGTTCACTCAGTGTTTGCTAGTATAATGGCTTAGTAACAATGAGTTTGAGTGTGCAATGCAGGCAGACGTGCTGCAAATATCTTTGCACTAGTGGGGCAATACAGCAGTCCAACAGCCACGTTTAGGATGCCACTAAGTTCACTCAGTGTTTGCTAGCATAATGGCTTAGAAACAATGAGTTTGAGTGTGCAATGCAGGCAGACGTGCTGCAAATATCTTTGCACTAGTGGGACTATACAGAAGTCCAATAGCCACGTTTAGGATGCCACTAAGTTCACTCAGTGTTTGCTAGTATAATGGCTTAGTAACAATGAGTTGCAGAGTGCAATGCAGGCAGACGTGCTGCAAATATCTTTGCACTAGTGGGACTATACAGAAGTCCAACAGCCACGTTTAGGATGCCACTAAGTTCACTCAGTGTTTGCTAGTATAATGGCTTAGTAACAATGAGTTAGAGTGTGCAATGCAGGCAGACGTGCTGCAAATATCTTTGCACTAGTGGGACTATACAGAAGTCTAATAGCCACGTTTAGGATGCCACTAAGTTCACTCAGTGTTTGCTAGTATAATGGCTTAGTAACAATGAGTTTGAGTGTGCAATGCAGGCAGACGTGCTGCAAATATCTTTGCACTAGTGGGACTATACAGAAGTCCAATAGCCACTTTTAGGATGCCACTAAGTTCACTCAGTGTTTGCTAGTATAATGGCTTAGTAACAATGAGTTTTAGTGTGCAATGCAGGCAGACGTGCTGCAAATATATTTGCACTACTGGGGCAATACAGCAGTCCAACAGCCACGTTTAGGATGCCACTAAGTTCACTCAGTGTTTGCTAGTATAATGGCTTAGTAACAATGAGTTTGAGTGTGCAATGCAGGCAGACGTGCTGCAAATATCTTTGCACTAGTGGGACTATACAGAAGTCCAATAGCCACGTTTAGGATGCCACTAAGTTCACTCAGTGTTTGCTAGTATAATGGCTTAGTAACAATGAGTTGGAGTGTGCAATGCAGGCAGACGTGCTGCAAATATCTTTGCACTAGTGGGACTATACAGAAGTCCAATAGCCACGTTTAGGATGCCACTAAGTTCACTCAGTGTTTGCTAGTATAATGGCTTAGTAACAATGAGTTTTAGTTTGCAATTTCAGGCAGATGTGCTGCAAATATCTTTGCACTACTGGGGCAATACAGCAGTCCAACTGCCACGTTTAGGATGCCACTAAGTTCACTCAGTGTTTGCTAGTATAATGGCTTAGTAACAATGAGTTTGAGTGTGCAATGCAGGCAGACGTGCTGCAAATATCTTTGCATTAGTGGGACTATACAGAAGTCCAATAGCCACGTTTACGATGCCACTAAGTTCACTCAGTGTTTGCTAGTATAATGGCTTAGTAACAATGAGTTGGAGTGTGCAATGCAGGCAGACGTGCTGCAAATATCTTTGCACTAGTGGGACTATACAGAAGTCCAATAGCCACGTTTAGGATGCCACTAAGTTCACTCAGTGTTTGCTAGTATAATGGCTTAGTAACAATGAGTTGGAGTGTGCAATGCAGGCAGACGTGCTGCAAATATCTTTGCACTAGTAGGACTATACAGAAGTCCAATAGCCACGTTTACGATGCCACTGAGTTCTCTCAGTGTTTGCTAGTATAATGGCTTAGTAACAATGAGTTTGAGTGTGCAATGCAGGCAGACGTGCTGCAAATATCTTTGCACTAGTGGGACAATACAGAAGTCCAACAGCCACTTTTATGATGCCACTAAGTTCACTCAGTGTTTGCTAGTATAATGGCTTAGTAACAATGAGTTTGAGTGTGCAATGCAGGCAGACGTGCTGCAAATATCTTTGCACTAGTGGGACTATACAGAAGTCCAATAGCCACGTTTAGGATGCCACTAAGTTCACTCAGTGTTTGCTAGTATAATGGCTTAGGAACAATGAGTTTGAGTGTGCAATGCAGGCAGACGTGCTGCAAATATCTTTGCACTAGTGGGACTATACAGAAGTCCAATAGCCACATTTAGGATGCCACTAAGTTCACTCAGTGTTTGCTAGTATAATGGCTTAGTAACAATGAGTTGCAGAGTGCAATGCAGGCAGACGTGCTGCAAAGATCTATGCACTAGTGGGACTATACAGAAGTCCAATAGCCACGTTTAGGATGCCACTAAGTTCACTCAGTGTTTGCTAGTATATTGGCTTAGTAACAATGAGTTGCAGAGTGCAATGCAGGCAGACGTGCTGCAAAGATCTATGCACTAGTGGGACTATACAGAAGTCCAATAGCCACGTTTAGGATGCCACTAAGTTCACTCAGTGTTTGCTAGTATAATGGCTTAGTAACAATGAGTTGGAGTGTGCAATGCAGGCAGACGTGCTGCAAATATCTTTGCACTAGTGGGACTATACAGAAGTCCAATAGCCACGTTTAGGATGCCACTAAGTTCACTCAGTGTTTGCTAGTATAATGGCTTAGTAACAATGAGTTTGAGTGTGCAATGCAGGCAGACGTGCTGCAAATATCTTTGCACTAGTGGGACTATACAAAAGTCCAATAGCCACGTTTAGGATGCCACTAAGTTCACTCAGTGTTTGCTAGTATAATGGCTTAGTAACAATGAGTTTGAGTATGCAATGCAGGCAGACGTGCTGCAAATATCTTTGCACTAGTGGGACTATACAGAAGTCCAATAGCCACGTTTAGGATGCCACTAAGTTCACTCAGTGTTTGCTAGTATAATGGCTTAGTAACAATGAGTTGGAGTGTGCAATGCAGGCAGACGTGCTGCAAATATCTTTGCACTAGTGGGACTATACAGAAGTCCAATAGCCACGTTTAGGATGCCACTAAGTTCACTCAGTGTTTGCTAGTATAATGGCTTAGTAACAATGAGTTTTAGTGTGCAATTTCAGGCAGATGTGCTGCAAATATCTTTGCACTACTGGGGCAATACAGCAGTCCAACTGCCACGTTTAGGATGCCACTAAGTTCACTCAGTGTTTGCTAGTATAATGGCTTAGTAACAATGAGTTTGAGTGTGCAATGCAGGAAGACGTGCTGCAAATATCTTTGCATTAGTGGGACTATACAGAAGTCCAATAGCCACGTCTAGGATGCCACTAAGTTCACTCAGTGTTTGCTAGTATAATGGCTTAGTAACATTGAGTTGGAGTGTGCAATGCAGGCAGACGTGCTGCAAATATCTTTGCACTAGTGGGACTATACAGAAGTCCAATAGCCACGTTTAGGATGCCACTAAGTTCACTCAGTGTTTGCTAGTATAATGTATTAGTAACAATGAGTTGGAGTGTGCAATGCAGGCAGACATGCTGCAAATATCTCTGCACTAGTGGGACTATACAGAAGTCTAATAGCCACGTTTAGGATGCCACTAAGTTCACTCAGTGTTTGCTAGTATAATGGCTTAGTAACAATGAGTTTGAGTGTGCAATGCAGGCAGACGTGCTGCAAACATCTTTGCACTAGTGGGACTATACAAAAGTCCAATAGCCACGTTTAGGATGCCACTAAGTTCACTCAGTGTTTGCTAGTATAATGGCTTAGTAACAATGAGTTGGAGTGTGCAATGCAGGCAGACGTGCTGCAAATATCTTTGCACTAGTGGGACTATACAGAAGTCCAACAGCCACGTTTAGGATGCCACTAAGTTCACTCAGTGTTTGCTTGTATAATGGCTTAGTAACAATGAGTTGGAGTGTGCAATGCAGGCAGACGTGCTGCAAATATCTTTGCACTAGTGGGGCAATACAGCAGTCCAACAGCCACGTTTAGGATGCCACTAAGTTCACTTAGTTTTTGCTAGTATAATGGCTTAGTAACAATGAGTTTGAGTGTGCAATGCAGGCAGACGTGCTGCAAATATCTTTTCAAAAGTGGGACTATACAGAAGTCCAATAGCCATGTTTAGGATGCCACTAAGTTCACTCAGTGTTTGCTAGTATAATGGCTTAGTAACAATGAGTTTTAGTGTGCAATGCAGGCAGACGTGCTGTAAATATCTTTGCACTACTGGGGCAATACAGCAGTCCAACAGCCACGATTAGGATGCCACTAAGTTCACTTAGTGTTTGCTTGTATAATGGCTTAGTAACAATGAGTTGGAGTGTGCAATGCAGGCAGACGTGCTGCAAATATCTTTGCACTAGTGGGACTATACAGAAGTCCAATAGCCACGTTTAGGATGCCACTAAGTTCACTCAGTGTTTGCTAGTATAATGGCTTAGTAACAATGAGTTAGAGTGTGCAATGCAGGCAGACGTGCTGCAAATATCTTTGCACTAGTGGGACTATACAGAAGTCCAATAGCCACGTTTAGGATGCCACTAAGTTCACTCAGTGTTTGCTAGTATAATGGCTTAGTAACAATGAGTTGGAGGGTGCAATGCAGGCAGACGTGCTGCAAATATCTTTGCACTAGTGGGACTATACAGAAGTCCAATAGCCACGTTTAGGATGCCACTAAGTTCACTCAGTGTTTGCTAGTATAATGGCTTAGTAACAATGAGTTGGAGTGTGCAATGCAGGCAGATGTGCTGCAAATATCTTTGCACTAGTGGGACTATACAGAAGTCCAATAGCCACGTTTAGGATGCCACTAAGTTCACTCAGTGTTTGCTAGTATAATGGCTTAGTAACAATGAGTTTGAGTGTGCAATGCAGGCAGACGTGCTGCAAATATCTTTGCACTAGTGGGACTATACAGAAGTCCAATAGCCACGTTTAGGATGCCACTAAGTTCACTCAGTGTTTGCTAGTATAATGGCTTAGTAACAATGAGTTGGAGTGTGCAATGCAGGCAGACGTGCTGCAAATATCTTTGCACTAGTAGGACTATACAGAAGTCCAATAGCCACGTTTACGATGCCACTAAGTTCACTCAGTGTTTGCTAGTATAATGGCTTAGTAACAATGAGTTTGAGTGTGCAATGCAGGCAGACGTGCTGCAAATATCTTTGCACTAGTGGGACAATACAGAAGTCCAACAGCCACTTTTATGATGCCACTAAGTTCACTCAGTGTTTGCTAGTATAATGGCTTAGTAACAATGAGTTTGAGTGTGCAATGCAGGCAGACGTGCTGCAAATATCTTTGCACTAGTGGGACTATACAGAAGTCCAATAGCCACGTTTAGCATGCCACTAAGTTCACTCAGTGTTTGCTAGTATAATGGCTTAGGAACAATGAGTTTGAGTGTGCAATGCAGGCAGACGTGCTGCAAATATCTTTGCACTAGTGGGACTATACAGAAGTCCAATAGCCACGTTTAGGATGCCACTAAGTTCACTCAGTGTTTGCTAGTATAATGGCTTAGTAACAATGAGTTTGAGTGTGCAATGCAGGCAGACGTGCTGCAAATATTTTTGCACTAGTGGGGCAATACAGCAGTCCAACAGCCACGTTTAGGATGCCACTAAGTTCACTCAGTGTTTGCTAGCATAATGGCTTAGTAACAATGAGTTTGAGTGTGCAATGCAGGCAGACGTGCTGCAAATATCTTTGCACTAGTGGGACTATACAGAAGTCCAATAGCCACATTTAGGATGCCACTAAGTTCACTCAGTGTTTGCTAGTATAATGGCTTAGTAACAGTGAGTTGCAGAGTGCAATGCAGGCAGACGTGCTGCAAATATCTTTGCACTAGTGGGACTATACAGAAGTCCAATAGCCATGTTTAGGATGCCACTAAGTTCACACAGTGTTTGCTAGTATAATGGCTTAGTAACAATGAGTTGCAGAGTGCAATGCAGGCAGACGTGCTGCAAAGATCTATGCACTGGTGGGACTATACAGAAGTCCAATAGCCACGTTTAGGATGCCACTAAGTTCACTCAGTGTTTGCTAGTATAATGGCTTAGTAACAATGAGTTGGAGTGTGCAATGCAGGCAGACGTGCTGCAAATATCTTTGCACTAGTGGGACTATACAGAAGTCCAATAGCCACGTTTAGGATGCCACTAAGTTCACTCAATGTTTGCTAGTATAATGGCTTAGTAACAATGAGTTTGAGTGTGCAATGCAGGCAGACGTTCTGCAAATATCTTTGCACTAGTGGGACTATACAAAAGTCCAATAGCCACGTTTAGGATGCCACTAAGTTCACTCAGTGTTTGCTAGTATAATGGCTTAGTAACAATGAGTTTGAGTGTGCAATGCAGGCAGACGTGCTGCAAATATCTTTGCACTAGTGGGACTATACAGAAGTCCAATAGCCACGTTTAGGATACCACTAAGTTCACTCAGTGTTTGCTAGTATAATGGCTTAGTAACAATGAGTTGGAGTGTGCAATGCAGGCAGACGTGCTGCAAATATCTTTGCACTAGTGGGACTATACAGAAGTCCAATAGCCACGTTTAGGATGCCACTAAGTTCACTCAGTGTTTCCTAGTATAATGGCTTAGTAACAAAGAGTTGGAGTGTGCAATGCAGGCAGATGTGCTGCAAATATCTTTGCACTAGTGGGACTATACAGAAGTCCAATAGCCACGTTTAGGATGCCACTAAGTTCACTCAGTGTTTGCTAGTATAATGGCTTAGTAACAATGAGTTTGAGTGTGCAATGCAGGCAGACGTGCTGCAAATATCTTTGCATTAGTGGGACTATACAGAAGTCCAATAGCCACGTCTAGGATGCCACTAAGTTCACTCAGTGTTTGCTAGTGTAATGGCTTAGTAACAATGAGTTGGAGTGTGCAATGCAGGCAGACGTGCTGCAAATATCTTTGCACTAGTGGGACTATACAGAAGTCCAATAGCCACGTTTAGGATGCCACTAAGTTCACTCAGTGTTTGCTAGTATAATGGCTTAGTAACAATGAGTTGGAGTGTGCAATGCAGGCAGACGTGCTGCAAATATCTTTGCACTAGTAGGACTATACAGAAGTCCAATAGCCACGTTTACGATGCCACTAAGTTCACTCAGTGTTTGCTAGTATAATGGTTTAGTAACAATGAGTTTGAGTGTGCAATGCAGGCAGACGTGCTGCAAATATCTTTGCACTAGTGGGACAATACAGCAGTCCAACAGCCACTTTTATGATGCCACTAAGTTCACTCAGTGTTTGCTAGTATAATGGCTTAGTAACAATGAGTTTGAGTGTGCAATGCAGGCAGACGTGCTGCAAATATCTTTGCACTAGTGGGACTATACAGAAGTCCAATAGCCACGTTTAGGATGCCACTAAGTTCACTCAGTGTTTGCTAGTATAATGGCTTAGGAACAATGAGTTTGAGTGTGCAATGCAGGCAGACGTGCTGCAAATATCTTTGCACTAGTGGGACTATACAGAAGTCCAATAGCCACGTTTAGGATGCCACTAAGTTCACTCAGTGTTTGCTAGTATAATGGCTTAGTAACAATGAGTTTGAGTGTGCAATGCAGGCAGACGTGCTGCAAATATCTTTGCACTAGTGGGGCAATACAGCAGTCCAACAGCCACGTTTAGGATGCCACTAAGTTCACTCAGTGTTTGCTAGCATAATGGCTTAGTAACAATGAGTTTGAGTGTGCAATGCAGGCAGACGTGCTGCAAATATCTTTGCACTAGTGGGACTATACAGAAGTCCAATAGCCACGTTTAGGATGCCACTAAGTTCACTCAGTGTTTGCTAGTATAATGGCTTAGTAACAATGAGTTGCAGAGTGCAATGCAGGCAGACGTGCTGCAAAGATCTATGCACTAGTGGGACTATACAGAAGTCCAATAGCCACGTTTAGGATGCCACTAAGTTCACTCAGTGTTTGCTAGTATAATGGCTTAGTAACAATGAGTTGGAGTGTGCAATGCAGGCAGACGTGCTGCAAATATCTTTGCACTAGTGGGACTATACAAAAGTCCAATAGCCACGTTTAGGATATCACTAAGTTCACTCAGTGTTTGCTAGTATAATGGCTTAGTAACAATGAGTTTGAGTATGCAATGCAGGCAGACGTGCTGCAAATATCTTTGCACTAGTGGGACTATACAGAAGTCCAATAGCCACGTTTAGGATGCCACTAAGTTCACTCAGTGTTTGCTAGTATAATGGCTTAGTAACAATGAGTTGGAGTGTGCAATGCAGGCAGACGTGCTGCAAATATCTTTGCACTAGTGGGACTATACAGAAGTCCAATAGCCACGTTTAGGATGCCACTAAGTTCACTCAGTGTTTGCTAGTATAATGGCTTAGTAACAATGAGTTTTAGTGTGCAATTTCAGGCAGATGTGCTGGAAATATCTTTGCACTACTGGGACAATACAGCAGTCCAACTGCCACGTTTAGGATGCCACTAAGTTCACTCAGTGTTTGCTAGTATAATGGCTTAGTAACAATGAGTTTGAGTGTGCAATGCAGGCAGACGTGCTGCAAATATCTTTGCATTAGTGGGACTATACAGAAGTCCAATAGCCACGTCTAGGATGCCACTAAGTTCACTCAGTGTTTGCTAGTATAATGGCTTAGTAACAATGAGTTGGAGTGTGCAATGCAGGCAGACGTGCTGCAAATATCTTTGCACTAGTGGGACTATACAGAAGTCCAATAGCCACGTTTAGGATGCCACTAAGTTCACTCATTCTTTGCTAGTATAATGTCTTAGTAACAATGAGTTGGAGTGTGCAATGCAGGCAGACATGCTGCAAATATCTCTGCACTAGTGGGACTATACAGAAGTCTAATAGCCACGTTTAGGATGCCACTAAGTTCACTCAGTGTTTGCTAGTATAATGGATTAGTAACAATGAGTTTGAGTGTGCAATGCAGGCAGACGTGCTGCAAACATCTTTGCACTAGTGGGACTATACAAAAGTCCAATAGCCACGTTTAGGATGCCACTAAGTTCACTCAGTGTTTGCTAGTATAATGGCTCAGTAACAATGAGTTGGAGTGTGCAATGCAGGCAGACGTGCTGCAAATATCTTTGCACTAGTGGGACTATACAGAAGTCCAATAGCCACGTTTAGGATGCCACTAAGTTCACTCAGTGTTTGCTAGTATAATGGCTTAGTAACAATGAGTTGGAGGGTGCAATGTAGGCAGACGTGCTGCAAATATCTTTGCACTAGTGGGACTATACAGAAGTCCAATATCCACGTTTAGGTTTCCACTAAGTTCACTCAGTGTTTGCTAGTATAATGGCTTAGTAACAATGAGTTTTAGTGTGCAATGCAGGCAGACGTGCTGCAAATATCTTTGCACTAGTGGGACTATACAGAAGTCCAACAGCCACGTTTAGGATGCCACTAAGTTCAATCAGTGTTTGCTTGTATAATGGCTTAGTAACAATGAGTTGGAGTGTGCAATGCAGGCAGACGTGCTGCAAATATCTTTGCACTAGTGGGGCAATACAGCAGTCCAACAGCCACGTTTAGGATGCCACTAAGTTCACTCAGTGTTTGCTAGTATAATGGATTAGTAACAATGAGTTTGAGTGTGCAATGCAGGCAGACGTGCTGCAAACATCTTTGCACTAGTGGGACTATACAAAAGTCCAATAGCCACGTTTAAGATGCCACTAAGTTCACTCAGTGTTTGCTAGTATAATGGCTCAGTAACAATGAGTTGGAGTGTGCAATGCAGGCAGACGTGCTGCAAATATCTTTGCACTAGTGGGACTATACAGAAGTCCAATAGCCACGTTTAGGATGCCACTAAGTTCACTCAGTGTTTGCTAGTATAATGGCTTAGTAACAATGAGTTGGAGGGTGCAATGTAGGCAGACGTGCTGCAAATATCTTTGCACTAGTGGGACTATACAGAAGTCCAATATCCACGTTTAGGTTTCCACTAAG
The DNA here is from genome assembly GCF_048569485.1 of Anomaloglossus baeobatrachus. Taxonomy (NCBI): domain Eukaryota; kingdom Metazoa; phylum Chordata; class Amphibia; order Anura; family Aromobatidae; genus Anomaloglossus; species Anomaloglossus baeobatrachus. Next base: position 235,210,163 of record NC_134355.1, read on the forward strand.
TTCACTCAGTGTTTGCTAGTATAATGGCTTAGTAACAATGAGTTTTAGTGTGCAATGCAGGCAGACGAGCTGCAAATATCTTTGCACTAGTGGGACAATACAGAAGTCCAACAGCCACGTTTAGGATGCCACTAAGTTCACTCAGTGTTTGCTTGTATAATGGCTTAGTAACAATGAGTTGGAGTGTGCAATGCAGGCAGACGTGCTGCAAATATCTTTGCACTAGTGGGGCAATACAGCAGTCCAACAGCCACGTTTAGGATGCCACTAAGTTCACTTAGTTTTTGCTAGTATAATGGCTTAGTAACAATGAGTTTGAGTGTGCAATGCAGGCAGACGTGCTGCAAATATCTTTTCACTAGTGGGACTATACAGAAGTCCAATAGCCATGTTTAGGATGCCACTAAGTTCACTCAGTGTTTGCTAGTATAATGGCTTAGTAACAATGAGTTTTAGTGTGCAATGCAGGCAGACGTGCTGTAAATATCTTTGCACTACTGGGGCAATACAGCAGTCCAACAGCCACGATTAGGATGCCACTAAGTTCACTTAGTGTTTGCTTGTATAATGGCTTAGTAACAATGAGTTGGAGTGTGCAATGCAGGCAGACGTGCTGCAAATATCTTTGCACTAGTGGGACTATACAGAAGTCCAATAGCCACGTTTAGGATGCCACTAAGTTCACTCAGTGTTTGCTTGTATAATGGCTTAGTAACAATGAGTTGGAGTGTGCAATGCAGGCAGACGTGCTGCAAATATCTTTGCACTAGTGGGACTATACAGAAGTCCAATAGCCACGTTTAGGATGCCACTAAGTTCACTCAGTGTTTGCTAGTATAATGGCTTAGTAACAATGAGTTGGAGTGTGCAATGCAGGCAGACGTGCTCCAAATATCTTTGCACTAGTGGGACTATACAGAAATCCAATAGCCACGTTTAGGTTGCCACTAAGTTCACTCAGTGTTTGCTAGTATAATGGCTTAGTAACAATGAGTTTTAGTGTGGAATGCAGGCAGACGTGCTGCTAATATCTTTGCACTACTGAGGCAATACAGCAGTCCAACAGCCATGTTTAGGATGCCACTAAGTTCACTCAGTGTTTGCTAGTATAATGGCTTAGTAACAATGAGTTTGAGTGTGCAATGCAGGCAGACGTGCTGCAAATATCTTTGCACAAGTGGGACTATACAGATGTCCAATAGCCACGTTTAGGATGCCACTAAGTTCACTCAGTGTTTGCTAGTATAATGGCTTAGTAACAATGAGTTGGAGTGTGCAATGCAGGCAGACGTGCTGCAAATATCTTTGCACTAGAGGGACTATACAGAAGTCCAATAGCCACGTTTAGGATGCCACTAAGTTCACTCAGTGTTTGCTAGAATAATGGCTTAGTAACAATGAGTTTGAGTGTGCAATGCAGGCAGACGTGCTGCAAATATCTTTGCACTACTGTGGCAATACAGCAGTCCAACAGCCACGTTTAGGATGCCACTAAGTTCACTCAGTGTTTGCTAGTATAATGGCTTAGTAACAATGGGTTTGAGTGTGCAATGCAGGCAGACGTGCTGCAAATATCTTTTCACTAGTGGGACTATACAGAAGTCCAATAGCCATGTTTAGGATGCCACTAAGTTCACTCAGTGTTTGCTAGTATAATGGCTTAGTAACAATGAGTTGGAGTGTGCAATGCAGGCAGACGTGCTGCAAATATCTTTGCACTAGTGGGACTATACAGAAGTCCAATAGCCACGTTTAGGATGCCACTAAGTTCACTCAGTGTTTGCTAGTATAATGGCTTAGTAACAATGAGTTTTAGTGTGCAATGCAGGCAGACGTGCTGCAAATATCTTTGCACTACTGGGTCAATACAGCAGTCCAATAGCCACGTTTAGGATGCCATTAAGTTCACTCAGTGTTTGCTAGTATAATGGCTTAGTAACAATTAGTTTTAGTGTGCAATGCAGGCAGACGTGCTGCAAATATCTTTGCACTACTGGGGCAATACAGCAGTCCAACAGCCACGTTTAGGATGCCACTAAGTTCACTCAGTGTTTGCTAGTATAATGGCTTAGTAACAATGAGTTTGAGTGTGCAATGCAGGCAGACGTGCTGCAAATATCTTTTCACTAGTGGGACTATACAGAAGTCCAATAGCCATGTTTAGGATGCCACTAAGTTCACTCAGTGTTTGCTAGAATAATGGCTTAGTAACAATGAGTTGGAGTGTGCAATGCAGGCAGACGTGCTGCAAATATCTTTGCACTAGTGGGACTATACAGAAGTCCAATAGCCACGTTTAGGATGCCACTAAGTTCACTCAGTGTTTGCTAGTATAATGGCTTAGTAACAATGAGTTTTAGTGTGCAATGCAGGCAGACGTGCTGCAAATATCTTTGCACTACTGGATCAATACAGCAGTCCAACAGCCACGTTTAGGATGCCACTAAGTTCACTCAGTGTTTGCTAGTATAATGGCTTAGTAACAATGAGGTTGAGTGTGCAATGCAGGCAGACGTGCTGCAAATATCGTTACACTAGTGGGACTATACAGAAGTCCAATAGCCACGTTTAGGGTGCCACTAAGTTCACTCAGTGTTTGCTAGTATAATGGCTTAGTAACAATGAGTTTGAGTGTGCAATGCAGGCAGACGTGCTGCAAATATCTTTGCACTACTGGGGCAATACAGCAGTCCAACAGCCACGTTTAGGATGCCACTAAGTTCACTCAGTGTTTGCTAGTATAATGGCTTAGTAACAATGAGTTTGAGTGTGCAAAGGGCAGGAGGGTACAGTGGCAGGGTTGTGGGTCTCTGGGTAGAGGAAAGGAAGCCTGCTTTTCTATCCCTCCTAATGGGAAAATGCAGCGAGGAAATCCCTGACCTTAGCTACACAGACGCTGTTGACTCGCCCACCCCAGGGCTATGGGACACCCGGTGCCGGGCCGGACTAGTCCGGTGGTAGTCAGTGGTGGCTGGGCCCGGCTCCGTGGCCCTGGTGGGTGTCAGTAGAATATGTGGCTTAAGTTAAAGTTTGTGTTCGTGACGCCACCTGTGGTATGCGGCTAATAAGCCGCCGCTGCTGTGTGAGGCCTCCGGGATGATGTTATAGCAGCAATGGTAGTACTGCTCCCCACAGGTGGAGCAATGCCCGGGGCACAGTTGGTGCTTGTAAGTGTCTATGCAGATGAAATAACTGAGGCAACTTCAGAGGTGCAGTTCAAGTTCTTTTACTCACAGTTCTTGTCAGGGCAGGCAGAACCCTTGGACTGCTGGGACCGCTGTCAGGGACCTCCGTCTTCTGGTTGATTCAGAGTGTGAAATCCGGTTCCCTCTCTTTAGTGTCTCTTTTTCTGCTGTCTTCACTAGCCTTGCCTTAGGTAGATGGACTTGGCTTGGCCTCCATTACAGCCTCCAGGCTGGGGGGTCACCTGTCGGCTGATTACCCCTTTTCTGAAGGTCTGCTCTGGGTTCTGGCCCTGGGAGCTTGCAATTCCCTGGGCCTCGGTTTTTACTGTCTGGAGACTGTCTTTTCGCTCCTCCAGTTTCTAGGGACCGTCCCCTGTCGCAGCTGATCACTCCACCGATGTCACTGTGGACCAGGCCACCGCAGCCTGCAGCTACTCGTAGCGCCTCTGGGCCCTCGGCTTCGGTACCCAACAAGGACAGCTCGTGGTACCTACAGGACTACCCGCGGCCCTGCGACCCTTTCTTTCCTTCTCTTCTTTCTCCTCCTTGCCTGCCTCAGCAGGCCTCCTCCTCCCTCCTTTCTCTCGTTCTTCTCCTCCAACTACATGCTGCTTCTCTCCCTCCCTGAGGTAAACTGAAACTAACTTGACCTTCCTTTCTCTATCTGCTCTCTGGTCTCCTCCCACCTCCCCAGTTGCTAAGCTACCACCCTATGGGAGCAGGGATGGGTCTTACAGCCCCTCTCAGCATGCAGCATGGGAGGGTTGCCTGCCACTTTCCCTGGTCCTGTGTGTCCCTAGCAATGGGTGTAGTGTGGATTTACCAGGGGACCGGAGTTCACTCTCTTCCTCTCCCAGAATGGGGCATCACACCGCTGATGGGGTGCAATGACCTGTGGCGGCGGAAGCCTCAGGGGCGCCACACTCCCCCACAGCAAATCCCAGCACGTCCTCGGGCTGAAAAACAACAAAAACATGTGGAGAAACTGCAAAAACATTTTTGTATGCAATAACATAAAACAGTAAAACATTTCTTCCCTTTATGGGAGGCACATATCATAAACGTTGCAAACTTCTTATAAAGAAAACTCTAAGTGTGCACTTCCAGTCCATTGCACGGTTCAGGCAAATCCCCCATAATTCTGGTAGGGGGCACAACGGGTGCAACTAATTACATTTTTGGCTACAACAAGTCCAGTAGCCCGGCAGTTCGTTTCTTTCAATCAAACAAAATGACATAATCAACCAGCCATTAAGTCCAATGGCCTGGTTACATAGGACACATAAACAACATACCAGCCACTAAGTCCAGTGGCCTGGTATGACATGCCACATACACTTCCACCGGGGCCCACATTCCAGTTCAGTGGCCCGGTAGCACATAACATGGGGGGTGACGTCTTCAAAAAGAATAAGGGGCAAAACACAGCAGGAAAGGGTGTCGTCTTCGAAAAGAATGAGGGGCAGACAGGGGCTATCTACAGTTCAGCATCTCTTCATCTTTACTTGTAGGGATTCTTCTCCGGCTCCCCACCTGGCAGCAGGTAGACAGCGGTCAGCACAGTCTGCGTCTGCTGGTCTTGGCGGGCCGCGCCTGGCATGGCGGCGGCCTGTATTGGAGTCGCTGCTGCGGTGTGGATGGGCGCCGCTCCGGCGGCAAAATCTTGGCGGGCCGCACCTGGCGTGGCTGCGGCCCGGATCGGCGTCGCCGCGCCGGGCGTCCCTCCAGGGACCGCGGGCATGGCAGCGGGGGTTGGGGCACCCGCGCCGGCAGGGGCATTAAATGACTCACCCCTCAGTAGCATCTCCGGTGTTCTGGCGGTCGCTGCTCCGCGCGTCGCTTGCCGGATCTGCTGCATCACCTTCGCTGCGATAAGGTACATTTTCTTTATCTGCTGGTCTGGCATTTAGACTCTCTCTGCCAGCCTGCCAGCTTATCTAGTCGCCATTTCTTTTTCTTCCGCTTTCTATGGCGGGCACCGCTTCGCGCGCTTTTCTTGGACAAGGGGGCGGGGCTTCTCTTCGCGCCCTTTCTTCTTGCACGCCCCCCTTCTTCCCGCTCTCAGCAGCGCTAATGGCGGCGGTTTCTCAATAAAGTACACAGTCTGTCACACGGTTCTTCAGGCGCACAGTACCCGGTTAGACCGGGCACGAAATCCTGTTCGTGACGCCAAAGTTGACTCGCCCACCCCAGGGCTATGGGACACCCGGTGCCGGGCCGGACTAGTCCGGTGGTAGTCAGTGGTGGCTGGGCCCGGCTCCGTGGCCCTGGTGGGTGTCAGTAGAATATGTGGCTTAAGTTAAAGTTTGTGTTCGTGACGCCACCTGTGGTATGCGGCTAATAAGCCGCCGCTGCTGTGTGAGGCCTCCGGGATGATGTTATAGCAGCAATGGTAGTACTGCTCCCCACAGGTGGAGCAATGCCCGGGGCACAGTTGGTGCTTGTAAGTGTCTATGCAGATGAAATAACTGAGGCAACTTCAGAGGTGCAGTTCAAGTTCTTTTACTCACAGTTCTTGTCAGGGCAGGCAGAACCCTTGGACTGCTGGGACCGCTGTCAGGGACCTCCGTCTTCTGGTTGATTCAGAGTGTGAAATCCGGTTCCCTCTCTTTAGTGTCTCTTTTTCTGCTGTCTTCACTAGCCTTGCCTTAGGTAGATGGACTTGGCTTGGCCTCCATTACAGCCTCCAGGCTGGGGGGTCACCTGTCGGCTGATTACCCCTTTTCTGAAGGTCTGCTCTGGGTTCTGGCCCTGGGAGCTTGCAATTCCCTGGGCCTCGGTTTTTACTGTCTGGAGACTGTCTTTTCGCTCCTCCAGTTTCTAGGGACCGTCCCCTGTCGCAGCTGATCACTCCACCGATGTCACTGTGGACCAGGCCACCGCAGCCTGCAGCTACTCGTAGCGCCTCTGGGCCCTCGGCTTCGGTACCCAACAAGGACAGCTCGTGGTACCTACAGGACTACCCGCGGCCCTGCGACCCTTTCTTTCCTTCTCTTCTTTCTCCTCCTTGCCTGCCTCAGCAGGCCTCCTCCTCCCTCCTTTCTCTCGTTCTTCTCCTCCAACTACATGCTGCTTCTCTCCCTCCCTGAGGTAAACTGAAACTAACTTGACCTTCCTTTCTCTATCTGCTCTCTGGTCTCCTCCCACCTCCCCAGTTGCTAAGCTACCACCCTATGGGAGCAGGGATGGGTCTTACAGCCCCTCTCAGCATGCAGCATGGGAGGGTTGCCTGCCACTTTCCCTGGTCCTGTGTGTCCCTAGCAATGGGTGTAGTGTGGATTTACCAGGGGACCGGAGTTCACTCTCTTCCTCTCCCAGAATGGGGCATCACACCGCTGATGGGGTGCAATGACCTGTGGCGGCGGAAGCCTCAGGGGCGCCACACTGTCATCTTGTGTAGCTGTTAAACTCTGTTTTAAACTCTGTCACCTATGGCTCTGACCCTGCCGGTATGAGCCCTTAAAAGGACTGATAGAAAGTGTTATCCCTAAGCTGTCCAGCGCTGTGTATGGAGCGTATACAGCAGTATCGACGAGAGGCGCTGCGCCAGTGATGTCTGACACCAAGGACGCAGAAGGCAGATAATGGCGTGCTGGAGGAAAATGTCCGGTTTTATAATGCAGGGACATGTGACATGGACATCCTATCACACATGCCATTGCTTCTCTGGCTAAAAGTGCACTTAGCTGTGTGTGTGTCTGGGATTGGCTGACATGCTGGCCCGCCCCACTACACGCGCGCGTTTAGGGAAGGAAGACAACGAAAAAAAAAAAAAATGGCGATCGCCATTATACATACAGCAGTGATCTGAATGTGCTGTTCCCGCACACTATACACTGAAATGTCATAATAGTGTGAGTCACAGAGTGACTTACACTATTACAGTGGAAAGCCAGCTAGGAATTAGCTGTTTTTTTTGCTGCTAGAACCGTTCTCGAACGTATCTAGAACTATCGAGCTTTAGCAAAAAAGCTCAAGTTCTAGTTCGATCTAGAACAGCCCCCAAAATCACTCGAGCCGCGAACTGAAGAACCTCGAACCGCGAACCGCGCTCAACTCTAATTGTAACCACAAACCCAGTAGGTCTGCGGTGGGAGATCCCAGATGGCAGAATGTTGTAATATGAGTCTATGTACTATATCTATAAAGGCCGATATGTTTCTGAGCATACACCATCCGGGAAGTTGGCCTAGGGGACTACAATACCCTGCGGACGGTTCACCACAGGTTTCTCGGCCAGGCTCATATGGGTCTGAATCATTGCACCATAAAATTCCGGGTTGGGAGTAACAAGTATCATTTGTGCCTTCTGGAAACAATGAATTGTATACCCACCCATGGTCATGCAGATGTCTCTCTAACAGCAAGGGTTTAAATGCATCTGTACTGTCAGAGGTTCGCCCAAAACTTATTTTGATTCCTTCTGTTGGAATCTTGCCCATAGTAGGTGTTTTTGTGTAATTACGGGGTACCCAGCTTCTTCCTTCAAAGGCTAAATATTGCTGGGTTCCGGGAAGGCCAGTAGTAAGATAACCTTGCCACCAGGGGAAATCTACCCACCCTACTATTGGTATGGGCACACTAGTATTCCACAGTTTTTGATACTTGGTGTCATTGACTGATAGTCTGTTGTAACAGCCTCCCCATTGAAACACTTCGCTTATTGGGACTGGTATGGCTAAGTATGGCATGGAAGAGGCTGTCACAGGTGCGTGTGTTCATATCCAGCAGTCTGTGATCTCAAGTTTTTCAGCTAACACTTCATGATGGGTCTCAAATGAATTCTGCCATGGTGTAGAAGGCCCCAAAAAGGGAGTACACATAGAAATACTTATCAGCAGTATTAGGTCTTCTTGCAGTGGCTGGCATGGACCCATGTCGATCTCCCCTCAAGTTTGACGGAGGTTGGAGTGGTCAGCTGGACAGTCAAAGGCCCTTCGAATCGTGGCTCAAGGGTCTTTCTCACGTGCTTCTTTAGGTAGACCCGGTCACCAGGCTTTAGAGAGTGGGTTCCTGGAACGGCATCAGGATCAGATAGAGAAGAGTAGACCCTTTGGTGGGTTTCAGTTAGTCTCTTCTGCAGGGAAACAACATAAGACGTTAGGCTATCACATTGCAGGTGTAACTCCTGTGGGAAGTAGCATCGTAATCTGGGTGCACTACCAACGAGTATTTCAAAGGGTGAGAGCCTGTGCTTTCCCTGCGGGGTAGTCCTTATAGAGTAAAGAGCTATGGGGAGACATTCTTTCCATGGTCTACCAGTCTCCTCCACTGCCTTGGCTAGTTTGAGCTTTAGAGTTCCATTTAACCTTTCCCCTTTCCCTGATGACTGTGGGTGGTAAGGCGTGTGTAAGGCTGACTGAATGCCTAACAGGGCACAGGTGTTCTGGAAAACTTGTCCAGTGAAATGACTACCTCGGTCTGACTCTATGACTTCAGGGAGTCCAAACCGAGGCACCAGCTCACAGGCCAATTTCTTTGCTGTAATTCGGGCCGTGGCTGAGCTTACAGGATAGGCCTCTGGCCATCCTGAGAAGACGTCTACACAGACAAGTACAAACTCGTAGATGCCATGTTTTGGCAACTGTATATAGTCTATTTGTACTCTTTGAAATGGGGCAAACGTCTTTGGCATGTGTCTTTGCGGGGTTTTAGTTAGCTGGCCTGGATTATGTTGTTGACAGATGTGACAAGCTTTTATTCTCTGGGAGGCGTATTGTCTGAAGCCGGGGGCTACAAAATATGGTTGCATCTGGTTCATGATTGAGTTTGTGCTACCGTGTGTGGGGTAGTGGAGTACTTGGAAAATGGCAGGGAACCAACTGCGTGGCAGGACGGGAAGTCCGTTTAGGCGCCAAATTCCCTCCACCTTTTCTGCCCCCTTGGCCCGCCATCCGGCCTTTTCTTCCTCAGAGGCGTTTTCTTGTGTCTCAAAGAGGTTCTGCATTTCTTCCTCCGTCGTTGACACTGTTTCCGTCTGCTTCAAAGGGAGTAAGGCGGCTTGTTTTGCTGTTTGATCGGCCAAGCGATTTCCCCTTGCCTCGGGTGTTTGAGCCTTGGTGTGGGCAGCAACCTTTATGATTGCTAGCTGTTTTGGTATCAAGGCTACTTCCATTAGTTTCTTCACTGAGGCTCCATGCCTGATGGGATTTCCTGTTGCTGTGAGGAATACTCTAGTCTGCCAGATAGTGCCAAAATCGTGCACAATGCCGTGTGCATAGGCTGAGTCCGTGTAGATGTTCGCTGTTCGTTCTTCCAGAAACTCAATTACCCAGATGAGGGCAAGAAGTTCTGCTTCTTGAGCAGATATGCGTGGAGGTAGCGGTTGCTTGGCTAAGACTGCATATAGAGTCACTACTGCAAATCCGGTGTGGAACTTGCCTGCTTCATCAGCGTATCTGCTACCATCCACAAAAAGTTCAAAGTGTGGATTTGTAAGTGGTGTTTCCTGTATATTGTGCAGGGGCTTTGCCTCATGTTCAATGAGTTCCTGACAATCATGATCAAATGGTGCGCTGGTACGTTTGTCACTCTCTTCTGTCCTCTCTTCTGTCCCCCCTTCTAAACTTGTAAAGATCAGCAGATCAGCAAGGTTTAGACTTGTAACTCGAGCAAATTAAATGTTTGGGGGTAGCAACAGCGTGCACTGGAGTCTGACTTGTCTTGCCATGGAGAGGTGTTTCAACTGCACTTGATTGAGAACAGCATAAATGTCATGGCTGGTAAGGATGGTAGTCGGGAAATCGAGTGAGATTTCAGATGCTTTCTGCAGTATGTTTGAAACTGCTGTAACAGCACGGACACAGGTTGGTGCTGCTTTGGTGACGTTGTCAAGTTGAGAGGAGTAGTACCCGATTATGTGATGTTTGTCCGTCTTCTGGGTGAGTACTCCTACGACAAATCCTTGAAGCTCTGCTACGAACAGATTAAAGGTGAGATCATAGTTTGGTAGTGCCAGAGCAGGTGCATCAATCACTAGTTCCTTGAGCTTTTGAAAGTTTTGTCGAGCTTTTTCTGTAAGGGAGAAAGGAACATTCTTTGTGCAATCATACAGCGGTTGCATGAGTAGCGATGCATTAGGAATCCACTGTCTGCAGAAAGATATTAGTCCTAAAAATCCTCTGAGCTGCTTGAGATTCCTAGGAATGCTTGCTTTCCTGATAACTTCTTGTCTGTCCGGGCTGAGGTGTTTTTGTCCCGCAGAAAGGCAATGGCCCAGGAAAGTGACCCTTGTTTTGCAGAATTGCAATTTATCTCTGCTCGCTTTGCATCCTACTTCTGCCAGAAAGCTAAGAAGACTTATTGAAGCTGTTTTACATTTTTCTTCACTAGGGCAACACAGTAGTAAATCATCCACGTACTGAAGAAGGACACAGTGTTCAGGAGGCTCCCAGCCTTGAAGTACATTGCTCATTGCCTGAGTATATAGCGTAGGAGAATGTTGCATACCTTGAGGCAGGCGTGTCCATGTATATTGATTTTGCTTGTGCGTGAATGCAAAGAAATCTTGACATGCTGGGTCCAGTGGTACTGAGAAAAAAGCATTAGCAAGGTCTATGACTGTGTAATGGGTGGATGTAGCTGGCACCTGTGTGAGCAGCGTATGTGAATTTGGTACAACAGGGGTGAGGGGCTCCAGTATTGAGTTCACTGCCCTCAGATCGTGTACCATCCGGTACGTGACTGGGTCACCTTTTTTTACTTGTCTCTTCTTAACAGGAAACAGCGGAGTGTTGTAAGGAGACTTAGTAATTCTGAGGGCTCCCGACTTCAGCAATTCTTTTATTAGGTAATCCAGGGCAGCTTCCTGTTGAACATTAAGAGGGTATTGTCTCAGCTGCGGTGGTGTAATTCCAGGCTTGACTGAAACTTTTACGGGGGGCACAGGAAGTGTGCCGAGGTCAGTTTTTGATGTGGACCAAAGTTTTGCAGGGACTTGTAGAAGTATTGGGTCCGTGTTTACTTCACGTGTAACTTCAGATTCTGGTTGATCTTCTATCACCTGGAGGGTGCACAGGACTTCTTCTGGGATATCTTCTGGAATTTGCAGGATAGTAGATCCATCTTCATTGTAGACAATCTCTGCTTGTAGTCTTGATAGTAGATCTGCTCCCACTAGGGCATCTCCACCCAGGGGGGACACTAAGAATTTAGACACGAACATGTGTGGTCCCAGTTTCACCTTCAGTGGATGTGTTATTGGGATTATCTGGGCTTGTCCATCAAATCCGGATACTACAGTAGCTTCAGATGACATGGATCCTTCAGGCAGCAGGTTCCTGGGGAGTACGGAGCGTGAGGCCCCTGAGTCCACCAAAGCTCTTATTTCCTTGCTGCCAATGTGAAGGGGGACGTGTATAAATGGACCTCTGGCATCCCTATCCCGTGCTGCCGCAAGTCAGGCAGTCTTCTCCTCCTGACTCTCGGGTTGGTTTTGAGTGTCCCTCTTCTTCATTCTACAGTCTCTGATCACATGTCCTCTGACTCCACAATAGTAGCAGGTCAGTGCCTTCCTTCTTGTACCTTCTGGCTGACCGTCCAGTGCTGCTATGACAACTTTCTTGTTGCTCCTTTTATCCTTTGCGTCGGTTTCTAAGCCACTTGCTTTGTTGACTAGAAGATCTATGCCTTCCATGTTTCTCTATTCTGGGCAGCACGCTTTCAATCTTTCTGCCAGAGGTGCATGTATTCCATCCATGAAGGATCTTACCATCAGGCGACGTATTGCGGCTGCTTGTATGTCCAGCCCTTCATCTGCGAGTGACTGCATCAATCTGTAGTAAAATGAGCTGACATTCTCCACAGGACCTTGATGCACTGGTTCCATTGTGCCCTTAGTCCTTTGCTCCTGGGCGCAGAAGAGATTGAGTCTTATCATGAAGTCTTGGCCCGATTCCACATTACGGGTATCGGACGAAACATGTCCTGTCAGGTGGGCAGTGAGTTTGGCATACAGTTTGGGAGACATTTTAACTCTACACAAACCTTCCATGTCCAACCAAGTGCTTCTGTAGGAGACCTGTATTTGGTTCAGGTAACGTGAAAAACTGACTGGGTTTCTAGTCGGGTCTGGAGCATTTTGCAGGAAAGCCATCTGCTCGGCTGGAGTCCAGGGTACGTAGTCATCATACGTACGAGGAACTGCATCTCTGGGAGCATCTGGGTTTTGTGGATTAACAGGTGGTCTTATCAGGACTCTTCTTTCCACTACGGGATAAAGAGGCACTGGTGCTGTGGCTTGTAGCTTGTGCTGTGGGGCTCCACAGGCTAGGCATGTTTCACTCCAGTCCGGATTTTGTTGGCTACAGTTTGTGCAGGTCCATTTCGGGGATCCTGCTATTTTTGGAGTTGTTCCAGGAGTAGCTGACAGGTACGGATTAGGCTGTTGATCCTTATTAGTCTGCTTCCCAGCTTCTTCCCATGTGTCTGATTCTTCATGGTATATCCAACCTTGATCGTGGGCTGTTTTTGCCATGTCAGAAAGAGTTCTGACTAGTTTAGTCCATGATTTATCTGCTATCACTCCTGCTCTTGTAGCTCTTATTGTGTCCCATTTGTTGGGGTCCAATTGATCCTTCCCCTTCAATCCAAATGTCTTAAAAACTTCCTTGGACTGACTGGCTGTTCTTTTGCCATGATAACACGTAATGAGATGTTGCAGGGTGCATCCAGCTCTTCTGTCTTTTGATATTCCTTGCCCCATTCTTTGTCTATCTTCTTCAGCTTTTAGACCCTTGAATGTCCTTTGGACTAAACCTACCTATCCTGGAAGTACTCAGAGACTAACTCCTTTTGTATTCCTACCTAAGGTGAGGTCTAGAACCACCTTTCCTGGAAGTACCCAGAGACTGTTTCTTGATCTGTATTCCTATTGAAAGGTGGTGTCCTAACTGTTCAGAGGGGGCTGAGAATGTTGAATGGCGCTGGGTTACCCTTCTTGTACCAAAGGTACACTCTATATCCGATGGCAATGGCAAACAGGGCTATTCCCACTAACACTAGGGCAGTGAATATCACATTCATTGGACAGAGCAGGTACACTATTCCCTTTCAACACTCACTGATGTATGGGATCTATGACAACCAACAAGGACAACAGCACAGAAGCAAAGCGCAGGAGAGCAGACACGTGACACACGGAGAGGCAGAGAAACACAGAGAAACAAACAAACAAACAACCAAACAAGGCACAGAAAACATCAGCTGGCAAGGCTCTCTCAGAGTTCAGTAGAAACCCGCCAATAACCCAGTATCTACTCACAGTGCACCTCTTGCGCGTTGAGGAGGGAACTGAACAGAGATGGGGAGCATAAATAGAAGAATAAGGTTCAACTCTTACCTGGCCAGGTGTTTCTGGTCCCCACGTCTGGTCACCTCCTCCTCGGCTTGGCAAGACAGTTCACTGCGTCCTGGGATTACAAACACGGGTCCCTGCTTTTCGGGCGCCAGATAATGTTAGGTTGACCTAACGGTCACAGCTGTTGCCAGCGATGTCCGAATGCAGAGAGGGTACCGGTGACTCCCCCCCCCTCGGCTATTCCAGCTCTCAATGAAAACAAGCAAACGCCGTTATACACATAAGACTGGAGATGTGTGGCTCCCAATAGAAAGTGTATTGATATTGTTTACATTACAAAGTTATACAAAGTTGATTAGGGCGTAACTATTCAACATACATATTCATTAAAGGCGTGAATTACATATTCCCAGCAAGAGAAATTAATATAATGACTTATACTCCCATAACAAGATGTTTTTCAGTCGTCTCTAAGTCAAAACATTCTGCGTCCTTGAGGTTAGTCTCACAGTTTATTACGCAAATAAGTCTGGTTTGGTCTTGCCAGGGAGAATGAATTTCTATTATTTTCTAAGTCAGTGAAAAAGGTTAACTCTTTCCTCACAAGTGGATCTCAGATTCAACATGAGCCAACAGTGTGGCATTAATATATTGAAGCCATTCCAGAGAAGAGCAACCAAGATGGTAGAAGGTCTGCAAACCATGTCTTATGAAGACTGGCTAAAATAATTAAGAATGTTAAGTTTGCAAAAGAAAGGCTGAGAGGAGACTTAATGGTCTACAAATATCTGAAAGGAAGTGTTACACGCCAAGGTGCTGCCGTGTCTCTGGAGCTACCTTCCATTGCTTCCACTCCCGATCCGCCTCGGCGGCATTCTAGTCGTCTTGCAGCAGCACATTCTGTAGGTAGAACATTTTACAGTTCTGCGACTAGGTCCTGAAAGCTGCTAGTGGGCATGTGCAGGAAAACAATGCTGTTTCTAGGCTAAGTCCAGGAAGGGCCGTAATGAGCATGCTCACCACGTGGGAGCAACTGATTGATAGTGGGGGATGTCACCGCTGATGCGCTATCACCCTATTGGTAGTGGGTGACATCACCGATAACACTCTGTAGTGCTATTGGCCGACGTTCAGGCTGGCTATGGGTGCCACCATCTTGTGGGCGGTGGTTAAGTTATAAAAAGCCCTGGAGCGAGCACATGGGTGCTCAGTCGTCAATGTTCATGCATACAGAAGCTGCTGGTGCATGTGCTCTTGCTGAGTAGTGTTAGGTTTAGGCGCCACTTTCTGGGTACCTCCGCTACTGTCTCATATCACAGTGGATGGTATCTAGGGCTGAGTAGAGATAGAGATAGCCGGTTATGCAAGGATGTTCTCTCCTTCAGAGCTGCTAAACCAGTCACGCACTGCAGTACAGTTAGTGCTGCATGATGCACTGCTCTGTGTGGTTAACACTGAGCATGTATACAGGACAGTACAGTTAGCACTGCTTCCTGAAGGAGTTTGGTAGCAAGCCGTGCAGTTAGCTTAGGCCTCTGCTTCCATTATATTAATCTCAGTACGGTTAGTGCTGAGATTATAATTATTATACACTGTGTTGTGCAGTTAGCACTCTATTATTATACTGTGTATATTTATATTAGCCTCTTTGAGGTAACAGAGGTTTTTTCATTTGCAAATTATATTTTCAGTAGTCGCCGTAAAATATACGGTAAGCTCCTAATTTGCATATTCTAATTTTGGGTTGTCGCTGTGAGTTAACAGTGACTCCCTTACTCCAGTACTTTGCCACTGTGAAGTAACAGTGGCAAGTTAATTTACTACTACTCATTTACACACTACTGGTGTGACAGATAACACCATATTAGTGTAACGGGGGCAGGGGGCGCCTCAAGGGGTGTAGTCGGGTCCCCTCACCTTGTGGGCCGCAGGCTGAACCCCGGCCCGGCCGTTACTTGCAAAACAGGTGTGTTGTTGGGGCAGAGTGTGGATGCATGGGGCCCATTCATGACAGCATTCTTTCTGTGCTCTCCAGCTCCTTCTTCACTTTCAGGAAAGAGACAATTGCAGGCAGCGGGTAAACCAAACACCGTTTTATTAAACAAAGCTTCCATCTTTCTGTTTGCAGCAGGCTTACTTTAGTACGTTACAAGTTACAAGTCCTTTTCTACGAAAACGGTTTCCTTTTTCTCTACGGGCACTTTCCTTTGCCTGCAGGGGCCAATTGTTATCCCCCTAGCAGTGGTACTCCTATCCCGATTTTAGTCCAGCCCTTTCCCAGGGATTTGTATTGAACTAGGGGACGGCTCCAGTACTCACTACCGGCTCCGGATTAGCTCCAACTTCTTCGCTCCACTGCCACAGCACCCACTCCTGCACTCTGCCCCGGCACTTCTCCTCAGCTCTCTCCCATGTTACATCTCACAGCACACTGCCCTGCATTCCGAGACCAACCCCCCTTCTCTTCCCTCCTAGGCTGCCCTGCCCCTTCCTTCCCTGTCACTGTTACCAGGGGAACCACTCACTACACTGGCACCTAGGGGGGGGGGGAAGAACCGTACATAACACATAACATGGTACAATGTACCACCATACTCCTGTGGCGTCTTCAGGGGGGGATTCTCTTTCCCGGTTCGGGGGTCCGACTACCCCTTACATTAGTATCTTATACTATGCTCCATGCTGGTACTCTCTGGTATCTGCTATTTACCCAGCAGCAGTAATACTATCTCCGCACAGTGGACTCCGACTGTCTATTTATTTGAATTACAAAAACATCTTTATCAAATAGACAGCCCCACCATAACAGGAAGTCACAGTGCAAAGGGAACTACCCTGTTTAAATTAACTCAATGTAGTATAAAAAGCAAGGGGATGAAACAAAAAGGAAGGAGATTCAGATTAGACATTAGGAAAAGCTTTCTGACAGTGAGGGCAGTCAGAGAGTGGAACAAGCTACCGTGGGAGGTAGTGAGCTCTCCATCAATGGAAATCTTCAAGTGGAAACTGGATAAACATATTGCTGGGATGATTTAAGAAAACCAACACTTGCAGGGGGTTGGACTCGATGGCCCTTAAGGTCCCTTCCAACTCTACCATTCTATGATTCTATGATATGTGTATGCAAGGGCAGCAATGCTGCCAGACTATGGTTAAAATGAGTCAATCCAAGTCTGATGATGTTGTTACAGTCTACATAAAAAAGATACCCTTTCTTTCCACCTCAGACGCAAAGAGATTTTCAACCATGATTGCCTTACGGAGATCTTCCCTGCAGGTGACCCCAGTGCCGCCCCCTGCAAAATGAGCATTGCTGATTCGGGACCAGAAATGCCTGCATGTGCTGCATCAGCTCTTCCTCACTGAACTGAGGCCTTTCCAAATGGAACTTCATTCATCTGTGTATGTAAGGGCAGCAACAATGCCAAATTAGGGTGAAGATAAATCAATCCAAGTCTGATGATGTTGTTACAGTATACATGAAAAAGATACCCTTTCTTTCCATCTCACATGTAAAGAGTTTTGTGTGTATTGCCAGTCTTCTGGGAGCAAGAGGCCTACACCAGTCACTGTAGCATGTCTTCATTTTTAAAATTCAAATGCCGGGCCACAGCCCGTGTGATGCTGTGTTGCATGGACTGTAACTCTCTGATCTTTTAAATCCCTATGAGGAGGGAGGCAATTGATGCTACTGTACTGCTGTCTGCCTGAAAGGATTTTAAATGTCAAGACTACAAGATAGACGTCAAAGTTGTGTCTTGTGAGTAGTGCCAGTCTTCTGAGAGCAAGTGATCTAAAGCAGTCACTGTAGTATGTCTTCATTATTCAAATTTAAAAGCCGGACCACAGCCCGTGTGTTGCATTAACTATACCTCCCAGCTCTCTTACAGCCCTATGGGGATGGGGGAAATTGATGCTACTGTACTGCTGACTGCCTGAAAGGATTTTAAATGTTGAGACTCCAACATCGGTCTCAAAGTTGTGCCTTGTGGGTAGTGTAACTGAATAGGATAACTGAAGTGAGCACTAATATATATATTTTGAGTGCAAGCCAAAAAATACATACTATAAAAAGGATAAGGCTGCACATCAAACATAGATAATGGTATAATGCCTCAAGCATATGGAAAAATATTGGAATATACAATGAAAAATGCTACTTGCTAATTTGAACATGTGAATAATGAATTGCATACTTGCCATGAATATTAGGAAAAAGGAGATATTTAGCAATCGCATTGATCAATGTAACTGAGCCCCAAGACCTCGTCAAGGTATATCTCTATATTGGGGTCCCTAGCTCTGTGACCCTAACTGTGTGTCATCTCATTGCAATTAAAAACTGCTGTGGGTGGAGAGGGGTAACTAAGGACTTTCTTATATAGGAGATGGAAAAAACATGGCCGAAAGGGGCAGAGCTGTGTTCACATTCAGAAAAAAACTACATATAACTGAATAGGATAACTGAAGTGAGCACTAATATATATATTTTGAGTGCAAGCCAAAAAATACATACTATAAAAAGGATAAGGCTGCACATCAAACATAGATAATGGTATAATGCCTCAAGCATATGGAAAAATATTGGAATATACAATGAAAAATGCTACTTGCTAATTTGAACATGTGAATAATGAATTGCATACTTGCCATGAATATTAGGAAAAAGGAGATATTTAGCAATCGCATTGATCAATGTAACTGAGCCCCAAGACCTCGTCAAGGTATATCTCTATATTGGGGTCCCTAGCTCTGTGACCCTAACTGTGTGTCATCTCATTGCAATTAAAAACTGCTGTGGGTGGAGAGGGGTAA
The DNA here is from genome assembly GCF_048569485.1 of Anomaloglossus baeobatrachus. NCBI lineage: Eukaryota > Metazoa > Chordata > Amphibia > Anura > Aromobatidae > Anomaloglossus > Anomaloglossus baeobatrachus. Next base: position 235,228,460 of record NC_134355.1, read on the forward strand.
CTAAGGACTTTCTTATATAGGAGATGGAAAAAACATGGCTGAAAGGGGCAGAGCTGTGTTCACATTCAGAAAAAAACTACATATAACTGAATAGGATAACTGAAGTGAGCACTAATATATATATTTTGAGTGCAAGCCAAAAAATACATACTATAAAAAGGATAAGGCTGCACATCAAACATAGATAATGGTATAATGCCTCAAGCATATGGAAAAATATTGGAATATACAATGAAAAATGCTACTTGCTAATTTGAACATGTGAATAATGAATTGCATACTTGCCATGAATATTAGGAAAAAGGAGATATTTAGCAATCGCATTGATCAATGTAACTGAGCCCCAAGACCTCGTCAAGGTATATCTCTATATTGGGGTCCCTAGCTCTGTGACCCTAACTGTGTGTCATCTCATTGCAATTAAAAACTGCTGTGGGTGGAGAGGGGTAACTAAGGACTTTCTTATATAGGAGATGGAAAAAACATGGCCGAAAGGGGCAGAGCTGTGTTCACATTCAGAAAAAAACTACATATAACTGAATAGGATAACTGAAGTGAGCACTAATATATATATTTTGAGTGCAAGCCAAAAAATACATACTATAAAAAGGATAAGGCTGCACATCAAACATAGATAATGGTATAATGCCTCAAGCATATGGAAAAATATTGGAATATACAATGAAAAATGCTACTTGCTAATTTGAACATGTGAATAATGAATTGCATACTTGCCATGAATATTAGGAAAAAGGAGATATTTAGCAATCGCATTGATCAATGTAACTGAGCCCCAAGACCTCGTCAAGGTATATCTCTATATTGGGGTCCCTAGCTCTGTGACCCTAACTGTGTGTCATCTCATTGCAATTAAAAACTGCTGTGGGTATTCAGTTATATGTAGTTTTTTTCTGAATGTGAACACAGCTCTGCCCCTTTCGGCCATGTTTTTTCCATCTCCTATATAAGAAAGTCCTTAGTTACCCCTCTCCACCCACAGCAGTTTTTAATTGCAATGAGATGACACACAGTTAGGGTCACAGAGCTAGGGACCCCAATATAGAGATATACCTTGACGAGGTCTTGGGGCTCAGTTACATTGATCAATGCGATTGCTAAATATCTCCTTTTTCCTAATATTCATGGCAAGTATGCAATTCATTATTCACATGTTCAAATTAGCAAGTAGCATTTTTCATTGTATATTCCAATATTTTTCCATATGCTTGAGGCATTATACCATTATCTATGTTTGATGTGCAGCCTTATCCTTTTTATAGTATGTATTTTTTGGCTTGCACTCAAAATATATATATTAGTGCTCACTTCAGTTATCCTATTCAGTTATATGTAGTTTTTTTCTGAATGTGAACACAGCTCTGCCCCTTTCGGCCATGTTTTTTCCATCTCCTATATAAGAAAGTCCTTAGTTACCCCTCTCCACCCACAGCAGTTTTTAATTGCAATGAGATGACACACAGTTAGGGTCACAGAGCTAGGGACCCCAATATAGAGATATACCTTGACGAGGTCTTGGGGCTCAGTTACATTGATCAATGCGATTGCTAAATATCTCCTTTTTCCTAATATTCATGGCAAGTATGCAATTCATTATTCACATGTTCAAATTAGCAAGTAGCATTTTTCATTGTATATTCCAATATTTTTCCATATGCTTGAGGCATTATACCATTATCTATGTTTGATGTGCAGCCTTATCCTTTTTATAGTATGTATTTTTTGGCTTGCACTCAAAATATATATATTAGTGCTCACTTCAGTTATCCTATTCAGTTATATGTAGTTTTTTTCTGAATGTGAACACAGCTCTGCCCCTTTCGGCCATGTTTTTTCCATCTCCTATATAAGAAAGTCCTTAGTTACCCCTCTCCACCCACAGCAGTTTTTAATTGCAATGAGATGACACACAGTTAGGGTCACAGAGCTAGGGACCCCAATATAGAGATATACCTTGACGAGGTCTTGGGGCTCAGTTACATTGATCAATGCGATTGCTAAATATCTCCTTTTTCCTAATATTCATGGCAAGTATGCAATTCATTATTCACATGTTCAAATTAGCAAGTAGCATTTTTCATTGTATATTCCAATATTTTTCCATATGCTTGAGGCATTATACCATTATCTATGTTTGATGTGCAGCCTTATCCTTTTTATAATATATTGTGGGTAGTGTAAGGCTTCTGGGAGGAACAGGCCTCTACCTGCCACTCAGGCATGTCTTAATTTTTCAAATTCAAATGCCGGGCCACAGCCTGTGTGTTGCATGGAGTGTACCTCCCAGCTCTTTTAAGGCCCTATGAGAAGTGAGGCAATGGATGCTACTGTACTGTTGTCTGCTTGAAAGGATTTTAAATGTCAAGACTGCAAGATAGATGTCAAAGTTGTGCCTTGTGAGTAGTGTCAGTGTTCTGGAAGCAAGAGGTCTACAACAATCATTGTAGCATGTCTTCATTTTTCAAATTGAGACGCCTGGCCATAGCCTGTGTGTTGCATGGACCGTACCTCTAGGCTCTTTTAAGGCCTTATGGGGAAGGGGGGCAGTTGATGCTACTATACTGCAGTTTGCCTGAAAGGATTTTGAATGGCGACACTCCAACATCGGTCTCAAAGTTGTGCCTTGTGGGTAGTGTAAGGCTTCTGGGAGGAACAGGCCTCCACCTGCCACTCAGGCATATCTTCATTTTTAAAATGCCGGACCACAGCCTGTTTGCTTCATGGACTGTACCTCCCAGCTCTTTTAAGGCCTTATTGGGAGGTGAGAAATTGATGCTACTGTACTGCTGTTAGACTGAAAGGTTTTTAAACATTTCTATTGAGTTTTAAAATTTAAATGCCAGGCACATCCTGAGTGTAAAGGTACTGTCACACATAACGAGATCGCTAGCGAGATCGCAGCTGAGTCACCGTTTTGGTGACGCTGTAGCGATCCCGTTAGCGATCTCGTTATGTGTGACACTTACCAGCGATCAGGCCCCTGCTGTGAGATCGCTAGTCATTGCTGAATGGTCCAGGTCATTTTCTTCAAAGGCGACGTCCTGCTGGGCAGGACACATCGCTGTGTTTGACACTGTGTGACAGGGTCACAGTGACTGCTGAGATCGTTATACAGGTCGCTACTGTAACCTGTATTGTTCCTGCATCGCTGGTAAGATCTGACTGTGTGACATCTCACCTGCGACCTCCCAGCGACTTACCTGCGATCCCTATCAGGTCGCATCATTTTCGGGATCGCTGGTAAGTCGTTGTGTGTGACTGGGCCTTAAGTCAACGCAATTAATCGATGTTTAAATTAATATGCATCAGAGAACGCAGTGACACAGCTTCAGAGTTGTGGAATACTATCCAGGCCAAGTTTGTTAAATGGCTTTCTCACCTGAACCTAGATCCAGGAAAGGCCATATGCGTACAGTGCAAACCTAGTGGTAGCACTACATTTTGGCGACATCACATATGCACTGCAGGGATCTGTAGCACCCCTGAGCCACTCAGGGCACTACTAGGAATGCCATCCTCACGAGGATGCAGGGTCTACCCCCTGGGAAGTGGAACACCAGTGCCAGCAACACTTAGACAACAGCAAAATCCTAGTTAGCACTCCACACCATGGGTAATTGGTTAGTCGGACACAAGGGAATGGCCACCTAAAGTGCAGAGCCAGACCAGAGGACTAGACAACCTAGTGGGAGGGGACAGCAGTCAGTCTAGTGAAGTGAAGTAGTGAAAGTGGAAAGACGTGCCTAGAGCTGGGTCGTGTAAGGGTGGCTTGAGGGCAAAGGAGAGTGGTCATTAGGGCAGGTACACCCGAGTACCGCTGGGACCAGAGCACCAATGGGGTCAAAAGGTCAGGCGACAGTTTCAGACGGCCTGGCAACTACCTGCACAGTGAGGGGACCTTCACGGACCTCACTGACCCACAGATATAGGTACATAAGCAGTAAAGCAAGGATCAGGGTTCGGGACACAGACCAGCCCTACAGGGTCCACACTGCCTGCCATACGAACAAGGAGACTGCCACCAAAAAGGGACAGTCAGGCCCCAAAACGCTCCAAGCTACGGGGACCCAACCACACACAGGGTGCTAGGAAGAGAGCAACCGAGTCATCAATTGGCACTGGAAATACAGGGACCTGAACTAGCCGTCCAAGGGTCCAGAGTGAGTAGAGGCTCTTAACTACAACCCACAGTGTGGTCTCCCTTGTTGCTCCATCATACATCTCTCAGGCTCAGCCATACCTGCGGAGGGCCTACCACCACAGCTGCCATTACCAGCAGCCCTGGGGGATAATCAACTCAGCAGCAGCGGTTCCACAATGTTAACCGCAACCTGCAGATGGCGTTGCATAAATGACTTTAATCTCCCCTGTAAATACTCCCCATTAAAAAGCACCCAGGGCTCGGGACCGGGCAACGGCCACCAAAGTGACATTCCCCAGTGATACACTGCCCGGGACCGAGTACCCCATGCCCTGGGTGACACAGATCAACCTGGTTGTACAAAGATTTTTAGGGCACTATTATCTCCTGGATGTGCTTCCGCAGAAGGCACGGTCACTGCATGTTCACTTTTTAAAATTTAAATGCCGGGCCACAACCTGTGTGCTGCATGGACCATACCTCCCTGCTCTTTTAAGGCCCTATGGTGAGGGGCAAATTGATGCTACTGTACTGTTGTCTGCTTGAAAGGTGTTTAAATCTCAACGCTCTAAGTCGGTTTTCAACATTCTCTTTTGACTGCAGTTTAAGTGGTCTGGGAGGAAAAGGCCTATGCCTGTCTTTTATCCTGCTTTCTTTGGTGACAGTAGAAATGCTGGTTCAGGCCTTGTTCCAGGACTGGTCCCACACAGGCATGTTGCTTAGTTGGCTTATTTGTAGTTTGTGCCAATTATTTCCACTTTTCCTCTTGCCTGGCATTAATTTTTGGAAATGTGGAGACTCCAATTAGGGTCTCCAAGCTGGCTTTTGTCTGTAGTGCTAGGGGTATAGGAGCACCAGCCCTACGCCTGTCTTTTTTTTTTTTTTGCTGTCTCTGGTGAAGGTAGAAATGCTGTTCAGGCCTTGTTCCAGGGCTGGTCCCACACAGCCATGTTGCTTAGTTGGCCTATTTGTAGTGTGTGCCAATTGTTGCCACTTTTCCTGTTACCTAACCTTAATTTTTGGAAATGTGGAGACTCTAAGTAGGGTCTCCAAGTTGGCTTTTTTCTGTAGTGCCAGGGGCATGGAAGCAGTATCCCTATGTCAGTATTTTATCTTGCTGTCTCTGGTGGAGGTAATAATGCTGGTTCAGGCCTTGTTCCAGGGCTGGCCAACTGCAGCCATGTTCCTTAGTTGACCTATTTGTACTGGGTGCCAATTGCAACCACTTTTCCTCTTTCCTGACATTAATTTTTGGAAATGTGTAGACTCCAAGTAGGGTCTCCAAGTTGGCTATTGTCTGTAATGCCAGGGGTATGGGAGCAGTAGCTTTACGCATGTCACTCATGCATCTCTTTATTTTTAAAGCAAAAATGCCAGGTCGCATCCTCGGTGTTAATCCAAAATATCCAAGGATGAACAAACTTTTTCATCAGCATTTTTTTGTAATTTTTAAAATATAAAATATGAATATATATATATATATATAAATATATATATAGAGCGAGAGAGAGAGAGAGAGAGAGAGAGAGAGAGAGAGATTTTTTTTTTTTTTGCCTAAAATACAAAGGAAATGTGTCATCTTTAACTTTATAGCTTTTAGAGCTCAATTCATCTTCAATTTGCTTACTGTTCACAATAACAGTAATTTTGAATAGGAGTGTCCAAAGTTTTGCATGCCACTGTATATACAGCTATTTATCAGCACTGTGTATACAAGGATCAGGAAAGCAGAGATGATAATAAATCTTCTCTGTCTTCTTTACAGTGAGTCAGGCTATGCCTGACAGCTGGCTTCCAGTTCCAGCAGTTGCATGACCTTGTGTAGCTCTTTCTTTTATGCAATGATGTTGTAGAACATTATTGTAAAATAGGATAGCCCAGATATTATAAGTTTATGGGCAGACTGCAAGTAATTAAATGAACATAGGATACAATCTGTTTTATTCAGTCAAGGCCGAAAGTGTTGGCATCCTTGACTTTTTTGCAGAAAATTAAATATTTCTCCAAGAAAATTATTGCAATTACACGTTTTGTCATACACATATTTATTTCCTGTGTTTGTATTGGAACAACACAAAAAAACTGAGAAATTAGACATAATTTCACACAAAAACAGAACAAAACTGTTTGTACCTTTCCAAAATTGCAGGTAAACCACTTTGTTTCAAGCATGTGATGCTCATTTGAACTCTTCTGTGGCAAGTAACAGGTGTGGGCAATATGAAAACCACACTTGAAATCAGATAAAAACGTGAAAAGTTGATTCAGTCTTTTCATTATGTGGCAAAATCTGCATCACTAAGCATGGAGAAAGAAGAGGAGAAAACTGTCTGAGGACTTGAGAACCAACATTTTTGAAAATGATCTACAATATCAAAGTTAGAAGTCCATCTCCAGAGACCATGATGTTCCCTTCTCCATGGTACGGAACATAATCAAAATGTTTATAACCCATGGTACTGTAACTAATCTATCTGGAAGTGGCTGGAAGACAAAAAAATGATGAAAGGAGGCAACACAGGATAGTCCAGATGGTGGCTAAGCAGCCGCAATCAAGTTCCAAAGAAATTCAAGCTGTTCTGGAGACTCAGGGTATGAAATGGTATAGCAGGATACCAAAAAAAAAAACACTGCTAACACAGGGAAATAAAAAAGCTAGACTGCAGTTTGCCAATATTCTACCTTCTGGATTTGACACTGCCTGGTTACTGCTCTTCTCAGGACTGCAATCTTCCACGGAACATCAAGAAAAAAATAAATAAATAAAAAAATGGATCCACTTCAATCTGTGATGGATCAGGTGCAGAACCTGTCCACCCTTGTCCAAGGACTTACAGAGCAAGTGCAGCATCTTGCATCTACCCAGGCTCAAGCCTCTGCAGCACCTTCTCCATTTTTTCCTGGATCCCATCGACATCAAGGAGGCAAGTCACACTTGGCTGTCAATAGAGGAGAGTCTGGATATAGGGGAACATCCTGCCCAAGGCCATCGATTCTTGAACAACATCAGTGTCTGAGTGATTCCAGGAATACCCACTCAGACACCCAGGTACTCCCTGCTGACCATGTGAGATTCGGTTCTAGGAAGTTTCTCCCCCAGCAGTTCACCCCCAGCAGTTCGCCACCAGGTACACTTCGCCCCCGAACATTTCGCCCCCAGCATTTCGCCCCTAGGATGTTTCGCCCCCGGATGTTTCGCCCCCGGGTGTTTCGCCCCCGGATGTTTCGCCCCCAGCAGTTCGCCCCCGGATGTTTCGCCCCCGGACGTTTCGCCCCCGGATGTTTCGCCCCCAGCAGTTTGCCCCCGGACGTTTCGCCCCTGGATGTTTTGCCCCCAGCATTTCGCCCCCGGATGTTTCGCCCCCAGCAGTTCGCCCCTGGATGTCTTGCCCCCAGTAGTTCGCCCCCGGATGTTTCACCCCCGGATGTTTCGCCCCCAGCAGTTCGCCCCCGGATGTTTCGCCCCCGGATGTTTCGCTTCCAGCAGTTCGCCCCGGATGTTTCGCACCCGGATGTTTCGCCCCCAGCAGTTCGCCCCCGGATGTTTCGCCCCCAGCAGTTCGCCCCCGGATGTTTCGCCCCCGGATGTTTCGCTCCCAGCAGTTCGCCCCCGGATGTTTCGCCCCCGGATGTTTCGCCCCCAGCAGTTCGCCCCCGGATGTTTCGCCCCCAGCAGTTCGCCCCCGGATGTTTCGCCCCCGGATGTTTTGCCCCCAGCAGTTCGCCCCCGGACGTTTCGCACCCGGATGTTTCGCCCCCAGCAGTTCGCCCCCGGATGTTTCGCCCCCAGCAGTTTGCCCCCGGATTTTTTGCCCCCAGCAGTTCGCCTCCGGACGTTTCGCCCCTGGATGTTTCGACCCCAGCATTTCATCCCTGGATGTTTTGCCTCTAGCAATTTTGCTCCTGGATCTTTCGCATCCGGGAAAGACCTTCCTGAACTGAACTTTGGCAGGTTCGCTTATAACTAATAATACACCATATGAGTCTAAAATATACAGTGCCTACAAGTAGTATTCAACCCCCTGCAGATTTAGCAGGTTTACACATTCGGAATTAACTTGGCATTGTGACATTTGGACTGTAGATCAGCCTGGAAGTGTGAAATGCACTGCAGCAAAAAAGAATGTTATTTCTTTTTTTATTTTTTTTTTTTTTAAATTGTGAAAAGTTTATTCAGAGGGTCATTTATTATTCAACCCCTCAAACCACCAGAATTCTGTTTGGTTCCCCTAAAGTATTAAGAAGTATTTCAGGCACAAAGAACAATGAGCTTCACATGTTTGGATTAATTATCTCTTTTTCCAGCCTTTTCTGACTAATTAAGACCCTCCCCAAACTTGTGAACAGCACTCATACATGGTCAACATGGGAAAGACAAAGGAGAATTCCAAGGCCATCAGAGACAAGATCGTGGAGGGTCACAAGGCTGGCAAGGGGTCCAAAACCCTTTCCAAGGAGTTGGGCCTACCTGTCTCCACTGTTGGGAGCATCATCCGGAAGTGGAAGGCTTATGGAACTACTGTTAACCTTCCACGGCCTGGACAGCCTTTGAAAGTTTCCTCCTGTCCCGAGGCCAGGCTTGTCCGAAGAGTCAAGGCTAACCCAAGGACAACAAGGAAGGAGCTCCGGGAAGATCTCATGGCAGTGGGGACATTGGTTTCAGTCAATACCATAAGTAACGTACTCCACCGCAATGGTCTCCGTTCCAGACGAGCCCGTAAGGTACCTTTACTTTCAAAGCGTCATGTCAAGGCTCGTCTACAGTTTGCTCATGATCACTTTCTTGAAAAATTTAATATAACCAGTTATGTATATTAGATTTTATGACAGGGTATTGATCCAGGGAGTCTGATTGCCGGATGTGGAGTCAGGAAGGAAATTTTTTCCCCATTGGAACTTGTTTGCCACATTGGGGTTTTTTGCCTTCCTCTGGATCAACATGTTAGGCTACGGGTTGAACTAGATGGACTTAGAGTCTCCCTTCAACCTTAAAAACTATGATACTATGATACTATGATACTTGGAGGACTCTGAGACAGACTGGTTCAAGGTTCTCTGGTCTGATGAGACCAAGATCGAGATCTTTGGTGCCAACTACACACGTGACGTTTGGAGACTGGATGGCACTGCATACGACCCCAAGAATACCATCCCTACAGTCAAGCATGGTGGTGGCAGCATCATGCTGTGGGGCTGTTTCTCAGCCAAGGGGCCTGGCCATCTGGTCCGCATCCATGGGAAGATGGATAGCACGGCCTACCTGGAGATTTTGGCAAAGAACCTCCGCTCCTCCATCAAGGATCTTAAGATGGGTCGTCATTTCATCTTCCAACAAGACAACGACCCAAAGCACACAGTCAAGAAAACCAAGGCCTGGTTCAAGAGGGAAAAAATCAAGGTATTGCAGTGGCCTAGTCAGTCTCCTGACCTTAACCCAATTGAAAACTTGTGGAAGGAGCTCAAGATTAAAGTCCACATGAGACACCCAAAGAACCTAGATAACTTGGAGAAGATCTGCATGGAGGAGTGGGCCAAGATAACTCCAGAGACCTGTGCCGGCCTGATCAGGTCTTATAAAAGACGATTATTAGCTGTAATTGCAAACAAGGGTTATTCTACACAATATTAAACCTAGGGGTTGAATAATAATTGACCCACACTTTTATGTTGAAAATTTATTAAAATTTAACTGAGCAACATAACTTGTTGGTTTGTAAGATTTATGCATCTGTTAATAAATCCTACTCTTGTTTGAAGTTTGCAGGCTCTAACTTATTTGCATCTTATCAAACCTGCTAAATCTGCAGGGGGTTGAATACTACTTGTAGGCACTGTAGAATTCTGATCAAATTAGTTTTTTTTATTCTAAAACATTGTTTTCTAGATAAATATTTTACAAACAGACAGGAAAATAGTAGGATTTCATTGCTTACTAAGGAGGTTGTGCCCCCTTGGTAGCAGAACGGATCCTGGCTCCCTGTGATACAATCAGAGCTGCTTGTTCACAGCCCTCTGCAAAGCTCCCTTTCACCCTCCACTCATGTGCTCTGTCCTGGACAAGAGGAGGGCTCCCCCCCGCCTGTGTAAAGCCGTTACAGGACGGAACACATAGGGGGGGCTTTGCAGAGGGCTGTAAACCAGCAGCCCTTTATACATCATAGGGCATATATTGTTAGTTGCATGCTCCTGTGCAGCCACGCTCTCTAGAATCCATCCACAAGTACTGCTGCTAAGGAGAAACAACCCACTGAAATCCTGCAGCACATGGAGCTTTAACTTGGATGAGACTTTTCACAAAGAAGTGAAGCTGCTGGAAGGTCTCCTTTGGAAATGAATATCATGGGCACATGTACTATAACATAACTTGTGTTTTTTGTAGAGTTATGCTTTAACTGTATATATCAAAACTGTTAAAACAAGAAACATTACAGGTTATAATGCTTGAATTATTTTACAGCTAAAAACACTGCTCTCAAAACATACAATATGTGACCATGAACTACAATTCAAAGCTGTAGGCAATGCCTCTCAGATAATCCATCAAGCTTCTATTATTGAAATCTCGCACGATACGTTTAACCCTTGCTGAAATTGCAGCATACTTTTTGTTTCTTGCAGCGATGGGGTTTCCTGCTATTATCTGAATAATATCAAAACTATGGAGCTCTTGCTGATGTTTCAGACAGTTAATGAACCGGTATATATTTTGGAAAAGAGTACCACATGTTTCTCGAAAGCTACGGTGCCATCCTTCGACATCATTATTTGTTCGCTGTTGATCATTCAATGTTCGTTCATACACATTCCAGAGTTGAACTGGAAACAAAGGTGCTTGACGTCCTCTGCGATTCATTCGACCGATATAGCTGTCTTCAAAATAGTTGGCAATAGGTATTGCTTCTTGTGGAAAGTCAGGATCTTCCACCAATTCTTCAAATGATTGCACAACATTCTGTGGTGATACAAAGGCCAGGGCAGGTATCATGCGTATCCAACGGGCAAATTCATGGTCACCTTGGTATTGCATCTTGAGTCCTTCATTTTGAACTTTACGCCAAACCGACTGTGACAGGTGGAAAAAGCAACCAGTCTTCTCAAGGTTGGGGAATTCACTTTCAAATGCCTGTATTGCAGCTAGTTCAAAATCCAACATCAAGTTGTCTGGCTGCAGTCCAGGCTGCAAGTTCTTCAGCTCTTGCAGCAATCTGTGGTATGTAGAACGGCTCTTGTCTGTCAGCAAGGCGTACACTAGTGGAACAACAAGGCCGCTATGGACTACATGGATTGTGTAAAGTTGCTTAACAAGGCTGGTGTAGTGAAAAACATGCCATCAGCAAACCACTCTTTACTTTGTGCCAGTAGATGGAGATTGTCTCTTGTTCCAAATATCAACATACAGCTGTGTCCATTTCCTAATTTAAAATGAAAGTATTAGTAGAGGAAATAACAGAAAAAGTGTAACAAGCAGCAGACAGAGAATTGTGGGATGAATTCACAAAAAAAATATCTTAATCAGAAGCCTCTGTTCATATCTCACACTAAAAACTCACATTTTGCTCCAGATTTTCTGATTTCATAACAAAAAAACTGAAGCAAAATCTAGTATGTAGGGGCCAACCAATAGTTTATTACAACATATATTGTCCAAGTGGAAAATGATATATTTTTGTTTAAAATTAAAATTACTTCCAAACTTGAAATAGGTCACATTTTTAGGGTAACTTTAAACCCGTCATCTAGACGGCCGTTCAGCACGGCCGATCGCCGCCATGCTAAACGGCCGTCTAGTTAACAGCCGCATCCAGACGCAGTGTGCGGCTGGACGTCTGAATGAACGACTGGGCGGGCCCACCGCCTGATTGGGCATTACATTGAGGTGGATGGGCGCGCTAGTCGTCGGGTGGACGGCGCGGACGTTCTTGACGTCCGCCCTGCCTATGCTGTCTCATTGAGAGGATTGTGCAGGACGCACAAACCTGTCAATCAAACGGCCAAAGAGATACCGCCAGCGACTAAATTCAATTCCGATTTTGCCCGCGATTTTGCAGCGATTTAAAAAACGGAATTGAAATCGCAGCTCTCTCCACTCTGGAGCGCTCACAGGGAGCGCTACGGCGGGGTTGACAGGGGCATGCATGTAACTCACACATGCCCGGTAGCTGGCGGGCTCCTCTGACCCCGATTGCTGCTTCGTGCGGCTCCGTACTGCCCCCCTCCTCCTACCAGCTTCAGTGTGTCGGCTCGGCGCTTTGCTAGTGCCGTCTGCGGTACGGCTCAGCTCGGCGGCTGAACGGCGGAAGTGAGCAGAGAGTGACAGTGTCCTGTGCAGAAGCCCATCTAGGCCGGGATAGTGGGTTAAAAATTGCTGGACAACAAGGTTCAACACGTGAGCCATATAAGGCACGTGTGTCAACTTGCCCCGGCGAAGGGCCACACCCAGGTTTGCAGCATTACCTGGCTGCAGGTTCAGTGGAGACAACCATTTACGAATCTCGGACCGCAGAGCTGACCACAACTCATCCGCTGTGTGACTCTTATTTCCAAAACATTTCAAGGTAAAGACTGCCTGATGCCGTTGAGCTCTGCTGGCAGCATAGTAAGGAGGAGTGTGGGATTCTTTGTGCGCAGTTACACCGCGGGTGGCCTGATCAGGCAGGCTTGGGGTGGAGGTACAGGACCCAGATGAGGTTGAGGAGGCAGAAGCAGTGGAGGAACTTCGCCATACAGAGGATTGACGCACAAGTCTTGGGGACGGCAAGACGTGTTCAGCAGACCCTTCTCCATCTATCACCATAGTTACCCAGTGTCCTGTCAGCGACATATAACGCCCCTGTCCATGTTACTGGTCCAAGTATCGGTGGTGAAATGCACCCGGTCACACACAGAGTTTCTCAAGGAAGCGGTGATGTTGTGTGCAACATGCTGGTGTAGCGCAGGCACACCTTTCTTGGAGAAGTAGTGGCGACTGGGCATCTGGTACTGGGGCATTGCGACGGACATAAGGTCTCGAAAATCCTCTGTGTCCACCAGGCGGAAAGGCAGCATTTCCGTAGCCAAGAGCTTACAGAGGGATAAAGTCAACCTCTTAGCTTTGTCATGGCTCGGAGGAAATGGCCTTTTATTTGTCCACATCTGAGGGACAGAGATCGGGCTGCTGTGTGGAGACCGTGGTGTGTAGGGTGTCCCTAGAAAAATGCAGGTCTGTGAGGAAAATGCAGGCGGAGACATGATGTTGCCTTCATCCAAAGTTGGTGCTCTCGATGTCTGAGAGAGCTGTACACCAGCACTTGTTTCCCCTTCCAAACCAACTGAAGACCTGCCAAGCAAACTGCCTGTTGTAATTAAAGTGGTGGAAGGTCTGCGTGGAAAACCAGGTGTGACAGCTGTCCCCACAGTCATAGAAGATGAAGAGCGCGTGGATGCACTGGAAGGGGCAACCGGTGGTTGGCCCGCTCCGCTAGGCCACATTGTAGCACAGTGAGCTTCCCACTGGGACTTATGCTTGTTATTCATGTGACGATTCATGGAAGCAGTTGGCAAACTGGTGAGGTTTTGGCCTCTACTTATAGATTTCTGATTTCAAATTTTACAGATCACATGATTTGGGAGATCCTTTGCAGGTCAAAAAAGTACCAGGCTAGGCAAGGCTTAGAGGCCATGCGACCTGCAGAGCCACCCCGACTTGTGCTCAGAGGCAGAGTGGTGGCTGAGGATGCACTTGTTGACGTGCTTCCAGTACTCCGACTCTGTCCAGGAAGGTGCAAGGTAACTTCGTCGTCAGTAGCATCCTCCTCCACCGCCTCTGTTGACCTCCTCGAGTGCCTGACTGTGGGTTGACAGTAGGTGGGATCCAAGCGTTGTGTTTGCACTCCCCTCGCCCTCAGACCTAACCTCTTCCTGTCCTGACTAAATAGTTAAGTTGTCATCCCAATCTGGTATCTGCGTCTCATCGTCATCAGTATGTTCCTCATTGTCTCCACCAACAGGTGTTACAGTTTGAGAATGAGGGTCTACATTATGCTCAGAAACTTGGTCATCAGGGCCTGAATCTGACTCACAAAGCTTCTGGGCATCACTGCAGACCATTTCCTGGTCTGTACTCACTGTAGCTTGGGAGCAGACCTCTGATTCCAAGCCTATAGACTCAGCCATCTCTGCTACACCATATTCTGCAGGGCGGGTGGAGACTTGAGAGCTGGGAGAAAGCAAGTGCAATTGGGATGACAACTCAGAGGACTGTTGCTTTTTTGATGTTTAAGTTAAGGTGGAGGAGAGGCCACTTGTTGGAGCACTTGATATCAATTCAAGCATGTGCTTTTTTTGTGCATCATCTACCTTTGTTACAGTTGTTTTTTTCCGTAATAAAGGTAGCACATCCGATTGTCCATGGAAAGTAGTAGACATCTTACTTTTGCTGGAAGATGGTGTATCTTCAGCAGATGTTAATGTAGCTTTCCCACCTTCCCCACGGACAAAAACTTTTTTCCTTTTCCAACACACCTGTTCCTCTTTGCACCAGCATCTGTCCTTTTGCCACTCATTTTGTTAGTCACAAGATTGGCTACTTAAAATGTGGTAGCAAAAATTGAGATGTGGTGTAGATTGCAGAGGTGGTCTAGCTTTATTGACAGCTGAAGAAACAACACTGACTATCCCTGACAATGCAACTATGGCCCTAAAACTGGCAGTACTGTTTGCTATCAAAATAGCGTAGCAAAAATGGGCAGGAGGGTAGAATGCAGAGGTGGTGGAACTTGCTTGGCACCAGTGGGACACTAAGTTACTATGGCAGACACTTTTTGGATGCCACTAAGTTTCAGCATTGTTTATTATAAAAATAGCGTAGCAAAAATTGGCAGGATAGAATGCAGAGGTGGTGGATCTTGCTTGGCACCAGTGGGACACTAAGTTACTATGGCAGACACTTTTTGGATGCCACTAAATTTCAGCACTGTTTTCTATAAAAATAGCGTAGCAAAAATGGGCAGGAGGGTACAGTGCCTGGGTTTTGTGGGTCAGTGGACAGGAAAGGAACACTAACAGACACTTTTAGGATGGCAGAAAAAGTGTCAGCCCTTTGGGCAATTAAAATAGCTTGCCAAAAGTGGGCAGGTGGGTACTGTGCCCGGGTTCTGTGGCTACCAGGACAGGAAAGGAAGCCTCACTTTCTATCCCTCCTAATGATGAAATGCAGCAAGGAATTCACTGAGCTGAGGTACACAGACGCTGTTATCTAAAGCTGTACACAGCATTTGCACGGACCTGCCTAGCAGCTTTGGCTAGGAACGCCTGGAAATCATCCCTGAAAAGGGCTGAAATAGCCTGCAGTCCCTCCCTAATCCCTACAGCGCTGTGTAGCTTGCACTATGTCTATTTTTGCACACAGCAGGATCGGCGGCGGCAGCAGCAGCATGAGTGCTGACTGGCACCCACACGCAGAAGGCAGATAATGGCGGCGTGAGGGAAAATGGCCGTATTTATAAGGCAAGGACATGAGACATTCACAGCCTATGACACATGCCCTTGCTTGTCTGGCAAAAATACCCTTACCTGTGTGTGTGTCTGTGATTGGCTGACATCCTGGCCTGCCCCACTGCACGCGCGCTTAGAAAAAAAAAATGGCGATCGGCATTCTCTCAGCAGCACAGATCTAAACCGTGTCCCCCCCGCACACTATACGCTGAAATTTGATAATAGTGTGAATCACAGTGACTCACACTATTACAGGGAAAAGCCAGCTAGTAACTAGCTAGGCTTTTTGCTGATTGAACCATTCTCGAACATAACTCGAGCTGTCTAGCTTTTAGCTCGATCTCGAGCACCCCCAAAAATCACTCGAACATGATATTGGCGAACCTCACACCTCGAACATCGCTCAACTCTACTGAGGACTCAGTGTGCTGCTAGAGCAGGGTTTGGCTTCCGCCCGTACTTAACATGCATCTGTGACGCCCTGGACTAGCCAGGGGTCACAGGTAGTCCCAAACACTACACCTTCCCCTAAAAAGGGTCACAGCAGCCACCCTAAAACCCTGAGTCCCCCCCTCAGGTTCTGATGTTCACACCAGGTGGAGGCGGAGCCACGCGGTTGGCCCTGACCACCGAGGAGTTCGGATGGCCTGAGGTGGGAAAACACAGCAGATCAGTCTGGAGAGTGAAAGGGAGAGGAAGCAGAGGAGTAGTAAGAGTGACAGTGAGGAGTGACAGATCTGTCAAGGGTTCGGGTCGGAGCCCGGACACCCTGTGGCCAGGAGGCAGACGGTGGTGGCCGCCTGCAGGAGCTGGGATTACGGCCAGTGGAACCGTAAGGACCGGGGTCGGGCGGTGGCCCGCCGGTACCGAACCGGGGAGTTGATTGGAAACCGGAGCACCAGGAGGGACCCAGTCAAAGTCCAGAAGCCACTGGACCAAGTCAAATCAACTGATTGTGGCCTGGACCCAAGGTCCTTTCCCACAAAAGGCCTGACTGAAGACAACAGCCCCACGATTAGGGATAGAGAGCTACCGCCACAGCTAGAGATCCAAAGGGCCAGCGTCCGCAGGCAAACAGGTTCCTCAGCACACACACCGCTGGGGAGCGAACTACAATCGCTGAAGCGTAGGCAGTTACATTCACACAAAAAAGGTGCAGGAGAAAGGCAGAAACAACCAACCCGAAGTAAGGGGAGAAGCGGAGCCGGCTGCGGGCACCGTCCACCATCTTGTTTGGTTTACCAGAGACTCCAGTGCATCTGTAAGAGTGAGTACACCAGTGCCCTCGGGCCAAGCACCGCACCGCACCGACACTGCCCTGCGCCAGCATCATAGCAAAAACAGCGACACCTCGGGACCACCACCCCCTACCCACGGAGGGGTTACCACCAAAGCTGCGCAACACCGTCCCCGGGAGCCTAGTCAACGGCAGTGGTGGTGTCCATCTCATTCACCACAGCCCCGTGGGTGGCGTCACGAACTCTAAACAAAACCCAAACAACCACCAACCCCCCCCCTTTACAGAGTGGCGGCGGGACCCCCGGGTCCGTGAGCGTCTCGAGCCACCCACCGACAAGCACGGATCCGAGCAGCTCGGCGAAAACCGGAGCCGAGAGCCCCGGGGCGGTACACATCCATAAAGAAAGAGCTCCGCGCTGCTGAAGTCCTATACAAATCCTTTATTGCATTACAAAGTTCCAAAAGTGCCAGACCACCATCACCCACCCACATATATACATATATATACATACACACACTGTTCGGGCGTACAGTGTGCATATATATATTGTTTTATATATATATATATATATATATATATATATATATATATATATAGCTCTGGAGATTGGATCGAAATTAATTCCGATCTTTGGTATGATCGGCCCGATCTGATCCTATCTTTCCAGTGATCGCCAACACTAGTTGGAATCAGTAGACCTCACTACATTATATTACCCTCAAAGTTTCCCTTGAAGGCAAAAATCACAAAGTATTTTATATCAGCACCTTATAGTGTAGCATTTTTCACATTTGTGCAAAAGAAACTTTGCAATAATTATGCATAATGGAATTGTTTTAATACAATGTTAAATGGTTAAGTAGCTTACCAGAGTCATGCAGAAGGAACTGCTGCTGGACACCATCAATACTGATCTCCTGAAACTCCAGGGGGATAACAAGTTGATCAAGGGTTTGAGGTAACCTTGGGATATTGCCAAGTTGCCTTGCTAATCGTATTGTTCTCTTCAGTGATGCTTTCCTTATCAGAAGTGCTACAACATTAGAATGGGCTCCTGAAATGACGTCTGTGAGAATCTGTTGTGGTGTCTCCTGTGTTGTCCTTGCCCTGGTGACTGCCTCATTAACAAGTCGGATTGCTTCAGGTCTTGCAGCTTGGGCTACGTGACTGTGAAGATTGACTACTTTCACAACTTCGCCAGATTCTTCATTGGTCCAAACACGTCCCTTGCAAGTCGACCGTTTTTCACATACCCAGATGGAATGGACATCATCAGCGGTTCTTTTGGAAAATAAGTAAATGTGATTCTCATGGACCAACTTCCTCCTTCCACGTTTGGAAAGAACTGAATTCATAGCTGTAGAAAGTGAATTGCTGTGGAAGCTGACTGATTTTTTGTGGCAGTACACCTCTCTCTTTGTGGAGATTCAGACACTGCTATATTCTGATGTACAGATGGAATAAAAGCTAGTCTAATGTAACTTGCAGGACATCTGACCTGCTACTTGTTACATCTGCAACAAAACTTGCAACAAAGCAGGTCAGTGCTGAGTCAGGTAAAAGTTGAAAATTGTTTTGATTTTAGGCCTCTTGCACACTTTAATTTTAGAGTGGTTTCACACTTGTGTTTGGGGCTGCCAGAGGTCAATCCACTCTGGATCTGACATCCAGCTGACCCCGGGGCAATGCTGGCGGAATGCTAGCATTCCGCTTGCATTGCCCATAGAAGTGAATGGCTGGGTTCCGCGATCTGCAGCCGCTCGTTCGCTTTCGTACTGCCGCATTCCGCTATCATTGTCAGAACAAAAAGAAGAGCATTTTCTTCTTTTCGCTCCCCTGCAGGTTAGCGGAACAGCGGCATTACAGAAGCGAATGGGCGGCCTGTAGTGCATATGTAGCAGAAGTGTGAAAGCACCCTTATGCTGACACTGTTTTAGAACTCCAAAGCACGTGCTTTACTGGCATTTTTGAGAGCGCTTTTGTGAGCGCTCTCAGTAATGACCCATAAGATACAGGCTATTGATGAACGCTAAGTGCTCAAAAATAGCTCCTGTAATAAAATAAAAAGAGCTGGCCGAAACAACACCTCGCTTTTCCAGCCAATGACTTATATATTCAAAATTGGTAATCTTCTTAGCGATTTTCCAGTGCTTAGCACTTGGGTAAGTGCCTACTGTGAAAGAGGTCTTAGGGCTAAAACACAAGGTCGAAATTCCCTGCCTAATTTGGGACCGAAACATTTGGGGGCAAAAAGCTGGGGGCAAAATATCCGTGGGCGAACTGCTGTTGGCGAAATGTGCGGGGGCGAAAAATCCTGGGGGGCAAACTGCTGGGGGCAAAACATCCAGGGGTGAAACGTCCGAGGGCGAACTGCTGGGGGCGAAAGATCCGTGGGCGAACTGCTGGGGGCGAAACATCCGGGGGCGAACTGCTGGGGGCGAAATATCTGGGGGCGAACTGCTGGTGGCGAAACATCCGGAGGCAAAACGTCCGGGGGCGAACTGCTGGGGGCGAAACATCCAGAGGCGAAACATCCTGGGGCGAACTGCTGGGGGCAAAACATCCGGGGGGGGCGAAACATCCGGGGTCGAACTGCTGGGGCGAAACATCCGGGGGCAAAACGTCCGGGGGCGAAACATCCGGGGGTGAACTGCTGGGGCCGAAACATCCGGGGGCGAAACGTCCGGGGGCGAATTGCTGGGGGCGAAACA
Organism: Anomaloglossus baeobatrachus; assembly: GCF_048569485.1. Lineage (NCBI taxonomy): Eukaryota > Metazoa > Chordata > Amphibia > Anura > Aromobatidae > Anomaloglossus > Anomaloglossus baeobatrachus. The sequence goes on from NC_134355.1 coordinate 235,248,042, forward strand.
TCCGGGGGCGAAACATCCGGGGGCGAACTGCTGGGGGCAAAACATCCGGGGGCGAAACATCCGGGGGGCGAACTGCTGGGGGCGAAACATCCGGGGGCGAACTGCTGGGGGCAAAACATCCGGGTGTGAAACATCCGGGGCGAACTGCTGGGGGCGAAACATCCGGGGGCAAAACGTCCGGGGGCGAAACATCCGGGGGCGAACTGCTGGGGCCGAAACATCCGGGGACGAAACATCCAGGGGTGAACTGCTGGGGGCAAAACGTCCGGGGGCGAAACATCCGGGGGCGAACTGCTGGGGCCGAAGCATCCGGGGATGAAACATCCAGGGGTGAACTGCTGGGGGCGAAACATCTGGGGGCGAAACATCCGGGGGCGAACTGCTGGGGGCGAAATGTTCGGGGGCAAAATGCTGGGGGCGAAATGCTGGGGGCGAAACATCCGGGGGCGAACTGCTGGGGGCAAAACATCCGGGTGTGAAACATCCGGGGAGAACTGCTGGGGGCGAAACATCCGGGGGCAAAACGTCCGGGGGCAAAACATCCGGGGGCGAACTGCTGGGGCCGAAACATCCGGGGACGAAACATCCAGGGGTGAACTGCTGGGGGCGAAACATCTGGGGGCGAAACATCCGGGGGCGAACTGCTGGGGGCGAAACATCCGGGGGTGAAACATCCGGGGGCAAACTGCTGGGGGCGAAACATCCGGGGGCGAACTGCTGGGGGCGAAACATTCGGGGGCGAAACATCCGGGGGCGAACTGCTGGGGGGCGAAATGTGCAGGGGCGAAATGTGCGGGGGCGAAACATCCTGGGGGCGAAATGCTGGGGGCGAAATGTTCGGGGGCAAAATGCTGGGGGCAAAATGCTGGGGGCGAAACTTCCAACTTCCGTGAGATTCTTGTTACTCGTTTGTTTGTCTCATCAAGGCAGATCTGTGCGGTTCCAAGTGTTTGTAGACTGTGGGTCTGCAGCTAACTTCATCGATTCTGGCATAGTAAAAGATCTTGGGTTATCCTTGCTGAGACTACAAGGTCCCATCAAAATTTCCACTACTGATAATACCCCCCTCACTCAGGATGTGGTGAAATTTGTTTCTCAGAAGGTTTCCATGCTGGTGGGAGCTCTGCATTTGGAATTTGCGTCCTTTTTTGTTTTAGAAAACTTGTCTTCTGCAGTGGTATTGGGAATGCCGTGGTTGCGCAACATAACCCGGCCATTGATTAGCACCATAGCGACATAGTACACTGGAGCCCAGAGTGTCAGGAGAGATGTATCTCTTTTTCTGTGAACCTGTCGACAGTTGTACCAGTCCGCATACCTTATGCATTTGGAGATTATGCTGACGTATTTTCTGTGACAGAATCGTAGAAATTACCTCCACATAGGGAGTAGTTATGTCTTATAGATCTGGTTCCTGATGTCCGTCTTCCCAAGGGTAGTAATTATAATCTTTCTGGCCCAGAACGTCAGGCCATGAAAGACTATATTTCAGACAGCCTCCAGAAAGGATTTATCAGACCATCAATGTCGCCATTCGGCGCTGGATTCTTTTTTGTTAGTAAAAAAGATGGTGGTGTCAGACTGTGTATTGATTATTGTGAGCTTAATGCTATCACTGTGAAAAATCAGTACCCTCTGCCACTCATCCCCAATCTCTATAACCAGCTTTTAGGAGCCTTTGTTTCACTAAGCTTGATCTCAGGGGAGCATATAATCTTCTCCGCATCAGAATAGGGATGAGTGGAAGACAGCATTTAACACACCTGAGGGACACTTTGAGTATCTGGTAATGCCTTTTGGCTTAAGTAATGCACCGTCTGTCTTCCAGAATTTTGTTAATCACATTTTCACGGATATCTGTGGTCTATATGTGGTGGTCTATTTGAATGACATCCTGATTTACTCTGCTGATGTTATGTCACATGCCCATCATGTACGCACTGTACTACAAAGACTTAGAGATAACTCGTTATATGCTAAACTTGAGAAATGTGTCTTTTTTGCTGAATAGGTTAATTTCCTGGAGTATGTTTAGTCTGCAGACGGTTTTCGCATGGACCCCTCTAAGCTTCAACCCATTAAACAGTGGGTGCAACTCAAGTCTTTGAAAGCCCTACAGCGGTTCCTTGGGTTAGCAAATTATTATTGTAAATTCATTAGAGACTTTTCCAAGATTGCCAAACCACTTGACTTGACTAAAAAGAGTGCGGATGTGGTTAATTGGAAGCAATAGGCGATCCATGCCTTCTCTAAACTAAAAGACTGTTTATTCTCAGACCCTATTCTTCTTCAACCCCAGCTGGGTAGGAAGTGAGTAAACACCACAAATTGCTACAAATAAATTTCAATTTTTATTCATAATAAATTTCATTCATATTCAAAAAACAACCAGAAGTGTTTTACTTTTTGTGTAAGTCTGAATGTTGTTTTATAATAGCTATGATGCTAACTATACATTCGGGTTGGGAAATAGTTATGTAAGCTCTGTTAGGCTGCTTTCACACCTCCGGTTTCTGCAATGCGGCACACTCCGGCACTTTGCAGGAAAATCGCAACCGTTTTTTTTTTGCTGCCGGTTGCATTTTTTCTGCATAGACTTTAATTAGTGCCGCATTGTGCCACAAGGCCTTGCGTTCCATCCGGTTTTTGCCGCATGCGGCAGATTTAGCCGTTGCGGCGGCCGGATGGAACGTTGCCTAGCACGTTTTTTTCGTGCAGCAAAAAAAAACGCATCGCGCCGCATTCGACCGATGCGGCGCATTTTTCAATGCATGCCTATGGCGGCCGGATGTGGCGCGATGCGGCAAAAACCGCATCCGGCCGCCGCATGCGGTTTTTGCCACTGCGCATGCTCAGTAGCATGCCACAAGCGGCAAAAACCGGACAGGCCGCATGGGAAAAACTTATGCAAAGGATGCGGTGTTTTCACCGCATCCGTTGTATAGCTTGCACAGCCGGATTGAGCAGCAGAGCTCAAGCCGGATGTGTGAAAGCAGCCTTAGTTATCAGTGGAATGATTTTAAGGGTGGGTTATGTTTTTAGAGTGTTAGTTTTTATTTTAATGATTTTTTTCATCTATCTCAGCCATAGGATTTCTTCTGGGCACAGTTGGTTTATATATAATCTCACAAATATACCTCTGGTCGGTATGGAAGGAAGTAATATTGAAATTTGGAAGACAATCAATGGATTTAAAGAATAAAATCAGATCAAAGAATATTAAAAAAACAATTTAGAATGATGTGGTTGTTTGTGTAATAACTGATTGTCTAATAATGATTAGGATAATAATGTATATGTGAATAATTTTAGGTATGATATTCCTTGGAGACATACTTATGTAATAACCAATTTTTATATAGCAATCCTATATATGTGGTATTGTTGTAGATATATAATAGTTGTTGGTAGTTTGATAATTTACACTGTTAGTCCAGGAATATGCCTCTAAACTTTATTGTACCTATATTACTAAGATATATATGCGGATGATATTATATATATGTGTGTTCAGGATCTTTAATTTACTTATCGGCTGTGCGCATGCGCTGTTTTCCGCTCCTCGAATTTCCGTGTGTGGGCATCATATGATCTAGAGCATGACACACTTGCGGGTCAGCGCGCGCAACTCGGAAGTTTCTTTTCAGAGGTAGGCGGCAACATCACTATGCGCCGACAAAGTGCCGGAAATAGCGTAAATAGAACTAATAGGCGTCATCGTGAATAACGTGAACACACGCTCTTGGCTGATAGTCACTATAAGAACGCTGACATTTCCGCACCCTGACACACCCACTTTTAAGAAAGCGAGCGGCGAAACGTACGTCAGGGGTGGTGGGACGCGTGACCAGAGAATCCATTTAGGAACCATCTATCTAGGTATTTAACCATTTATGTAATATGATCAGTATTGGAAACGATATTTGTAATGCCAAATAAGATATAGTACAGTATAGATCTGACAGCTGTCGTTACTGGCATGGTGGTTTTACAAGTCCATGTTATTGTTATAGACACATGAGTCACTAGGTGGCAGCTGTGTAGCTGATTAATGTACTGTCGGTCTAGTGATATACACACAGTCTAAGTGGAAATTGATTCCATACATAATATAGCTGAACACTGGTAAGCTCTTATAAAGATACATGTTAGATGCATAATCTTTCCATTATATACTGTGTATATGTCACTACTATTTAACAATACTGTGTATTAATTTATTCAATTTGGGATCACCAATTGAATATATAGTAGATCCTTAATGGACTATGGTGTCAAATATGGCGGTATTAAAATAAACTTTAGCTACTGATAATTTATGCCATATGAACCATTGATAGTAGTAACTGTCTGGTGACATAGTGATCATGATATGTAGATGGGTTGTTCCTTTCATTGGTTGATACAATTTGTAGTAACTATATCTGGATTGCACTGCGCCCCCCAGGTGGCTCTTTCGTTTTTTGTATATGAATGACATTTATTATGAATAAAAATTGAAATTTATTTGTAGCAATTTGTGGTGTTTACTCACTTCCTACCCAGCTGGGGTTGATCCTGGACTGGGTCGTGGTAATCTTGTTTAATAATGTGCACACAATAATTGTGGACCTTTAGTTGAATTATTATTATTATTATTCTTCTTCAGCCTGACCCTGAGAAACTATTCATTGTAGAAGTTGATGCATCAGAGGATGGAGTGGGAGCGGTGCTGTCACAAGGCACTCCATCACTCACTCACCTTCGTCCATGTGCTTTGTTGTCCCGTAAGTTTTCTCCCACTGAGAGAAACTATGATATTGGCAACCGTGAACTGTTGGCAATTTAATGGGCCTTCGCGGAATGGCGCCACTTCCTCGAGGGTACCAAGCATAAGGTCACAGTAATCACGGACCACAGAACCTTACTTATTGAAAATCAGCTAAAAGGCTCAACGCTAGGTAAGCGAGGTGGGCCTTGTTCTTTTCCAGGTTTGATTTTCTGGTAACGTTCCATCCTGGTACTAAGAACATAAGAGCCGATGCACTTTCCCGTAGCTTCAGTCCCTCTCAGGCTGATGATTCAGAACCAGTCCCTATTTTGGCTAAGGACATCATCGTATCGTCTGTTTCCTTAGATTTGGTAGAAGAGATCCATGCAATCCAAGACCAAGCCCCCGAAACCACTCCTACCCGTAAACTGTTTGTCGCTCCCCAACTTCATCTACGTGTGCTTCAGAAGTCCCATGATTCTGTCCTTGCAGGGCACCCTGGTATAGGCAATACCCTCTGTCACGGGGTCCTTCTCCCATATCACACAATCAACAGAGCGAGAGATGGCTGTACAATTCAAAGAGCATTTATACCAAGCAAATCGAATGGTCAATAACATAATCCACAAAACAGAGGGTAAAATTGTCCAGTAGTGGCATAAATGTCCCCATCTCTCTGAGAAGTCCCAGCTTCTCCTAGAGGATCAATCCTTCTCCTTCAAGTTCTCAAACAGACTGACTGAATCTCCCAGGTAAGCAGAGAGTCCACAGTAAATGGACTCTAGGCCCACCTCCCCCCACACCCAGGGACGGAAGTGCCTGAAGAGGCTATAACCTTGCACTATAGGGGGTGATTACTTACAAACAATACAATGTACACAGAAGCAGTACAAATAAAGGACAGTGAACCAAGCTTAAAATAAGAATCTGTACATCAAGATACACCTCCCCCATATCCCACCATCACAACATCTCTCCCCTTCTGAATAAGTGAGCATGCCATGAGGTCTTCACAGACCTCTGGCCATCTCACTTAAGTCCATGTTGCTCAGCTGTGGATAGTCTATGGTTCGTCTTGCCGGGACAGTCCATCAGTGTTCTGTTGTTGACTTCTTCAGAGAAGGCCCGGCTCTGTGACCCCGGCGATGCCATTTAGTAAATAGGAAGGGGGTGATGACAGTTTATTCGTGATGCCACCTGTGGTATACGGCAAGTTGGCTGCTGCCGCTGCGGGATGGGGAACCTCTGGGGCAGATGGTGACGCAGCTTGGTTGGTGTAGCTCTCCACAGGTGGGGGGGAGTAGTAGGTGATAGTGGTTGTTCAGAGGGTAGTTCAGAGGTCAAGTCCGGTGCACATTTCTTATGTGTGCCTTTCCTGGTCGTCTTCATGCGCTTGCCTCTCCCTCCTTCTTTGGACCCTCACACACAGAGCCCTGGCAGGTGCCCGTGGTCCTGTTTGTGTGGCGTGAAGATCTATCCCTTGGTCTATTGGGGTCACCTTCCAGCGAACTCATGTGCAGTTGTGGCCTCGGTGCTTGTAGTCACCTCAGCCTCTGGTTTTACTAGTGGAATATGTAGAATCTTTTCCTCTAGCCTAGGGACCAGTCCCCGATTTGCAGCCAAGTCCTTCCACCCGAAGTTTGCATGTGGAACAAGGCCACGGGAGGATATTGCACCTCCCATGGTCTCTAGGACCCCTTCTGTCTTGTGCTTTGGTCGAGCGGCGCCAGCTCCAGACCACATGTCTTTCCTCCTCCACTGTTCCTTCCAACTCCTCCCTGACTTTGTCCACACTCCAGTACTGTATATACTCACCCCTAAGACTCCACCCTCCCCCCGGCCTGGCTTTGGGCATAACATGCCCTTGCCATGTCTGATGAGGTGTTGCTGAGTGAGAGTGTTGTGTTTTTACGTGAATCAGTGGATGACCTCCTCCATACCCAGGATGGAATACCACACCTCTGGATAAGGTGCAGTACCTCTTTGGAGACTGAAGCCTCAGGGGCACCACACATCCTTTAGAGGTGACAATCCCAGCATTTTACTTGGCTCTTAAATAAAGGGTTAATCGCAGCTCATAGCTGTGACTGAGCCCTAGATTGGTAATGGCAGGCATCTATGAGACTATCCCATCACCAATCTGTAATAAGTGACAAGAAATAAACACAAACACTGAAAAAAATCCTTTATTTGAAATAAAATACAAAAAGCCTCCTCTTTCACCACTTTATTAACCCGATAATCACCCCTGCAGGTCCGACGTAATCCACACGAGGTCCTACGGCGATTCAGCTCTGCTACATCAGAAGATCACAGTAAGCAGCCATAGAACTGGACTGAGCTCCAAAGAATGAATGAGCCGCACGATCAGCAGTCACTTCAGTCAGGTAATTTTGGGTCACAGCTGGAGATACCTGTGACCATAAATAGCCTGAGTGAGGTCACCGCTGAATAAGCGACTCACTCCTTCTCTACACTAGACCCACAGACCAGGTCTATGATTGGTTGCAGTCAGATACTGTGGGCGCATCTGACTGTAACCAATCACAGATGAAAGCAGTGAATATAAAATGAACGAGGATGTGGAAAAGCAGCTGGAGCGTACAGCTGTGCCGGTGATTCGGTAAATATAGCGCTCCTGCTCCAATCCCCCTATCCCTACCACCAATTAAGTGCTGGCCAGATACCATGGATCAATTCCGGGCCTAACGGGGTTTTTTAATACCTAGTTAGACCCGCCGGTCCAGGGTATCTGCGAGTGCACCTGTCACTAGGGTGAAAACCGTAGCAAAAGCACTAAAAATAATTGACATATTCATTCTTTTCAGAAAACAGCAAAACCAAAGGTATTTCACAAAACCATCAGGAAAAATCCTGACGTGTTTGTGTGCCGCCGCCTCCGCGTCAGCAGCCGCGTTGCTCGGATCCGGATCCACGGTGGCTCAAGGGGGTCTCCGGACCCGGGGATCGGCGTCGTGCGGCCACTCAAATAAAAGAGGGGGTATTTAAATGGAGATGTTTGGTTAAAGTTCGTGATGCCACCCGTGGTGCGTGGTACCACCACTGCGATTGTGAGTACCCGGTGGCGATGGTGTGGGTAGCTAGCTGTTTAACCCCTCCATGGGTAGGGGGAATGCCCCGGGACTCGGCGATGGTGATGCAGGTGTACCGTTGTGACGCTAAGGGTCACTCGTGTACTCACTCAGTCCAATAATGCTGACACCGACAACTGTAGTAAACCAAAGTTCTGGACACGGCTGCCACTGAGAGGGAGCACGCCTGGATCCCGTGCCCATTGGTGTTCCCTATTAGTCTGTGACCTTTGCCTTGGCACCTTGTCTTCTGGTTGGTCCCTTTAGTGTAAAAGTAATCGGGTTCCGCTCCCCAGTATGGCTAACTGCGTGAGCGTCTCTCAGGGTTCACGCTTGGGATTTTCTGGACCGTATGTCCTATCCCCCTCGTTGCGCTAGTACCCCGATTTTGGAGCGGGTGGAGAACGGATCCTAAAAGGCTCCGTCCTTGTCGGGTAAATTGCCAGGATGCCTGAAGCTACTTCCTGACCTAGGGTCCACATACCCCGTCGTGCCCTGGCCCCTGCCCGGTGATGGCAAAAGGGCGCCGGCTGTCCTCCTCGACAGTCTGTGCCCCTTGTCACGATCCCCTGCGACCAGGGTCCAGCTCCTACCACGCCCACACCAACGTCTGCCACCTAGTAGTCTCAAGGAGCCCAGCTCCTGATCTCTCCTCTCGAGAGTCACCACTCAACTGACTGTCTCCTGACACTTCTGACCCCCCCTTAACCAACCCCCCAAGTGGGCGACCCCATTCCACTCAGGTCGGTGTTATGATCCAGAACCATGGAAGACCACCACAAAACATTGGTAAAAGGTGACAAGAGCATTGGCAACTAATCTGGTCGCCATCCCCTTACTAACCATCACAACTAGAAGTAGCCGAGGGGTGAACTAACATCCTGTGCACCGCGAACCCAGCCGGAGAACTAACTATCCTAAAGGAAAGAAAGATGAATAACTCTCTGCCTCAGAAAATAGACAAGAATAGCAAGCCCCCCACATTCAAAGACTGTGGTGATATAGGAACAACACAATACACAGATAGATGACAGGATTAGCAAAAGGTGAGGCCCCCACTGACTAACATAGGAAAGGACAAGAAAGGGGCTGATGGTGGCCAGAGAAAAACCCTACAAAAATCCAAATTCCTGATAGTACAAAAAGGCCCTCAGATCACACGATCTGAACTCTGTCCTATACCAGGTGCTCTTGTCATACCAATAAACAGAAAACAAGAATCATAACAAATTCAACAAGCCACAACCCCAGGGACCCAAAGGAGCTATTCTCCAAACAGAACTGCAGGGAGTTCCCCAGCCAAGCAACTAAGGGGGAAAATCTCTGCATGCAAATAAACTGAAAACAACCACAGCAAAAAACAAACCCAGATAAGAGCAAAAGAACCAAACAATAAATAAAGAGCAAGCACTTATCTGGGGTAGATGTGGTGTGGAGCAGAATGAACCAGGCTGGTGATACAAAGAACAACTGACATCTGGCATAGCCTGCTATCAGACCAGGATTTAAATAAGCAGAGAGTAAAGCGGGCTTTACACGCTACGACATCGCTAATGCGGAGTCGTTGGGGTTACGGAATTCGTGACGCACATCCGGCCGCATTAGCGATGCTGTTGCGTGTGACATCGATAAGCGATTTTGCATCGTTGCAAAAACGTGCAAAATCGCTAATCGGCGACACGGGGGTCCATTCTCAAATCTCGTTACTACAGCAGTAACGAGGTTGTTCCTCGTTCCTGCGGCAGCACACATCGCTCCATGTGACACCGCAGGAATGAGGAAGCTCCCCTTACCTGCCTCCCGGCCGCTATGCGGAAGGAAGGAGGTGGGCGGGATGTTACGTCCCGCTCATCTCCGCCCCTCCGCTACTATTGGGCGGCGGTTCAGTGACGTTTCAGTGACGTCGCTGTGACGCCACACGGACCGCCCCCTTAGAAAGGAGGCGGTTCGCCGGTCACAGCGACGTCGCCGGACAGGTAAGTATGTGTGACGGCTGTGGGCGATGTTGTGCGGCATGGGCAGCGATATGCCCGTGTTGCGCAACAGATGGGGGCGGGTACCCACACTAGCGATATCGGGACCGATATCGCAGTGTGTAAAGTAGCCTTTAGCAAAGGAAATGCCCATTGCACAACACACCTGGTCCAAGTCCAAACCATTCCTGGCCACCAGAGGGAGCCTCTGCAACCACGGAAATCCCAGTATAAAGGTATCCTGTAGATTATGCAATACCAAAAATGTACAAGTCTCCTGATGCGCTGGTGCAACTCTCATAGGCACCTGGGTTCAAAATTGAGGTTTATGTTCTACCAAAGGGATAGCATCAATGCCCCTTAAAGAAATAGGAGTTTGCAAAGGAACCATGGGGAAACCACAATCCCTAGCAAACCCAAAATCCATCAAATTGAGCGCTGCCCCTGAGTCCACAAAGGCAAATGCAGAAAAGGAAGACAATGTCAATGTGACAGACAAAAGAAACTTTGGTTGCAAAGAACCCACAGAAGTAGCCAATCTCCTTTCACGTTTAGGGCAGACAGAGATGTTATGAGAAGCGTCTCCACAATCGAAGCACAGTCTATTCTTCCATCTGAATTCCTGCCGACTAGTATTAGAAAGGACCCTATCACACTCCATAGGCTCCAAAGGCTGTTCCACAGGCACAAAACTAGCAGGTATCTTCCTGCGCTCACGTAACCGTCTATCAATCTGAATGGCCAAGGTCATAGAGGCATCAAGACCAGAAGGGACGGGAAATCCTACCATTACATCCTTCACAGAATCAGCAACACCCTTTCGAAAAAGAGCCGCAAGCGCATCATCATTCCATTTGGTAAGGACCGCCCACTTTTGAAATTTCTGACAAAAAGTTTCTTCAAAATTCAAACCCTGTGTTAAAGACAACAAGAATTTTTCTGCTTGGTCCACAATATTGGGTTCGTCATATAATAAACCCAAGGCCTGAAAAAAGGAATCCACATCACTGAGAATCGGATCATCAGACGCCAAAGAGAAGGACCAGTCCTGAGGGTCACCACGCAGCAGGGAGATGACAATCTTAACCTGCTGTACGGGATTCCCTGAGAACTTAGGGCGCAGGTCAAAAAATGTACAATTATTTTTGAAGCTCAATAATCTCGACCCATCTCCCGAAAAAAATTCAGGAACGGGAATCTTAAGGCCACTTCACACATAACGAGATCGTACAACGAGATCGTTACTACGTCACAGTTTCTGTGACGCAAGAACGACTCCAATTGCGATCTCGTCATGTTTGACACGTACCAACGATTCACCCCCTGCTGCGAAATCGCTGATCGATGCCGAACAGCTTGGGCCATTTTTGGCTCGTTGGAGTCCTGCTGGGCTGCATGAATCTGTATGTTTGACACCCTATTTACGATTTCGTTGACGACCTAGATGAGATGCACGAAGGCGTGTTGTTGCGTCCCCGTTTCCACGCCCCTTCTGCGCCCATTGGTTGGCGCTGAGAACAATAGTGTGTAGTTACGTCGCCATTTCCGCGCCCCCTCTCTGCAACGATTGGTTAGCAATGAGAACACTATTGCGCTCTGATTGGGTATCGCGTCATGCTTTGTTCCCTTTTGAGTCTTCTCAAAATTTAACCGCTAGATACGCCCCCTGCATGCCCAATCAGAACGCAGTATTGGCCGCCAATGAAAGCGGAGGGGGGTATGCAAAAGGCGACGCAAATGTGACTCCATAATGGGATTGGAATCGTTAACATAGTAGCTGTGTGACAGGGTCCTTATCAATCAGAGCGGAGGGGATGGAAAAGGCGACGCCCGCCCGGCCGCCCAATCAGAACGCAGTATTGGCCGCCAAAGAAAGCGGAGGGGGGTATGGAAAAGGCGACGCAAATGCACGCCTACGTGACTCACTGCATAATGGGATTGGAATCGTTAACATGACAGGGTCCTTATCAATCAGAGCGGAGGGGGTGGAAAAAGCGACGCCCGCCCGGCCGCCCAATCAGAACGCAGTATTGGCCGCCAATGAAAGCGGAAAAGGCGACACAAATGCACGCCTACGTGACTCACTGCATTTTACTACGCCCCTAATGGGATTGGAATCGTTAACATAGTAGCTGTGTGACAGGGTCCCAGCGATTTGAAAGATCGTTATACGGGACGCATGCTCGTTCATAAACTCGTTATGTGTGACACCCAACATGCGATTTCAACAACGACTCATAAACGATCCAGAAAGTGTGACGTAGTAGCGATCTCGTTCACGATCTCGTTATGTGTGACTGGACCTTTAGGCTCTGCAAGGGGAGTCTGTGCAAGATAAGACTCTATACGACGAACCTTAGCATCAAAATGAGCAACACGCTCACCCAATTCATCCATGCTAGAAAAAAGAAATCTTCCACGGAACCCAAAGAAGAAGAGGAAAAACACCAAAAAAAAAAAAACATTTTCTCAGCAGACTTTTTTTTTTTTTTCTTTACTTCTTAAGAGTACCCTTTAAATTTGTTGGCCGGATGTACTGTTATGATCCGGAACCATGGAAGACCACCACAAATCATTGTAAAAATTGACAAGAGCATTGGCAACTAATCTGGCTGCCATCCCCTTACTAACCATCACAACTAGAAGTAGCCGAGGGGTGAACTAACATCCTGTGCACCGCGAACCCAGCCGGAGAACTAACTATCCTAAAGGAAGGAAAGATGAATAACTCTCTGCCTCAGAAAATAGACAAGAATAGCAAGCCCCCCACATTCAAAGACTGTGGTGATATAGGAACAACACAATACACAGATAGATGACAGGATTAGAAAAAGGTGAGGCCCCCACTGACTAACATAGAAAAGGACAGGAAAGGGACTGATGGTGGCCAGAGAAAACCCTACAAAATTCCAAATTCCTGAACAGAAAACAAGAATCATAACAAATTCAACAAGCCACAAACACATGGACCCAAAGGAGCTATACTCCAAACAGAACTGCAGGGAGTTCCCCAGCCAAACAACAGAGGGGGAAAATCCCTGCATGCAAATAAACTGAAAACAACCACAGCAAAAGACAAACCCATATAAGAGCAAAAGAACCAAACAATAAATAAAGAGCAAGCACTTATCTGGGGTAGATGTGGTGTGGAGCAGAATGAACCAGGCTGGTGATACAAAGAACAACTGACATCCGGCATAGCCTGCTATCAGACCAGGATTTAAATAAGCAGAGAGTTAGCAAAGGAAACGCCCATTGCACAACACACCTGGTCCAAGTCCAAACCATTCCTGGCCACCAGAGGGAGCCTCCCAGCAGCCAAAACATAACTAACATTCACAACAGGTCGGCCACTGGTGTGTCTGGTGGGTGTGGTGCAGAGTGTTCCTAGGATTTTGATTAGCTTGTTCTTGGCAACACCAATGGTTAGGGACCCTTAACCAAGAAAGAGGTGAATTATGCACAGAAGGGCAGATTGCACAATACCCTGTGACGACCTGATATGCCAGGGTGTCACATTCCCCCTTGGTGAAATGTCGCTCGTCCCCGAGCTACAGGTCATCAGAGGTTTATTATATTTTTTTTTTTTCAAACTGTAGAAAAAGGTAAGAAAGGTTAACATTTCATTCACACATACATCCCACATCAGGGAGGCTTGTCACTTAAACGTTACTAACATGTTTAAGAGTTCATCTCCTCAACGATAGGACTCTACCGGTTTCAGTGGTATTCAAGAAAAGCCACAGCCACAGCATGATTTACCAGGAAAGTATGTGACAGTATAGTAAAACCATAATGATCACTACAGCTGGATGGGGACTAGGACAAGTCGTTATACTTAAGTACAAACAAGAGAGATTTACGACCAGAGTCCAAGGTACAAAAGTGAAAAAACTTTATTGGGTGGATAGGTGCGGAGCGGCACAAAACAAGTGTGGACATCGGCAGGTGATCTTATCAGACTGCTAACAAATCATTAACAATCCATACATATAATGGGCAGTAATTGCATATAAACCAATTTGCATATATACACAATCAAGTAGTCAGCAGTCCGCCAGGAAAGGCGCATAAAATATTAACCTCAATAAATAAGGGTCCCAATCTAGGACAGAAAACCTCCTATAAGAATCATGGCAATCACATACAATGTGTATTGGATAATCCAATTCAAAATAGATTGCACAATATTTAAGGTAAGGAGTGGAGGAGGGACCCTAGCACCCCAGACACCAATGGGACAATGAATAATTCAAAAATGCCGCTGTTACCTGGAAAGGTGTAATGATCAGTCAGAGCCTGTGTCCAACCCGACGGCCGTTTCGGCTATGAAGCCTTCGTCAGGGGGCGTGGTGCAGTGAGGGGAAGTGTGGCTTAAAACAGGGCGTCCGCCAATCATAGTAGATCAGCACGGCCGTGACGCGCGCAACGCCCTGGGCAACCAGGGACGCTCGTCGCGTGCCGCGCCGTCCCCTGCCCGACATATCCGGTCACATGACCGCCACAGTGGTCTTTTGTCGTTGACCACTAGGGTCCAGGGCAATGGTCTAGTTAGTGTCATTAACTTTCTTGACAACCTGATAAGGGCCTTCCCATGTTACTTGAAGCTTGCAGGGGAAACAATAATCATGAGCACCTGTTATCCTTCTATAAATTCCCGGGTCCTGGCTTTACGTTCATTCCAGGACTTTTGTCTGGACTAGGCCGTTCTCTGGTGTTCTTTAGCCAAGGTAGCTAACTGGGTGAGACAGTCTCAGAACTCCAGGACATAGGGAAGGACAGGCACTCCGGTGTCTGAGACATCTCCCTCCCAGTATTCCTTCAGTAGAGCGAGAGGATCATGGACATTCCGTCCAAACAGTAGTTCAAAGGGTGAGAACCCTGTGGACTCCTGGGGAACCTCTCGATATGCGAAGAGGAGATGTGAAGAGGAGATGCGGCAGGTATTTTTCCCAGTCCTTTTCAATGTCAGGAAAAGCCCGCAGCATATTTTTGAGGGTTCCATTAAAGCGTTCACATAGTCCGTTGGTCTGCGGGTGGTATGGAGTGGTGCAAATGGCTTGAACTCCACAGGTATGCCAGAGGGACTGAACCAGGTCTTGTATAAACTGAGTCCCTTGATCTGATAATAATCTGATAATATTTCACTGGGGAACCCTACCCGGGTAAAGATGGTAACAAGAGCCTCGGCTACCTTTACGGCTGTAATACTGGACAGGGCCACGGCTTCAGGATACCGAGTGGCATAGTCCACCACTGTCAGGATGTATTTTTTCCCTGACCGGCTGGGGTGGGCCAGAGGTCCTATGATGTCCACAGCTACACGATGAAATGGTTCATCAATTATGGGCAGGGGTTGCAGAGGTATCTTGTGTCAGGCTCCAGGATGCTGCATTCGCTGGCACACATCGCATGTGCGGCAATAATGGGCTACCGACTGCGAAATGCCAGGCCAGTAAAAACTTTGGGTGAGTCTCTTTTCAGTCCTTTTTCTCCCTTGGTGCCCAGCCAAAGAGATGTCATGGGCCAGTTGGAGTAGCTGTGCCCTGTACTTCTGGGGAACAATGAGTTGCTTGGTCACCATGTCAGGGATGCCCATGCCACTGGCCTTCGTGACACGATAATACAATCTGTTCTCAGGTGAAGCAGTCTCCATTATCTCCCATATGCCTTAACCTAAGGGTTGCCAAGGTACTGTCACCTTCTGTTTCTCTTCTAAACTCCTCTCTATCCCAAGACAGATTGCTTACCGACTTTGATGGGGGTTGTGGTAGCTGCTCCCCGGTGAAGTTCTGATGTTGTCGTGCTTGCATTGCTTGTAGTCAGGTGACGGCTCCCACAAAATGGCACTGTAACTCTCCAATGTCGTTTCCCAGGAGGATATCGGCAGGCAGTCCTCCCATAACTGCAATCCAGCACAGTTTTTCTCCATGACCATAATCCAAATGCACAGAAGCTTGCGGTATATATTTGCGAGTCCCTTCTGCCAGGACAATGGGGATTCCAGGGCCCTGGTGAATTGCCTCGGGTCGAACTAGACGAGTGTCAGCGATAGTCAGGAAGGCCCCTGTATCTCTAAATCCCGACACTTTGTATTCATCGATTAAGACGTCCTGCAGGTGACGTTGCCGTTGATCAGGGTAGCTTGGGGACAAAGGCAGCAGGCTGTACACTCCAGAAGGTATGTCTATTGTGCAGCAGTTGGCAGTCCACTCCAGTGAAGTTTGTGATTGCTCTTTCTCAGGCAGAATGGAGTGAATAAGATGCATCGGACGAGATTGAGGTGCATGGGGCTCCCTCTGAGTCCTTGTGGGACAACTGTATTGCAGGTGCCCAGGCTTCCCACACAGATAACATCTCCTCCCTGTGATTCCCACTGGGCGTGGTCGGAACTGTTGGGGCCCATGATTGTGAGCTGTGGTTGTCATCAGCCTGTGGCTGGTTGGAGGGGCAGGTATAACTGGCAAGGGCTTGGGTGCAGGAGCAGGCTGTGGCTTATTGTCTAGAAGTCTCCTCCATTGCGGTTGGATAGTAAGGGCCTCATCAGCCAGGGCTGCAGCTCTATCCAAGGTGCACGGCATGCGCTCTCTGACCCATTCCCGTATTTTTGAGGGACACTTGTAAAGAAATTGTTCTATAAGAAATACCTGTATCACATGTTCCACAGTGAAGGCATCTTCCGCTTCCAGCCATCTCCGACATGCCTGGGACATCTTATGGGAATACATCCTAAACGATCCCCCCATGGTGCATGGGAAGTCTCGGAACTGTGCCCTATGTGATTCTCGGGTGATGGCATGGTATTCTAGGATAGTCCATTTTACAATGTTATAATGCCGGTTTCGCTGTGAGTCAATGGTGCAATAAGCCTCTGCCAGGCTTCCGTTCAGGAGTCCCACTAACAAACGCATCCAGCCAGAGTGGGGAACCTCCATCATGACACATTGTTGCTCAAAGTCCTTGAAGAACCCTTCCACATCTCTGGAAGCCTCATCAAATGGCTTGAAATCCGCCCGGGTGATCCGTGCAGGCTCCCGGATCACTGGGTTTACACTCCAACTCACATTGCTCCCTCTGTCGAACTCCGTTGCTTCTTGTCTCCTCTGTGCTCGGCGAGCAGCCTGCTCCTTATATTCCTGAGATACACCGGGGCCAAGAACGGCCATTTCTTCTTCAAACCACACCAACTACTGGCTTTTTGGGGCAGGGATCCCCATCCCCAGTGCTTGTCCGTCAGACATCTGGGAGGAGGTGGACTGGCTCTCATCCACCAGTAGATCAATTAAGGTTTCTTTACTCAGTCCCTGGTAGCTCAGGCCGAGATCTCTGGATGTGGTTCAATCTCTGTACTCACTCTGTGGGTGGATCTCCATTTTACTGTGCTCTGTTGATCCCACCGCTGCTGCCACCAGTTTTCACGGGGTCCATCTCCCATATCACACAATCAACAGAGCGAGAGATGGCTGTACAATGCAAAGAGCATTTATTCCAAGCAAATCGAATGGACCATAACATAATCCACAAAACAGAGAATAAAATTGTCCAGTAGTGGCATAAATGTCCCCGTCTCTCTGAGAAGTCCCACCTTCTCCTAGAGGATCAATCCTTCTCCTTCAAGTTCTCAAACAGACTGACTGAATCTCCCAGGTAAGGAGAGAGTCCACAGTAGGTGGACTCTAGGCCCACCTCCCCCCACACCCAGGGACAGAAGCACCTCAAAGGCTATAACCTTGCACTATAGGGGGTGATTACTTACAAACAATACAATGTACACAGAAGCAGTACAAATAAAGGACAGTAAACCAAGCTTAAAATAGGAATCTGTACAACAAGATACACCTCCCCCATATCCCACCATCACACCCTCCAACTGGTAACCAGGTATTTTTGATGGCCAGCTGTAGCTAAGGACTGTAAGTAATATGTGCTAGCTTGTAAAGTTTGTGCACGGGCTAAGGCACCCTTTACCCATCCCGCTGGATTTCTCCAGTCCCTACCTACTCCCGGACGTCCGTGGACCCATCTCTCCATGAACTTTATCACTGATCCTCCGACGTCAAAGGGGCAGACTTGTATATGGGTGGTAGTGGACAGATTTCGCAAACAATGCCATTTCATTCCTCTATCTGGATTACCAAATTCCAAAACGCTAAGCATGTTGTTTATTAAGCATATAGTACAGTTGCATGGGGTCCCGGAAAATATAGTCTCTGACTGGGGAACACAGTTCGTCTCGAATTTCTGGAGGGCTTTTCGTAAAAAGATCAAGATAGAGTTGTCCTTTTCCTCTGCTTATCATCCAGAGACGAACGGTCAGACTGAACTTTCTAATCAAAATCTAGAACAATATCTCCGGTGTTATGTGTCCGACCATCAGTCTTTCTGGGTGAACTATCTGTCGGTAGCTGAGTTTGCCATAAACAATCGGTATTAAGAGTTCATCCAGACTACCCCATTTTTCTGTAATTTGGGATTATATCCCCACTTTGGTTCTTTCTCTTCCACTACTATGGACAGTCCTGAGGGTGAAAGAACAGTGGATAAGCTAAAAGCTATCTGGTTGGAGGTGTTAGAGAACTTGAAGAGGGCACAGGATGGTCAAAGCTAAGCTGCTAATAAGAGACATTCAGAGGGCCCAAGCCTTGGAGTTGGGGATAAGGTATGGTTGTCCACCACACATATTAAATATAAGGTCCCTTCTGCCAAGCTGAGTCCCCGATTTATCGGACCATACGATTTTATTGAGGTCATTAACCCCGCTGCTTTTCATCTAAAACTTCCCCCATCCTTTAAGATCTCTAATGTGTTCCACAAGTCCCTCCTCAAAATATATCGTTCCCCCGTTCACCAGTCAGTGTTCTGCCTCCTCGCGTGTTGGTTAAGGGTACTCTGGAGTATGAAGTACAATGAATCCTTGATTCACGAATTGTGAGAGGGGTGGTACAGTATTTGGTGCATTGGAAGGGTTATGGGCCAGAGAAGAGGTCATGGGTCCTGGCAAGTGATGTGCATGCAAAAAGCCTTGTCAAGCGATTTTACCAACAATAACCTGACAAGCCTATTTTGAGGGTCCAGAGGCCCCTTGTGGAGGGTGGTTACTGTCACATCTCCACTGGAGTCGACTTCTGCTTCAATCACCAGATGACGACGCGTCACCGCTGTGGGCAGCGCTGGGGACGGGGGAGCAGTCAGTGGCTCTGCTGGGTGCAGGCTCCGCTCAACTATCAGGTTGGGATTCACTAGGACCGGCAGTACCACTGGTTGACTATGGTGCTGTGTGCCTTCTAGCTGATTAGCTGCCTTTCAACTGGGGCCAATGGGAAGGCACCACACCCCTTTTATGCTTTTTCCCTTCTGTTGGCAGGTGCCAGATATAGTCATGTAAATCCCTGCTAGTCTCTGGTGCTTTGCTGTTTGTTTGTCTGACCACTCTTCTGCCTGCCATTCCTGTACTTTCCTGCCAGCTCCAGTTTTGACCCTTAGCTTGTTTACCCGACCACTCTTCTGCCTGCCATTTCTGTACTTCACTGCTAGTTCCGGTTTTGACTCTTAGCTTGATATCTGACCACTCCTGACAATTTTTGTCCCCGTTCTACCTTCTGGATTTGACCCTGCCTGGTTACTGCTCTTCTCAGGACTGCAATCTTCCACGGGCAGTGATCACCTGGTCCCTGTTGTAATTCCAAATCCCTGTATCTCTGTTAAAGGGTTGTGGGGTCCGGGTTTCTGCATTGTGGGCGGTTGCCTCTATTTACCTGTTTCACCGATCCTGAGTCCATGGCTTCAGGCAGGCGTCACACCCTGGCACTTACTCTGTCTTCCTCCTGCCCACAATGTATCCATTACTGCTCTGCAGAGCTTCCCAGTGTCCACCCCAGGATCCATTTTGCCCAGACGAAAGCTCTGACTGTAAGAGCCGAAACGGTGGCAAAACTGTCATTGTGGATCTGTTGCAGAAATAATTTACAAATAAATTATTTCATCACAAACTTGTGTGTGCCAGAAATCTATATGATTATGATGTTGAATTTAATAAGCGTGTGTCTGCATTTTCCTGTGAAAGATGACTGGACCTTTCTGTTATGATGGCCCCGGCGGCACTAAAATCCATGCTCAGACAAGACGCTATTGGTAAGGCAGGCCAACACCTCCAAGGCGTACAAAGTGAGTTCACGCCACTTGTCCAGCTTGGACACCCAAAAGTTATATGGCATTGAGGAATCACGGTGGACGCTGGTACAGTTGTCTAGGTATTCCTTCACAATCTTCTTCAACTTCTCCCTCCATGTCACAATACCCCACACAATCGTCCCTTCGTGCTTGGACGGTTTAAGGAAAAGTTCAAAGGTCTTGTACATTGTGACCCTATCTGCTGTTTGTTTGTCTGACCACTCTTCTGCCTGCCATTCCTGTACTTTCCTGCCAGCTCCAGTTTTGACCCTTAGCTTGTTTACCCGACCACTCTTCTGCCTGCCATTTCTGTACTTCACTGCTAGTTCCGGTTTTGACTCTTAGCTTGATATCTGACCACTCCTGACAATTTTTGTCCCCGTTCTACCTTCTGGATTTGACCCTGCCTGGTTACTGCTCTTCTCAGGACTGCAATCTTCCACGGGCAGTGATCACCTGGTCCCTGTTGTAATTCCAAATCCCTGTATCTCTGTTAAAGGGTTGTGGGGTCCGGGTTTCTGCATTGTGGGCGGTTGCCTCTATTTACCTGTTTCACCGATCCTGAGTCCATGGCTTCAGGCAGGCGTCACACCCTGGCACTTACTCTGTCTTGCTCCTGCCCACAATGTATCCATTACTGCTCTGCAGAGCTTCCCAGTGTCCACCCCAGGATCCATTTTGCCCAGACGAAAGCTCTGACTGTAAGAGCCGAAACGGTGGCAAAACTGTCATTGTGGATCTGTTGCAGAAATAATTTACAAATAAATTATTTCATCACAAACTTGTGTGTGCCAGAAATCTATATGATTATGATGTTGAATTTAATAAGCGTGTGTCTGCATTTTCCTGTGAAAGATGACTGGACCTTTCTGTTATGATGGCCCCGGCGGCACTAAAATCCATGCTCAGACAAGACGCTATTGGTAAGGCAGGCCAACACCTCCAAGGCGTACAAAGTGAGTTCACGCCACTTGTCCAGCTTGGACACCCAAAAGTTATATGGCATTGAGGAATCACGGTGGACGCTGGTACAGTTGTCTAGGTATTCCTTCACAATCTTCTTCAACTTCTCCCTCCATGTCACAATACCCCACACAATCGTCCCTTCGTGCTTGGACGGTTTAAGGAAAAGTTCAAAGGTCTTGTACATTGTGACCCTATCTGTCTTTCTCTTGCTCTGCATGTCCCTCCTCTGTAATCCTTGGCTGGCCAAAGAAGCAGGAACTCTGTCACCAGTGTTGTCTGAGAGGATTTTTTGGAGCAACTGGTCAACAATGAGGTTCTGGTATTGTTGCATTTTTATTAGTCCTTTCTGACACCGGAAGGAGAGATGGAAATTTCTCCATGTAGAGTGGGTCGAGAAAGGTGCACAAGCAGTATTTCATGGTGGCTAAAATATGCATCATGAGAGGGTCTTGGCAAAGGAAATAGGACATGAACTCTGCCATGCTTGCCAGACTACCAAGAGGCAACCTATCAGTACTCTTACCATGACCCTGGAATTGTTGACTCCGGTCTTTCCATGCTCCACCCCTCCTTTCCCATTTCTTATCTAAAATGACTGCACAGACACCAATTTTTCTTTGGATAATTTTGGCCATAGCAGCCATTTATTAAACAAAATACATAACAAATAAAAACATTGCAATATGGTAAGGTCCTTGAAGCTACAAACCCTGGTGATTCATACCAACCAAACCATAAACACCAACTTGCCCCCCTCCGTTACCCACACTGGCTCAGGAGCACCAAACGGTAAGGGCTAATCCTCCGTTAACCCCAACCACCCACAGGGACCCCGACATACCCCGTCGGGAATCCCCACAAAATCACCAGGTGACCAGCCATTCTGCCAATGAGAGGATCCATACCCAGATGGATTCCCCGAACCAATTTTCAACCAACTTCAAGGACCCACCAATAAAAACCGCCACAACGAGGGCACCTTGATAACCCTTAAGTGCCTGAGACCCCCCCGCAACCTCAGAGCCCTCTCAATACCTCCTTGCAGGCCGAGGGCCCATAAATCAATCCCCACCGCATTCAAGTGCACGCCGTCTGCCAACCAGAATTCCTCATCCGTCCTTTCCAACTCAACATGCCTTATCGCAACTCCCCCCATTCCGAATAACAAACTTTGAAATTGCCCTATTCACTTTTGCCAGCGCCTTGTTCAACCTGTCGACCGACCGCGCTTTTCGCCAACACGTTCTCGCCACCATCTCGGACCAAACTATAGTTAGCCATGGAAATGACACCCATAACCACAATAAATCGTACTTGATGTCTTTTATCAAAATTCGAAAAGGACGCACCCCCAGATCATTTCCCCCGACATGTAAAACCAAAACGTCGGGAGGCCTGTCTAAACGGGCATACCTATTCCCCTCTTGCACTACCCTGTTCCACCCCAAACCCCTAACCCCCAGCCAACGTACAAGAGCCATATCCCTTTCAAAACCTAGTTGTCTCCCGTTTCTTCTCGCATCCGCTCGCTGGGCTCCCCAGTACACATAAGAATGGCCCAGGATCCAAACCAGATACAGGGGGGGTGTTTCTGTAATACAAAATGTACAAACAAACAACCATTCAGTTTCATTACTACCCAACTTGAAAACACCCAGTCCACCCCCCCCTTGCAGCCTCAGCACCCCCTGCTCAGTTGCCGACGACCACCTGTGGACGGACATACAACTTAAAATGCTGTGACTTCCACCTACCAATCCGCTTCACAGTCTCTTCCGGCAAACCACACATAGCGGCCTCTGTCGCTGCCCCAATGCGAAAAGAATGCGACGCAAACGACCTCGGATCTAACCCCAAAGACTTCAAACATGCCCTAAAAACACTTACAAATTGGTATCTAGATAAAAAAGACCCGTCCTCATGACACATCAAGGGGCCATCGACCTGCGGGCGAATCCTTCCAAAGTTCCCAAAACACTTGAGCAGGCACATCTCAGATGCGATAACCACACCCAAGCGAACTCGCCTACCCGCACCTCTTTGATTTGGATTTCTGAATCCAGAATTCGATTCCGCCTCCACGGCGATAATATCACCACGACCCAGGCCCCCGTCAGAAGTCTTACTGGGCGATAACAATTCCCCAATCCGCAACGGCCAAAAAAACGCCATGGAAAACGCTAACCAGAACAAACTCACCTCAAACTGCGATATACAAACCCCCTGCAATGCCCTACCCAACTGCTACAATAAGCTAAATGACACAGGCCATCTACCATCCCGCGGCTTGCATCGTTTCCGAAATCCCTTCAAAGCCTGAACCACCCAAAAACTCTTAGTCAAATCCTGTAAACCCCGCAACCGAAAACCAAATGCTAATCCTGCCATAAAGCGATTCACCTTCGCAAATGACCATCCTGTAACCGCTGCCTCCCCCAACATTTCCAACAGTACTCCCAACTGATCTCCCTCAGCAGACCCACAACCCTGCAACCACTGCTCCCAAAGACTCCACGCTGCCTGATACGCCGTCCATGTGTTACCCGACAAGGACGCCCGAATCAGTGGTCCTACTGCCTGAAGACCACGTTCCAAAGCTGTACCGGACACTCCAAGCCGCTGGCCTCTGCCTCTGGCGCGCAAACCCGGAACCGATCCCACTGAAAACAAGAGAGGGAATAGGCTATTAGGTTCTGAACACCTGGCACGTGAGCTGCCGTAACGTACGCATTGATTTGCAAGCAAACCAGCACCAGCTCCCGTAACACCCGAACAACTGGAGGAGAGGACGCCGAAAACTTGTTAATGACCAGCACCACCCCCATATTGTCACAATTAAAACGAATCTTCTTGTTCGCCAACTGTTCCCTCCACAGATGAAGCGCCACCAATATCGGAAAAATTTCCAATAGCGTTACATTCCTCGTCAAGCCTTCATCAACCCACCTATCAGGCCACCGTTCCGCACACCACTGACCCTGAAAGAAAGCCCCAAAACCTGAGCTGCCTGCCGCATCAGTAAACAGCTCCAAATCAAAATTGTCCCTTACGTCCTCCATCAGCAGCGAACGACCGTTATAATGCTCCAAAAACTGTCCCCAAACTGCTAAGTCCGCTCTGTGTTCCGCCGTTAAATGAACGTAATGGTGCGGAGCAAGCACCCCCGCTGTGGCACCAGCAAGTCGGCGCGAAAAAAATTGCCCCATTGGCATTACCCGACACGCAAAGTTAAGCTTTCCCAATAAAGACTGAACCTCCCTTAATTGCAATTTCTTCACACGCCGTGCCCTTGCCACTTCGTCTTTCAGCCCGTTGACCTTTTCCTCAGGAAGCCGAACTTCCCAAGCCACGGAATCGATCACAATACCAAGAAAACATATGCAAGTTGTCGGCCCCGTTGTTTTCTCAGGTGCTAAAGGCACCCCAAAATAAGCTGAAACCCACTCCATTGCCGCTAAGATCCCGGCACACTGCGCCGAGTCAGCAGGACCTACACACAAAAAATCATCTAGGTAATGTACCACTGATGACAAACCCGAAACGTCCCGAACAACCCATTCCAAAAAAGAACTAAAAGTCTCAAAAAATGCGCACGAAATCGAACACCCCATGGGCAAACAACGATCTACAAAATAGCCACCCTCCCAACAACAACCCAGCAGCCTAACACAATCTGGATGCATCGGCAAGAGCCGAAAAGCTGATTCAATATCCGTCTTAGCCATCAGCGCCCCTCTCCCACATCTTTTTACCCACTTTGTAGCCTCATCG
Organism: Anomaloglossus baeobatrachus; assembly: GCF_048569485.1. Classification (NCBI taxonomy): domain Eukaryota; kingdom Metazoa; phylum Chordata; class Amphibia; order Anura; family Aromobatidae; genus Anomaloglossus; species Anomaloglossus baeobatrachus. Next base: position 235,272,764 of record NC_134355.1, read on the forward strand.
AATGACATATATACCACTGAGCACAGCTCAGCTGGTATACCATCATTCACCGACCTGCCTCTTGGATAAGACAAATGGTGAATCAGCCGGAATTTCCCTGGTTCCTTTTTCGGCACCACCCCCAGCGGCGACACCACCAAATCGGGAAAAGGAAGGGCCCGGAACGGGCCCGCCATTCTCCCCAACGCCACCTCCTTCCTTAATTTTTCTGCTAAACCGCCGCATGCTGGTATGCAGAAACGAGATTCCTGGTTGCTCCCGTAACCTCAAAAACGGGGGGCAGGAATCCTGAAACCCTCCCCAAAACCCAACCGCAACACTTCCGCCTTTTCCCGATCCGGGTACCTATTTAGGTACAGAAGCATCGCGACTAACTTCACTGGCGTCAGACCCTTGGGTATGAGAGCCGCCGGGCTTGGGTTTCCCCTTCCTGAAGCATTTAGACGCTCCGTGGGATGTCCCGTTACAATGGGTGCATAGGTTCTTAAAACGGCACGTGGCCCCAAACTTACACTGCCTGTCGTTGAATTGCCAGCATATACCTGGCTTCTGCGATCCCGCCTGACCCTGCTGACCACTGGTCCCTTGATTTCCCGACTAGCCGGAAGTCCCGGCCCCGCCTTGAAAGGGCTGACCATACCTAGCCGGTGCCATGACCCGCAACCATAACCCTATATCTTTTTGATCCCATCGTATAGATGGGCGTACGGCCTTCCTCTGACGAAATTGTTCGTCATACCGAAGCCACGTCTGCCCCCCGTACACTCTGTAGGCCTCACCTATCGAATCCATATAACAAAATAGATGAGAACAATTCTCCGGCGCCTTTTCGCCAATCACACTTGCCAAAATAGCGAAGGCTTGCAACCAATTATTAAACGTCTGAGGGATCAAGCGCCACCGCCGCTTTTCCTCATCCTCTTTCTTACTATCATCCTTTTTCCCTTTATCCAAATGAAATTTTTCCAAAGGAAGGAGGGAAAAGATCTCGACATATTCATCCTTCCAGATCTTTTCCCTCACCTCCTTCTTAAGGTGAGAACCTAAGGGGCCCTCAAAGCATACATAAACCTCCCCACGCGCCCTATCATCTAAATGAATCCTGTCCTCCTTATTCTTTTCCGTCTGTACCGACACCGAAACCGGGGAAGAAATACTTGCAACCACGGACTAACTAACCCCCAGAATGGGCGGATTAACCCACGCCCCCACAGGCGCCGGGGGTTCCCTCGGCCCCCCAATTCGCTCCAGCAACGAACGCACGCAACCTAACAGCTCGCCCAGCTCCCCACCTCCCGATGCATACCCTCCAACACCGAATGGTACCCCTGGACTTAACTCCGTCTGACCTACCCCTCCCCTTTCGTTCCGATCCCGGTTAAACTGAGGAGACAGACACGACACAGAAGCATACTCACCGGGCTGCACTAGGGAAGAGGCCCCGCCAGCCGGACCGCCTGACTCCTGATGTCCATCCACACGATCCGCAGCTTCTTGGCTCCTCCCACCGGACTCCCCGCTGTTAGCCCTTGCCGCCGCAAGGCCGGAAGACACCCCCGACCCTGTAATTTGGGCCTGACGTCCGTCCTGCCAGGAGTCCGCCACAGAGAGCTGCCTGCGTTCCTCCACACCCTGCCAGTGCAGCTCCCCAGTGCTCCTCCAGGGGGCCCCGTCTTCAATCCGGGCCTCTGCTGCTGTAGGCCCTGCACTCCAGGCCCGGTGCACCACAGATCCCAGCATTCGCGCTCCGCCCCCTCCGCTGGGGCCCGCCTGCTCCTCCAGTCTGTCCTGCTGACAAGGCTCAGGGCGCAGGGTAGGCACATTGCCCACACGCCCCGCCACAGCGCCGACATCCACCGCTGACCGGGCGGTAGCAGAACCTGCCTCCAGCTCCAGCAGAGGCCTGCTAACCGCCGCTGGGCCCAGCCGCACAGTAGAATTCCTCCCAGGCCGGGGCGCACTGGACTTCTTTGCTCATGGCGCCCGGCCTGGAGGGTCCCTGGAGGCGCTTCTGCAGCGACGCTGGGCCCGGGGAGGCAGGTCAAGAGAAAACCGCTGCGGCGGTTTAGACCTACAGGAGCGCCGCTCCTGCAGGGGGGAAGACCCTGCCGCCTCCAGCCTCCCGCCGATGATCCCTGCCACGGTATCCTGCAGCCACCCAGGGGGATGATCGCCGGCCGCCGCTCTAAGCCGCTCCAGGAGCTGATCCACCGATTCCATAGTCAGGTAACAGGGTACAGGGACTGTCACTTCTGTCCCCAAGAGCGGGAAATGTGCAGCTCCTCCCCCTTGGTCATTGCTTTATTTCAAAAATGGGCTCGCTCTCTCCCTCCCCTCATCACACCTTGACCTCCCCACCAATCAAGTGTCATGAGGGCCTCCACAAGTGCCCCGGGGGGAGGTGGGGGGGCAATGCTCCGTCCCTCCTGAAAAAAGAAAATACATCATCTCCTCCTCCTATTCCACCTCTTCAGGTCATCCACGCTGAACAGACAAGAAGCTGGTGTTGATAGTCCTCTTTGTAGCGCAGACAAGCAAATCCTGTTCATCCTCCTCCTCAGCATCTTCTTCCTCCTGATTATCACTCAATCTGGACTGAGTAGATGGGATGAGACTTAGCTGATTTTCTGCTGTACACTAAGCCTTATAAACATGTATAATGTTGATTTTCAGAATGTGGACAGGTCCCAAAGTATTCGGTGAAGTGGCAATTGATAGTGCTGCTACAGCACTGCCAGACCGGTGGCAGCGATACGTGACTTACTGAAATGGGAGCAGACATGGCATAGCTTCACAAGGAGCTCACAAGTAGTAATATTTCAAAAACCGCTGTATGACTAAGTTAAGTATATGGGCCAGGCATGGAACGAGATCCAGGGTGCCAAGATTCAGAACAGCCACAAGGTTATGCCCATTGTCGCACACAACCAGGCCTGGTTCTAAGTTCATCGGCTAGAGCCACGAATTGGTCTGGTCTTTTTGACCTTTCCACAGTCCTCCTGCAGTGTGCAGTTTTTCACCTAAAGAAATGAGTTTCAGCAGAGCCTCTTGCAGCTTTGCCAAGTGGTGCTGCAGTGCTCCCAGCGTGGAACTGATGGGGAAGGTAATTGAGCCAAGGATAAAGAGAAGGAGGAGGGTGTACCAAAACTGGCACACGAAGAGAGCGAAACCCTAATGCATCGTTGGCCTGCTATTCTTTGTGTTGGAAGCAGGTGTGGTGTCTCACGGTTTAACTCCACTAGGTTCACCGAGTGTGCCATCAGGGAAATGTATATTCCTGTCCACAAATACTTCAATGTGCCTGTGGATAAGTGAACCTTTCCAGTAACTATGTTGGTCAGTGCACAGGTGAGGTTATTGGGCACATGCTTGTGTAAGGTGGTTTCAGCACACTGGGAGAAATAGTGCAATAGGCACTAAGCACCAAGAGACGGCTGAGGCCAAGAGGCTGTAGAAAGATTCACTTTCCACAAGCCTAAACATCAACATTTCAAGGGCCAGCAGTCTGGCAATGTGGCTGCTTAGTGGTGGGACCTTTGGGTGGGTGGCCACCACAGTAACATAGGTGGTATAGTTGTGTATGTGCAACAACAGGTTCAGGAGAGGAGTCAGCCACACCACTTCCCTGGACAGCAAATTGGGAAGCCATGTAGTCCAGGAGAAGTCTCACTAGTTTCACTCTCAGGCATTATTTTTCAATCCAGGCATTCAGACCACCTAGTGGGAAGATTGGCTGACATCTGCTTGAGCATGCTGGTGGTGCTCAGGTTGCTAGTGCTCTTTCCTCTGCTCAGCTTGGTATGGCAGATGCTGCAAATAACTATCATTTTTTTCAGGACTTTCACTAAAAAAATAGCAGGATTGGGAAACCCCAAAACCTTGTCAACCCCCCGCCTCTTTTAGCCTGTTGAGGTATTATGGATGCCCCCCCCCCCCACCCACTGTGCTGCTCTGCTCACTATTATGCGTGCCACCTTGCCAGGTTGGGTCTATGGCTTCATCATCCACCACCTCGTCTTCCACTTCTTCAGTCTGATCCTCCTCTAGAGTTATACTCTTAACCTGACCTGATGCCAACTGTGTCTCATCATCATCCACCTCTTGAGATACTATTTGCTGTTCACCAACGTTGGCTTTTTCGGACTGTGGTTGCTTATATATTTTTGAAGCATTGCCCATGACCTCCACCTGTCCCTCTTGAACCATCTATGCTGAGAGGCCAGAAACAGCCGTGAATGGAAAGTAAAGAGATCCTCGGAGTGTCCAAGTGTGGGGTGACTTGTCTTCTGGGACTCAGCATGGAGGGAGGAAAGCGGATCAGGGGGAGGATTATGGGCTCCAGCCTCTTGGCTAGTGATACTGGATAGTGTGGAAGAAAAAGTGTTGCCGGTAAATAGACTGGAAGCATTATCTGTCATCCAACCCACAACATGTTTGCACTGTTCTGGCTTCAACAGTGGTGTACTGCGCTGCCCTACAAATTTAGACAGGAACCAAGACCAAATGAGGTTTAGGATTCTCCTGAAGAAGCAGGCACAGTTTGCCTTGTCACACAGACACAACAAAGACCACAGCATCCACCAACATCAGCACTACGTCCACTTCCCCTCCCCTTAATGCATGACATGAACATTTTTAATTAGGTACACAGCTTAGTGAACTCTTAATAAAGAATATAATGAATTGGAATTATACCTTTAAAGGGACTCTTTGACTGATCTTGCAGCAGATAGCAGCAATTTTAGAATTTTCCCTTAAATAAGGGATTTTTGGACAAAAGGACCAAGTCATATAATGTAATCAAGCCTCCTAATTTTTTTTTTTTGAACCACAAGGTAGACCTTAGGCTATGTTCACACAGGATATTTTTGCAGCGTTTTTTTTCCTGACCAAAACCGGACTAAAACCTGACCTTGTGGCAGGATGTCCCCTGGGAGTCATCTGAAGTTTTAGTGCGGTTTTTGTGGCATTTTTAGTGTTTTTTTCTGTGATGTCAAGACCTGCATGGGGTCAAGAGTAGAGGTAGTAAAAAAAAAAAAAAAAAAGTAGAAAGAAAAAAAAAAAAGTAAAGCGCGCGCGCTATACCTACCTGTCTCCGGCAGATGCTAGAGTGTATGGGCTCCTTCTAGGTATGACCTCATTCAATAGGCCCCTATCACATGGGAGGCAGGGGGGAGAAGATTGATTGTAGTGGAAGGGAGAAAATATGGCCAAGCTCACTAACCAAGCTGGTCATGCCCACTAACCCAGCTGGTCACGCCCACTAACCTGGAAGAAGCCCATACATTCTAGGATCATCCATACCTGATCCCACGGCCCCTCCTACTTTCGGTGCTGCTCATTAGCCTCATGCATATTTACTGCTCCCCCCATTGGAGTCTGCGAGTCTATCGTACAGTAAAAAATAAATAACTAAAAAAAAATGACGTAGGGTCCTCCCCATATTTTGATACCCAGCACAGATAAAGCCTACATCTACAGGCTGCAGCCCCACTGTGGGCTTTATCTTGGCTGGGGATCAAAATAAGAAGGACCCCATGCTGTTTATTTAATTATTGAAATAATTAAAAAAAACAGCGTGAGGTCCCCCCAATATTGATACCCAGCCAAGATAAAGCCCACAGCTGGGGGCTGGTATTCTTAGGCTGAGAAACCCATCCTAAAAATATCAGCCTGCAGCTGCCCAGGATTGTCGCATCTGACACGCCTGCACTGGAGCCTGGGCTGACTTGTTACCGGGCCGCGGTTGTGCTCCTGGGACGCCGCAGTGGTGAGGCCCAGCTCTGTGACCCCGGCGATGTCATTTAGTAAATAGGAAGGGGATGATGACAGTTTATACGTCATGCCACCTGTGGTATAGGGCAAGTTGGCTGCCGCCACTGCGGGATGGGGAACCTCTGGGGCTGAGGGTGACTCAGCTTGGTTGGTGTAGCTCTCCACAGGTGGGGGGGAGTAGTAGGTGATGGTGGTTGTGCAGGGCCGGAGGCGCAGGTGAATAACAGCGACACAGGGATACAGTCTTAATGTTTTTACTCACTGAAGCAGGTTTCCAGGTAACACAACATGTCAGTGACCGCCTTTGGAGTGCTGAGTTCCACTGTGATGGGCTCTGGCCGATCTCGGGTAGTTCAGAGGTCAAGTCCGGTGCACATTTCTTATGTGTGCCTTTCCTGGTCGTCTTCCTGCGCTTGCCTCTCCCTCCTTCTTTGCGCCCTCACACACAGAGCCCTGGCAGGTGCCCGTGGACCTGTTTGTGTGGCGTGAAGCTCTATCCCTTGGTCCATTGCGGTCACCTTCCAGCGAACTCATGTGCAGTTGTGGCCTCGGTGCTTGCAGTCACCTCAGCCTCTGGTTTTACTAGCGGAATACGTAGGTTCTTTTCCTCTAGCCTAGGGACCAGTCTCCGATTTGTGGCCAAGTCCTTCCACCCGAAGTTTGCATGTGGAACAAGGCCACGGGAGGATATTGCACCTCCCATGGTCTCTAGGACCGCTTCTGTCTTGTGCTTTGGTCGAGCGGCGCCAGCTCCAGACCACATGTCTTTCCTCCTCCACTGATCCTTCCAACTCCTCCCTGACTTTGTCCACACTCCAGTACTGTATGTACTCACCCCTTAGACTCCACCCTCCCCCCGGCCTGGCTTTGGGCATAACATGCCCTTGCCATGTCTGATGAGGTGTTGCTGAGTGAGAGTGTTGTGTTTTTACGTGAATCGCTGGATGACATCCTCCATACCCAGGATGGAATACCACACCTCTGGATAAGGTGTAGTACCTCTTTGGAGACTGAAGCCTCAGGGGCACCACACATCCATTAGAGGCGACAATCCCAGCACTTTACCTGGCTCTTAAATAAGGGGTTAATCGCAGCTCATAGCTGTGACTGAGCCCTAGATTGGTAATGGCAGGCATCTATGAGACTATCCCATCACCAATCTGTAATACGTGACAAGAAATAAACACAAACACTGAAAAAATGCTTTATTTGAAATAAAATACAAAAAGCCTCCTCTTTCACCACTTTATTAACCCCATAATCACTCTTGCAGGTCCGACGTAATCCACACGGGGTCCTACGGCGATTCAGCTCTGCTATATCTGAAGATCACAGTGAGCAGCCATAGAACTGGACTGAGCTCCAAAGAATGAATGAGCCGCACGATCAGCAGTCACTTCAGTCAGGTAATTTTGGGTCACAGCTGGAGATACTTGTGACCATAAATAGCCTGAGTGAGGTCCCCGCTGAATAAGCAACTCACTCCTTCTCTACACTAGACCCACAGACCAGGTTTATGATTGGTTGCAGTCAGATACTGTGGGCGCATCTGACTGCAACCAATCACAGATGAAAGCAGTGAATATAGAATGAGCGGGGATGTGGAAAAGCAGCTGGAGCGTACAGCTGTGCCGGTGATTCGGTAAATATAGCGCGCCTGCTCCAATCCCTTTATCCCCACCACCAATTAAGTGCGGGCCAGATACCCTGGATCAATTCCGGGCCTAACCGGGTTTTTTAATTAATACCTAGTTAAACCCGCCAGTCCAAGGTATCTGCGAGTGCACATGTCACTAGGGCGAAAACCATAGCAAAAGCACTGAAAATAATTGACATATTAATTCTTTTCAGAAAGCAGCAAAACCAGAGGTATCTCACAAAACCATGAGGAAAAAAACCTGACGTGTTTGTGTGCCGCCGCCGCGTCAGCAGCCGGGCTGCTCGGATCTGGATCCGCGGTGGCTCGAGGGGGTCTCCGGACCCAGGAGTCGGCGCCATGTGGTCACTCAAATAAAAGGGGGAGTATTTACATGGGGATGTTTGGTTAAAGTTCGTGATGCCACCCGTGGTGCATGGTAAGATGGAGTACCACCACTGCGATTGTGAGTACCCGGTGGCGATGGTGTGGGAAGCTAGGTGTTAACCCCTCCATAGGTAGGGGGAATGCCCCGGGACTCGGTGATGGTGACGGGGGGGTGCCGTTGGGACGCTAAGGGTCATTCGTGTACTCACTCAGTCCAATAATGCTGACACCGACAACTGTAGTAAACCAAAGTTCTGGACACCGCTGCCGCTGAGAGGGAGCATGCCTGGATCCCGTGCCCGTTGGTGTTGCCTGTTAGTCTGTGACCTTTGCCTTGGCAACTTGTCTTCTGGTTGGTCCCTTTAGTGTAAAAGTAACGGGTTCCGCTCCCCAGTATGGCTAACTGCGTGAGCTTCTCTCAGGGTTCACGTTTGGGATTTTCTGGACCATATGTCCTATCCCCCTCGTTGCGCTAGTACCCCGATTTTGGAGCGGGTGGAGAACGGATCATAAAAGGCTCCGTCCTCGTCGGGTAAATTGCCAGGATGCCTGAAGCTACTTCCTGACCTAGGGTCCACATACCCCATCGTGCCCTGGCCCCTGCCCGGTGATGGCAAAAGGGCGCCGGCTGTCCTCCTCGACAGTCCATGCCCCTTGTCACGATCCCCTGTGACCAGGGTCCAGCTCCTACCAGGCCCACACCAACGTCTGCCACCTAGTAGTCTCAAGGAGCCCAGCTCCTGATCTCTCCTCTCAAGAGTCACCACTCAACTGACTGTCTTCTGACACTTCTGACCCCCCCTTAACCAACCCCCCAAGTAGGCGACCCTATTTCACGCAGGTCGGCCACTGGTGTGTCTGGTGGGTCTGGTGCAGAGTGTTCCTAGGATTTTGATTAGCTTGCTCTTGGCAACATCAATGGTTAGGGACCCTTAACCAAGGAGGAGGTGGATATTACACAAAAGGGCAGATTGCACAATACCCTGTGACGACCTGATAGGCCAGGGTGTCACATTTGTGTGTGTGAATGAGATTTCAGAAATTTCATAAACTTTGCTGGGACTGTAAAAAGCAGCGTTTTATTAGCATGGATTGCATAAAACCAAAGCAAATCCATAGCTAAAAAAAAAAAAAGCTGCAAAAGCGCTGCAATAACGCCCAATGTGAACATAGGCTTACTCGTTAAGGTCTATAAGGAACAATTGCAGCGATTTTAGAATTCTCCCTTTAAGGCCTATTTCACACATTCGTGAAAAAACACGCACATTTGTCACGGACGTGTCAGAGGTGCGTTTTGCCCTCCGTGAGCCTTGTTTATGGCCTACGTGTGTTCTCCGTGTGTTATCACGGATAACACACGGAGAACTGGAACTTTCTGCTCACCTGCTCCTGGCGTCGCTGTCCGTGGTGCTGATCTTCGGTCTCCGATCCTGCCGACTCCCCGCTGCTGCAGCTCCCGGCCGCAGTGAAGTGAATATTCAATGAGCATAATGAGCGGTGGTCGGAAGCAAATGACAGCAACGGCAGAGACGGGAGGGCTGGAGAAGGTGAGTAAAGTTTTTTTATTATTTTCTCAAACACGTGTGTTTTCTCTGGCGCGTGTCACACAGAACACCTCCGTGTGGTCCGTTTGCTTTCCGTGTGACACCCATGATGCCAGAGAAAAACGGACATGTTGACGTGTGGAGAACATGGACACACGTATGCTCCACACGTACACCCGGTCCAAGGCAGAACACGCACGTGAGCGCAGACCCATTCATTTTAATGGCTATACATGTACCCGTGTCTCCGGTGCGTGGGGAAAAGGACCAACCACGTACCGGAGACAAGGACGTGTGAAAGAGGCCTAAAATGGTGTTTATGTGGAAGCAGCACCAGGTAATTGAACACTCTCAAGTTTGCCTAAATGGGTGTTTTGAACACACTGTTGACCTTACTTGCTAAGGCCCCTTTCACACGTCAGTGATTCTGGTACGTTTGTGCTTTTTTTTAAACGTACCAGAATCACTGACATACGCAGACCCATTATAATGAATGGGTCTGCTCACACGTCAGTGATTTTTCACTGCACGTGTCTCCGTGCAGCGTACCCGCGTGTGCGTGATTGCTGCACGGAGACATGTCCATCTTTTTCTGGCATCACTGATGTTCCACGGACCACGCAGTGGTGTGGTCCGTGAAACACGTGCCAGAAAAAAACGTGCATTTAAAATAATAAACATTTTAACTCACCCGGCTTCAGGCGCGCTCTCTGCAGCCCGTTCTCCCTGCTGCTTCTGAGCCGGCTGATTACTGTCGCGCATATTCATTATGCTCGACACAGCCGACCCGGAAGCAGCTGCTGCGGGGGTCACCGCCGGCCGGATGCTGCATCGTGGGAGGATTCAGCACCACGGAGAGCGGGAGCGGGCGCAGGTGAGTTGATTTCTAAGTGCAATCACGGGCCACGGATAACGGAGCCCGGATTGCACTTAGACAACCCACGTGTGCCGTGATTCACGGCACACGCAGGGACATGTGCGTGTTTTACACGTCAGTGAAAAACGTCACTGTTTTTCACTGACGTGTGAAACGGGCCTTAAACTGTATGAGCAGTAGGAAAGAGCAATAGAAACTGATAAATGACTGGTATAGTGAAGATAACTCCTATAAACAGAAAAACGTACAAAAGCTCAATTAGACTTAATAGCCAAAAAGTTTTTTTTTTTATAAAATATATCGTTATTGAAATAATTAAAAGACAACAGAAAAGGGGATAAACTAGGTAAAAATCCCTCAAAATAAACATGTGAGCACCAAGAAATTGATAAATAAATATAAACAATACGGATACATCTAGAAGGGCATTATTAATGATGACTAAATTCACAAGACCAACCACTAGGGGTCACAATAATATAAGAAAGGCATCAAATACGATTTAGTTATTAAAATACTGAGATAAACTGTACATCCACATGTTGAAAAACACATATTACATATACTAAAAGGTTAGTGCATATCACACAAGAAAATATCTTTATATTTATAATTGCCTTATTCTGTCTGTCTGTCTTGCTCCAAAATGACGTCATTACAGTGACAACCGTCGGCACAGCGCGTGCGCTAAAGAGCCTGCGACCAACGGCTCAGCTAAGTGAACAGCACGAACTACGGCGCAACAGGACGACGCCCGACACCTTTCCCGGCACCCACACGGCGCCCCGACTCCCCGGTGAGTGCAGCACCCCCGGGAGCCCACACCGGCAACCCAGCCAAGACATACCCTTGCGTTGCTAAGATCGTGACGGGAGACGGGGTACGCTGGTAACTATGGTACACATCGGGTAACTAAGCAAAGCGCTTTGCATAGTTACCCGATTGTGTACCATGGTTGCCAGCGTAACTCAGCTCCACCCCCCCGCCCTCCGCCCTCCGCATGTATACACTGAACACACACACACACACAGTCACACACAAATAGTCACCTGTCCCCAGCCATGCAGTCCCAGCATTGACGTCCTCAGCGCCATGGCCCCATTCGACTCCTCCCCCCCACCCGTCAACCGCCCTCCGCATGTATACACTGAACACACACCCTGGCACTACTGCACCCATCATCCCCGCACACACGCAGGCACTACCGCTCCCATCATCCCCGCACACATGCAGGCACTACCGCTCCCATCATCCCCGCACACACGCTGGCACTACTGCTCCCATCATCATCACTACACACACCCCGGCACTACTGCACCCATCATCCTCCCACACACGCAGGCACTACCGCTCCCATCATCCTCGCACACACGCAGGCACTACCGCTCCCATCATCATCACTGCACACACCCCAGCACTGCTGCACCCATCATCCCTGCACACATGCAGGCACTACCGCTCCCATCATCATCCCCGCACACACCCCGGCACTACCGCTCCCATCATCATCACTGCACACATCCCGACACTACCACCCGATCATCATCCCCGCACACACCCCGGCATTACTGCACCCATCATCCCCGCACACACCCCTGCACTACCGCACCATCATCATCCCCGCACACACCCCAGCACTACCGCACTCATCATCATCACCGCACACACAAGCACTACCTAAGTGAAGTCTCCGGTGACAGCACGGCTCACTTCAGTTGCTACGTGGAGCTGACACAGAGCGTTCGTGTTCTACGGCGCTCCCTGTCAGCTTAATGTAGCAGAGCTGAAAGCGTCATGTGGATTACGTCAGACCTGGATGGGTGTTTGGGGATTAAAAAAGTGGTAAATGAGGGGGTTTTTTTTGTATTATATTCCAAATAAAGGATTTTTCATTGTGTGTGTTTATTTACTTTCACTTACAGGTTAATCATGGAAGGTATCTCGGGGAGACGCCTGCCATGATTAACCTAGGACTTAGTGGCAGCTATAAGCTGCCATTTAACTCCTTATTACCCTGATTGCCACCAGACCAGGGCAATACGAGATGAGCCGGGTAGAGTCCCGGGACTGTCGCATCTAATGGATGCGGCAATTCCAAGCGGCTTCTGGCTGATATTGTTAGGGTGGTGGGCTCCCCATAACGTGGCGTTCCCCATCCTGACAATACCAGCCTTCAGCCATGTGGCTTTATCTTGGCTGGTATCAAAATTGGGAAGGACCGCAGTTTTGTTTTTTTTTTTAATTACTTATTTATTTATTGTATCATATGATATAGACCCGCCCACCTGCAGCTGTGATTGGTTGCAGTGAGACAGCTGTCACTCAGCGTGGGGGCGTGTCTGACTGCAACCAATTATAGATGCCGGCGGGCGGGGGAAGCAGTGAATACAAGATTGAATAATGAGCGGTCGGCATTTTCAAAAGCAGGAGAAGCCGCTAGAGCAGTGTGACAGCTGTGCAGTACCGCGCCGGTGATCGGTGAGTATGAGAGAGGGGGAGAGGGGGGTGGAGAGAGGGGGGGAAGAGGAGGGGACATAGAGGGGGTAGAGGGTGGGAGAGGGGGAGTAGAGGGGGGGGAGCGAGACCAGGAGTGATTTTAAACAATTTAGATCGTTCTGCTGGACATGCTGAGCATGTGCAGTAGGACGTGACTGGATCCATCAGCGGATTCCGCCGCTTAGTGCATTGCGGCGGAATCCGCCCCCATAGACAATAATTAGACAACTTGGCGGATTCTAACGGAATCCGTCAAGGTGCGATATTTTAACGACCCAAAAAATGCTACATGCAGCATTTCCTCCGCACGATGCTGTGTCAAATTAACGACGCAGACTCGTCCAGCGGATGCAACGCAGACACTTGCGCTACAGTGCGACGTCAATACAAGTCTCTGAAGAATAGCGCAGTGCATTAACGGACTGGGCTATTCTCCATAGCGGCGGATTGCGCTGAACACAAATGTGAAAGCGCCCGAACACACACACACACACCTGGATAGTTACCTGTCCCCAGCCATGCAGTCCCCAGCACTGACTTCCTCAGCGCCATGGCCCGGCTTGGCTCCACCCACCCCGCTCTCCGCTTCCCGCACACATTACCCCACAGGATGGGGGCACTTATCAGGATAGCGGCTGCACCACGATGGGGGCTCATACCAGCATTGGGCCACACCACAGCATCAGCATATTTTTACTTAACTTTACACTGTTCATGGCCTTCTTTCATTACAAGCCATGGACATCATTAAACATTAGACTCATCTATTAAAACTGTTCCTTCTGTTGTTTGTCATTTAAAAACCAATACTGTAAACAATTATAAGAATACTAAATTAAACCTAACCCATCCAGTCCATTAATTACCTTATTATTCAATCTGCTAACCTACATACACATTCTAGACTACCCGATACGTTAGAATCGGGCCACCTTCTAGTCTATATATATAATTGCCTTATTCTGTCTGTCTGTCTGTCTTGCTCCAAAATGACGTCAATACAGTGACAACCGTCGCCACAGCGCGTGTGCTAAAGAGCCTGCAACCAATGGCTCAGCTAAGTGAACAGTGTGGAGACACAGGGATCAGTGGGTGCTCTCGTCTGCTGTCCAGGCCACCTTCAGAAAGACAGCATGGCCCAGGGCTCATCCCAACTGAACGCCCAACCTCCTTAACCGTGGGCGGAACACTACTCATGCAACACAGGGTGAGGGAATCACAATATTAAGACATTATAGGATCCCCAAACAATTAACGGCACATAGCACATAACCAGCAAAACACACAAATGTAACAGGCAACAGAGTCTCACCCTTCCGCTGGCTCACCAGGGATTAGATTATTTGTGCATCGGGGTCTCCAGGGCCAGCTACTCCAAGAAAAGAATAGTGGCAAGCATAGGAAGTTTACCGAGCACAGCAAAGGTAACCAAATTGTACCAACCTGGGTTTCTTCCTTAAGTAGTCTCTGGTATGATGATATGATATAATCCTGGCAGACGGAGTCGAAATCCCTAGACTGTGGTTATGGTCTCCAATCGGAATCAGAGCCCCTAGATCGAAGCCATGTAGCCAAATGATCCTCTAGTCTGAGCCAAAGTCCCTAGACCGAGTCCACAAGGCATCCTGGTTCTGATCCTCTAGCCATCTCCTTAGAGCTTAGACTGGATCATGCAACATCCATCAACACTGGTGACTCCAAGAAGTCCCCTTTTATAGCCATAGCCTTCCCTTAGGATATACTGTGCCCTTATCGGATTGGTTGTACAAGGTTGCTTCTCTTATTGGATGAATTTCAAGCTGTATAAAGAATATCCCAGTAAAAATGGTCAATGGCAGAGACATCAAAGTTAAATCGCATCCAGCAAACACATCGTAATACAATGGGTATCTGGCATCAGTGGCCAAAACAATTACATGAGTCAACAAAAACTTCAATACTAAACTCCCAAGAGTCTTGTAGAACAATGAAGGATTATCCCCCATCTATAAACAAACTGTCTTCATGTCTGGCTGAATTTTAAAAAAGTTAACCCATGCTAGGCACTGAGAGTCCATGTCGTCACATTCCTCCCCCTTCTTACTATTAACCAGACAGGATGGGCTTCCGATCATCCTTCTCCTCTTGACGGCATTGTCCTTTTTAATGGTGAGGTCAGCAACAGAGGCTCACATCTACACACCTCCCCCTGATTACCTGAGGAGCCATATTGCGGACAAGCACTAAGAAGGGATCCATGAGTTGGGCTTCCATAAATTTCATACTGTCAATCTTCCCCAGTCAATAGCCATAGTCTGGTTAGACTTACTCATGGTTGTTGGCTCAGAAGTGGATGATGGAGGCTGAGAATGTGAATTATGCTTAAAAAAGTGTTAGAAAGATCCACATCAGGGTCCTGCTTGGCTTGGAAGTGGGTGATGGCTGCTACAAACTCGCTGGATAGTCCTGGTCCTAGGTCATACTCCAAAATAACTGGTGTGAGCACGGAATCCACAAGCCCCACTTCCACTTCCCTCTGGGTGGTATCCGAAACATCAGGCTTGGTGGGAGCATCCATGAACCCCACTTCAATTTCCTCCTGGTTAGTCCCCGAAATAACAGAAGTGGGGAGACCATCCATGAGCCCTACATCAACTTCCTTCTAGTTAGTCCCCAAAATACCAGGTGTGGGGAGGCTGTCCACAAGTCTCACATCAACCTCTCCCTGGTCATTTCCCAAAATAACTGGTGTGGGGACGCTGTCCATAAGCTCCACCTCGACCTCTCCCTAGTCGGTCCTTAGGTCCAACTGCACACATGCCAGAGGGATGTCCGAGCGCTGGCCCTCAGCCAGGGAGATGGATAATTGGGAATCTGGTAAATGGTCTTCTGGGGAAACAATAACTGGGCTTACGAGGGTAATGGAGGAACCAGTGTCTCGTAGTCTCTGGCTCTGTATTTTACAGACCTTGTCCGGCTGAGCTGGAAGATGGGCTCCAAGCATGGGACTTCGGTTGTGGAGACAATCTTTATCCATATGTCCAAGGCACCCACATGTATAACAGCGCTGTAGATTGGGCAAGTCACAGGCCCTGTTTGTAGACCTTTGTTTTGATGCAGCTTCTGCTGGGTAGTGGGACCATCCTTCTCGAGCGGCTGGTGTTAGCAGTACAGCAGCTGGAACCCCATAAACAAATTCCAGAACACAAGCCCTCTCTTCTCTTGAGGATTTAGGCCCCAATGCGGCCAACAACTCTGTGGCTCGGGCTACTTGGGACCAAGTTGATTCCCAATTGTCACTAGATCCATGATGTGGCACATAGTTTAAATCCTCTGGGTCAATATCGGCGGGGTCCTCATTGCCTTCTGCATCATTCTGGGCATCCCAATGGACTAATTTCCGGATCAAGTCTGACCGAGTGTCAGCGTTCTTGTAGTCAATCTTTTGCATCTGGCACAGAACCTGTAGCATCAATTTACTGCTGCGGCCGTAACTCCTCTCCAGTCCTTTTCCCATGGCTGAGCTGGTGGGGTTGCATGGCAGCGTCCGAAACCTGAATGCCTCCCCTATGGCCTGCTAGGTATGCTTATGTGCCTCCCTGGTTGTTGAGCCCTGGACGATGTCCGTGAACACCAGTCCTCTGCAGCTCCCTTGGATAAACCAAGCTGAGTAGTATCCTACCGCTGCCACCAATTGTGAAGACACGGGGGTCAGTGGGTGCTCTCGTCCGCTGTCCCAGCCGCTTTTAGAAAGACAGCATGGCCCAGGGCTCATCCCAACTGAACGCCCAACCTCCTTAACCATGGGCGGAACACTACTCAGACAACACAGGGTGAGGGAATCACAATATTAAGACTTTATTGGATCCCCAAACAATTAACGGCACATAGCACATAACCGGCAAAACACACAAATGTAACAGGCAACAGAGTCTCACCCTTCCGCTGGCTCACCAGGGATTAGATTATTCGTGCATCGGGGTCTCCAGGGCCAGCTACTCCAAGAAAAGAATAGTGGCAAGCATAGGAAGTTTACCGAGCACAGCAAAGGTAACCAAATTGTCCCAACCTGGGTTTCTTCCTTAAGTAGTCTCTGGTATGATGATATGATATAATCCTGGCAGCCGGAGTCGAAATCCCTAGACTGTGGTTATGGTCTCGAATCGGAATCGGAGCCCCTAGATTGAAGCCATGTAGCCAAGTGATCCTCTAGTCTGAGTCAAGGTCCCTAGACCGAGTCCATAAGGCATCCTGGTTCTGATCCCCTAGCCAGCTCCTAAGAGCTTAGACTGGATCATGCAACATCCATCAACACTGGTGACTCCAAAAAGTCCCCTTTTATAGCCATAGCCTTCCCTTAGGATATACTGTGCCCTTATCGGATTGGTTGTACAAGGTTGCTTCTCTTATTGGATGAATTTCAAGATTTCAAGCTGTATACAGAATATCCCAGTA
This sequence comes from Anomaloglossus baeobatrachus, assembly GCF_048569485.1. Taxonomy (NCBI): domain Eukaryota; kingdom Metazoa; phylum Chordata; class Amphibia; order Anura; family Aromobatidae; genus Anomaloglossus; species Anomaloglossus baeobatrachus. The sequence goes on from NC_134355.1 coordinate 235,289,913, forward strand.
ATAATGGTCAATGGCAGAGACAGCGAAGTTAAATTGCATCCAGCAAACACATCGTAATACAATGGGTATCTGGCCATCAGTGGCCAAAACAATTACATGAGTCAACAAAAACTTCAATACTAAACTCCCAAGAGTCTTGTAGAACAATGAGGCATTACCCCCCATCTATAAACAAACTGTCTTCCTACCTGGCTGAATTTTAAGAAAATGAACCCATGCTAGGCACCGAGAGTCCATGTCGTCACAAACAGCCCAACCTACGGTCTGACAGGACGACGCCCGACGCCTTTACCCGCACCCACACGGAGCCCCAACTGCCAGGTGACTGCTGCATCCCCGCAAGCCCACACCGGCAACCCAGCCGAGACATACCCTTGCATTGCTGGGATCGTGCCAGGAGCCGGCGTACGCTGGTAACCATGGTACACATCGGGTAACTAAGCAAAGCACCCTGCATAGTTACCCGATTGTGTACCATGGTTACCAGCGTAACTCAGCTCCACCCCCCCCGCCCTCCGCATGTATACACTAAACACAAGCACACACACACGCACGCACACACACACACACAAATAGTCACCTGTCCCCAGCCATACAGTCCCCGGCACTGACGTCCTCTCCTCAGCACCATGGCCTCGCTCGGCTCCACCCCCTCGCACTTCGCCCTCTGCATGTATACACTGAACACACACCCCGGCACTACTGCACCCATCATCCCCACACACACGCAGCCACTACCGCTCCCATCATCATCATTGCACACACGCAGGCACTACCGCTCCCATCATCCCCACACACACGCAGGCACTACCGCTCCCATCATCCCCACACACACGCAGGCACTACTGCTCCCATCATCATCACTGCACACACGCAGGCACTACCACTCCCATCATCATCACTGCACATACCCTGGCACTACTGGACCCATCATCCCCGCACACACGCAGTCACTACTGCTCCCATCATCATCCCCACACACACGCAGGCACTACCGCACTAATCATCATCCCCGCACACACGCAGGCACTACCGCACCCATCATCATCCCCGCACACACCCCGGCACTACCGCACCATTCATCATCCCCGCACACACCCTGGCACTACCGCACCATTCATCATCCCCGCACACACCCTGGCACTACCGCACTCATCATCATCACCGCACACACAAGCACTACCACACTCATCATCATCCCCGCACACACGCAGGCACTACCTGAGTGAAGTCTCAGGTGACAGCGCGGCTCACTTCAGTTGCTACGTGGAGCTGACACAGAGCTGTCGTGTTCTACGGCGCTCCCTGTCAGCTTCATGTAGCAGACCTGAAAGCGTCATGTGTATTACTTCGGACCTGGATGGGTGTTTGGGGATTAATATAGTGGTAAATGAGGGGTTTTATTTGTCTTTTATTCCAAATAAAGGATTTTTCGTTGTGTGTGTTTATTTACTTTCCCTTACAGGTTAATCATGGAAGGTATCTTGGGGAGACGCCTGCCATGATTAACCTAGGTCTTAGTGGCAGCTATAAGCTGCCATTTAACTCCTTATTACCCCAATTTCCACCACACCAGGGCAATTCGGGATGAGCCAGGTAGAATCCCGGGACTGTCGCATCTAATTGATGTGGCAATTCCGGATGGCTGCTGGATGATATTGTTAGGTGGTGGGCTCCCCATAACGTGGCGCTCCCCATCCTGAAAATACCAGCCTTCAGCCGTGTGGCTTTATCTTGGCTAGTATCAAAATTGGGGGGGACCGCAGTTTTTTGGTTTTTTTTTCATTATTTTTTTATTGTACCGCATGATATAGACCCGCCCACCGGTGGCTGGGATTGGTTGCAATGAGACAGCTCTCACTCAGCGTGGGGGCGTTTCTGACTGCAACCAATCATAGGTGCCGGTGGGCAGGGAAGCAGAGAATACGAGATTGAATAATGAGCGGCTGGCATTTTCAAAACCAGGAGAAGCCGCCAGAGCAGTGTGACAGCTGTGCAGTGCCGCGCCTGTGATCGGTGAGTATGAGAGAGGGGGAGAGAGGGGGGGGAAAGAGGGGAAGGGAGAGAGGGGGGAGAGAGGTGGGAGAGAGGGTGGAAAAAGGGGGTGAGGGGGGAGAAGGGGTGGAAGATGGGGAAGGAGGGGGGGAGGGAGGGAGGGGGGGGAGAGACCAGGAGTGATTTTATACGTCATGTTTTCTTTTGAATGTGTAAGATCCCATCAAGATTTTTTGATGTGGGTGGTTCTATGACGTCAATGCATTGAGATATAATGCTGACCATCTTACGATTGCAACAGATTTGATGTTTTTTGCCTGTTGTCCTGATGAAGGGAGCTCAGACTCATGAAACACGTTGACCTGTGTATGAAAATAAAGAAGCATTAATCTCCTTCTTAATCCGATTGGGTCATTGGCGCAGTGTTGAAAACTCTTCTTCTACTACTCTCTGTTATCCACCAAACCTGGGACTGCTGCCTTTGTCCTGGATTTTCACATGCGTTTAAAGGGGTTGTGACTGTCACAACTGCTATAGGTGAGTTTCATTTTACGTTTCTACCCTTTCAATATTGGGGTAAGACCCTATTGCGCTTTCTTTCCACAGGTCTCTAATACATCGGCTTTGGGACCTGGCGTGACCAGATTATCTTTTCTGTGGATACAGCGGCAGAGGGTCAGTCTATCTGAACATGGAATATTTTAAAATTCGGTTATTCTCAAGAGAGAGACTAATCCTACAAACAGTAGGTTCACCTGAACTTCATGATATGGATTTTGATATAGATTTACCCAATGTTTATTCTGAGGAGGATACGGCCAATATGAAAAAACTATTTCTATGGTTGGAGGATCTTCTTAAAGAGGAAATACATTTTGGTTTAGATGCCAGGTTTCTCTCCATCTATATGGAGGAGAAGCTTTACCCTAGGGGCCTGAGGATAAAACATGATTCTCCGTTTCCTTCAGACCCGATCTTTTCGGCTGAGTGGGATAATATCTTGCACGTTTGTATGCAGGGCATGCTACAGTGTTTATATAAAAAAAGATTGAATATAGCTAAGAAAGCTACTACCAATATTGCTGAGGTCTACAAAGAACTCAGTTGCTATGACCTACATGCTGAATTCAAAATTTTGAACTCCGATATCAATACTAAACTAATACAATTAGAACAAGACACAATTTTTAGAAAATCTAGAAAGTTATAGAGGGACAGGCAGGATAAAGTCCAAAATAAGAAGCATGTCCCCCATATTTTTTTAAAAAAGGAAAACATGGTAATTTTTATTAGAGATAAAAAAAACTAAGGGAATAACATTAATCTAAGATGTATAAAAATCATTATAAATATAGAGTATAGGATATATAAAATGTCATAAAATCTTATATTAATAAAACAAATCTGTATCCTCACTGAGACCAAAGGGTTCCAATGTGCTTAGTTTGTAGATCCAATATGTCTCCTTTTTACTTAATATCTCTATACGATTGGGAACATAAGAAGGGATCTGTTCAATGGGAGTGATCTTTAGGTTCGACTTCTTATTATGAACTAAAGTGACATGCCTCGACAGTCCATGTAATAAAAATCCTATTCTAACGTTATGCCGGTGTGAATTCACCCTATTATGCAAAAGTTGTGTCGTTCTGCCAATATATTGTTTGTCACACTCACTAGAGTTAAGCGATGTTCGAGGTTCGAGGTTCGCCAATTTCATGTTCGAGTGATTTTTGGGGGTGCTCGAGATCGAACTCGAACGCGAGCTTTTTGCTAAAAGCTCAATAGCTCGAGTTACGTTCGAGAACGGTTCGATAAGCAAAAAGCCTTGCTAGTTACTAGCTGGCTTTTCACTGTAATAGTGTGAGTCACTGTGATTCACGCTATTATCAAATTTCAGCGTATAGTGTGCGAGGGGGACGCGGTTTAGATCTGTGGTGCTGAGAGAATGCCGATCACCTTTTTTTTTTTTTTTTTTTTCCTTTTCCTAACCGCGCATGCAGTGGGGCGGGCCAGGATGTCAGCCAATCACAGACACAGACACAGCTAAGTGGATTTTTGCCAGACAAGCAAGGGCATGTGTCATAGGCTGTGAATGTCACATGTCCTTGCCTTATAAAATACGTCCATTTTCCCTGTCGCCGCAATTATCTGCATTCTGCGTGAGGGTGAAAGTCACCGCTCACACTGCTGCCGCCGATCCTGCTGTGTGCGCTATAGACAGCGCTGTAGGGATTAGGGACTGCTTGTTATTTCAGCACTTTTCAGGGCTGATTTCCAGGCGTTCATAGCCTTAGCTGCTAGGCAAGTCCGTGCAAATGCTGTGTACAGCTTTAGATAACAGCGTCTGTGTACCTCAGCTCAGGGAATTCCTTGCTACATTTCATCATTAGGAGGAATAGAAAGTGAGGCTTCCTTTCCTGTGCTGGTACCCACAGAACCCGGGCACTGTACCCACCTGCCCAGTTTTGCCACGCTATTCTATTTGCCCAAAGAGCTGACACTTTTTCTGCCATCCTAAAAGTGTCTAGAATACTAAGTTAGTGTTCCTTTCCTGTCCACTGACCCACAGAACCCGGGCACTGTACCCACCTGCCCAGTTTTGCCACGTTATTTTATTTGCCCAAAGAGCTGACACTTTTTCTGCCATCCTAAAAGTGTCTGGAATACTAAGTTAGTGTTCCTTTCCTGTCCACTGACCCACAGAACCCGGGCACTGTACCCACCTGCCCAGTTTTGCCATGCTATTTTATTTGCCCAAAGAGCTGACACTTTTTCTGCCATCCTAAAAGTGTCTGGAATACTAAGTTAGTGTTCCTTTCCTGTCCACTGACCCACAGAACCCGGGCACTGTACCCACCTGCACACTTTTGCCATGCTATTTTTTTTGCAGACTGTGCTGCCACTGTTAGGGGCATACAAAAATTGTCTGTGATAGTCAGTGTTGGTTCTTCAACTGTCTATAAAGCTAGACCACCTCTGCATTGTACACACCTGTCCATTTTTGATACGCAATTCTAATTGCAAACTGTGCTGCCACTGTTAGGGGCATACAAAAATTGTCTGTGATAGTCAGTGTTGGTTCTTCAACTGTCTATAAAGCTAGACCACCTTAGCATTGTACACACGTGTCCATTTTTGATACGCAATTCTAATTGTAAACTGTGCTGCCACTGTTAGGGGCATACTAAAATTGTCTGTGATAGTGTTGGTTCTTCAGCTGTCAATAAATCTAGACCACCTCTACAATCTACACCACCTCTCAACATGCTTGAATGGATCTCAAGTGCTCCAACAAGTGCCCTCTCCTCCACCTCAACTTCAACATCCAAAAAACAACAGTACTCTGAGTTGTCATCCCAATCACACTTGCTTTCTCCCAGCTCTCAAGTCTCCACTCGCCCTGCAGAGTATGGTGTAACAGAGATGGCTGAGTCTGCAGAGCTGTTCAGTCACACTATAGCCTAGGAATCAGAGGTCTGCTCCCAAGGTACAGTGAGTACAGACCAGGAAATGGTCTGCAGGGATGCCCAGAAGCTTTGTGACTCAGATTATGGCCCTGATGACCAAGTTTCTGAGCATAATGTACACCCTCATTCCCAAACTGTAACAACTGTTGGTGGAGACAATGAGGAACATACTGATAACGATTAGACGCAGATACCTGATTGGCATGACAACTTAACTATTCAGTCAGGGTAGGACGAGTTTAGGTCTGAGGGCGAGGGGAGTGCAAACACAACGCTTTATGATGAAGTTCTAGATCCCACTTACTGTCAACCCACAGTCAGGCACTCGAGGAGGTCACCAGAGGCGGTGGAGAAGGATGCAACTGACGACGAAGTTACCTTGCGCCTTCCTGGAAAGAGTCGGAGTACTGGAAGCATGTCTATAACTGCATCCGCAGCCACAACTCTGCCTCTCAGCACAAGTCGGGGTTGCTCTGCAGGTAACATGGCCGCTAAGCCTTGCCTAGCCTGGTCCTTTTTTGACTTTGCAAAGGATCTCCCAAATCATGTGATCTGTAAAATTTGTCGGCAATTTATAAGTAGAGGCCAAAAACTCACCAGTTTGACAACTTCTTCCATGAATCGTCACAGGAATAACAAGCATAAGTCCCAGTGGGAAGCTCACCGTGCTGCAATGCAGCCTAGCGGAGCGGCCAAACACCGTCTGCCCCTTCAAGTTCCTCCACGCGCTATTCATCTTCTATGACTGTGGGGACAGCTGTCACAACTGGTTTTCCACGCAGACCTTCCACCACTCTAACCGCAACAGGCAGTTTACTTGGTAGGTCGTCAGTTGGTTTGGAAGGGGAAACAAGTGCTGGTGTACAGCTTTCTCTGACATCGAGAGCACCATCTTTGGATGAAGGCAACATCATGTCTCCGCCTGCACTTTCCTCACAGACCTGCAGTTTTCCAGGGACACCCTACTCAACACTGTCTCCACACAGCAGCCAGATCTCGGTCCCTCAGATGTGGACAAATAAAAGGCCATTTCCTTCGAGCCATGACAAAGCTAAGAGGTTGACTTTATCCCTCTGTAAGCTCTTGGCTACCGAAATGCTGCCTTTCCGCCTGGTAGACTCAGAGGAGACCTTATGTCCGTCGTAGTGCCCCAGTACCAGATGCCCACTCGCCACTACTTCTCCAAGAAAGGTGTGCCTGCGCTACACCAGCAAGTCACACACAACATCAAGCTTCCTTGAGAAACTCTGTGTGCGACTGGGTGCATTTCACCACCGATACTTGGACCAGTAAGCATGGACAGGGGCGTTACATGTCGCTGACTGGGCACTGGGTAACTATGGGGAGAGATGGAGAAGGGTCTGCTAAACAAGTCTTGCCGTCCCCACAACTTGTGCGTTAATCCTATTTATGTAGAAATTCCTCCACTGCTTCTGCCTCTTCAACCTCATCTGGGTCCTCTACCTCCGCCCCAAGCCTGCCTGGTCAGGCCACCCGCGTTCTAACTGCGCACAAGGAATCCCGCACACCTCCTCACTATGCTGGCAGCAGAGCTCAACGGCATCAGACGGTCTTTACCTTGAAATGTCTTTGAAATAAGAATCACACAGCGGAGGAGTTGTGGTCAGCTCTTGCAAGCGAGTTTCGTAAATGATTGTCTCCACTCAACCTGCAGCCAGGGAAGGCCGTGTGCGACAATGCTACAAACCTAGGTGCGACCCTTTGCCGGCGCAAGGTGACACACATGCCTTGTATGGCTCACATGTTGAACCTTGTTGTCCAGCAATTTTTAACCCACTATCCCGGCGTAGATGGGCTTCTGCACAGGGCACGATCACTCTCTGCTCACTTCCGCCATTCAACCGCCGCAGCTGACCGACTTGCATCACTCCAGAAGTCTTTTGGCCTGCCGGTTCATCGCCTGAAATGCGATGTATCAACATGCTGGAATTCGACTCTCCACATGTTACAGTGACTGTGGCAGCACCCCCAAGCCCTGGTGCAATACGTTATGACATATAGCCTGGGACAACAAGATGCAGAGGTGGAGAAGATCACGCTGCTGGAGTGGTCTCAGATCAAGGACCTATGCACCCTTCTGCACAGTTTCGACATGGCGATGAATATGTTTAAGGCTGACAATGCCATTATCAGCATGACAATTCCAGTCATTTACATGCATTCACACACTAAACACTATTCGGAGTCAGGGGTGGGACAAGAGGAAGGGGAGGAAGTACAGGAGGATTCATATGTGCAAGGGATACCAACATCTACAAGGTCCAGACGTTCATCATCACCAAGGCAGCAGGCATGGTACGGTGGGGAAGATGGATTAACAAGGGCGCATGGTAGCAGCCAAAATGTTGAGGAGGGTGCAGGAGACCATGAAGAAATGGAGGACGAACTCTCGATGGACATGGAAGACTCAGCAGATGAGGGATACCTTGGTCAAATTTCGGTTGAACGATGTTGGGGGAGATGTCAGAGGAAGAAAGCACGGTTATCACCATTACGCCACAAACACAGCGAAGACTTGGTCCACATGGATGTGCAAGACACATGAGCGCCTTCTTGCTGCACTCTCCAACATGACCCTAGGATTGTAAAATAAGAATTGATGATGACTACTGGATTGCCACACTATTAGATCCCCGGTACAAGTCCTAATTTGGTGAAATAATTCCAGCCATAGAAAGGGACACACGTATGCAAGAGTATCAGGAGAAGCTGTTACTCAATCTTAGCTCGGCTTTTCCACCAAACACCAGTGGTGCACGGAGTGAATCTCCCAGTTGTCACTTGCCAAGCAATTTTATGGAATCGTTTCATAATTTTTTTAGACCATCCAATGCAAGGCCACAAGACACAAGAAGTCTAATACATAGTCAACGGCTGGAAAGGATGATACAGGAGTATCTCCAAATGAACATCGATGCCATGACTTTGCAACTGGAGCCTTGCTCAGTTTGGGCTTCAAATCTTGAAAAATGACCTAAGCTCGCCACTTACGCCTTGGAGATTTTGTCGTGTCCCGCAGCCAGCGTTGTCTTTGAACGTGTCTTCAGTGCAGCTGGGTGTGTGCTGACAAATAAGCGCACACGTGTCTGTCCAGTGACAATGTGGACAGACTAACGTTCATGAAGATGAACAAGTCATGGATCCGCAAGGATTTTACTACACCTGTATCATCCTGAGGAGAGTAAAGGCTGGCGTATTTTTGAACGTGCTTCATGCAAATCAACCTGTCCAGTTTGCAACCGGGGCCCAAGGTATGCCACTGAAGTGGTGTGTGGGGCCCAATTTTTGGAAAAAAGGGAGACTCTGCTTGGAGTCCCATTGCTGTGTTTTTAAAAATGATCCAAGATGAACAAATCATGGATCAGCAAAGACTTTGCTACCTACCCGGTGTCATCCCGGGGACAGTTAAAGCAGGCGTATTTTTGACTGAGCTTGATGCAAATGTACCTGTGAAGTGTACAACTGAGACACAAGTGCTGCCACTGAAGTGGTGTCTGTGGGGTCAATTTTTGGAAAAAAGGGAGACTCCGCTTGGAGTCCCCTTGCTGTGTTTTTAAAAACGAGCCAAGATGAACAAGTCATGGTTCAGCAAAGACTTTGCTACCTACCCCATTGTCATCCCGGGGACAGTAAAGGCTGGCGTATTTTTTAATGTGCTTGATGCAAATGTACCTGTGAAGTGTACAACTGGGGCACAAGTGCTGCCACTGAAGTGGTGTCTGTGGGGCCCAATTTTTGGAAAAAAAGGGAGACTCCGCTTAGAGTCCCCTTGCTGTGTTTTTAAAAACGAGCCAAGATGAACAAGTCATGGATCAGCAAAGACTTTGCTACCTACCCGGTGTCATCCCGGGGACAGTTAAAGCAGGCATATTTTTGACTGAGCTTGATGGAAATGTACCTGTGAAGTGTACAACTGAGACACAAGTGCTGCCACTGAAGTGGTGTCTGTGGGGCCCAATTTTTGGAAAAAAGGGAGACTCCACTTGGAGTCCCCTTGCTGTGTTTTTAAAAACGAGCCAAGATGAACAAGTCATGGTTCAGCAAAGACTTTGCTACCTACCCCAGTGTCATCCCGGGGACAGTTAAGGCTGGCGTATTTTTGAATGTGCTTCATGCAAATGAACCTCTCCAGTTTGCAACTGGGGCACAAGTGATGCCACTGAATTGGTGTCTGTGGGGCCCAATTTTTTGAAAAAAGGGAGACTCCGCTTGGAGTCCCCTTGCTGTGTTTTTAAAAAAGATCCAAGATGAACAAATCATGGACCAGCAAAGACTTTGCTACCAACCCCGGTGTCATCATGGGGACAGTTAAGGCTGGTGTTTTTCTGAATGTGCTTGATGTAATCTAGCTGTCCTATTTGCATTTGGGGCCCAAGTGATGCCACTGAAGTGATGTGTGTGGCTCAATTTTTGGAAAAAAGGGAGACTTTGCTTGATGTCCCATTGCTGTGTTTTTAAAAATGATCCAAGATGAACAAATCATGGATCAGCGAAGACTTTGCTACCCACCCCGGTGTCATCCTAGGGACAGTTAGGCTGGCGTACTTTTGAATGTGCTTGATGCAAATGTACCTGTGTTGAGTGATTTTGGGAGGTGCTCTAGATCAAACTCGAACTCGAGCTTTTTGCTAAAAGCTCAATAGCCCGAGTTACGTTCGAGAACAGTTCGATCAGCAAAAAGCCTTGCTATTTACTAGCTGGCTTTTCACTGTAATAGTGTGAGTCACTGTGATTCACGCTATTACCAAATTTCAGCGTATAGTGTGCGGGGGGGACGCGGTTTAGATCTGTGCTGCAGCTGAGTGCTAAGATAAACCGATCGCCTTTTTTTTTTTTTTCCTAAGCGTGCATGCAGTGGAGCGGGCCAGGATGTCAGCCAATCACAGACACACACACAGCTAAGTGTACTTTTTGCCAGACAAGCAAGGGCATGTGTCATAGGCTGTGGATGTCACATGGCCTTGCTTTATAAATACGGCCATTTTCCCTCACGCCGCCATTATCTGCCTTCTGCGTGTGGGTGACAGTCACCGCTCATGCCGCTCCTGCTGTGTGCGCTATAAACACAGTGCTGTAGAGATTAGGGACTGCTGTTTATTTCAGCCCTTTTCAAGGCTGATTTCCAGGCTCTCAGAGCCATAGCTGCTAGGCATGTCCGGGCAAACGGTGTATACAGCTTTAGATAACAGTGTATGTGTACCTCAGCTCTGGGAATTCCTTGCTGCATTTCATCATTAGGAAGGATAGAAAGTGAGGTTTCCTTTCCTGTCCTGGTACCCACAGAACCCGGCCACTGTACCCACCTGCCCACTTTTGCTATGCTATTTTTATAGCAAATGTGACGCCCTGGACAAGCCAGGGGTCACAGGTAATGACATCACCACACCCTACACCCCGGTTAGGCACATCAAAGCTAGACCAGAAATCCTTGTTGCCTTCCTCCAGGGGCTGATGTCCACACCAGGGGGTGGGCCAGGTGGTTGGTCCCGCCCACCGAGGAGTACACAGTCCTGGAGGCGGGAAAACCAGGCAGTTGAGTGAGAGTTAAGCTAAGGAAGTGGAAGGAGGAAAGTAGTAGAGAGGAGAAAAGTGACAGAGAAAGAGCCTGAAGTTGGTCCGGGTGTGTGCCCCGGACAAAGACAGCAAGGTTAGCAGACGGTGGTGACCGTCTGCAGGAGTGGCCTATCGGAGTTACTGTAAGGACCGTGGACGGGTGGTGGCCCGGCGGTACCGGACCGGTACACAAGGAGAAGCCAGCACCATTGGCAGGGGCCTTTCGGATCCCGGCAAGGCTAGAAGTCGCCGTGAATTTGCCAAATCCGTCAGTGAAGGGGACCTCCGGGTCTCCAAACAACTAAGTCCTGATTGAAGGCAACAGTCCAACCGTATGAGAGAGACACCGCCACCGCCAAGGCACCAGTTTCTCAGGGCCAGCGCCTGCGGGCAAAGAGGGGCTCCTCCGGCCCATATCCAAATCGGGGAGCGGGTTACCGGTGGGAACCCATCGCTACCATCATTGAACTTAGGTGCAGGGAAAGAGACAGTCACCGTTAACTACCAGGGAAAAGCAACAGCAGCCGTCCGTGGGAACCGTCTTTCCAGCCGTGTGTTTTACCGAGAACTGTGTCACCGTCTCAGGCTGAGTGAGTACCACCGTGCCGTGAGGCACAGCGCTGCCCCCCCACGCGACCCTGCACCTCACCAGGCCCCGCATCTGGCCTGCCATCTCTCATCCTCCACCCCATCACTGGGCCCCAGGACAGCCAACCCCTACCCACGGAGGGGGGAACTAACAACTCTGCTGCTCCCTGTCACCGCTCCCGGGATCCCCATATAGAGCAGCGGTGGTGTTACCAAAAATCACCACAACCGTGGGTGGCGTCACGGACAATAAATCCCCAAAAATCAATCCCCTTTTCACTCACGGGCGATGAGCGCCGCTCGAGTCCCCGGGATCCGGCCCATCGCTCGTGCCACCGAGCAGCAGCAGCCGCAGAGCAGCGTCCCCTCCTCCGCCCGCGACACAAACAGTGCTGAAACTTAGTGGCATCCAAAAAGTGTCTGCTATACTAAATTTGTGTCCCACTGGTGCCAAGCAGGTTCCACCACCTCTGCTTTCTACCCTCCTTCACATTTTAGTTAAGCTATTTTTATAGCAAACAGTGCTGAAACTTAGTGGCATCCAAATAGTGTCTGCTATACTAAATTAGTGTCCCACTGGTGCCAAGCAAGTTCCACCACCTCTGCTTTCTACCCGCTTGGAGTCCCCTTGCTGTGTTTTTAAAAACGGGCCAAGATGAACAAGTCATGGTTCAGCAAAGACTTTGCTACCTACCCCGTTGTCATCCCGGGGACAGTTAAGGCTGGCGTATTTTTGAATGTGCTTCATGCAAATCAACCTGTCCAGTTTGCAACTGGGGTTATAAGTGATGCCACTGAAGTGGTGTCTGTGGGGCCCAATTTTTGGAAAAAAGGGAAACTCCGCTTGGAATCCCCTTGCTGTGTTTTTAAAAATGATCCAAGATGAACAAATCATGGACCAGCAAAGACTTTGCTACCAACCCTGGTGTCATCATGGGGACAGTTAAGGCTGGTGTTTTTCTGAATGTGCTTGATGCAAATCTAGCTGTCCTGTTTGCATTTAGGGCCCAAGTGATGCCACTGAAGTGGTGTGTGTGGCTCAATTTTTGGAAAAAAGGGAGACTTTGCTTGATGTCCCATTGCTGTGTTTTTAAAAATGATCCAAGATGAACAAATCATGGATCAGAAAAGACTTTGCTACCCACCCCGGTGTCATCCTGGGGACAGTTAAGGCTGGCGTATTTTTGAATGTGCTAGATGCAAATGTACATGTGAAGTGTACAACTGGGGCACAAGTGCTGCCACTGAAGTGGTGTCTGTGGGGCCCAATTTTTGGAAAAAAGGGAGACTCCGCTTGGAGTCCCATTGCTGTGTTTTACATGATTTTAGAAGAGCATACCATGACTATATCTTTGTCTTGTCCTTTTTTCCTCGTCCAGCTGTTTTGTTTTCGCATGAGTATTTGTGCTTGTCACTTTTCCATATGTTTGTGTTGTCTTGTGAGTTGTTTGTCACCTTTTGGACACCTTTGAAGGTGTTTTCTATGTATTTTTATGTGTTTGTGATTGCCTCCCATTGTTTTCTATGGGGTTCCAGAGGTTCGTCGAATGGCTCACCGAACCGAACTCGAACGCGGGCTTCGTTCGACGAACCGAACTTGAACCTTTTAGAGGTTGGCTCATCTCTAACACTCACATTCTATTAAGTAAACAACGAAGTCCGACTGACACGTCAAATAAGTCTTGATATGAAAAGTGTCACCCCCTAGGGATGAACAAAAATCTACCCTTTTGTGCTGAATGGAATTACCACATAAACAGTTTCTTGTAAAACACTTGAAGTAATCCACAAGTTTATCTGTAGACTGTGTTAATGGGCAATTTCTCAGTCTGCTGGGGGCTAACAAATTCTTCTAACTAGATGCCCTCCTAAAAGTAACCCGAGGTTTTTAGGGTAGACAGTAGAGATGAGCGATGTTTGAGGTTCGAGGTTCACCAATTTCATGTTGAGTGATTTTGGGAGGTGCTCGAGATCGAACTCGAACTCAAGCTTTTTGCTGAAAGCTCGATAGCTCGAGTTACGTTCGAGAACAGTTGGATCAGCAAAAAGCCTAGCTTTATTAGCTGGCTTTTCACTGTAATAGCGTGAGTCACTGTGATTCACGCTATTACCAAATTTCAGCGTATACTGTGCGGGGGGGACGTGGTTTAGATCTGTGCCGCAGCTGAATGCTAAGATAATGCCGATCGCCATTTTTTTTTTTTCCTAAGCGCGCGTGCAGTGGGGCGGGCCAGGATGTCAGCCACTCACAGACACACACACAGCTAAGTGTACTTTTTGCCAGACAAGCAAGGGCATGTGTTATAGGCTGTGAATGTCACATGGCCTTGCTTTATAAATACGACCATTTTCCCTCACACCGCCATTATCTGCCTTCTGTGTGTGGGTGACAGTCACCGCTCACGCTGCTGCTGCCGCTCCTGCTGTGTGCGCTATAGACACAGCACTGTAGAGATTAGGGACCGCTGTTTATTTCACCTCTTTTCAAGGCTGATTTCCAGGCTCTCAGAGCCATAGCTGCTAGGCAGGTCCGTGCAAACGCTGTATACAGCTTTAGATAACAGTGTCTGTGTACCTCAGCTCTGGGAATTCCCTGCTGCATTTCATTATTAGGGAGGATAGAAAGTGAGATTTCCTTTCTGTCTTGGTACCCACAGAACCCGGCCACTGTACCCACCTGCCCAATTTTGCTATGCTATTTTTATAGCAAACAGTGCTGAAACTTAGTGGCATCCAAAGAGTGTCTGCTATACTAAATTAGTGAGCCACTGGTGCCAAGCACGATCCACCACCTCTGCTTTCTACCCTCCTTCACATTTTAGCTATGCTATTTTTATAGCAAACAGTGCTGAAACTTAGTGGCATCCAAAAAGTGTCTGCTATACTAAATTAGTGTCCCACTGGTCCTAAGCAAGTTCCACCACCTCTGCATTCTACCCTCCTGCAATTACTTGCCATATTCCTTGGTCATTAAATCTTTACTAGCGTCCAAATGGAAGGTAATAGATGTCCCCTCAATACAAGAAGTTATAGATAGGGTTTCCTTACACAACATATATGAGTAAAACATAGCCCTGAAGGAAGGTAACTTTTCTAGATATGCTGAGAGGTGGTATCTGTGGTCTCTTAAATTTAACCCAACCCTTAAGATATACGACCTTTGATGTTATTCTCTTGGTTTTTGTTTTTTTTTCCACATATATTAGTTGTTTGAATTTTCTTACTGTTTGCAAAATTTGCCTTATATTTGCAGTATGTTTCTTTTGCATAGTAATAGTTGCTAGGAATCCTGGAGTTGTATATTTTTATTTATTTATTTATTTTTTTTTAATGTTGCCTTTCAAATTATATCTAAAGCCTATTGTTTGTTAGAAAATGACAAAAATTGTAAAATGAGTAATTTCAATGTTTGCTACATCTCATTTTATATTTCCCCTTTCCCTTTTCCCTGTTATAAATAAAGACAGTATACAAAATGTGTCTGCTATACTAAATTAGTGTCCCACTGGTGCCAAGCAAGTTCCACCACCTTTGCATTCTACCCTCCTGCACATTTTAGCTACGCTTTTTTTTATAGCAAACAGTGCTGTCAGTTTTAGGGCCATAGTTACATTAACAGGGATAGTCAGTGTTGGTTCTTAAGATGTCAATAAAGCTAGACCACCTCTGCAATCTACACCACCTCTCAATTTTTGCTAACACGTTTTAAGTGTCCAATCTTGTCGTCAAAAAAATGAGTGGCAAAAGCACAGATGCTGGTGTAAAAGGGAACAGGCGTGTTGGAAAATAAAAAAACGTTTGTGTCCGTGGGAAAGGTGGAAAAGGTACATTAACATCTGCTGAAGATAGGCCATCTTCCAGCAAAAGTAAGATGTCTACTACTTTCTGTGGATAATCCGATGTGCTCCCTTTTTTTACAGAACAAAACAATTGGAACAAAGGTAGACGATGCACAAAAAAACACATGCTTGAATGGATCTCAAGTGCTACAACAAGTGGCCTCTCCTCCACCTCAACTTCAAAATCCAAAAGACAACATTCCTCTGAGTTGTCATCCCAATCGCACTTGCTTTCTCCCAGCTCTCAAGTCTCCACCTGCCCTGCAGAGTATGGTGTAACAGAGATGGCTGAGTCTGCAGAGCTGTTCAGTCACACTATAGGCTGGGAATCAGAGGTCTGCTCCCAAGCTATAGTGAGTACAGACCAGGAAATGGTCTACAGTGATGCCCAGAAGCTTTGTGACTCAGATTCAGGCCCTGATGACCAAGTTTCTGAGCATAATGTAGACCCTCATTCCCAAACTGTAACACCTGTTGGTGGAGACAATGAGGAAAATACTGATGACGATGAGACGCAGATATCAGATTGGGATGACAACTTATCTATTCAGTCAGGGCAGGAAGAGCTTACGTCTGAGGGCGAGAGGAGTGCAAACACAACACTTGATGGTGAAGTTCTAGATCCCACATACTGTCAACCCTCAGTCGGGCACTCGAGGAGGTCACCAAAGGTGGTGCAGGGGGATGCAACTGACGACGAAGTAACCTTGCACCTTCCTGGACAGAGTCGGAGTACTGGAAGCACATCAATAAGTGTATCCTTAGCCACCACTCTGCCTCTGAGCACAAGTCGGGGTGGCTCTGCAGGTCGCATGTCCTCTAAGGCTTGCCTAGCCTGGTCCTTTTTTGACCTTGCAAACGATCTCCCAAATCATGTGATATGTAAAATTTGTCGGCAATCTATAAGTAGAAGCCAAAACCTCACCAGTTTGACAACTTCTTCCATGAATCGTCGCATGAATAACAAGCATAAGTCCCAGTGGGAAGCTCACCGTGCTGCAATGTGGCCTAGCGGAGCGGGCCAACCACCGCCTGCCCCTTCCAGTGCATCCGCGTGCTCTTCATCTTCTATGACTGTGGGGACAGCTGTCAGACCTGTTCTTGCACGCAGACCTTCCACTACTTTAACCGCAACAGGCAGTTTGCTTGGTAGGTCGCCAGTTGGTTTGGAAGGGGAAACAAGTGCGGGTGTACAGCTCTCTCAGACATCAAGAGCACCAACTTTGAATGAAGGCAACATCATGACTCCTCCTGCACTTTCCTCACAGACCTGCAGATTGCGACACCCCACTCACCACCGTCTCCACACAGCAGCCAGATCTCGGTCCTTCAGATGTGGACAAATAAAAGGCCATTTCCTCCAAGCCATGACAAAGCTAAGAGGTTGACTTTCACCCTCTGTAAGCTCTTGGCTACCAAAATGCTGCCTTTCCGCCTGGTGGACACAGAGGATTTTCGAGACCTTATGTCCGTCGCAGTGCCCCAGTACCAGATGCCCAGTCGCCACTACTTCTCCAAGAAAGGTGTGCCTGCGCTACACCAGCATGTCGCACACAACATCATGGCTTCCTTGAGAAACTCTGTGTGTGACCGGGTTCATTTAACCACCGATACTTGGACCAGTAAGCATAGACAGGAGCGTGACTGGGCACTGGGTAACTATGGTGAGAGATGGAGAAGGGTCTGCTGAACAAGTCTTGCCGTCCCCACGACTTGTGCGTCAATCCTCTTTATGTAGAAGTTCCTCCACTGCTTCTGCCTCCTCAACCTCGTCTGGGTCCTCCACCCCCACCCCAAGCCTGCCTGGTCAGCCCACCCGCATTGTAACTGTGCACAAGGAATTCCGCACACCTCCTTACTATGCTGGTAGCAGAGCTCAACGGCATCAGGCGGTCTTTACCTTGAAATATCTTGGAAATAAGAGTCACACAGCGGTGGAGTTGTGGTCAGCTCTTGCGAGCAAGTTTCATAAATGGTTGTCTCCACTTAACCTGCAGCCAGGGAAGGCCGTGTGTGACAATGCTGCATACCTGGGTGCGGCCCTTCGCCGGGGCAAGGTGATACACGTGCCTTGTGTGGCTCACGTGTTGAACCTTGTTGTCCAGCAATTTTTAACCCACTATCCCGGCCTAGATGGGCTTCTGCACAGGGCACGGTCACTCTCTGCTTACTTCCGCCGTTCAACCGCCGCAGCTGACCGACTTCAATCGCTCCAGAAGTCATTCGGCCTGCCGGTTCATCGCCTGAAATAAGATGTGACGACACACTGGAATTCGACTCTCCACATGTTACAGTGACTGTGGCAGTACCGCCGAGCCCTGGTGCAATACGTTATGATATATATCCTGGGCCAACGAGATGCAGAAGTGGGGCAGATTACGCTGATGGAGTGGTCTCAGATCAAGGACCTATGCACCCTTCTGCACAGTTTCGACATGGCGACGAACATGTTTAGCGCTGACAATGCCATTATCAGCATGACAATTCCAGTCATTTACATGCTGGAGCAAATGCTAAACACTATTCGGAGTAAGGGGTGGGACAAGAGGAAGGGGAGGAATTACAGGAGGATTCATATGCCGAAGGGATACCAACATCTACAAGGTCCAGACGTTTATCATCACCGAGGCGGCAGACATGGGACGGTGGTGGAGAGGGATTAACAAGGGCGCATGGTAGCAGACAAAATGTTGAGGAAGGTGCAGGAGACCAGGAAGAAATGGAGGACGAACTCTCGATGGACATGGAAGACTCAGCGGATGAGGGAGACCTTGGTCAAATTTTGGTTGAACGAGGTTGGGGGGAGATGTCAGAGGAAGAAAGCACGTTTAGCACCTCTATGCCACAAACACAGCGAGGACTTGGTCCGCATGGATGCGCAAGACACATGAGCGCCTTCTTGCTGCACTACCTACAACATGACCCTTGGATTGTCAAAATTAGAAGTAATGATGACTACTGGGTTGCCACACTATTAGATCCCCGGTACAAGTCCAAATTTTATGAAATAATTCCAGCCATAGAAAGGGACACACGTATGCAGGAATATCAGCAGAAGCTGTTACTCAATCTTAGCTCGGCTTTTCCACAAAACACCAGTGGTGCAGAGTCAATTTCCCAGTTGTAACTTGACAAACATGGAACTGTCTCGTCATCAACAGTCTAACCATACCAGCAGCACCGTATCTGGTGCTGGTAACAGCAATTTATTGAATCTTTTCATAATTTTTTTAGACCATCCTTTGCAAGGCCACCAGAGACAACAAGTCTGACACATAGTCAACGGCTGGAGAGGATGATACAGGAGTATCTCCAAATGAACATCGATGCCATGACTTTCCAACTGGAGCCTTGCTCATTTTAGGCTTCAAATCTTGAAAAATGGCCTGATCTTGTCACATCCCGCAGCCAGCGTTTTCTCTGAACCTGTCTTCAGTGCTGCAGGTTGTGTGCTGACAGATAAGCGCACGCGTCTGTCCAGTGACAATGTGGACAGACTAACGTTCATCAAGATGAACAAGTCATGGATCCGCAAGGACTTTACTACCCCTGTGTCATCCTGGGGAGAGTAAAGGCTTATGGATTTGGAATGTGCTTGATGCTAATGTACCTGTCAAGTGTGCAACTGGGACACAAGTGATGCCACTAAAGTGGTGTCTGTGTGGCCCAATTTTTGGTAAAAAAGGAGACTATGCTTGGAGTCCTCTTGCTGTGTTTTTAAAAATGATCCAAGATGACCAAGTCATGGTCATGGTTCAGCAAAGACTTTGCTATACCTACCCCGGTGTCATCCTGGGGACAGTTAAGGCTGGCTTATTTTTGAATGTGTTTGATGCAAATTTACCTGTGAAGTGTACAACTGGGGCACAAGTGCTGCCATTGAAGTGGTGTCTGTGTGGCCCAATTTTTGGAAAAAAGGGAGACTCTGCTTGGAGTCCGCTTGTGTGTTTTTAAAAATGAGCCAAGATGACCAAGCCATGGTTCAGCAAAGACTTTGCTATACCTACCCCGGTGTCATCCTGGGGACAGTTAAGGCTGGCGTATTTTTGAAGGTGCTTCATGCAAATTTACCTTTGAAGTGTACAACTGGGGCACAAGTGCTGCCACTGAAGTGGTGTCTGTGTGGCCCAATTTTTGGAAAAAAGGGAGACTCTGCTTGGAGTCTGCTTGCTGTGTTTTTAAAAATGAACCAAGATGACCAAGTCATGGTTCAGCAAAGACTTTGCTATACCTACCCCGTTGTCATCCTGGGGATAGTTAAGGCGGGCGTATTTTTGAATGTGCATGATGCAAATGTACCTGTGAAGTGTACAACTGGGGCAAAAGTGCTGCCACTGAAGTGGTGTTTGTGTGGCCCAATTTTTGGAAAAAAGGGAGACTCTTGTTGGAGTCCCCTTGCTGTGTTTTACATGATTTTAGAAGGGCATGCCATGCCTATATCTGTGTCTCCTCCTCTTTTTCCTCGCCCAGCTGTTTAGTTTTTGCATGAGTATTTGTCCTTGTCACTTTCCCATGTATTTGTGTTGTCTTGGGAGTTGTTTGTCACCTTTTGGACACCTTTGAAGGTGTTTTCTAGTTGTTTTTATGTGT
This sequence comes from Anomaloglossus baeobatrachus, assembly GCF_048569485.1. NCBI lineage: Eukaryota > Metazoa > Chordata > Amphibia > Anura > Aromobatidae > Anomaloglossus > Anomaloglossus baeobatrachus. The sequence continues at coordinate 235,309,969 of NC_134355.1, forward strand.
TTGTGATTGCCTCCCATTGTTTTCAATGGGGTTCGAGAGGTTCGTCGAACGGATCGCCGAACCGAACTCGAACGCAGGCTTCGTTCGACGAACCGAACTCTAGTACACAGTTATTGAGGAAAGGGTCAGTCAAGAGAACTCTCCAATGTTTGGACAATATATTTTTTTATAAGTTCACCATCACTACTATAAGTGGTTAAAAAATTGGAAGGAAAATCCCATGTTCTTTATCACTGCTACCTACTGCTTTCTGTTTAGTTAGGTCCGCTTCTTTTCCATTTGGCTTAAGGTCAATTGTGACCCTCATTGCATTTATATTTTTATATATTTTTTTAATTTTAATTTTTTACAACTGGCCTTGTAGGTCAGAACTACACAATACAATTTAATTTATGTAGGGATCAAACTTGTTTTGCGTGATCTTTCTTTCTGCTCCCTTCAGTTTATCTGTAGTTCCATCTACATGGTTTCTGAATGTAATCCTAAAGCGATGTCTTAACATCGGGTGCCGAGCATGCGTGGTATGTTTTTTTTCCTACGCTTCTGAACTTTTTCACCTTTCGAGCACCGGCTCTGGACTGACCTCTTCTGAACTTCTTGGAGACATGCGCAGTGCATGGTACTCTGTCACCCGCTTCTTTTTTCCATTTCACTGTCATTCAGTTTGTACGCGTGTTTTTAGTACATTTATTGTTGGGTAATGTCTCCAACTGACAAGCTATTGTAAAGGAAGAACTCTTACACACACATAGATTATAAGGTTTTATGGTTTATTAAAGAATTCCTATATGGTTGGATGGTCCAGTGGTTAATATTCCTCACACATTCATTTCACAATTCTCTGACACTTCAACTAAGTTCTAGGCAATTGATTGCGCCCTTCTTTTTTGTTTATTTCTGTATATATATATATATATATATATATATATATATATATATGTTTGTTTTTTTTTATTTTTTCATTGAATATAATTTATATTGGTTCAGACCTTTTAGCTGATACCCTACAAAGGACTCCTGGAAGACTTTGGTTAATAATGAATGAATTATATGTTATACGTCATGTGTACTTTTGAATGTGTAAGATCCCGCCAACTTTTTTTGATGTGACCAGCTTACGATTGCAACAGATTTGATGTTTTTTGCCTGTTGTTCTGATGAAGGGAGCTGAGACTCCTGAAACGCGTTGACCTGTACATGAAAATAAAGAAGCATTAATCTCCTTCTGAATCCGATTGGGCCATTGGTGCGGTATTGAAAACCCTTCTTCTACTACTCTCTGTTATCAACCAAACCTGGGACTGCTGCCTTTGACCTGGATTTTCACATGCGTTTATAGGGGTTGTGACTGGCACAACCGCTAGAGGTGAGTTTTATTTTACGTTTCTACCCTTTCAATATTGGGGTAAGACCCTATTACGCTCTCTTTCCACAGCGCTCTATTACACTTTTTTGTTAAGTATTTAATTCCACATGTGTTAATTCATAGTTTTGATTCCTTCAATGTGAATCTACAATTTTCAGAGTCATGAAAATAAAGAAAACTCTTTGAATGAGAAGGTGTGTCAAAATGTTTGGTCTGTACCGTATATATTTGAAATAAATCAATTAGAATCCAACAAGGGGATACAAAAAAAACAGTCCTAGATTGTAATAATAGGAATCAAACATCTGTATGATATGAACTTTTTATTACTCCAGTAAGCTTCATAAGGAAGACAGTTCTTGAGAACAACTTGAATCTTATAATAATAGGCAAAAAGGCAAAAAACCTTTTGGTGGCAGATGAATCCTAATGAGTCTTAGTCACAAAGGTGTATATGAATTTATCAATAATCCATTGATCTTAAATTCTTCCGTGAGAATGGTCAGAAAAATGTTGGCCTGTATCCTATATATCTCTCATCAAAAGAGGGCTTCACGTTCAGTATATTTCAACGTGTACTTCAATATCCTGGGGAAGGAAAAAGAGAGACTTTAGCCAAGGAAACCAGTGAATAATAGGCCCTCATTCAGGCCCCTTGGGTCCACTGAATTCAGATTAAAAATCCACTTAGCTTCATTCTGTAGTAGCCATTTGTGGCAAGAGCCCCCCCCCTTCCATTACCTACAAATCTCTGCAGCCCCAGAATACGTATCCCCGAACATGACCCTCGATGGTAAGTCAGGAAGTGAGCCGCAACCGGAGTGATGGGAATACATTTTTCCTTATCGGCTGCTGCCAGATTAAAAGTAGAAAGGTGTTTTTGTGCCCTCTTCCTTAGTTCCTGAGACGTTTGGCCAACATAGACTTTGTTACACAGGCATACTAAGGCATAAATTATATTCTTTGTTTTGCAGTTAATATAGGATTGTAGTTTATGTTTGGAAGAATCCTGTGGATGACAAAAAATATTTGAAACCGGGTGCATATATCTACAGACACTGCAGTTCCCACAAGGGTAAGATCCTCTAGGTTGGAAGCCCCGATTTAATCTCTGGCTAATTCCCGAAAAATGGCTATGAACCAATACATCTTTCAAATTGGGTGCTCTTCTAGCTGTCAAAAGAGGATATAAACTGACACACCTGTGATGTCTGTGTGTCAGTCACTAAACTAGTATATCCCAATGATTTTGTAAGATGTTTTTAATCGTGCCCCACTGGTCGTTATACATAGTAATGAATCTTATGCGACTGTCATTTTTCCATGATTTTGGAATAACGAGTAATGATTGGATCTCAGGTTTAGCCTGTTGGAACGTTTGGAGATGGTGTTCTTGGGAAAACCACGCTCAAGAAATCTATGGGTAAGATTTTTTGCCTGTTGTTTGAAGACGTCATCCCCTGTGCAATTACGTCTAATTCGTAAGAATTGACCAACCGGTATACCTTGCCTGATGTGAAGTGGATGGAAACTTTGGTACTGAAGAAGACTGTTCATGGATGTTTCTTTACGATATAAGTTGGTGGATAATAAATCCCCCTTATTGGAAACTTCCAGATTCAAAAGGGTCACTGTAGAAGAAGATATGGTATTTGTAAGAAAGATGTTTACCACATTGTTGTTCAAAAGGGTGAAAAGTCTCGACATTCATCTTCTGTGCCCCGCCATACAAAGAAAACATCATCGATGTATCGGTGCCAATGGGAGACCCAGGCATTAAAGATTGGCAAGGAATAAACAGCTGTAGCCTCCCACCATCCTAAAAGTAATTTGGCGAAAATGGGTGCACAACGTGTACCCATTGTCACACCCGAGATCTGTCTATAGAACCTTTTATCAAATAAAAAGTAATTATGCTGGAGAATGAAATGTAACAGATTGATCAAAAAAGAATCATGTATGCGGTCAGATTTTGCCTGAAGATCTAAAAAATAAGTGACTGCATGCATTCCATCCATATGTTTGATGTTAGTATACAAGGACTCTACATCACAGGTGACCAAAAGGTCACCTGGAGTAAGTTTAATATCTTGACAAATTCGAATTAAGTGAGAGGAGCCCTGTACAAAGGATGGAAGAGCATTTACCAGTGGTTGCAGAAAAAAGTCGACATACACACTGGCTTTCTCACACAAACTACCGATACGTGCCACAATAGGTCTTCCAGGTGGTTTGATGATGGACTTATGAACTTTCGGTAGCAGGTAGAGAGTTGGAATAATGGGCTGATCAACCCAAAGATACTTTTTTTCATTCTCATTGATGATCCCCAGGTGCCAGGCTGAGTCTAGTAGGCGATGAAGTTTTGACATAAAGAGAGCAATCGGGTTTGATGGAAGTCTAGAATAGAAAGTGTTATTACTCAATTGTCTGTTGGCCTCTTCCAAATACATTTTGGTAGGCCAAATGACCACTTTGCCCCCTTTGTCTGCTTCTTTCACAAGGAAACTTTTATTGTTCCTCAGACTCTGAATGGCCAATTTTTCAGCCTGGTTAGGTGCTCTTGGTGTATGAGGCTTCAATTTGTGAATATCAGCTTTGACAAGTTCGAAAAAAATTCGAACAGCTGGTACCAAGGAGAAAGGAGGGTTAGCCACGGATTTGTTTCTGTGGGGAAATCTGAGCTTACCTACACAGTTATCGTTTTCTTGTAGTAGGTCCAAAATGTCCCTGAAGACCCTTTGTTCTTCCGACATCAGATTATCAACTACCGATGGTTTTTTGTAGGTAACTTGAAAATTTAAACTTCTGCAAATAAGGTAGAGATCTTTTGTCAGAGTAAACCTATCTAGTGCATGGGTAGGGGAGAAGGTCAATCCTCTCTCCAAAACCGATATCTCATGTGTGGTAAGTAGAGATGAGCAATGTTCGAGGTTCGCCAATTTCATGTTCGAGGGATTTTTTTGGGGGTGTTCGAGTCGTTCGACGAACTGAAACGATTTGGTAAAAGTTCGATAGTTCGAGTTACGTTTAACGGTTCAATCAACAAAAAGCGTAGCTAGTTACTAGCTGGCTTCTCACTGTAATAGTGTGAGTCACTGTGAATCATGATATTATCAAAACGCAGCGTATAGTGGGCGGGGGGGACGGGGTTTAGATCAGTGCTGCTGCTGAGTGCTGAAAGAATGCCGATCGCCTTTTCTTTTTTTTTCTCTAACAGCGCGTACAGTGGGGCGGGCCAGGCTGTCAGCAATTCACAGACAAACACACAGCAAAGTGGATTTTTGCCAGATAAGCAAGGGCATGTGTCATAGGCTTTGCATGTCACATGTCCTTGCCCTATAAGATCCGGCCATTTTCCCCATCGCCGCCATTATCTCTCTGCTGTGGGTGGGTGACAGTCACTGCTCCCACTCCCGCTGCTGCTGTCTGTGCTATAGCCATACAGTGCAATCTACACAGCGCTTTAGGGATTATGGACTACTTGTAATTTCAGCCCTTTTCAGGGCTACATTACAGCCGTTCATAGGCATTTTTGCTAAGCAGGTCTGTGCCAACGCTGTTCTGGGCTTTAGATAACAGCGTCTGGCTATATAAGCTCAGGCAATTCCTTGCTGCAATTTTTCATTGGCAGGGATAGAAACTGAGGCTTCCTTTGCTGTCCTGCTACCTACAGCACTTCTGCATTCTACACACCTGCCCACTTTTGCTACGCAATTTTTATAGCAAACAATGCTGACACTTAGTGGCATACTAAAAGTGTCTGGGATACTAGCTTAGTGTTCCTCTGGTGCCACGCAAGGTACAACACCTCTGCAGTCTACACACCTTCCCATTTTTGCTATGCAATTTTTATAGCAAACAGTGCTGACACTTAGCGGCATACTAAAAGTGTCTGGGATACTAGCTTAGTGTTCCTCTGGTGCCACACAAGGTACACCACCTCTGCATTCTACACACCTGCCCATTTTTGCTACATAATTTTTAAAGCAAACAGTGCTGACACTTAGTGGCATACTAAAAGTGTCTGGGATACTAGCTTAGTGTTCCTCTGGTGCCACACAAGGTACACCACCTCTGCATTCTACACACCTGCCCATTTTTGCTACGCAATTTTTATAGCAAACAGTGCTGACACTTAGTGGCATACTAAAAGTGTCTGGAATAATAGCTTAGTGTTCCTCTCGTGCCACACAAGGTACACCACCTCTGCATTCTACACACCTGCCCATTTTTGCTACGCAATTTTTATTGCAAACAGTGCTGACACTTAGTGGCATACTAAACGTGTCTGGGATAGTAGCTTAGTGTTCCTCTGGTGCCACGCAAGGTACACCACCTCTGCATTCTACACACCTGCCCATTTTTGCTACGCAATTTTTATAGCAAACAGCACTAACACCTAGTGGCATATTAAAAGTGTCTGGGATAATAACTTAGTGTTCTTCTGGTGCCAAGCAAGGTACACCACCTCTGCATTCTACACACCTGCCCATTTTTGCTACGCAATTTTTATAGCAAACAGCGCTGAAACTTTAGATACTAAACGTGTCTGGGATACTAACTTAGTGTTCCTCTGGTGCCAAGCAAGGTACACCACCTCTGCATTCTACACACCTGCCCATTTTTGCTATGCAACTTTTATAGCAAACACTGCTGACACTTAGGGCGGCTTTGCACGTTGCGACATCGCACATGCAATGACGTCAAATCGAAAGTGACGCACATCCGGCGTCACTTGTGATGTTGTAGAGTGTAAAACCTTTTTGATACGATGAACGAGCGCAAAAGCGTCATTATCGTATCATCGGTGTAGTCTCCGACATTTCCATAATGCCGATGCTGGGACAGGTACGATGTTGTTCCTCGTTCCTGCAGCAGCACACATCGCTATGTGTAAAGCCGCAGGAGCGAGGAACATCACCTTACCTGCGTCCCGGCTGCTATGAGAAGGAAGGAGGTGGGCGGGATGTGTACATCCTGCTCATCTCCGCCCCTCCGCTGCTATTGGCCGCCTGCCGTGTGACGTCGCAAGACAGGTGAGTGCATGTGAAGCTGGCATAGTGACAATGTTTGCTACGCCAGCTATCACAAGATATCGCACGTATGACGGGGGCGGGGACTATCGCACTCGACATCGCAGCATCGGCTTGCGATGTCGCAACGTGCAAAGCCCGCCTTAGTGGCATATTAAAAGTGTCTGGGATACAAGCTTAGTGTTCCTCTGGTGCCACGCAAGGTACACCACCTCTGCATTGTACACACCTGCCCATTTTTGCTACACAAGTTTTATAGCAAATAGCGCTGACAACTAGTGGCATACTAAACGTGTCTGGGATACTAACTTAGTGTTCCTCTGGTGCCAAGCAAGGTACACCACCTTTGCATTCTACACACCTGCCCATTTTTGCTACGCAATTTTTATAGCAAACAGTGCTGACACTTAGTGGCATACGAAAAGTGTCTGGCATAATAGCTTAGTGTTCCTCTGGTGCCACGCAAGGTACACCACCTCTGCATTCTACACACCTGCCCATTTTTGCTACGCAATTTTTATAGCAAACAGCGCTGACACTTAGTGGCATACTAAACGTGTCTGGGATAGTAGCTTAGTGTTCCTCTGGTGCCACGCAAGGTACACCACCTCTGCATTCTACACACCTGCCCATTTTTGCTACGCAATTTTTATAGCAAACAGCGCTGACACTTAGTGGCATACTAAACGTGTCTGGGATAGTAGCTTAGTGTTCCTCTGGTGCCACGCAAGGTACACCACCTCTGCATTCTACACACCTGCCCATTTTTGCTACACAAGTTTTATAGCAAACAGCGCTGACAACTAGTGGCATACTAAACGTGTCTGGGATACTAACTTAGTGTTCCTCTGGTGCCAAGCAAGGTACACCACCTCTGCATTGTACACACCTGCCCATTTTTGCTATGCAATTTTTATAGCAAACAGTGCTGACACTTAGTAGCATACTAAAAGTGTCTGGGATAGTATCTTAGTGTTCCTCTGGTGCCACGCAAGGTACACCACCTCTGCATTCTACACACCTGCCCATTTTTTCTACGCAATTTTTATAGCAAACAGCGCTGACACTTAGTGGCATACTAAACGTGTCTGGGATAGCAGCTTAGTAATCCTCTGGTGCCACGCAAGGTACACCACCTCTGCATTCTACACACCTGCCCATTTTTGCTACGCAATTTTTATAGCAAACAGCGCTGACACTTAGTGGCATACTAAACGTGTCTGGGATACTAACTTAGTGTTCCTCTGGTGCCAAGCAAGGTACACCACCTCTGCACTCTACACACCTGCCCATTTTTGCTACGCAATTTTTATAGCAAACAGTGCTGACACTTAGTGGCATACTAAAAGTGTCTGGGATACTAGCTTAGTGTTCATCTGGTGCCAAGCAAGGTACACCACCTCTGCATTCTACACACCTGCCCATTTTTGTTACGCAATTTTTATAGCAAACAGTACTGACACTTAGTGGCATACTAAAAGTGTCTGGGATAGTAGCTTAGTGGTACTGGTAGTGAGGGACTCAATTATTAGGGGGACAGATAGAGCAATCTGTCACAAAGACAGGGATCGCCGAACAGTGTGTTGTCTTCCTGGCGCTCGAGTTCAGCACATCACTGATCGGGTTGACAGATTACTGGGAGGGGCTGGGGAGGACCCAGCGGTCATTGTACACATTGGCACAAATGACAAAGTTAGAGGTAGGTGGAAGGTCCTTAAAGATGATTTCAGGGAATTAGGTTGTAAGCTTAAAGCATGGACCTCCAAGGTGGTATTTTCGGAAATACTACCTGTGCCACGAGCCACACTAGAGAGGCAAAGGGAGATCAGGGAGGTTAACAGGTGGCTCAGGAATTGGATTGGTGTAGGAAAGAGGGTTTTGGGTTCCTGGAGAATTGGGCCGACTTTTCCGTTGGCTACAGATTCTATGCTAGGGATGGGCTGCATCTTAATGGGGAGGGTGCAGCTCTGCTGGGGCAGAAAATGGCTAGAAGGTTGGAGGAGTGTTTAAACTAGGAATGGGGGGCGAGATTATTCACTTTATAGAAGGGGAATGTAGTGCAGATAGTGACCAGGGCACAAGTAATGAAATTGGGGGTGGTACGGGGGGAAGGGTTAGGACAGTTAATACAGTAAGCAGGAATAGAGGTACAGAGTCATATATAACGTGCATGTACACTAATGCCCGAAGCCTCACAAATAAGGTGGAGGAATTAGAATTAATATTGTTGGAAGAAAATTATGATATAGTGGGGATATCAGAGACATGGCTGGATGAGTGATATGACTGGGCTGTTAATTTACAGGGTTATAGCCTATTCAGGAATGACCGTACAAATAAGCAAGGGGGAGGTGTGTGTCTATATGTAAAATCATCCTTAAAACCCATCCTGCGTGACAAAATATGTGAGGGTACTGAGAATGTAGAGTCCCTATGGGTGGAGATAAGGGGGGGGAGAATGAATAATAAAAAACTGATAGGGGTGTGTTATAAGACCCCGAATATTATGGAATAGGTTGAGAATCTCCTCATAAAGCAAATTGATAAAGCAGCGAGTCTCGGAGAGGTAATTATTATGGGGGACTTTAACTATCCTGATATAAATTGGGGAACAGAAACTTGCAGTTCCAGCAAAGGAAATAGATTTTTGATAACAATGAAAGATAATTACCTTTCACAAATGGTACAGGACCCCACAAGAGGGGGAGCACTACTAGACCTTGTACTAACCAATAGGCCAGACCGCATATCAAATATACAAGTTGGGGGTTACTTGGGGAATAGTGATCACAAAATAATAAGTTTTCATGTATTCTTTAGTAAGATGTATAGTAGAGGGGCTACAAGGACACTAAACTTCAGGAAAGCAAATTTTAAACGGTTGAGAGATGATCTTAGTGCAATAAACTGGGATGATGTACTAAGTAATAAAAGTACACAAAGCAAATGGGAGACTTTTATGAGCATCCTGAATAGGGCTTGTGCAGAAAATATACCCTATGGGAACAAACATGCTAGAAATAGGAGGAAACCCCTATGGCTAAATAGAGCTGTAAGGGAAGCAATAAAAGAAAAACAGAAAGCATTAAAAGAATTAAAGAGGGTAGGTAGTGATGAGGCATTATATAATTATAGAAAATTAAATAAAATATGTAAAAAGCAAATTAAGTTAGCTAAGTTTGAGACAGAGAGACTCATTGCAAGAGAAAGTAAAAATAATCCTAAAATATTCTTTAACTACATAAACAGTAAAAAACTGAAAAGCGATAGTGTTGGCCCCCTTAAAAATAGTCGTGGTGAAATGGTGGAAGGGGATGAGGGTAAAGCCAACCTGCTGAATTAATTTTTTTCTACGGTTTTTATACAAGAAAATGCCATGGCAGATGACATGACCAGTGATGCCATAAATTCACCCTTGAATATTACCTGCTTAACCCAGCAGGAAGTACGCCGCCGCCTCGAAATCACTAAGGTTGACAAATCTCCGGGCCCGGATGGCATACACCCCAGAGTACTACAGGAATTGAGTTCTGTGATAGATAGACCATTATTTTTAATCTTCACAGATTCCTTAATAACAGGGTCAGTACCGCAGGACTGGCGCATAGCAAATGTGGTGCCAATATTCAAAAAGGGGACAAAAACTGAGCCGGGAAATTATAGGCTGGTAAGTTTAACCTCTACGGTTGGTAAAATCCTTGAGGGTTTCTTGAGAGATGCTATAGTGGAGTATCTCAAGAAAAATAACCTTATGACAGAGTATCAACATGGGTTTATGAGGGATCGATCCTGTCAAACTAATTTGATCAGCGTCTATGAAGAGGTAAGTTCAAGCCTGGACCAGGGAAATGCAGTGGATGTTGTGTATATGGACTTTTCAAAAGCTTTTGATATGGTGCCACACAAAAGGTTGGTACATAAAATGAGAATAATGGGGATAGGGGAAAATATGTGTAACTGGGTTAAAAACTGGCTCAGTGATAGGAAACAAAGGGTGGTTATTAATGGTACGTACTCGGACTGGGTCTCAGTTCATAGTGGGGTACCACAGGGGTCAGTATTGGGCCCGCTTCTTTTCAACATATTTATTAATGACCTTGTTGGGGGCATGCGGAGTAGAATTTCAATATTTGCAGATGATACTAAACTCTGCAGGGTAATCAATACAGAGGAGGATAATTTTATATTACAGGGAGATTTCTGTAAATTGGAGAATTGGGCTGAGAAGTGGCAATTGAAGTTTAATGTAGATAAATGTAAGGTCATGCACTTGGGTAGAGGAAATAAAATTTATGATTATGTACTTAATTGTAGAACACTGGGTAAAACAGGCACAGGAAAAGACTTGGGTGTATGGGTGGATGGTAAACTTCACTTTAGTGGACAGTGTCAGGCAGCTGCTGCCAGGGCTAATAAAATAATGGGATGTATTAAAAGAGGTATAAGTGTTCATGAAAAAAATATAGTTCTACCTCTGTACAAGTCACTAGTGCGACCGCACTTAGAATACTGTGTACAATTCTGGTGACCGATATATAAGAAGGACATAGCTGAACTGGAGAGGGTGCAGAGAAGAGGGACCAAGATTATTAGAGGAATGGGTGGGCTGCAATACCAAGACAGGTTATTAAACTTGGGGTTATTTAGTCTGGAAAAACGAAGGCTTAGGGGGATCTAATCACAATGTATAAATATATGAGGGGACAGTACAGAGACCTTTCCAAAGATCTGTTTACACCTAGGCCTGCGACTGAAACACGGGGGCATCCGCTACGTCTTGAGGAAAGAAGGTTTAATCATAATCACAGACGAGGATTCTTTACTGTACGAGCAGTGAGACTATGGAACTCTCTGCCGCATGATGTTGTAATGAGTGATTCACTACTAACATTTAAGCAGAGCCTGGACGCCTTTCTTGAAAAATTTAATATTACCAGTTATGTATATTAGATTTTATGACAGGGTGTTGATCCAGGGAACTAGTCTGATTGCCGGATGTGGAGTCAGGAAGGAAATTCTTTCCCCATTGGAACTTGTTTGTCACATTGGGGGTTTTTTTTTTGCCTTCCTCTGGATCAACATGTTAGGCTACGGGTTGAACTAGATGGACTTAGAGTCTCCCTTCAACCTTAAAAACTATGAAACTAGTGTTCCTCTGGTGCAACGCAAGGTACACCACCTCTGCATTCAACACACCTGCCCATTTTTGCTACGCAATTTTTATAGCAAACAGCGCTGACACTTAGTGGCATACTAAACGTGTCTGGGATAGTAGCTTAGTGTTCCTCTGGTGCCATGCAAGGTACACCACCTCTGCATTCTACACACCTGCCCATTTTTGCTACGCAATTTTTATAGCAAACAGTGCTGACACTTAGTGGCATACTAAAAGTGTCTGGGATAATAGCTTAGTGTTCCTCTGGTGCCAAGCAAGGTACACCACCTCTGCATTGTACACACCTGCCCATTTTTGCTATGCAATTTTTATAGCAAACAGTGCTGACACTTGATGGCATACTAAAAGTGTCTGGGATAGTAGCTTAGTGTTCCTCTGGTGCCAAGCAAGGTACACCACCTCTGCATTGTACACACCTGCCCATTTTTGCTATGCAATTTTTATAGCAAACAGTGCTGACACTTGATGGCATACTAAAAGTGTCTGGGATAGTAGCTTAGTGTTCCTCTGGTGCCACGCAAGGTACACCACCTCTGCATTCTACACACCTGCCCATTTTTGCTACACAAGTTTTATAGCAAACAGCGCTGACAACTAGTGGCATACTAAAAGTGTCTGGGATACTAGTTTAGTGTTCATCTGGTGCCAAGCAAGGTACACCACCTCTGCATTCTACACACCTGCCCATTTTTGTTACGCAATTTTTATAGCAAACAGCGCTGACACTTAGTGGCATACCAAAAGTGTCTGGGATACTAACTTAGTGTTCCTCTGGTGCCAAGCAAGGTACACCACCTCTGCATTCTACACACCTGCCCATTTTTGCTATGCAATTTTTATAGCAAACAGTGCTGACACTTAGTGGCATACTAAAAGTGTCTGGGATAATAGCTTAGTGTTCCTCTGGTGCCAAGCAAGGTACACCACCTCTGCATTGTACACACCTGCCCATTTTTGCTATGCAATTTTTATAGCAAACAGTGCTGACACTTGATGGCATACTAAAAGTGTCTGGGATAGTAGCTTAGTGTTCCTCTGGTGCCACGCAAGGTACACCACCTCTGCATTCTACACACCTGCCCATTTTTGCTACACAAGTTTTATAGCAAACAGCGCTGACAACTAGTGGCATACTAAAAGTGTCTGGGATACTAGTTTAGTGTTCATCTGGTGCCAAGCAAGGTACACCACCTCTGCATTCTACACACCTGCCCATTTTTGTTACGCAATTTTTATAGCAAACAGCGCTGACACTTAGTGGCATACCAAAAGTGTCTGGGATAGTAGCTTAGTGTTCCTCTAGTGCCACGCAAGGTGCACCACCTCTGCATTCTACACACCTGCCCATTTTTGCTACGCAATTTTTATAGCAAACAGCGCTGACACTTAGTGGCATACTAAACGTGTCTGGGATAGTAGCTTAGTAATCCTCTGGTGCCACGCAAGGTACACCACCTCTGCATTCTACACACCTGCCCATTTTTGCTACGCAATTTTTATATCAAACAGCGCTGACACTTGATGGCATACTAAACATGTCCGGGATACTAACTTAGTGTTCCTCTGGTGCCACGCAAGGTACACCACCTCTGCATTCTACACACCTGCCCATTTTTGCTACGCAATTTTTATAGCAAACAGTGCTGACACTTAGTGGCATACTAAAAGTGTCTGGGATACTAGCTTAGCGTTCCTTTGGTGCCAAGAAAGGTACACCACCTCTGCATTCTACACACCTGCCCATTTTTGCTATGCAATTTTTATAGCAAACAGTGCTGACACTTAGTGGCATACTAAAAGTGTCTTGGATAATAGCTTAGTGTTCCTCTGGTGCCACGCAAGGTACACCACCTCTGCATTCTACACACCTGTCCATTTTTGCTATGCAATTTTTATAGCAAACGGAGCTGACACTTAGTGGCATACTATAAGTTTCTGGGATACTAACTTAGTGTTCCTCTGGTGCCAAGCAAGGTACACCACCTCTCCATTCTACACACCTGCCCATTTTTGCTTGGTAATTTTTATAGCAAACAGTGTTGACACTTAGTGACATACTAAAGTGTCTGTCTGGGATACTAGCTTAGTGTTCCTCTGGTGCCAAGCAAGGTACACCACCTCTGCATTCTACACACCTGCCCATTTTTGCTATGCAATTTTTATAGCAAACAGTGCTGACACTTAGTGGCATACTAAAAGTGTCTGGGATAGTAGCTTAGTGTTCCTCTGGTGCCACGCAAGGTACACCACCTCTGCATTCTACACACCTGCCCATTTTTGCTACACAAGTTTTATAGCAAACAGCGCTGACAACTAGTGGCATACTAAACGTGTCTGGGATAGTAGCTTAGTAATCCTCTGGTGCCACGCAAGGTACACCACCTCTGCATTCTACACACCTGCCCATTTTTGCTATGCAATTTTTATAGCAAACAGTGCTGACAACTAGTGGCATACTAAAAGTGTCTGGGATACTAGCTTAGTGTTCATCTGGTGCCAAGCAAGGTACACCACCTCTGCATTCTACACACCTGCCCATTTTTGTTACGCAATTTTTATAGCAAACAGCGCTGACACTTAGTGGCATACTAAAAGTGTCTGGGATAGTAGCTTAGTGTTCCTCTGGTGCCACGCAAGGTGCACCACCTCTGCATTCTACACACCTGCCCATTTTTGCTACGCAATTTTTATAGCAAACAGCGCTGACACTTAGTGGCATACTAAACGTGTCTGGGATAGTAGCTTAGTAATCTTCTGGTGCCACGCAAGGTACACCACCTCTGCATTCTACACACCTGCCCATTTTTGCTACGCAATTTTTATATCAAACAGCGCTGACACTTAGTGGCATACTAAACGTGTCTGGGATACTAACTTAGTGTTCCTCTGGTGCCACGCAAGGTACACCACCTCTGCATTCTACACACCTGCCCATTTTTGCTACGCAATTTTTATAGCAAACAGTGCTGACACTTAGTGGCATACTAAAAGTGTCTGGGATACTAGCTTAGCGTTCCTCTGGTGCCAAGAAAGGTACACCACCTCTGCATTCTACACACCTGCCCATTTTTGCTATGCAATTTTTATAGCAAACAGTGTTGACACTTAGTGGCATACTAAAGTGTCTGGGATACTAGCTTAGTGTTCCTCTGGTGCCACACAAGGTACACCACCACTGCATTCGCCTCACCTGCCCATTTTTGCTACGTAATTTTTATAGCAAACAGTGCTGACACTTAGTGGCATACTAAAAGTGTCTGGGATAATAGCTTAGTGTTCCTCTGGTGCTACGCAAGGTACACCACCTCTGCATTCTACACACCTGCCCATTTTTGCTACGCAATTTTTATAGCAAACAGTGCTGACAACTAGTGGCATACTAAAAGTGTCTGGGATACTAGCTTAGTGTTCCTCTGGTGCCAAGCAAGGTACACCACCTCTGCATTGTACACACCTGCCCATTTTTGCTATGCAATTTTTATAGCAAACAGTGCTGACACTTAGTGGCATACTAAAAGTGTCTGGGATAGTAGCTTAGTGTTCCTCTGGTGCCACGCAAGGTACACCACCTCTGCATTCTACACACCTGCCCATTTTTGCTACGCAATTTTTATAGCAAACAGTGCTGACAACTAGTGGCATACTAAAAGTGTCTGGGATAGTAGCTTAGTGTTCCTCTGGTGCCACGCAAGGTGCACCACCTCTGCATTCTACACACCTGCCCATTTTTGCTACGCAATTTTTATAGCTAACAGCGCTGACACTTAGTGGCATACTAAACGTGTCTGGGATAGTAGCTTAGTGTTCCTCTGGTGCCAAGCAAGGTACACCACCTTTGCATTGTACACACCTGCCCATTTTTGCTACGCAATTTTTATAGCAAACAGTGCTAACACTTAGTGGCATACTAAAAGTGTCTGGAATACTAGGTTAGTGTTCCTCTGGTGCCGAGCAATCTCCACCACCTCTGCATTCTACACACCTGTCCATCTTTCCTATGCAATTTTTATAGCAAACATTACTGACACTTAGTGGCATACTAAAAGTGTCTGGGATAACAGCTTAGTGTTCCTCTGGTGCCACACAAGGTACACCACCTCTGCATTCTACACTCCTGCCCATTTTTGCTTCGCAATTTTTATAGCAAACAGTGCTGACACATAGTGGCATACTAAAAGTGTCTGAGATACTAACGTTGTGTTCCTCTGGTGCCACGCAAGGTACACCACCTTTGCATTCTACACACCTGCCCATTTTTTGCTACGCAATTTTAATAGCAAACAGTGCTGACACTTAGTGGCATACTAAAAGTGTCTGGGATACTAGCTTAGTGTTCCTCTGTTGCCACGCAAGGTACACCACCTCTGCATTCTACACACCAGCCCATTTTTGCTACACAATTTTTATAGCAAACAGTACTGCCAGTTTTAGGGCCATAGTTGCATTGTCAGGGATAGTCAGTGTTGGTTCTTCAGCTGTCAATAAAGCTAGACCACCTCTCCATTTTTGCTACGACATTTTAAGTGTCCAATCTGGTCACAAACAAAATGAGTGGCAAAAGGACAGATGCTGGTGAAAAGGAGAACAGGCGTGTTGGAAAGGGAAAAAGGTTTGTGTCCGTGGGGGAGATGGTAAAGCTACTGCTACATCTGCTGAAGAAAGGGCATCTTCAAGCAAAACTAAGATCTCTACTACTTTCCGTGGACAATCCGATGTGCTCCCTTTTTTACGGAACCAAACTACTGTAACAAAGGTAGATGATGCACAAAAAAAGAACATGCTTGAATGGATCTCAAGTGCTCCAACAAGTGGCCTCTCCTCCACCTTAACTTCAACATCCAAAAAACAACAGTCCTTTGAGTTGTCACCCCAATCCCACTTGATTTCTCCCAGCTCTCAAGTAGAGATGAGCCAACCTCTAAAGGCTCGAGTTTGGTTCGGTTCGTCGAATGGAGGCCGAATTTGAGTTTGGTTCGACGAACCATTAGACGAACCTCTTGAACTCCATTGAAAACAATGACAGGCAAACACAATCACATAAAAACACATAGAAAACACCTTCAAAGGTGTCCAAAAGGTGACAAACAACTCACAACACACCACAAACACATGGGAAAGTGACAAGGAAGTATACTCATGCGAAAACAGCTGGATGAGTTAAAAGAGGAGAAGACACAGATATAGGCATGTCATGCCCTTCTAAAATCATGTAAAACACAGCAAGGGGACTCCAAGCAGAGTCTCCCTTTTTTCGAAAAATTGGGCCCCCACAGACACCCCTTCAGTGGCATCACTTGTGCCCCAGTTGCAAACTTGACAGGAAGATTTGCATCAAGCACATTCCAAAATACCCCAGCCTTTACTCTCCACAGGATGACACAGGGGTAGGTAGCAAAGTCTTTGCTGAACCATGACTTGTTCATCTTGGCTCGTTTTTAAAAACACAGCAAGGGGAGTCCAAGCAGAGTCTCCCTTTTTTTAAAAAAATTGGGCCCCACAGACACCCCTTCAGTGGCATCACTTGTGCCCCAGTTGCAAACTTGACAGGTAGATTTGCATCAAGCACATTCCAAAATACCCCAGCCTTTACTCTCCACAGGATGACACAGGGGTAGGTAGCAAAGTCTTTGCTGAATCATGACTTGTTCATCTTGGCTCGTTTTTAAAAACACAGCCAGGGGACTCCAAGCAGAGTCTCCCTTTTTTCCTAAAATTGGGCCCCACAGACACCCCTTCAGTGGCATCACTTGTGCCCCAGTCGCAAACTTGACAGGTAGATTTGTGACTCGCCCACCCCAGGGCTATGGGACACCCGGTGCCGGGCCGGACTAGTCCGGTGGTAGTCAGTGGTGGCTGGGCCCGGCTCCATGGCCCTGGTGGGTGTCAGTAGAATATGTGGCTGATGACTTTAAGTTTGTGTTCGTGACGCCACCTGTGGTATGCGGCTAATAAGCCGCCGCTGCTGTATGAGGCCTCCGGGGGATGATATGGCAGCAATGGTAGTACTACTCCCCACAGGTGGAGCAATGTCCCGGGGCACAGTTGGTGCTTGTGAGTGTCGATGCAACTGAAATAACAGAGACCACTTCAAGGGTGCAGTTCAAGTTCTTTACTCACAGTTCTTGTCGGGGCCCAGGGCCCTTGGACTGCTGGGACCACTGTCAGGGACCTCCGCCGTTTCTGGGTGATTCAGAGAGTAAAAGCCGGTGCCCTTCTCTTAGTGTCTCTTTCTTCTGCTGTCTTCCTTAGCCTTGCCTTTGTTAGGATGGACCTGGCTTGACCTCCACTACAGCCTCCAGGCTGGGGGGTCACCTGTCGGCTGATTACCCCTTTTCTGGAAGTCTGCTATGGGTTCTGGCCCTGGGAGTCTACAACCTTCCCTGGGCCTCGGTTTTTACTGTTTGGAGATTGTCTTTGCACTCCTCCAGTCTCTAGGGACCGTCCCCTGTCGCAGCTTAATCACTCCACCGATGTCAATGTGGAACAGGCCACCGCAGCCTACAACTACCTGTGGCGCCTCTAGGCTCGCTCTCCTTGGGACCTCTAGGACTGCTCGTGGTACCTCTAGGACTACCCGTGGCCCTGCGACTCCTTCTGTCTCTGCGTAGTGTCACCTGGACCTCTGGGTCCCAGGATCTTCACCAGGAAGCGTTTCCTTCAGTTTCTCTGCTCCTGTCTGACTTGGAGCTTTCTTTCCTTCTTTCTTGTCTTTCTTTCCTCCTCCTTGCCTGCCTCCAGCAGGCCTCCTCCTCCCTCCTTTCTCTCGTTCTTCTTCTCCAACTACATGCTCACTCTCTCACTCCCTGAGGTAGACTGAAACTCTGACCTTCCTCTCTGTGTCTGCTCTCTGATGGCTCCTTCCACCTCCCCAGTTGCTAAGCTACCACCCTATGGGAGCAGGGATGGGTCTTACAGCCCCTCTCAGCATGCAGCATGGGAGGGTTGCCTGCCACTTTCCCTGGCCCCAGTATGTACCTAACAATGGGTGTAGTGTGGATTTACCAGGGGACCGGAGTTCACTCTCTTCCTCTCTCAGAATGGGGCATCACACCGCTGGATGGGGTGCAATGACCTGTGGCGACGGAAGCCTCAGGGGCGCCACACTCCCCCACAGCAAATCCCAGCATGTCCTCGGGCTGAAAAACAACAAAAACATATGGGAGAACTGCAAAACATTTTTGGTATGCAAAACATAAAAAAATAAAACATTTCTTCCCTTTATGGGAGGCACAATCACTTTAACGTTGCAAACTTCTTATAAAGAAACTATGTGTGCACTTTCAGTTCATTGCACAGTTTGGGCACTTCCCCCATAATTCTGGTAGGGGGCACAACGGGTGCAACTATATACATTTCTGGCTACAACAAGTCCAGTAGCCCGGCAGTTCATTTCTTTTTCAATCAACAATACGACACAATCAACCAGCCATTAAGTCCAATGGCCTGGTTACATAAGACACATACACATTCACCGGGGCCCACATTCCAGTTCAGTGGCCCGGTAACACATAAACATGGGGGTCACGTCTTCAAAAAGCATGAGGGGCAGTACAGCAGGAAAGGGTGTCATCTTCGAAAAGAACATTGGGGCAGAACACAAGGGACATCTTCAAAAAGAATGAGGGGCAGACAGGGGCTATTTACAGTTCAGCATCTCTTCTTTCTTACTCACGAGGGTAGATGCGAGGGTCCCACTCCGGCATTGCTCCTGGCAGTAGGTACGCTGACGATATCATCGTCTGGGTCCCCTGGGCGCTGGTCCCCGACCTTCTGCGCTGTTCTGCAGCCTGGATTGGAGTGGGACTGCTTGCAGACGTTACACGGCGTTGCTGCAGAAGTCTGCTTGTCTGCAGGGGGCTGTTGCTGTGGTCTCTAGGGCCCTGCTTTGGCCGGGCTCCCTGCATCACACACGCCATGGAGATCCTGGTCTGCGTCTCCTGGGTGGCTGTCGCAGGACCTCTGCTTAGTTCAGTGTCCTGGGTCTGCCTTGAGGTGGTGCTGCTGCCAGGGGAGATGCTGCGCTCTTGCACTGTGCGGCGCCACTCTGGCTCTTCTGGGGCCGCTTCTTCCCGCAGGATATGTACATGCAGCGCGTACCATCCACGGTCCCCCATCAGCCGTATATACTCCACCACATCACCCGTCTTGGCATCGCGCTCTGGGTGGCCTCTGGGCAGGTGCTCCTCTATGTCTCTTCGAGCTACAAACACATCCTTGCCCAGGCCGGGCTCCCTGATGAAGCCCCAGCCACCAACTTGTCTGAAGTCCACTACTAGGCCCCGTCGCACTGGGCCCTCGGATCCCTTCAGGGCCTTCCTGACTTCTTCTTTGGAGGCCAGATTAGCGACTTCTCTGGCCCGGCGTTTCTCCTCCCTGAGTTCCCGCTCCCTCTGATACTCGATCACCAGCCTCTGGCACGTTAACTCATCGGCCAGGGGGGTCGCCTCAGGGCGCAGCGGCCGCCGCATCCCCCTGCTTTCAATGGGCGCTGCGTCCCAATTCACTCCCAGGGATGCCATTCCCAGGAGGCTCACAGGGGGACTCGGTAGGGGGCCCGCTAGTTGTTCAGGGTTTACCCCTCCCCAGGCTCCGTCTGCGGGGGTCTCAGGCAGGCCTCCGGTGCCCCACCGGGCGTCCGCGGGGTAGGCTGGGAAGGCCAGGGGGTCAGTGAAGGGGCTAAGCGGGGGCGCATGGCGGGGCCCTAGGTCCGGACTGGACGGGGTGTCTGGTTGCTCACCCTGCTTCCGCTCCGCGGCATCCATCCACCGCTCCAGATCCTCCGGCACCCTCGGCGTTTCTTTCTGCCGCTCCGCTCCCACTTCCATGCTGCTCAGCCTCCGGGCCAGGACTCGCACTTCTTCTCTCAGCAGGTCCAGCTCGGGATCCTCTCTTCCGGTCCCTGGTGCACCTTGCTGCAGCTCCTCCGCCATGCTACCGACCTGGGGAATGCTGCCTGGAACACTGCTCGGGTGCTCGACCACGCCACTCGGCTGCTCCCTTTCCCTTCTCGGAGGCGGGGCCAGAGGCTGCACTAGCAACTGGCGCCAGACTGGCGCCCAGCCCATCACGACCGGCATCACTCCGTTTGCGATAAGGTACATTTTCTTTATCTGCTGGTCTGGCCTTCAGACTCTCTTTGCCAGCCGGCCAGCTTATCTGGTCGCCATTTCTTCTTCTTCCGCCTTCTATGGCGGGCACCGCTTCGCGCTCCTTTCTTGGACAAGGGGGCGGGGCTTCTCTTCGCGCCCTTTCTTCTTTCACGCCCCCCTTCTTCCCGCGCTCAGTGTCTTCGATGGCGGCAGTTTCTCACAGTAAAACACAGGCTATTTCACGATTCTTCAGGCGCACAGTACCCGGTGTGACCGGGCACGAAATCCTGTTCGTGACGCCAAAGTTGACTCGCCCACCCCAGGGCTATGGGACACCTGATGCCGGGCCGGACTAGTCCGGTGGTAGTCAGTGGTGGCTGGGCCCGGCTCCGTGGCCCTGGTGGGTGTCAGTAGAATATGTGGCTGATGACTTTAAGTTTGTGTTCGTGACGCCACCTGTGGTATGCGGATAATAAGCCGCCGCTGCTGTATGAGGCCTCCGGGGGATGATATGGCAGCAATGGTAGTACTACTCCCCACAGGTGGAGCAATGTCCCGGGGCACAGTTGGTGCTTGTGAGTGTCGATGCAACTGAAATAACAGAGACCACTTCAAGGGTGCAGTTCAAGTTCTTTACTCACAGTTCTTGTCGGGGCCCAGGGCCCTTGGACTGCTGGGACCACTGTCAGGGACCTCCGCCGTTTCTGGGTGATTCAGAGAGTAAAAGCCGGTGCCCTTCTCTTAGTGTCTCTTTCTTCTGCTGTCTTCCTTAGCCTTGCCTTTGTTAGGATGGACCTGGCTTGGCCTCCACTACAGCCTCCAGGCTGGGGGGTCACCTGTCGGCTGATTACCCCTTTTCTGGAAGTCTGCTATGGGTTCTGGCCCTGGGAGTCTACAACCTTCCCTGGGCCTCGGTTTTTACTGTTTGGAGATTGTCTTTGCACTCCTCCAGTCTCTAGGGACCATCCCCTGTCGCAGCTTAATCACTCCACCGATGTCAATGTGGAACAGGCCACCGCAGCCTACAACTACCCGTGGCGCCTCTAGGCCCGCTCTCCTTGGGACCTCTAGGACTGCTCGTGGTACCTCTAGGACTACCCGTGGCCCTGCGACTCCTTCTGTCTCTGCGTAGTGTCACCTGGACCTCTGGGTCCCAGGATCTTCACCAGGAAGCGTCTCCTTCAGTTTCTCTGCTCCTGTCTGACTTGGAGCTTTCTTTCCTTCTTTCTTGTCTTTCTTTCCTCCTCCTTGCCTGCCTCCAGCAGGCCTCCTCCTCCCTCCTTTCTCTCGTTCTTCTTCTCCAACTACATGCTCACTCTCTCACTCCCTGAGGTAGACTGAAACTCTGACCTTCCTCTCTGTGTCTGCTCTCTGATGGCCCCTCCCACCTCCCCAGTTGCTAAGCTACCACCCTATGGGAGCAGGGATGGGTCTTACAGCCCCTCTCAGCATGCAGCATGGGAGGGTTGCCTGCCACTTTCCCTGGCCCCAGTATGTACCATGTAACAATGGGTGTAGTGTGGATTTACCAGGGGACCAGAGTTCACTCTCTTCCTCTCTCAGAATGGGGCATCACACCGCTGGATGGGGTGCAATGACCTGTGGCGACGGAAGCCTCAGGGGCGCCACACTTGCATCAAGCACATTCCAAAATATGCCAGCCTTTACTCTCCCCAGGATGACACAGGGGTAGTAAAGTCCTTGCGGATCCATGACTTGTTCATCTTGATGAACGTTAGTCTGTCCACATTGTCACTGGACAGACGCGTGCGCTTATCTGTCAGCACACACCCAGCAGCACTGAAGACACATTCCAAGACAACGCTGGATGCGGGACACGACAAGATCTCCAAGGAGTAAATGGCGAGCTCAGGCCATTTTTCAAGATTGGAAGCCCAAAATGAGCAAGTCTCCAGTTGCAAAGTCATGGCATCGATGTTCATTTGGAGATACTCCTGTATCATCCTCTCCAGCCGTTGACTATGTTTCAGACTTCTTGCCTTTGTGGCCTTGCATTGGATAGTCTAAAAAAATTATGAAACGATTCCATAAAATTGCTGTTACCAGGACCAGATACAGTGTTTCTGTTACGGTTTGACTGATAATGATGAGACAGTCCCATGTTTGGCAAATTACAAATGGGAGATTCACTTTGTGCACTACGGTGTTTGGTGGAAAAGCCGAGCTAAGATTGAGTAACAGCTCCTGCTGATACTCCTGCATGTGTGCGTCCCTTTGTATGGCAGGAATTATTTCTCCAAATTTGGACTTGTACCGGGAATCTAATAGTGTGGCAACCCAGTAGTCATCATCACTTCTAATTCAGACAATCTGAGGGTCATGTTGTAGGTATTGTAGCAAAAAGGTGCTCATGTGTCTTGCGCATCCATGCGGACCAAGTCCTCACTGTGTTTGTGGCGGCGAGGTGATAACCGTGCTTTTTTCCTCTGACATGTCCCTCAACCTCGTTCAACCGACATTTGATCAAGGTCTCCCTCATCTGCTGAGTCTTCCATGTCCATCAAGAGTTCGTCCTCCATTTCTTCCTGGGCTTTTGCACCTTCCTCAACAGTTTGGCTGCTAACATGCGCCCTTGTTAATCCCTCTCCCCCAACGTCCCATGCCTACAGCCTTGGTGATGCTGAACGTCTGGCCCATGTAGATGTTGGTATCCCTTCCGCATATGATCCTCCTGTACTTCCTCCCCTTCCTCTTGTCCCACCACCTGACTCCGAATACTGTTTAGCGTGTGCTCCAGCATGTAAATGACTGGAATTGTCATGCTGATAATGGCATTTTCAGCGCTAAACATATTCGTCGCCATGTCAAAACTGTGTAGAAGGCTGCATAGGTCCTTGATCTGAGACCACTCCACCAGCGTGATCTGCCCCACCTCTGCATCTCGTTGGACCAGGCTATACGTCATAACGTATTGCACCAGGGCTCGGCGGTGCTGCCACAGTCACTGCAACATGTGGCGAGTCGAATTCCAGCGTGTCGGCACATCGCATTTCAGGCGATGAACCGGCAGGCCGAAAGACTTCTGGAGGGATGTAAGTCGGTCAGCTGCGGTGGTTGAACGGCATAAATGAGCAGAGAGTGACCGTGCCCTGTGCAAAAGCCCATCTAGGCAGGGATAGTGGGTTAAAAACTGTTGGACAGCAAGGTTCAACACATGAGCCATACAAGGCACGTGTGTCACCTTGCCACGATGAAGGGCCGCACTCATGCAGCATTGTCGCACACGGCCTTCCCTGGCTGCAGGTTGAGTTAAGACAACCATTTACGAAGCTCACTTGCAAGAGCTGACCACAACTCCTCAGCTGTGTGACTCTTATTTCCAAGACATTTCAAGGTAAAGACCGCCTGATGCGATTTAGCTCTGCTGCCAGCACAGTAAGGAGGTGTGCGGGATTCCTTGTGCGCAGTTACAACGCGGGTGGCCTGACCAAGCAGTCTTGGGGCGGAGGTGGAGGACCCAGACGAGGTTGAGGAGGCAGAAGCAGTGGAGGAACTTCTACATACAGAGGATTGACGCACAAGTCGTAGGGATGGCAAGACTTGTTCAGCAGACCCTTCTCCATCTCTCACCATAGTTACTCAGTGCCCAGTCAGCGCAGGCATACCTTTCTTGGAGAAGTAGTGGCAACTGGGCGTCTGGTACTGGGGCACTGTGACTGACATAAGGTCTCAAAAGTCCTCTGTGTCCACCAGGCGGAAAGGCAGCATTTTGATAGCCAAGAGCTTACAGAGGGTGAAAGTCAACCTCTTAGCTTTGACATGGCTTGTAGGAAATGGCCTTTTATTGGTCCACATCTGAGGGACTGAGATCTGGCTAGTGTTTGGAGACGGTGTGGAGTAGGGTGTCCCTTGAAAACTGCCGGTCTGTGAGGAAAATGCAGGCGGAGACATGATGTTGCCTTCATCCAAAGTTGGTGCTCCTCATGTCTGAGATAGCTGTACACCAGCACTTGTTTCACCTTCCAAACCAACTGACGACCTGCCAAGCAAACTGCCTGTTGCGGTTAAAGAGGTGGAAGGTCTGCTTGGAAAAACATGACATCCTCTATGACTGTGGGGACAGCTGTCACACATGTTTTTCTACAGTGTAGGAGGAGAAAAAGGGGTTAAACCCGCGCAATCCGCCAAATAAGATGTAGAGATGTTGATAGTTTAATCACTCTTTTATTCCATAGGTCTACGCGTTTCAAGGTGCAGGGACCTCTTCCTCAGGACCAGAAAATCAACATTGAATGTTGATTTTCTGGTCCTGAGGAAGAGGTCCCTGCACCTTGAAATGCGTAGACCTATGGAATAAAAGAGTGATTAAACTATCAACATCTCTACATCTTATTTGGCGGATTGCGCGGGTTTAACCCCTTTTTCTCCTCCTACACTGAAGACTTCTGCACGTGGGGCCGCGGCAGCCGCCATTATCCTATGCTATCTACGGTGGTTGTGACCCTTCACAACCATTTTTGGTGAGTGTATTTATCTATATACTAACCTGTACTTATCTGGTAAAACCCTATCAGCGCTTCTGTTTTTTAGCACACATGTTTTTCTACGCAGACCTTCCACCTCTTTAACCGCAACAGGCAGTTTGCTTGGCAGGTCATCATCAGTTGTTTTGGGAGGGGAAACAGGTGCTGTTGTAGAGCTCTCTCAGACATCGAGAGCAACAACTTTGGATGAAGGCAATATCATGTCTCCACCTGCACTTTCCTCACAGACCAGCAGTTTTCCAGGGACACCCTACTCCACCCTTGCTGTGTTTTATATTATTTTATATGATTTTAGAAGGGCATGATATGCCTATATCTGTGTCTCCTCCTCTTATTACTCGTCCAGCTCTTTTGTTTTCGCATGAGTATATATCTTTGTCACTTTCCTATGTGTTTGTGGTGTCTTGGGAGCTGTTTGTCACCTTTTGGACACCTTTGAAGGTGTTTTCTATGTGTTTTTATGTGATTGTGTTTGCCTGCCATTCTTTTCAATGGGGTTTGAGTGGTTCGTTGAACGGTTCATCGAACGTTCGTCGAATGGGCCCTCCGTTCGACGAACCGAACTCGAACGCCAGGGGGGTGGCTCATCTCTAGTGGTAAGTACATGCTGCGACAAGTTAATAATCTGAAGTTTGTCCTTGCTTACCTGCATCTCATCCTGTAAGGCAGAAGCATTGCCCAATTGAGTTGTTATTGTTTGGCTCTCCCGGTGTTCATTCGCTGAGGTAGATGGGTCTTGAATAGAGTTGAGCGCGGTTCGCGGTTCGAGGTTCTCCAGTTCGGGGCTCGAGTGATTTTGGGGGCTGTTCTAGATCGAACTAGAACTCGAGCTTTTTGCAAAAGCTCGATAGTTCTAGATCCGTTCGAGAACGGTTCTAGCAGCAAAAAGCAGGGCTTTTTACAGCTACAGTGTGCAGGAGCCATCGCTGGCAGCCTGCCACAAGCTGGTAACTAAGATAAACATCGGGTATCCAACCAAAGCGCTTTGGTTAGTAACCCGATGTTTATCCTAGTTACGTGCAGGAAGCCGACACTTCCCCGCTAAGGTCGCTCCGCCCCCTCCTGCCCGTGGCATGTACACATGTACACACACACACACACACACATACACACACACACACACATGGTCCCGCTCGGCTTACCTGCGGTGATGAAGTCCCGCCATCCTGACCTCAGCGCTGTCACTGTCCTCCATGGCCGCCGCTTGTCACATCACCTTCTCTCGCTTACGACCCGAGACTGACTAGCGGTGACGTCACGGGCCTCTCGCGATACTTGGTGTGACGGCGCCAGTCATTGAACTCAGTGACAGGTGCTGTCAGTGTGCTGGAGATCAGCGCAGGTAATGTACCTCGCTGACAGCAGCACTTGTCATGCCCTGTAGTGACCTGGGCTGACCCATTGATGTTAGCTCAGATCACTGCATTGCTCTCCCAGCCAATGGGGAACATCTGTCATGCTCCCCGGGTCCTCTGCTCCGCTCCCCGGCTCACCTGCCACGCTCCCCGCTCTCCAGCCTCCATTGCCCGCGCTTCCCAGGCCTCCTGGTCCCCGCTCCCGGCTCCCGTCGGCTTCCCAGCCCCTGCCCGGCTCTGCTGCTTCCTCCTCTCAGCTTCCTGCCCTGGCTTCTGGCACCCGGGCCGCGCGCATGCGCATTAGGGCGCGCGCGCGGTCACTGACCCTTTCTTAAAGGGCCAGTGTCCACTAACAGGAAATGATGCACTAAGGTACAGGGTATAAAGGGGTTTAATGTCCAAGGGGGCGGGGCCTGTTCTTCGTGTTTCCCAAGCTAGGAGTCAGGTCTCCTTGTGTTTCTGTGAGATACTTACCTCTCTCTCTTCTAGAGCCGATCCTGCATTGCCATCCGGTCCTGCTGTATCTCGAACCCCGAACGCTGCCTATCTGCCATCCTGACAGTCCGTACCATCTCTGTTCCCTGCGGTGACCCGTCATCTCGCTCCAACGGTTCCGGACCCCGCCTGACATCATCCCGGCTTCCGAACCTGAGCTCCGTCACCCGGACCACCATCAGTGACCCCGTGGTCCCAGGGACTTCTCCATTGTGCTCTAGTGCACGGACTGTCCTGCTACCTAAAGTGCTCCGGCTACCGGACTCCTTTCCCTCATCGGGGAGTTCGGCCCAGTGGATCCACCTCCCGGGTCTGCCCATCCATCTGGCCCTAACAGTAAGAACAGGCCATGGATCCCGCCGAAGCACTAGCGGCCTTGCATGAGGAACTCCAACGCCAGCGTGAAGTCCAGACCCGCATGCTGAACTTTATGACTTCCGTGGACGCCCGCTTGAACACGCTACAAGCCTCGGTCACATCTTCAGTGCCCCGGGTCTCCACTAGTCAATCCACGGCTCCCGCTCCCGTGGCAGCCTCCTCGGATGCTTCCAGACTTCGTTTGGCCTCACCACCCCGGTACGCCGGAGATCCTAAGACCTGCAGGGGATTTATAAACCAATGCTCCCTCCATTTCACGCAGCTGCCGCATTTGTTTGCCTCCGACCAAGCCAAGGTCGCCTTCATAATGTCTCATCTAGAGGGCGAGGCACTGGCGTGGATGAACCCCTTGTGGGAGAAGGAGGACCCTATGACCAAGAACCTCCAGGAGTTCCTGCAGGCCTTTCGCGGCACCTTTGACGAGCCTGGACGCGCCTCCGCGTCTGCTTCATCTCTTCTCCGGTTACGTCAGGGAACTCTGACGGTGGGTCAATACGCCATCCGTTTCCGCACCTTGGCTTCGGAACTCGGGTGGAATAACGAGGCCCTAACCGCCGCCTTCTGGGAAGGACTCTCGGGTCGAATCAAAGATGAGCTGGCTGGTCGTGACGTACCGTCCACCCTGGACGCCCTGATTACCCTAGCGACTCGAGTGGACATTCGCTTTCAGGAGTAGTCCAAAGAGGTGTCCCGTGAGAGACGTCCAGTACGGCATTCCTCTCCTCCACAAAAGCCCGCCGTACTCCAGTCAACGGCCTCTGGTGTCTCCGTCCATGAGCCCATGCAGATTGACCGTGTGCGACAGTCTGAACAACGTCGAGCAGAGCGGCTCGCCAAGGGCCTCTGCTTCTACTGCGGAGAAGGCACACACCTGCTACGCTCCTGTCCAGAGAGGCCGGGAAACTCCAAAGCCTAGGGTTGGTAGGAGAGGCCACCCTAGGTGCTGGGACTCTCTCAGACCCGGTTACATGGACTGTGCAAGTGACAACGGGAGAGACGCGGTTCACGGCTGAGGCGTACCTCGATTCTGGGGCAGCAGGCAATTTCATCCAGCAGGCCACGGTGGACAAGTACCAGGTGCCTGTTACTCCACTCGCCAAACCTCTTGTGATTGCCTCTGTGGATGGGAGACCCCTCTCTGACACCATCTCCTGGATCACCAAGCCGCTTGAACTGCGTATCGGTGCTCTGCACACTGAGAACATCGCTCTCTACGTCCTCCCACACATGTCACATAAAATCCTGCTGGGCCTTCCTTGGTTGCGGACACACGAACCCTCAGTCAGCTGGGGCACTGGTGATATCACTCGATGGGGGTCTTCTTGCCATGAGAACTGTCTGAAGACCATACAACCCATCCGGCGACCTCCGGTTCCAGAGTCCCTACCGGGACTGCCCTCAGCCTATTGGTCCTTCGCGGACGTCTTTGATAAGAAGGAGTCAGAGGTACTTCCGCCACATCGTCCTTACGATTGTGCCATTGACCTGCTCCCGGGAACTACACCACCTCGAGGACGGATATATCCACTGTCTCCAGCCGAAACAAGGGCCATGTCTACGTACATCACAGAGAGCAGGGTTGAGCATGATTATCGGCATATCTTAGTAGTTAAATGTGGTGGTTTGAATCTGGTGGTCCACATATGGCACATAGCACTTTTTTGGA
Source organism: Anomaloglossus baeobatrachus (assembly GCF_048569485.1). Classification (NCBI taxonomy): domain Eukaryota; kingdom Metazoa; phylum Chordata; class Amphibia; order Anura; family Aromobatidae; genus Anomaloglossus; species Anomaloglossus baeobatrachus. The sequence continues at coordinate 235,339,035 of NC_134355.1, forward strand.
TGCACTCTGCTAGAGCACATTGCTGGTACTTTAAGCACTATTCACTTTATTACCGATTATGCTGTGATCTATTAGCATTGTACACTTTATGACTTGTATATATGCATATATGTTACTATCTATTTTTATTTGCAATTAGCAATTTTTACATGGTATTAAATACATATATGTTCTTATGCAGTTATAATTCACTAATTTAATTTAATTTATTTTATTTTTTCTTGCCCTATTATGGATCACTGTTGCCTTTAACCACCACATTTTATAAAATTGTATTCAAATTACTTCAGTCAGCGTCTCTGGTTGTTATAATGTGGTATTTCCTGAAATGAATTTTATACAGCTTTTATATTAAAATTGTTGAATAAAAATTGATATTTTTTAATAATTTATTTCTGTAGCTTTATTGGTTTGATGTATCCTACTCAAACCTGGTGTTAAATTATGACTTTGAAGCTCTACCACTAATGTGGGGAAATTATACATTTTTTGGGCACTTTGTATATAAATCTATTTATATTCTGTTTATGACAGATCGCCTATCTATTATGGATTTACAAGCCAAGCTATCTTCTTGGCAATCCAAAGCCACGAACATATTCAACAGGAATTCCACATATACAACCTCCAATACGTCTATCTCATCTAAGGAACTTACAAGAAAATATAGAAACCTGATGTTCAAACAAACAAAATTATGGTGGACTAAAACATCCATGGAGAACTATCTCGATCAGAAAATTATACCAAGAGGCTTACGAGTACAAATATATCCCACATTTGATCTGGAGGATGACAATTTGGTTAGGAGATGGATTGAAGCAGCAAATACATGCTCTCTTGAATTTATTAGGATAATTATTGAAAAAAATGCCATGACTTTAAAGAAGATTGAGGAGGATATTAAAACCTTACAGGAGAACATAAAAACGGAATTGGATGAGGAGTCCTTTAAGGAATTTTCCACCGGTATTACCAAAGATTCTGAGAAATGGGAGAAAAGTATCAGTACAGATAAAGCTAATAAATATCAAAGGGACATCTCTGATTTCGAAAAAAATAATATTTTTCACTGGCAAAATCGCAAGATTAAAGAAGGTGTTAAAAGAGGATCTGTGACATCGGTGTCCTCTACTTCTGATAATGAAGCGGTTTCTGGTGGAGCAGACAATTTTAAAAAACGAAAAATGCAGGGGAAGCAACCAACGAATAAAAAACAATATAATATTTTTGAAAGAGATGGTGGCATGAACCTTCGAGAACGACCTAAGGTAATTAATCTCTCTACACATGTACTTTCTCAAACACAAGTTACATTGTTGGAAAAGGGGTTCTCATTCTCTCCTTCTATATCTCCAGACTTCTTTACAACAGTAAAGGATCTTCACCTTTTTGGGAGAAAACTCCTATTCAAAAGGCTTTTTTCAAAATCTGAGGAACAGATTCCATTTGATACCAAAGAGGAGTTGGAAGCTGTGGAAATTTTACAGCAACTTGCTGATGAAAATCTGGATTCTCCTGTAAGTAAATTTCCATCTTCATTGATTAATAAGTCAAAAAAATTTCCATCATTTAACACGGTCCCCGCTATTGATGTTTTTGTCAAAGTGGTGACAGGGGAATTGGAAAACTTATCCACTAAAAGAGGTATATTTAATTTTAGCCAAAAAGAAAAAACTGCCCTCAATGACCTCCAAACCTGGCAGGATATACAATTTAAACCGGCAGACAAAGGGGGCAACGTGGTCCTTTGGCCTAATGACCTCTATCTTAAACAAGCGCATAAACAACTGAATGATAAAAAATGTTATGCCAAATTGAGATATAATCCCCTATTGGAATTCAAAAGTGAGCTGCTTGACATCCTGATGCAGGCTTATGAGGAGGGAACGATCCCTAAGAGGATGGTTGAATTTATTACGGAGCTACAGCCTAGACTGCCCACCCTTTACCTGATACCAAAGGTCCATAAGAGTATATCTGACCCTCCAGGTAGACCAATTGTGTCGGGGATAGGTGGATTATGTGAGACTGTTGGCTCCGTGGTTGATTATTTTCTTAAACCTTTGGTTATGGAGTTGCCTTCCTTTGTTAGAGACACCACATCGGTCTTGTGTAAATTGGATAACCTTCAATTAGATGATAATATGATTTTGGTAACGGCCGATGTGGAGTCTCTATATACCTCAATTAGGCATACCGATGGTTTAAAAGCAACTGAATTTTTTCTTACCCACAGTAATGTGGAGAAACCAATGGCTAGACTCATCCTGACTCTGTTGGAATTCATCTTGACACATAATGTCTTTACCTTTGACCAGAATATCTATAAACAGATTCAAGGGACTGCTATGGGGGCATCATGTGCCCCGTCCTATGCTAATTTGTTTATGGGGGCATGGGAGAGAACAATCTTTTTTGACAGTGACATCCCAGGTATTAAAAATGTACATAATTGGATTCGATATATAGACGATATCCTTTTTATCTGGGATGGACCAATTGATGGATTACATACCTTGATGGATTGTCTGAATAAAAACAATCAAAATATTAAACTCACATACAAATTCGGGAATAAGATTGAATTTTTAGATATTTTGATTGATGTGATGCCAACTGGAGGACTATCAACAACGGTATTTAGGAAAGAAACAGCAACTAATTCATTGTTACATGCAAATTCCTCTCACCCACAAAATACTATTAAGGGTATACCGATAGGACAATTTTTAAGAGTAAAAAGAATATGCTCTGATGAACCACAATTTTTTCACAAATCACAGGAATTGTCTTGTCGTTTGTTGGACAGAGGATATAGCAAAAGATGGATCAAGAAAGGATATAGGAGAGCAATGAGAACGCCAAGGAACCAACTATTATACAGTACTAATAAGAAAAACAAGGATGAGGACAATAATCAGGTACGCTTCATAACCAATTTTCATAATCAGTGGCAACCCATGATTAGAATTTTTTCAAAACATTGGGATATCCTTCGATCTGACCCTCTACTGAAAAAAATATTGCCTTCAAGACCATCTATTGTGGCGAAAAGATGTCCCAATCTTGGTGACAGGTTAACACACAGCCATTTTCAAAACCCCAAAAACAATGTGAATAAACCTCTAACATCCGGTTTCTTTCCATGTGGCCTTTGCAAGGCATGTGCAAATACAATTAAGACAAAAACTTTCCCAAACTTCGATGGTACACGAATTTTTGAAATTCGAAAACACATTACCTGTTCAACTAAGGGAACCATTTATCATGCTTCATGTCCTTGCAATAAGGTATACATAGGTTTAACAACAAGGGAACTAAAGGTTAGAATACGAGAACACTGTCGTGATATCGAAAAAGCAAAAACGTGTGATGATGAATCGCAACTCAAAACACTAGCCCGACATTTTAAAAAAGAACATAGTTGCAACCCGTACTCACTAAAATTTAGGGGTATTGACACTGTTGACCTAGGATTTAGAGGGGGAGATTTGTCCAAGGTATTAGCACAAGTAGAAAGTCGGTGGATTTTCAGATTGGGTACTTTAAGTCCACAAGGGTTAAATGAAACTATGGGTTTCGGGGCTTTCTTGTAAACTAGATGAGATGAGATTGAATTTTATGGGTGGGTTTGGTTTTGTGTTTTTATAGTGTTATTATTATCATGATTTTAATCCCTGTTTTTTTCATTTTTAGAAATTAAAATTATTCCCTCAAAAAATGATGTTTTGGATGAAGATTGATATACGGTTTTGAAACATTAAGACTACTATTTATGGATTTAGGCTGATTGTCATTTGTTCTTCTTCTCCTCTTTTTTAGATTAAAGTCTGTGATTTTTATTATATGGTACGGATGATCTGTGACATTATCGCCCCCATAATATTGGTGTGCGTTTTAGTGTCTAAGATATTTTGTGTGACACATATATATTGGTGTTCACTTTCACATACACACAAGATACACTCATTATATATTTATATGTATCACTGAATGATTTTTTTCCTATATGGATATATTTTTTATTTTTGTTTTTCACAGTGCACCTATTATCTTCTACACATTCACACATTAATGTATATATTCATTTATTTGTGTGAATGTTTGGAAAGAGACATAAAAAATATAAAAAATATATATAAAAAAATAAAAATAAAAAAATAAATTTGTATTTTTATGATTTTTATAATGCACATGCATATTTTTATGTATTTGTATAATTTTCACATTGTATAAGAATAATACACTTTATGTCTTTTTATATGTATGTGCATATGATTATGTATATGTACTTATGTTTATATATATATATATGTGTATATATATATATATATATATATATATATATATATGTGTTCTGCAATATTTTCATCAGTTTAGATCATGTATTATACGCAGATTTTGATTTATCTATTTATAATATTTTATGCAATGCCTTTGGTAAAATTATATGTATCACTATATATTTTTCTTCAATGTATTTCTTCCATGTATACTATAGTCTATGGGGATTTTTTTGTTTATATGATACGTTTATATATTGTAATATTTTGGGGTGCATACCTGCATTGCCCTCCCTGAACAGTGCGCATATCCGAGATCGCGACGCTGCGATCTCCAACCAGTGATTTACAGTGACACCACGGAGTTTCCATTGTCTGCGACTAATGGATTATAACGTGTGGTTCACTTTCACTGTGCGGTGATCACTTTTATGAGCAGCCTCGCGCCCCGTACTATGCGCCAGCAGACACCGGTGTCGGCAATCCAGGCATAAGTAAAACACACTATAAAAGCATCACAGCCTCTCACCCTGACACGCCTCCCGAAGAAGCAGTGGCGAAACATGTTGGGGTGACGGGACGTTGATTGAATTTAATACTGAACAGGTATTCCCTCCTCTTTGCTTTTCCTATGCTGTCTGATTAAATATAATGGTATTTTTACCTGGAGCAGGGTTGAGCATGATTATCGGCATATCTTAGTAGTTAAATGTGGTGGTTTGAATCTGGTGGTCCACATATGGCACATAGCACTTTTTTGGATGCACTCTGCTAGAGCACATTGCTGGTACTTTAAGCACTATTCACTTTATTACCGATTATGCTGTGATCTATTAGCATTGTACACTTTATGACTTGTATATATGCATATATGTTACTATCTATTTTTATTTGCAATTAGCAATTTTTACATGGTATTAAATACATATATGTTCTTATGCAGTTATAATTCACTAATTTAATTTAATTTATTTTATTTTTTCTTGCCCTATTATGGATCACTGTTGCCTTTAACCACCACATTTTATAAAATTGTATTCAAATTACTTCAGTCAGCGTCTCTGGTTGTTATAATGTGGTATTTCCTGAAATGAATTTTATACAGCTTTTATATTAAAATTGTTGAATAAAAATTGATATTTTTTAATAATTTATTTCTGTAGCTTTATTGGTTTGATGTATCCTACTCAAACCTGGTGTTAAAGTACATCACAGAGAGCCTGGCTAGAGGATTCATTCGGAGATCCTCCTCTCCTGCTGGAGCAGGCTTCTTCTTCGTAAAGAAGAAAGAGGGCGACCTACGCCCATGCATAGACTACCGGGGATTGAACCAAATCACCGTAAAAAACAAGTACCCCCTGCCGCTCATCCCCGAATTGTTTGATCGGCTCAGAGGAGCTCGTGTGTTCACCAAGTTGGATCTTCGGGGTGCCTACAACCTGGTCCGTATCCGCTCGGGGGACGAATGGAAGACCGCGTTCAACACTCACGATGGGCACTATGAATATTGCGTGATGCCCTTCGGCCTGTGTAACGCACCAGCAGTCTTCCAAGAATTAGTGAACGACGTGTTCCGGGACCTTCTCTACGTCTGTGTGGTGGTATATCTGGATGACATCCTTGTCTTCTCTCCGGACCTTCAGACCCACCGAGAGAACGTGCAACTGGTTCTACAAAGACTGAGAGAGAATCGTCTGTACGCCAAGTACGAGAAGTGTGTCTTCGAACAGTCTTCTCTCCCCTTCCTGGGTTACCTCATCACCGATACCGGACTGCAGATGGATCCAAAGAAGGTCTCTTCCATTCTCAACTGGCCTCCTCCTTCTGGACTGAAGGCAATCCAACGCTTTCTGGGATTCGCCAACTATTACCGCCAGTTCATTCCTCACTTCTCTGCTCTGACTGCTCCTCTCTCCGCCTTGACCAAGAAGGGGGCTAATCCAAAGGACTGGTCACCTGCGGCCGACGCCGCGTTTGGCTCTCTAAAGCGAGCCTTTGCCTCCTCTCCTGTACTCCACCGTCCAGAGTTAAACCGCCAGTTCACCTTGGAGGTGGATGCCTCCTCCTCGGGAGCCGGAGCAGTGCTCATGCAGAAGTCCTCCTCCGGGAAGATGGTGACTTGCGGTTTCTTCTCCAAGAGCTTCTCCGCGCCTGAACGCAATTACACCATCGGTGACCGAGAGCTATTGGCAGTCAAACTGGCTCTAGAGGAATGGCGCTATCTTCTGGAAGGAGCAGTGTACCCCGTCATTATTTACACGGACCACAAAAACCTGGAATACCTGCGGTCTGCTCAGCGACTAAACCCACGGCAAGCCAGGTGGTCCTTGTTCTTTGCCAGGTTCGACTTCCAGCTCCATTTCCGACCTGCGGACAAGAATGTACGCGCTGATGCCTTGTCTAGGTCTTTCATGCCCATGGAGCAAGAGGAGGAGACATCCCAACCCATCATCTGTCCAAGTAAGATTATTCCGGTGGCTCCTGTCACCCTGGCCCAGATACCGCCCGGGAAGACCTATGTCTCTGAGACTGACAGGCAAAAAGTGTTACACTGGGGCCATGCCTCGAAAACAGCCGGTCATGCTGGTCAGAAGAGAACATGGAGTGCAATTGTACGTCATTACTGGTGGCCATCCCTTCGCACGGACGTCGCCTCTTTTGTCTCTGCCTGCTCCTCTTGTGCCAGGAACAAGACGCCCAAACACCTGCCACATGGCCGTCTTCTGCCTCTGCCTATACCCTCAGTTCCCTGGCAACACATTGCGATGGACTTTATTACGGACTTGCCATTGTCCTCCGGACACACAGTCATATGGGTCGTGGTGGATCGGTTCTCTAAAATGGCCCATTTCGTCCCTATGGCTGGACTGCCCTCTGCCCAGGAACTCGCGGACGCCTATATACATCACATCTTCTGCTTGCATGGCTTTCCATCACATATTGTGTCCGACAGAGGAACTCAGTTCACCTCCCGCTTCTGGAGGGCTCTCTGTAAACATCTGGGAGTAACTCTGGACTTTTCTTCTGCCTACCATCCTCAGTCGAACGGCCAAGTGGAACGGGTCAATCAGATATTGACCTCCTTCTTACGTCACTACGTCAACGCCCATCATGACGATTGGTCCACGCTTCTTCCTTGGGCTGAATTCTCCCATAATCACCACGTCAGTGAGTCCTCCTCCAGTTCTCCCTTCCATGTCGTCTACGGACTTCAGCCGTCTGTCCCATTGCCTGTATCCTCTTCCTCGGATATCCCTGCTGCTGATGCAGTACTCCGTGACTTTACAACCATTTGGGACTCAGTTAAGGCGTCCCTTGCACGTGCATCTCTGCGGATGAAGAGACACGCGGACAAGAGACGTCTGGATCCTCCATGTTTCTCTCCAGGAGATCTCGTCTGGCTTGCTTCTAAGTACGTCCGATTGAAGTTACCATCCTACAAGCTGGGACCTCGCTACATCGGACCGTTTAAAGTCCTCGGCAAGATCAATGAGGTCTCCTACAAACTGCAGCTCCCGGCCACGATGAGGATACCCAACTCCTTCCACGTCTCTCTGCTCAAGCCGGTTGTCCTTGGTCCCTTCTCCGCTGCTGCCAGTCCAGCTCCTCCTCCTATTGCTGAGGACGACATCTATGCGGTAAGGGATATCGTGGCCATGAAGACCGTATGAGGTCGACAGTTCTTTCTGGTGGACTGGGCAGGGTATGGTCCTGAGGATAGGTCCTGGGAGCCCAGGGAGAATGTGGGCACTCCTCTGATCCGTGCCTTCCTGTCCCGGTTGCGGGGAGGGGGGCATGGGGGGGGGTACTGTCACGCTCCCCGGGTCCTCTGCTCCGCTCCCCGGCTCACCTGCCACGCTCCCCGCTCTCCAGCCTCCATTGCCCGCGCTTCCCAGGCCTCCTGGTCCCCGCTCCCGGCGCCCGTCGGCTTCCCAGCCCCTGCCCGGCTCTGCTGCTTCCTCCTCTCAGCTTCCTGCCCTGGCTTCTGGCACCCGGGCCGCGCGCATCCGCATTAGGGCGCGCGCGCGGTCACTGACCCTTTCTTAAAGGGCCAGTGTCCACTAACAGGAAATGATGCACTAAGGTACAGGGTATAAAGGGGTTTAATGTCCAAGGGGGCGGGGCCTGTTCTTCGTGTTTCCCAAGCTAGGAGTCAGGTCTCCTTGTGTTTCTGTGAGATACTTACCTCTCTCTCTTCTAGAGCCGATCCTGCATTGCCATCCGGTCCTGCTGTATCTCGAACCCCGAACGCTGCCTATCTGCCATCCTGACAGTCCGTACCATCTCTGTTCCCTGCGGTGACCCGTCATCTCGCTCCAACGGTTCCGGACCCCGCCTGACATCATCCCGGCTTCCGAACCTGAGCTCCGTCACCCGGACCACCATCAGTGACCCCGTGGTCCCAGGGACTTCTCCATTGTGCTCTAGTGCACGGACTGTCCTGCTACCTAAAGTGCTCCGGCTACCGGACTCCTTTCTCTCATCGGGGAGTTCGGCCCAGTGGATCCACCTCCCGGGTCTGCCCATCCATCTGGCCCTAACAACATCCTGCTCTTCATTGACTGGGACAGTGTGGATCGTCATGGCAACCCCTTGGATTACACCAGACCTGGATTTGTTTTTCTTTCTAATAAATTGGTTAAAGAGGGAATGTATTGGGGAGTGTTTTTTCAAATAAAAATGTGTTTGTCGTCTATTTTTTTTTATTACTGACTGGGTTGGTGATGTCGGGTATCTGATAGATGCCTGACCTCACCAACCCCAGGGCTTGATGCCAGGTGACATTACACATCTGGTATTAACCCCATATATTACCCCGTTTGCCACCGCACCAGGGCGCGGGATGAGCTGGGGCGAAGCACCAGGATTGGCACATCTAATGGATGCGCCACTTCTGGGGCGGCTGCGGCCTGCTATTTTAAGGCGGGGGAGAGTCCAATAACCATGGACCTCCCTAGTCTGAGAATATCAGACCCCAGCTGTCTGCTTTACCTTGGCTGGTGATCCAATTTTGGGGGGACCCCTAAGTGTTTTTTTTTTTTAAATTATTTATTTAATTTAAAATAACAGCGTGGGGTGCCCTCAGTTTTGGATTACCAGCCAAGGTGAGGTTGCCAGCTGTGGTCTGCAGGCTGCAGCCGTCTGCTTTACCCTAGCTGTCTACAAAACTAGGGGGAACCCTACGTCATTTTTTTTTTTTTCATTTTTTTGGCTAAATACAAAGCTAAGCACCCCTTAGTGCCACATGAAAGGCACCAAAGGGTGCTCCACTTTTAATCCACTTTTTCTCCATTTTTTCTCCACTCTTTCTCCACTTTTTCTCCACTTTTCCTCCACTTTTTCTCCATTTTTTCTCCACTTTTTCTCCACTTTTTCTCCACTTTTTCTCCACTTTTTCTCCACCTTTTCTCCACCTTTTCTCCACTTTTTCTCCATTTTTTTCTCCATTTTTTCTCCACTTTTTCTCCACTTTTTCTCCACTTTTTCTCCACTTTTTCTCCACTTTTTCTCCACCTTTTCTCCACTTTTTCTCCATTTTTTTCTCCATTTTTTCTCCACTTTTTCTCCATTTTTTTCTCCATTTTTTCTCCACTTTTTCTCCACTTTTTCTCCATTTTTTCTCCACTTTTTCTCCACTTTTTCTCCATTTTTTTCTCCATTTTTTCTCCACTTTTTCTCCACTTTTTCTCCACTTCTCCACTTTTTCTCCACTTTTTCTCCACTTTTTCTCCATTTTTTCTCCACTTTTTCTCCACTTTTTCTCCACTTTTTATCCATTTTTTCTCCACTTTTTCTCCACTTTTTCTCCACTTTTTCTACATTTTTTCTCCACTTTTTCTCCACTTTTTCTCCATTTTTTCTCCACTTTTTCTCCACTTTTTCTCCACTTTTTCTCCACTATTTCTCCATTTTTTCTCCACTTTTTCTCCACTTTTTCTCCATTTTTTTCTCCATTTTTTCTCCACTTTTTCTCCACTTTTTCTCCATTTTTTCTCCACTTTTTCTCCACTTTTTCTCCATTTTTTTCTCCATTTTTTCTCCACTTTTTCTCCACTTTTTCTCCACTTCTCCACTTTTTCTCCACTTTTTCTCCATTTTTTCTCCACTTTTTCTCCACTTTTTCTCCACTTTTTATCCATTTTTTCTCCACTTTTTCTCCACTTTTTCTCCACTTTTTCTACATTTTTTCTCCACTTTTTCTCCACTTTTTCTCCATTTTTTCTCCACTTTTTCTCCACTTTTTCTCCACTTTTTCTCCACTTTTTCTCCACTTTTTCTCCACTTTTTCTCCACTTCCTCTCCACTTTTTCTCCACTTTTTCTCCACTTTTTCTCCACTTCTTCTCCATTTTTTCTCCACTTTTTCTCCATTTTTTCTCCATTTTTTCTCCACTTTTTCTCCACTTTTTCTCCACTTTTTCTCCACTTTTTCTCCGTTCTTTTTCTATGGTCGGTCTACCCATTAGCTCTGCCATGCATAGTGTAGCTCTACACCTACTGCACATGTTACTTTATGATTGACATCTCTTTCGTACCAGAGCTGTCTAAGCCTACTCTGACCCCATATTTGTCATTACTATATTGTCCTTGTACTGTATTATGACATTTGTATCATGTGTTTCATTTCTTGCTGTGTTGCAATTTTTTTGCTGCATCCCAATTGTACCTCTACATTGTTCGAGTTTATGTTATTGTTCTCTCACTCTTATGTGATACTGATTATTGTCATTTTTCATGATTACATGCAGATAAGTCCAATCTGACGAAGGCTCAGGCCGAAACGTCATTTGTAACTTGTTTTGGACAAAAACATATATGCTTATGAAAAAATTTTTTTTCTTAATACGGACCAATAAAGAGTGATTTTGCATTACTATCCATTGTGACTTACTGACTTAGTCTGGGAGATTTAGAGTGCCGAGGTTACTCACTAATTTTATCTATTATTACCTCTGAGCACCTATATACCAGTGAGCAGAGCTTCCTCTACAGTAGTTCTCCTGATTAGGCATGCCCTTACCTCATGAGCAGGGCATTGCAGCTTTGGTAGCAACCATTACGACATGGATTCTGCTGCTGTGGACCCGAGAAGAGTGAGTGCAGATTCATTGCACCCACACTCCTCACATGAAGGGTCCGCACTCCTAGAAAATGGGGGATACGTTCCCTGAGTGTCTCCCCCCCATATTCTAGACGGTCCAGAGTCGTCGTGGGACCCCTTTATTTTTTTTCTTACAATAAATTGGTGAAAGAGGAAATGTTTTGGGGACTGTTTTTTCAAATAAATTTCTTTTGTCGATTTTTTTTTTTTGTTAGTACTGACAGTTTATGATGTTGGGTATCTAATAGACGCCATGACATCACAAACTGCTGGGCTTGATCTCAGGTGACTTTACAGCTAGTATCAACCCGATTTATTACACCGTTTGCCACTGCACCAGGGCACGGGATGAGCTGGGGTGAAGCGCCAGGATTGGTGCATCTAGTGGATGCGCCACGTCTGGGGTGCCTGCGGCCTGCTATTTTTAGGCTGTGAAGGCCCAATAACTATGGACCTTCCCACCCTGAGAATACCAGACCACAGCTGTCTGCTTTACCTTGGCTGGTGATCCAATTTGGGGGGGACCCTACTTTTATTGTGCAATTATTAATATTTATAAAATAATTATAAAAAAGAGCCTGAGGGGACCTCCACATTGGATCCCCAACCACGGTAAAGCTGCCAGCTGTGGTTTTCAGGCTACAGCCGTCTGCTTTACCCTAGCTGGCTATCAAAAATGGGGGGACCCAACGTCATTTTTTTTTAACTATTTTTTAAATAGAAAAAATTAATGGGCTTCCCTGTATTTTGATTGCCAACCAAGGTAACGGCAGGCAGATGGGGGTGGCAACCCATAGCTGTCTGCTTTATCTGCGCTGAGAATCAAAAATACCGTGAAGCGCTACGTCATTTTTTTAAAGATTTACTTTTACAGCACTGTGATGTCCAGCAATCAAAATACAGGGAAGCCCATTTTATTTTTAGTTATTTAAATAAATAATTAAAAAAATATATATGGGCTCCCGCTGCATTTTTTGTATTGCTAGCTAAGGGTAATCCAAGCAGCTACTTGCTGCTAACCCCCACTGCTTGGTGTTACCTTCACTGGCAATGGAAAATCCAAGGAAGCATTTTTTATTTTTTTTTGCCAAAAAACTACAAAAAAAGGACGTGAGCTTCGCCATATTTTTGTATGATAGCCAGGTATAGCAGGCAGGTGCTGGAAGAGTTGGATACAGCGCCAGAAGATGGCGCTTCTATGAAAATGCCATTTTCTGAGGCAGCTGCAGACTGCAATTCTCAGCAGTGGGGCCCAGAAATCTCAGGCCAACCTGTGCTGCGGATTCCAATCCCCAGCTGCCTAGTTGTACCTGGCTGGACACAAAAATGGGGCGAAGCTTACGTCATTTGTTTTCTAATTATTTCATGAAATTCATGAAATAATAAAAAAAGGGCTTCCCTTTATTTTTGGTTCCCAGCCGGGTACAAATAGGCAACTGGGGGTTGGGGGCAGCCGTACCTGCCTGCTGTACCCGGCTAGCATACAAAAATATGGCGAAGCCCACATAATCTTTTCAGGGGGCAAAAAACTTCTGCATACAGTCCTGGATGGAGTATGCTGAGCCTTGTAGTTCTGCAGCTGCTGTCTGTCTGTATGGAGAAGAGCAGACAGCAGCTGCAGAACTACAAGGCTCAGCATACTCCATCCAGGACTGTATGCAGAAGTTTTTTGCCCACCAAAAAAATGACGTGGGCTTCGCCATATTTTTGTATGCTAGCCAGGTACAGCAGGCAGCCACGGGCTGCCTCCAACCCCCAGTTGCCTATTTGTACCCGGCTGGGAACCAAAACTATAGGGAAGCCTGTTTTTTTTAATTATTTCACTTATTTCATGAAATAATTAAAAAAAAAACGACGTGAGCTTCGCCCCATTTTTGTGTCCAGCCGGGTACAACTAGGCAGCTGGGGATTGGAATCCGCAGCACAGGTTAGCCCGAGGTTTCTGGGCGCCTCTGCTGCGAATTGCAGTCCGCAGCCGTCCCAGAAAATGGCACTTTCATAGAAGCGCCATCATCTGGCGCTGTATCCAACTCTTCCAACAGCCCTGGAGCGGGGTGGCTTGTTGGGTAATCATGAGTTAATACTGGCTTTGTTTTACTAGCCAGTATTAAGCCAGAGATTCTTAATGTCAGGCACATTTGACCCGGCCATTAAGAATCTCCAATAAAGGGTTAAAAAAAAGACACCACACAGAGAAAAAATACTTTAATAGAAATAAATACACAGACACATTAGAGACTCCATCTTTATTACCCCCTGTCAGCCCTCCACGATCCTGCTCTTCTGTCTTTCTCGTTCAACAAATGCAGCTCTGCTACATCACTGCTGCATGGGGGAAGACGCTGCTTCCCGTGGAGCATTCACTCCGTGAAAACTGCACGAGAAGCAGCGTGCAGCCTTCACTCCGTGAGTGATCAGTGCTGCTAGCGGTAACGCTGACAGACGCGTTACCATAGCAACGGTGCTCCCGGAGCCGCGGTTAGCGGTGACGTCACCGCTAACTGCGTTGCTATGGCAACGGTGATCTCCGTTAATGACCAGCTGTGTCAGCCGGTCCCTAACGGAACGGGGAGTCGACCGTGTGCTAGAGCATGTCGCCGGTACACGGCGATACACAAATGTGCACCGTGTACTGGAGAGATGCACTCGCTGGTCCTACATGACGCGTCATAGTCATGTGACCAGTCTGTAGCCAATGAGATAATAGCCACGTGACTGGTCACATGGCTATTTTGACGTCACGATAGGTCCTGCATCTCTGCTGGCAGTGCCGGTCACCGGGAGGATTCAGCGATCATCGGATGGAATAGCGGCAGGAGACAGAGTGCAGAAGGGATCGCGGGGACCGGTAAGTGTTATGGCAATGTTTATTAACTGTTTGTGTACATTTATAATGCATTTTTATGTGTTTGTGATTGCCTCCCATTATAGCCTATTGGTTCTAGTTCGGTTCGTCGAACGTTCGACGAACCGAACTCGAACGGGACCTCGGCTCGGCGAACCGACCTCGAGCCGAACCGCGACCGGTTCGCTCATCTCTAGTCTTGAACCTGGTGAACATTGATGTGTGGTTGCCCACGACGACACCCTCTTCTGGACCGGTGTCCAAATCGCTGCCCGTAGAGGACAAAAAAAATCACTCGAACTGTCTCCTCTTACCAATGCTTGACCAGTTCGATGTGTATTTTAGCTTTTAGGGCGTGCAGGTTGTCTGGAGTTTCCTCTGTGTTTCCGCTTGAGAGCGATTTTAGTATCAAAATCAGTTTGGTCACGATGAAACTTCTTCCTCTTTTTATCAATAATAGCCTTTTCATATATATCCATAGACTCCTTCAATTTATGCTGGAAAGTCAGGACCTGTGTTTGGTCATCAAGTTTAAGTAGTTTGCCCTCAAGATCCTTAATATTGGTCTTAGTTGTAGCAATTAGTATGTTGGAACAGCGTATAAGGCCTTGTGCCCAGGTCTCCTGGAAAACCAAGGATGGTTCTCAGGCTGGAAAAATTGGGACCCGAAAGCCTCTAAGTAAAATGCCCACACGTAAATATTCCTCTAAGCAGCGGATATTCCACCATAATCTAATTCCAGCTTCGTGCGCTGTAGTCAAGTCTGAAGTAACTAAAGTAAATTCATCAGTGTTAGGACTAAAAAAAGCACCCGATCCAAACACAGCGCCAGACTGGGCCAGACACGCCGCCTCACGGGATTCCCAGTCCATATTAGACCACCAACACAGTGTACAAAAATAAGTACCAACAATTGGTTAATTTAATAGGCGTGCAACCACAGAATTTCTCCAAGGGGAAAAGATACAATATCTACTAAGAAACACAAAGGGTGCACAGCCAATATATGAATATGATTCTTATTATGTGAGCCGGATGCTCACCCGTGCAGTGAATATACTAAATGGAAGAAAAAGAACTGCACAAAATGGGGAGCAAAAACCGAGTATCATTATAAAAGGCAATTTTATTGTAGCAAAAATACATAAAAACATTTAAAATTACAGAAAACACACTCAATAACACAACATGAAACTCCCCAACCAGCTCATAATAGTATAAGTAGTATACCACAAATATATATAAATTATTAAAGAAATCCTCCCCAAAAAAGGAGGAAAAAGGTGAAAGGACTGTATATACGGTACATAAATGACAATGCATGACAAACAATGCACACCTGATAATTCCTATAAACATAATATAATATCCAAAGGGTTGTGTGTCAACATCACAATTTGCATATGAATCAAAAACACCCCACAGGATATAATAAGGAAACATGCAAAGGCATAGACATGTGTATTAAGCACAATCCAATAATAAAGAGGAGGTGTTAAGGTGAACTCTTAACCAGAGATCACTAGTTGCCTACTGCCTGGCCGAATTGGTATAGGCCAAGTGCATGCATAAAAGAATTCACACCAGACACAGTCGGATATGAAGTCTCTTCTTGGTCACTAGAAATGGCACTGAACAGACAGAGAAGGAACATGCGTCCTGTTGATATAGGCTAGGGGTGTACACAAGTTCAGATATGCCCATTTAGTGGGACAGTTCATGAGCTAGCCAATGGGGAGATCCGTGTTGCTGTTGATGGGTGCGTCTGACTTCAGTGGATGAAACCATGATGATGGGAGGGACGTCATCTGGTGCATCCATGCTGATGGTTTGGTCTGTGATGTCTTCTAGCTTTACCAGGGGTCTTCCCTTATATGGTATCTTCTTTCATTCCCTGCATTCCAAGCAAGGTGTGGTGAACAGGAAATGGCGGCCATCTTTATATCTGTGTCATGTGTATGATTTGAGAGCTGAATTATGTAAGGCAAATCGACATATTTCCCACAATGCTCTATGTCCAGAGGTTAATTAAGTATTTCATTTTATGGCTCTCCTCAACAGTCCCCCCTAAATACTTTATTAACCTTCTGACCCTACCGTGGTCCTCTAACACATCAGCTCTAATGCTTTAACTGCAACCTTTTTTCGTTTTGCTATCCACTATACAAGCAATGCTAAGCTTTTGCCCCCACTGGTACAGACTGCTGATCAGAGAGTTGATCACATCCCACACACACAGTTCACAGAGGTATAGGTAACTAGAACAGACTATTTAATGCTGACGAGCTCACTCAGATTTCGAGATTAATCGATTAGAAAGAGTAAGGCAATTGTAAGAATAAGCTTCTTACTGTTATGCTGCAGCTTTTAGCATTACTGTTTCTGAAAGACTGATTCTCAGTCAATATCCCAGTGCTGTCCGCGTCTTCGAGACTTTTCTACCCAAATACACCTGATTGTATCACAACACTAATGGATCTCTTCTTGTCTCGGGTCTATAATCTACCACCAGGAGGCCTTTAACAAGATTTCCCTTACACATGGATCCGATTACCTTCAGTAACACAGAGTAGCACTTTTACGGCTTCAAATACCAACAAATAAAACAATACCAGTTACCTACAAGTGTATGTTATCCTTAAAAAGTCACTTAAACCCTTAAAATAATTGATTGGTTCAGGTCAGATAATGTTTTTCCCACCATGAGCCCTTATGTAATGTTCCTGTACCCATTGTTCCCTTATGGTTATTTCCCATGTATCATCCCCAATCTAGAAATTCTCCATAAGGTTCTATGTGAGGTAATCCAGCACTATGTGTGTTGTGACCCTCATTCTGCTGGTACAATGGACTCTTTACAGTGGTTGTTGTCTCCAGATGGGTTTTCCCTCAAGCTTCATGGAAGTTGCTGTGGTTCGGATAAGCTGGATCGGTCCACCTGATTCCGACTCATGGCTCATTCTGACGTCTTTTTAGGATCACCCAGTCTCCTGGCTGGAGACCACGTGCTCCTGACACTGATTTAGGATCTGGAATTGGAGGATACACATGTTTAACACACTTTACAGGCAGTTGTATACGGCTCGTACATCACTGGTCAGGATATCACACTGTATCTGAAGTATCTGTGAAAAATATAATCACGTTCTAGGTACTAAACCAAAAATACCTTATATAAAGATCTAATTATTAAGGAAAACGAACATTTGTTACATGATTTGCAGCGTCCACCATTATCTTGTGGATCGTTACATGTTTATGTTATAATCATTAAAATTCCAAACAACATACACCCATGTGAGCATAGACACAATTAGATATTCCAATAAAGGAGGGGCAGGGATTGGGGCAATAGCCCTAATCTCTCCCTACCTCGCAGCGGAGGTCGGCACCCTGTAAGGCGAATTGGCGCCCCCGCTCACCGACGGCTCACCCTTCCTATCCCTACACTGCTAAGCTAATACGTGCTGCTAATGTCAGTGAGGAAATATAGAAACCATGAGATACCGGGGATAAAGAGGCATCAATATGCAATTATATATCCAATTCATTCCCAAAGATTAAATATTCACACTCTGTATTTTACATAGCTGTTTGGTAGCTTAAATCAATATGATACAGAAAATTCAAGGACCAAACCCTAAAAGAAATTAAATATCTCACATGTATAACATGTACCCACTGTATAAATATAATAATAAGGCCAGGTAAAGTCATGAGGAGATCTTGTCCGATCACAGACCCTCCACTGTACAATTCACACTCAGGCTAATAAAATAAACACATATTTGTCAGACATTTAGCTTGAAATAATCCCAACGCGTTTCTCCCCTCTTCACAATGGCAGATGGGTTCATCAGAGGCATCCCCAGGTACTGATCTCTATAATCACCTTTGCTATAGAACATGCACTTTTACCACTTTCTGGAACTCTATTCTTACATACCACCAGCATCATGAGTTTTTTAGCAGTAACGTTTTCCACACTGGATATGTTTCAGAGCAGACCTGAAAAGAAATTCACACAACACGCACAAAACTCATATAAACCTACTCATGGTAGATGTATATGACTAATCTGCAATCACCGGAGCAGTAGAGCGGATGAGGGGGGTGTTTCTACGAGCTCTTTACAGTTTTTTCTACCTTAATAGGCACACGTCTCACAAGACTGGATGTGTCTGGCCACCTGGGTACTGAGCAGTGGTGCCGCCCATATCTTGTCCATCCCAACACCTTTGTCACATGGGTTACCTGGGCCATTATTGAGTAGAACGCTCACGGCAGAGAAAGCTTACCGCCCTTTATCCACAGACCTTCCTCAGTCACTGTCTCCCTGCGTCTCACACTCCATTCCTTGCTGAATCGCTTGTTCCTGTAAGGATTTAAGAACACAAGGAGTGACCAATGTCACGGACGATGTGACAGGAGCCACCGAGGTACTGGTCAGCATTGGACTCTCAACTCTAGGCCCATTCTTCTTTGTTTTGCACCTGTGCGAGCATCTCCTCCGGCTGCTGCCTATATCCACATTTTGACTATCTTACCCCTTTCCGCTCTACAAACCACAGTGATCGCAAATCTTCAACTCGTTCTCCTATGGGAGTGGTTTGATTTTTATTACCTCATGTTGCGTAACCTAAGCATATCCAGTGCAGAATCAACCAGCATCTTGGTATCTGGATCCATCTATGGAAAAACTCAAAATCTGCATTATCAATGGGCTCATCTGAGACATGTTCAAAACCTGACAATTCTTGTTACATCAGAGCAATCATGAGATATGTCTGTCTGCTGTATCCTCCTTACAGATAAAAATATAAAGAACACTTAATAGAAAAACCCAATCGATGAACAAATTAAAACCTTAAATAATATGTGATTTTTCCACATCATCTTTCCCCCCCTTTTTGAATCTATTATCCAAAGCATAATTAGATTCAAAAACTGTGTGGCCCCGGAGCTCTACATTTAGGCATACAAGTCACATTGTGTAGATTGTACCTAATCGGGAACAAAATAAATATTATGTTATGTATAACCTTATAATAGAAAACTATTTCAATGGCTTTTGAACCTTCGCTTGAACCACAGAAATCTGCATTACAATCTTTCTTTCTATAAAAAGGAAACAGATGATTCAATACATTATATATAAAACACAGAATGCCATAAATCATCCACATACTTTTAAACCAAATTATTGTAATTATGAATAAATTATTAATAATTATTATTTTTATCATTATTATTAACAACAATAATATTAATAACATAACACAACCTCTGGCTATAGAGGCGTTCATATTTGCAAAATTGAGGAAATTATCAGGAAATTTTCAGCATCTCTGTGATAATTCTGTCCATAAATACTATTACTTTTTTATAAAATGCTGATTTACCATAGAAATCCATCTGATTAAACAGCTTCCCATGCTCTTGTATCTACCAATAAATCTAAAAGGCAAAGAACCTGTGGAAAAAAAGCGCATAGGGTCTTACCCTGATAAACAGGGGGTATAATGAAGAGTAATCCTACTCACCGATTAGGGTTGTGAAAGGCACAACTCCTGTAACCGCATATATATGGATCAACGGCAGCAGTACCCCGAATGGCAGATAACAGAGAGAGGTAGTGGAGAGGGGCTTTAGGAAACCGCGCCAGAGATCCCAGATGTAAGCTTGAATCAATGTATTTTTTATTTCGGCATAGGTCTACGCGTTTCAGGAGTCTCAGCTCCCTTCCTCAGGACCAGCAAGCAACAAGATACATCAAATCTCTCTGTTATCTACCAATAAATCTAAACATTTACACAATTAAGTTTTATTCCTTTAGGATAAAATTAGTAAAATAAATTATACCTTTTTCCAGTATAATTTGCAATGAATTAAATGCAGAAAGCTCTTTTTATTTTTTTTTTATTTTTTTTTATTTCCTTGGGCTGCTCTTTAAGGTGTAAACTTAAATAGATAGAACTACCCCCCCCCCCCCCCGTAACCTGATACTCTAGTGGAAAAGCCTGTATTTTTCCTCCTCCCCCTGTAGCCTAAAACAGGGTTTCTTTTTTTTTTTTTTTTTTCTTCTGCAAGACAACTCAACATTGCGACCTCTCTTCGCATGGATATATTTATCTTTTTATATATTTATTTATTTATTTTTAAAACATACAACTCTCAGGATCAATCTATCAGATCCATAACTGGAATATTTATTTATTTTCATCAGATCTGTTTTAAGGTACGTTTATTTTAAGGTTTTTCTCTTATTCTTTTATTGCTTACTAATTAATAAGATATTGTTCCTTTTGACTGTCCTGACTCAATCCAACCTGCACACTGGATCTATATTAAGTGTCTTCCACAACTACCCAATCATACAATATTCCATCTTTTAGTACTATAAACATTTACTAACACTTCATGTTATTCAGTGGCTGCAGTTTTGTCAGCTCCACTGAGGCCTGTAGAAAATGGCCCCACAGCACGTGATTTCCTTCTCTTTGTTGGGATTGCAGCATCATGTGGGGGGAGGGGAGGGTAAACTTTTTTTTTTTTTCTCAACTATTTCCCCCTATATTCCATAGTCTGGATTTTATACATACACACCACACATACATTTATATATATATCATATACACACATTCAGATATCTACAGTCCTGATCCAACTGCAGTTAAAAATACTCATGTTTCTGTCTAAGTATATAGTACTCCATCCATTGCACATCCCCCGACTCACTCTGTCTTTGTCTCAATCATGCCTCAATCATGTGCTTCATCCACCATTTTAAAATCTGTAGGAACATGTGGCAGAGAAAAGGGAAAACTGACCTCACATCTGCTCAAACTGTCTCCCCATTTTCTATAGTCTGTACTTATACATATATATATTTATACACACACACACACACACACACACAACTTCATCAATTTCTCCATCTTTCTCTCAAGATAAACAACACCAAACAAGCAATCTTTCTCTATGCATACCAGATAAAAACAGACAAACAAAAAGACGGGGGAGATGACAAATAACTGAAACACTAAAGAAAACCTGCAGTTTGCAGCACACACTTCCAAATCCTTCCTTATACTGCCACGTGGTCCCTGTCTGATTTCTGCGTTCCGTAATATACAAAAAAATACCTAGTATCACCCCTGACTACAAGGTGTCTATACCGGCCGATTCGCCTCTCTTGGAGGACTTATAACTAACCTAATAAAAAAACCACCTAGTATCACCCCTGACTACAAGGTGTCTATACCGGCCGATTCGCCTCTCTTGGAGGACTTATAACTAGCCTAATAAAAAACCACCTAGTATCACCCAAACTTGTGCTAAGCCCCAATAGTATCCGTACCAGCCATTTCATGTCCAGCGTTAGGCCCCAAGACTACCACGTACCAGCCACAATGCACAACTTAAACGCTATGCCCCAATGGTATCCGTACCAGCCATTCCATGCTACACTGCGCTAGGCCCCAAGATTACGACATACCAGCAGTCCCACGTATTTCCTCACAGAGCCATAAACTGTACCACAGGCGACAACCGTATACTATACCACAGACAATATCCTTCACCATATCAACAAATTTGAGAGCCCGTGAAAAACACGTGCCTAACCTGACCAATTAAAACCTGCGCTTTATCTCTAGGCCCCTTGCCGAGTCATTCACTCTAGACCTCGAGCCACAACTCTATTTAAATCTCCCCCAGAACCGCAAAACATATGACAGGCAACAACCAAAAACCGTACCACATTGAGCATACACACAACAGGCAGCAGGCAACTGAATATGTGACGGTTCTTCCGCAATTAAATATGGCCAGCAGCGGAGAAACTCTTCTGCCATCACAGAGATCGCAAAAACCGGACACGGTCAGGCAATCAGTGCCACATACCCTGAGACACACAAGTAAGACTTCAGATTATAAAAATCAGCAGACTTACCATGTTCTCGTATAAAGAGCTGATCAGACTCTTGGATCAGGGTATCCAGCACGTCATGCCATTCCAATCGCCGGTCCTCAAGATTGTAGAGTTTCTCCTATACTGGCCCCACGTTGGGCGCCAATAATGTTAAGGTGAACTCTTAACCAGAGATCACTAGTTGCCTACTGCCTGGCCGAATTGGTATAGGCCAAGTGCATGCATAAAAGAATTCACACCAGACACAATCGGATATGAAGTCTCTTCTTGGTCACTAGAAATGGCACCGAACAGACAGAGAAGGAACATGCGTCCTCTTGATATAGGCTAGGGGCGTACACAAGTTCAGATATGCCCATTTAGTGGGACAGTTCATGAGCTAGCCAATGGGGAGATCCGTGTTGCTGTTGATGGGTGCGTCTGACTTCAGTGGATGAAACCATGATGATGGGAGGGACGTCATCTGGTGCATCCATGCTGATGGTTTGGTCTGTGATGTCTTCTAGCTTTACCAGGGGTCTTCCCTTATATGGTATCTTCTTTCATTCCCTGCATTCCAAGCAAGGTGTGGTGAACAGGAAATGGCGGCCATCTTTATATCTGTGTCATGTGTATGATCTGAGAGCTGAATTATGTAAGGCAAATCGACATATTTCCCACAATGCTCTATGTCCAGAGGTGAATTAAGTATTTCATTTTATGGCTCTCCTCAACAGAGGCACCCTGTATAAGTTAAATGAAGCTATGTAATTCCTGGCCAGGAACAAAAATAGTGGTCACAACATACCGACAGGAGTTTCATAGACAGGAGTCATCCATAATGCAATGATCCCAAACAGGGGGCAAGAGAGGGGGGAATCAGGAGGACAGTGGTATAGATGAGGAGCAGGGGGAGAGTCAAGAGGATCCCGTGGGCAGAGACCCACGCATATCGCCGCATTAGCGGCTTCTTCAGGGAAAGTGTGTGCTAGTGCTAGCAATAAAGGATGTATATATAAGCCTAATGATTAAGGAATAAAAGAATTCACCTGGATGGGTGGTGGTGATTGGTCCGGACCGATCGTACACGCAAGGCGGTTTGTGTTATGGCAACCATGGTTCTGCCTGATGGGTGCCACCATATTAGAAAGTCTGTGCATGCGCGGTAGAGTCCAAAATAGTGCGATCGCCATCTTTAAGAATACAGCGTGTGCGCAATGGATACACAGGAAAAGATTACCCTTTAAAGAAACAGCGCTAGTATGCAAAGGAATAGTGGAAGAGCCATAAGTATGATAAGTGCCTATAAACAGGCCAAGGAGATCGTATAGTGGGGTAGTGTATATATACAACCATCTTACATATGGGTGCATGCCCAAGTCATAAGGATCTACATTGTAGTCCATAGAGATGAGAAGTAAATACTACCAAATATTTAATCATAAGCTCAGGTACAGTCCATGGCTCATATATATATTTGAAATAAATCAATTAGAATCCAACAAGGGGTTACCGAAAAAACAGTCCTAGATTGTAATAATAGGAATCAAACATCTGTATGACATGACCCTTTTAGTATTCCAGTAAGCTTCATAAGGAAGACAGTTCTTGAGAACAAACTGAATCTTATAGTCCATAATAGGCAAAAAGGTAAAAAACCTTTTGGGGCCAGATGAATCATAATGAGTCTTAGTCACAAAGGTGTATATGAATTTATCAATAATCCATTGATTTTAAATTCTTTTGTGAGAATGGTCAGAAAAATGTTGGCCTGTATATCTTTCATCAAAAGAGGGCTTCAGGTTCAGTATATTTCAACGTGTACTTCAATATCCTGGGGAAGGAAAAGGAGAGACTTTAGCCAAGGAAACCAGTGAATAATAGGTCCTCATTCAGGCCCCTTGAGGCTACTGAATTCAGATTAAAAATCCACTTGGCTTCATTCTGTAGTAGCCATTTGTGGCAAGAGCACCCCTTCCATTACCTACAAATCTCTGCAGCCACAGAATATGTATCCCCCACCAACTTCTATGTTAAAGAAACATCCATGAACAGTCTTCTTCAGTACCAAAGTTTCCATCCACTTCACATCAGGCAAGGTGTAACGGTTGGTCAATTCTTTTGTATTAGACGTAATTGTACAGAGGATGACGACTTCAAACAACAGGCAAAAAATCTTACCCATGGATTCACCAGTGGGGCACGATTAAAAACATCTTACAAAATCATTGGGGTACTGGCAGCCAGACTGGCTTGCAAAGTCTCCTTAAGGAGAATAGTGTTCCCCCGTGGTCCCCACATAGCTTCTCATGAGCCAGATCAGACACTCCATACTTTGCACTGATGAGGGGAAAGCACCCCGAAACACTGTGTCTGCAAATTGGGATTCTGATCTGGCATAAATCCTAAGTCACATGCAAAGGATTGTTAAAAATCCACTTTTGACTTTTAGGATCACCACTTCCAATAGGTGGTGCTGCGCTAGAGTTTCTCTCCTTTCCTGGAGAGACAATTTGAATATTTCCCAGAGGTGCATTGCAGCTATAAGTCCCCTTACTGGCAGCCAGACTGGCTTGCAAAGTCTCCTTAAGGAGAATAGTGTTCCCCCGTGGTCCCCACATAGCTTCTCATGAGCCAGATCAGACACCCCATACTTTGCACTGACGAGGGGCAAGCACCCCGAAACACCGTGTCTGCAAATTGGGATTCTGATCTGGCATAAATCCTAAGTCATATGCAAAGGATTGTTAAAAATCTGCTTTTGACTTTTAGGATCGCCACTTCCAATAGGTGGCACTGCGCTAGAGTTTGTCTCCTTTCCTAGAGAGGCAATTTGAATATTTCCCAGAGGGGCATTGCAACTATAAGTCCCCTTACTGGCAGCCAGACTGGCTTGCAAACTCTCCTTAAGGAGAATAGTGTTCCCCCGTGGTCCCCACATAGCTTCTCATGAGCCAGATCAGACACCCCATACTTTGCACTGACGAGGGGCAAGCACCACGAAACACTGTGTCTGCAATTTGGGCTTCTGATCTTGCATAAATCCTAAGTGGTACTTTGCACGTTGCGACATCGCTACTGCGATATCGTCGGGGTCAAATCGAAAGTGACGCACATCCGGCGCCGGTAAGGACGTCGCAACGTGTAAAGCCTAGATGCACCAATGAACGATCGCAAAAGCGTCGAAATTCAGTGATCTGTGTAGTGTCGGTCATTTCCATAATTTCGCTGCAGCAACAGGTACGATGTTGTTCCTCGTTCCTGCGGCAGCACACATCGCTGTGTATGAAGCTGCAGGAGCGAGGAACGTCTCCTTACCTGCCTCTAGCAGCTATGCGGAAGGAAGGAGGTGGGCGGGATGTTTATGTCCCACAATCTTTGCACCTCCGCTTCTATTGGCCACCTGCCATGTGACGTCGCTGTGATGCCGTACGACCCGCCCCCTGAGGAGGAGGAGGCGGGTTGGAAGGAGGCGGGTTGCCGGGCAGAGCGACGTCGCAGGGCAGGTAAGTGCATGTGAAGCTGCTGTAGCGATAATGTTTGCTACGGCAGCTATCACAAGATATCGCATGTGCAATGGGGGCGGGTACTATCGCGCTCGGCATCGCTATCATCGGCTAGCGATGTCGCAGCGTGCAAAGTACCCCTATGTTATATGCAAAGAATTGTTAAAAATCCACTTTTGACTTTTAGGATCGCCACTTCCAAAAGGTGGGGCTGCACTAGAATTTGTCTCCTTTCCTGGAGAGACAATTTGAATATTTCCCAGAAGGGCATTGCAGCGATAAGTCCTCTTATTGGCAGCCAGACTGGCTTGCAAAGTCTCCTTAAGGAGAATAGGGTTCTCCCCGTGGTCCCAACATAGATTCTCATGAGCCAGATCAGACACCCCATACTTTGCACTAATGAGGGTCAAGCACCCCGAAACATCGTGTCTGCAAATTGGGATTCTGATCTGGCATAAATCCTAAGTCATATGCAATCCTAAGTCATATTTCCCAGAGGGGCATTGCAACTATAAGTCCCCTTACTGGCAGCCAGACTGGCTTGCAAACTCTCCTTAAGGAGAATAGTGTTCCCTTGTGGTCCTCACATAGCTTCTCATGAGTCAGATCAGACACCCCATACTTTGCACTGACGAGGGGCAAGCACCCCGAAACACCGTGTCTGCAAATTGGGATTCTGATCTGGCATAAATCCTAAGACATATGCAAAGGATTGTTAAAAATCCACTTTTGACTTTTAGGATCGCCACTTCCAATAGCTGGAGTTTGTCTCCTTTCCTGTGTTATGGACAAGATTATGAACTATTAGGAGTATATATAAGAGTTATATGAAGATATCCAAAAACCAGGATTTAAGATGGTATTTGAGCTGTACCACTCCTAGTTCTGCATTCAGACATAAGACTCAGACAGTCTGGACTTTCAGGTGACAAGTGAATCATGCTGACATTGCTTAATATAATGAGGAAGCAAGCACATTACAGTATATTGTATATCACAGAATAAGCTCTATGATAGATTACCCAATAGGAGACGTGTTACGTATTATTGGCTGCTAGCCAATAATTCCCTTTAAATGTATTGTCCACTTGCGTATTAAACAGTCATTTTATTCTATGCAGATCCATGTCATGTCTTTGGTCTAAATGGAACAATAGTATGCATGCTACTACCAAATGACTCATAATTTGGAATGCAGACAGGGTTAAGGTAGATGCACGATTAGATTGCATCACTGTAAATTTATGGCCGGCCTTGACAGTTGGCGCCCAACGAACCTTAAGACGGAGAGTCTAGATGAAGGACGGCCATGCTGAGACCTTGATTGGAAATGCAACTGCACGAGAGGGGAGATGCGCACTCCACAGGCAGGTGAGAAAATCTGTTTAATCTCACCTTGCGGACCTCATGCGTGTACTTGCATTTCGAAAGGGGGGTTGGGCTGTCCCAGTCTAGACACCTAATGACCACCATCTCGCATGGGATGGACGTCTTGAGAGATCCCACCTGGTCAGTTCACCTTAAGCTGTCTGTATAAATATAATTCTTAATCACGTTAAATGTAATGTGATTTTGGTTTTTTTGTCTGTTCTGTGGAAAAAGCAGAAGTTCCAAGTTTCGTTTTCTCTGAGTTAACGGTAGAGGAAAATGAGGAAGTTTTTATATACGCTGGTTATACGGTTATACAGTATGTGCAAGTGAGTTCAGCCACTTGGATGATATATGTATATATATAGTATTTTTATTGTTATGTCACTCAATGTGTTGGTATATTAGTCTGACTGTCTGGAAGACTGGAAAGAATAATAGCAGACGCTGGCGTTGAGCAAAAATGAGAAAGTGTCACGGTATAATAGCAGCTGTGTGAAAAAAGAGGAACTTGTACTTTGTAAAAGTTAAAACTGCTTGTGTGACGTGTCCAGTCGATAATCAGTAATTGATAAGATCTGGAATCCTGGTCTTCCCCGGTGAGAAGATTTGAAGGGTGGATTCTCGAGGTCCAGGAACAGCGTTATGGTAGGAGCCCTGGCGGTAACCTGGTACGTTTTTGCTGAGTACCGAGCTGATGGTAGGAGCCCTGGCTGTAACTCAGTGGAATGTAATGTGTTATATTCTCCGCGATTCTAGATAGGAGATAGATAACATTGCATTAAGAATCCTAAATCCTGGTCTTAATCAGTTATTGAGTCTTGGATGGACCGTCCTCATGTGGTTTATGTAGTGTGAACAGATTTTACTAGTAAAATCTGAAATTGTGAGGGTGATTGTAATTTATCACCCACGTGATACTTCTTCCTGGAAGCGGTAGAAAATAACTGTTCAGGTGGCAGAAGGTATACTGCCGTATACACCTATGAGTGATGTGTCACCAATAATTGATGTTTGATAAGGCCTTAGACCTGGTCTTCGTGCATAGAAGATTTGAAAGGGGGGTTTTCTATGTTCAGGTGCAGTGTTATGAAAGAAGGGTGAGGAAGCCCTGACTGTTACCTGGAACGGTATTCCTGCTAAGCAGTGAGTTGAACGTTGTATGCGTACTCATTGGTCTTGTTTTAGTGGATGTCAATGTATTCAATTACCTAGGATTGAATATATTGGGGAAAATTCTTAACTTTGGCCTTAATCGGTATTATTGAGCATTGAATGGACCGTCCTCATGAGGTATATGTAATGTGAACAGATCTTGCTAGTACTCGAGGTATCAAAAACAGCGATAGTGAGGGTGAGTGTAATTTCTTATTTCTTCCTGGAAGACGTTTGTTTGTATAATGTACGCAGTTTTTGGTGTGAAACACCGTAGGAAAGTTGAAATTGGAAAAAAGAGAAGTGTTAGGTTTCTATTTCAACTTCTGTGAAGTTTAATTGTAAGTGACACGTATGTTTTAAAAGGGAATGGAGAATTCTCCCAAGGGGGAGATTAGATGAGAATTGATTTAAGGTACAAGATGTGATATTGAATGTCAATATAGTGGAAGTATTGAGATGACTTGAAGAAATGTAATTCTGAATCTGTCTGAGAAAATGGCTCCTCAGGAAGTGGTCAAGCCTATTAGAAGCAACGCCCTCCACCTTATAAGTCATCCCCATAGGTTGGACTTGTGTACTGTCTGTGGAGCACTGTGTCCACGTAAGCCCACCCCATTATTTGATGTCCTGTCCTGAATGTAGATTTCTTTCTGTCAGTCTATGTTTTGCCCAGCCCTTGGTGGGCTATGGTATGGGGATATTATGTCAGGGGCTGACAGGAGATAGGGATACGCTGGAGGCTCGGCCCTGACCACCATCAGGTCTACCGTCGAGATGAGGGTGAGTACAGGGTCCCTAGTTACAGGGTCAGCCCAGGGGTCTCTATATAATCCATATTCCCAGTGACATATTGAATACCTCCTGAATGTAGATTGCACAACCCATGTCCCTCCCCCCTTCCCAACGTGGGGATGTCCCTCCCAGGCCTTTTTTGACGCCATTTTAGTCTGGCCGACACCCAGTTCCCTTTTTCAGCCGCCATCTTAGGACCCAAAGTCACTGCTCTGTTTAGTGCTGATGAAGCAGAGGCTGCAAAGGAGAGACTTGGGTACCTGAAATACACACTACATTTTTGGTCATATATGCAGTTGTGCCCCATAGTGTTCCTTCGCACTAATGAACCTTAACAAAGGACATTGCTGATAGTCCTATGGAAACCTTTTCCCTTCACTTTTACATATTTGTTTTTGCTGTACCTAGTATACAATTTATTAGACCATATAGACTGCTCACTATTAGTCCTGGTGGGCAGTGAATATTTTTCTGCCTATGGCAGTTGATGCTTAGCCTAGTTTTGAGGTATTCTCACTTGTATGTTATCCTGCCTGGTATATTGCACAAGAGTTCCCTGATATAGAGGGTTGAGAATTATGTGGTCCTAAGGGGACATTGATCATCAGGAGTTGGCATATATTAGGGTTTTTGTTGGCAGCACCCAGTAATCCTTTGTGTCTTGGTTTGCAGGGTCTGACAGGAGATAGGGATATGCTGGAGGCTCGGCCCTGACCACCATCAGGTCTACTGTCAGGATGAGGGAGAGTGCAGGGCCCCCAGTTACAGGTTCAGCACAGGAGAGGTAGAGTAGATACGCTCCACTGCTATTTCTAGTTGTGTATATGTAGTAAGGGGGGGTGCTGCTTGCTAGTTTCCAAACACTCTTGTGCTCTTCTTTTTCCCCAGGGTTTTAGGGGATTTTTTATTTTTAGAATTTCAGTGTTCTCCTGACCCAAAGTTACACCTATTGCTCTTTCTTACAAACCTGGGTATAGTCCTTTGTATCAGGTCTCCGAAAGCCCATATGCAAACAACTACAGCTGGTAACTCCTGATTAGAGTGAAGGACCAAGACACCCTCCTTCAAGTGGCAAGACGTCTGGAGATGAATCCAGCAGCCTACAAGATCATTCCACATACAGATGGGCTGCATTCACCATCACCTGAAGAGTATCGCCACGTCATCTCCAGCCCAGAAATCATTCTACCTGTTTGCCATGGAAGAAGACAGCAGCCCTTTGAATACTACTCAGCCAGATTGAACACCTACCTAAAGCACCAGTTGAAGATCAATGCCCGTATGACATCACTGCTCCCTGACAAAGTCACCCTCTCCCGGTGTGCGGTCCTTAATCCTGCTAAACTTCTCCCTCTTCCAAGGGGGGAGTGTCCCACCTCTGACACCTTGGTGGAAGAGGTAGTCGACTCTGGCATAGCTGAGGCAGGAAACTCTGGATTCGATACAGTGACGGATACACCTTTGGACCCTGACTTAACCCCTTTGCGGATGGATCAAGATGTGCATCAAGAAGACGGTTCCACACGCGTATGGTGGTGGTAGCAGAAGACGCTGTGCCGATAGAGCAGTCGCTACCCGCATCCCTGTCTGCAACAGAAGCAGAGGTATGTGCTTTCACTGAAGCCTGCAAGATGGCAGCCAACATCTACTCTGTATGGAAGACAAGAGACTTGATCACCGCCAATGGAACTGTACGCCGCCATGAGGCCATAGAAGAACTGATGGAAGCTTTGCTATTGCCAGACAGAGTCCCGGTGAGCAGGGTTGAGGCCTACATTGGAGGAGTCAAGGGAAGCAGTATGAAGTGCCCTCACTGACAGAACATCCAAAGAAGCCCCAAGACCACTTACCAAAGAAACAGTCAGTCAATCTGTGCTTTTTAAATGACCCCGATGTGAAGAAGAAAGGAAAGATGGAAAGTCTTGAGAAAACATTGCCCTGACCCTACAAGAGCAAGTCTCAGAAGAAGACATGGACTGAGATAGGGTGCAGCTGTGGGCTCCCGGAGACCATAGAAAGTGGCTAGTGACCTGCTTTTACTGCCAGCCAAAGAGATATGGCAGGCCTTAGACACAGAACTGACTCTACACACCCCATATCAGCCACAGAATAGAGAGAAGGTTGGGAGGATTGGGCACTGTAGAAAGCAAGGGCATGAGAGTCTTCCCCTTGCATTGTTCAGTGTCAGACACACCCCAGCAGGGACCACTAAGTTGAGACCCTATGAAATCCTGTTTAGAAGTACCCCCAGATACTTTAACTAAGCTTGTTTGTTTAACTAAACATTTGCCTAATATGCGTTTTTTGAGTTTTCTCCTCCAGATTCCAACCAGATCCAACCAGATCTAGATCTCTTTTTTCTCTCTCTCAATCTTTCTTTCTTTCTTCCTCTCTTCGCAACTGCAGCGATGGTACTCCAATTACCACACACCACGGGTGGCGTCACGAACTCTAATACCTCTTCCTGTAAATACCCCCTTCATTTGAGTGACCGCATGACCCCCGGGTCCGGAGACCCCTCGAGGCACCGCGGATCCGGATCCGAGCAGCTCGGCTGCTGGCACGGGGGTGGTACACATGCACCCGGTTTCAAATATTTTTTGTCATCCACAGGATTCTTCCAAACATAAACTACCATCCTATATCAACTGCAAAACAAAGAATATAATTTATGCCTTGGTATGCCTGTGTAACAAAGTCTATGTTGGCAAAACTTCTCAGGAACTAAGGAAGAGGACACAAATACACCTTTCTACTATTAATCTGGCAGCAGCCGATAAGGAAAAAGGTATTCCCATCACTCCGGTTGCGGCTCACTTCCTGACTTATCATCGAGGGTCATGTTCAGGGATACGTATTCTGTGGCTGCAGAGATTTGTAGGTAATGGAAGGAGGGGCTCTTGCCACAAATGGCTACTACAGAATGAAGCCAAGTGGATTTTTAATCTGAATCCAGTGACCCCAAGGGGCCTGAATGAGGACCTATTATTCACTGGTTTCCTTGGCTAAAGTCTCTGCTTTTCCTTCCCCAGGAAATTGAAGTACACGTTGAAATATACTGAACGTGAAGCCCTCTTTTGATGAGAGATATACAAGCCAACATTTTTCTGACCATTCTCACGGACGAATTTAAGATCAATGGATTATTGATAAATTCATATACACCTTTGTGACTAAGACCCATTATGATTCATCTGGCCCAAAAGGTTTTTTACCTTTTTGCCTATTATGGACTATAAGATTCAAGTTGTTCTCAAGAACTGTCTTCCTTATGAAGCTTACTGGAGTACTAAAAAGTTCATGTCATGCAGATGTTTGATTCCTATTATTACAATCTAGAACTGTTTTTTCGGTAACCCCTTGTTGGACTCTAATTGATTTATTTCAAATATATATATGAGCCATGGACCGTACCTGAGCTTATGATTATATATTTGGTAGTATTTACTTCTCATCTCTATGGACTACAATGTAGATCCTTATGAATTGGGCAAGCACCCATATGTAAGATGGTTGTATATATATACACTACCCCACTATACTATCTCCTTGGCCTGTTTATAGGCACTTTTCATACTTATGGCTCTTCCACTATTCCATTGCATACATGCGCTGTTTCTTTAAATGGTAATCTTTTCCTGTGTATCCATTGCGCACGCGCTGTATTCTTAAAGATGGCGATTGCACTATCTTGGACTCTACCGCGCATGCGCGGACTTTCCAAGATGGCGGCACCCATCAGGCAGAACCATGGTTGCTATAACACAAACCGCCTTGCGTGTACGACCGGTCCGGACCAATCACCACCACCCACCCATGTGAATTCTTTTATTCCTTAATCATTAGGCTTATATATACATCCTTTATTGCTAGCACTAGCACACACTTTCCCTGAAGAAGCCGCTGACGCGGCAATATGCGTGGATCTCTGCCCACGGGAATCCTCTTGACTCTCCCCCTGCTCCTCATCTACTGTATACCGCTGTCCTCCTGATCCCCCCCCTCTCTTGCCCCCTGTTTGGGATCATTGTATTATGAAAGACTCCTGTCTATGAAACTCCTGCCGGTATGTTGTGACCACTATTATTGTTACTGACCAGGAATTACAGGGCTTCATTTAACTTATACAGGGTACCTTAACCTTCACCTTAACACCTCCTCTTTATTATTGGATTGTGCTTAATACACATGTCCATGCCTTTGCATGTTTCCTTATTAAATCCTGTGGGGTGTTTTTGATTCATATGCAAATTGTGATGTTGACACATAACCCCTTGTATATTATATTATGTATATAGGGATTATCAGGTGTGCATTGTTTGTCATGCATTGTCATTTATGTATATACATTCCTTTCACCTCCTTCCTCCTTTTTTGGGAAGGATTTCTTTGATAATTTACATATAATTGTGGTATACTACTTATACTATTGTGAGCTGGTTGGGGAGTTTCACGCCGTACTATTGAGTGTGTTTTCTGTAATTTTCTGGCATTCATCCACGAATATTGAGGGAATTCAGCTCCGTAATTGACAGCCCGCTGTATCTTATCTTTTTAGACTTGCTTGTAACAGGGTTGGTGTCTCAAGATTGAAGGATGGCTGACGTGGTATCGATATTTAAGAAAGGTAAGAGGGTAGATCCAGGCAACTGCCGTCCAGTAAGCCTGACATCAGTAGTATGCAAAGTTTTTGAGGGCATCTTAAGGGATGACATGCAAAAATATATTGCAGAAAATAATATAATAACTGACAAACAGCATGGATTCATGAAAGATAAGTCATGTCTAACCAACCTGTTGGGGTTCTATGAGGGGGTAAGTGCAAACCTGAATATTGGTAATGTAGCTGATGTGAATTATTTGGACTTTGCAAAGGCATTTGATATTGTACCACATAATAGCCTTATACTAAAGCTTCAGAAGCAAGGACTAGGGGAAGCTGTATGCAACTGGGTAAGTAATTGGCTAAAAGATAGGATACAAAGAGTAGTCATAAATGGTACATTCTCTAAATGGGCTATAGTCAGCAGTGGGGTGCCGCAGGGATCTGTACTGGGACCGATTTTTTTAAATCTCTTTATTAATAATCTTTTGCATGGGATTGATAGTAAAGTGTCAGTCTTTGCTGATGACACCAAACTATGTAGGATAGTAAAAACTGACCTTGATAGTACAATATTACAAAAAGATATGGATAAGATGTCAGATTGGGCAGATACTTGGCAAATGAGATTTATTGTTGATAAATGTAAAGTAATGCACCTAGGACGGAGTAATCCGATAGCTTAAATGGAAGTAAACTTTGGACTACAGAACAGGAGGAGGACTTTGGTATTCTCATTACAGATAAGCTGAGCAACAGTACTCAATGTCAAGCAGCAGCCGCAAATGCAAACAAGATTTTAGGGTGTATAAAAAGAGAGATTAGATCCCGTGATTCCAACGTTTTGTTACCCCTCTATAAATGACTTGTAAGGCCACATCTGGAATATGGGATCTAGTTTTGGGCTCCACATTTTAAAAAGGACATTCAGAAGTTAGAGTCAGTTCAAAGTCGGCTATCTAGACTACTACAAGGAATGGAAGGCCTCCCATATGATGAGAGGTTGAAAAAGTTAGATATGTTTAGCTTAGAAAAAAAAAACGTCTCAGAGGAGATCTCATTTATATGTATAAATACATGTGTGGTCAATATAAAGGACTGGCACATGACTTATTTCTTCCAAAGACAATACTAAGGACCAGGGGGCATACACTGCGAGTTTAAGAAAAGTGATTCCGGCAGCTAAATAGGAAAGGGTTCTTTACAGTAAGAGCAGTCAGACTGTGGAATGCCCTACTACATGAGGTAGTAATGGCAGATACTATAACAGCTTTTAAAAAAGGGCTGGATGATTTCCTCAGTACACACAACATTGTTGATTATAAGTGACTTAGGGACAAAATGTAGAATTGGTGGAGGAAGGTTGAACTAAAATGACCTAGGTGTTTTTTCAACCTAAGTAATTATAGAACTATATGTATTTTTTCTACAATAAAATTGCCTTTTATAATGATATTCGGTTTTTGCTCCCCATTTTGTACAGTTCTTTTTCTTTCCTTTAGTATATTCACTGCACGGGTGACCATCCGGCTCACATGATGAGAATCATATTCATATATTGGCTGTGCACCCTTTGTGTTTCTTAGTTGATATTGTATCTTCTCCCCTTGGAGAAATTCTGTGGTTGCACGCCTATTAAATTAACCTATTGTTGGTACTCATTTTTGTACACTGTGGTAGTGGTCCAATATGGACTGGGAATCCCGTGAGGCGGTGTGTCTGGCCCAGTCTGGCGTTGTATTTGGATCGGGTGCTTTTATCTAGTCATTGCACTGATGAATTTACTTTAGTTACTTCAGACTTGACTACAGCGCACAAAACTGGAATTATATTATGGTGCAATATCCGCTGCTTAGAGGAGTATTTATGTGTCGGAATTGTACCTATAAGCCTTCAGGTCCCAATTTTTCCAGCCTGGGAACCATCCTTGGTTTTCCAGGAGACCTGGGAACAAGGCCTTATACGCTGTTCCAACATACTAATTACCATGTTGTTGGAGCACGATAGAACCATTCTTGCTTCAACGAAGACCAATATTAAGGATCTTGAAGGTAAACTACTTAAACTTGATGACCAAACACAGGTCCTGACTTTCCAGCAAAAATTGAAGGAGTCTATGGATATATATATATATATATATATATATGAAAAGGCTATTATTGATAAATTGAGGAAGAAGTTTCATCGTGACCAAACTGATTTTGATACTAAAATCGCTTTCAAGCGGAAACACAGAGGAAACTCCAGACAACCTGCACACCCTAAAAGCTATAATATACATCGAATTGGACAAGCATCGGTAAGAGGAGACAGTTCGAGTGATTTGTTGTCCTCTACGGGCAGCGATCTGGACACCGGTCCAGAAGAGGGCGTCAGCGTGGGCAACCGCACATCAATGTTCACCAGGTCCAAGACCCGTCCACCTCAGCGAATAAACACCGGGAGATCCAAACGATAACAACTCAATTGGGCAATGCTTCTGCCTTACAGGAGGAGATGCAGGTAAGCAAGGACAAGCTTCAGATTATTAACTTGTCGCAGCATGTACTTACCATACATGAGATATCGGTTTTGGAGAGAGGATTGACCTTCTCCCCTACCCATGCACTAGATAGGTTTACTCTGACAAAAGATCTCTACCTTTATTGCAGAAGTTTAATTTTTCAAGTTATCTACATTAAACCATCGGTAGTTGATAATCTGATGTCGGAAGAACAAAGGGTCTTCAGGGACCTTTTGGGTCTACAAGAAAACGATAACGGTGTAGGTAAGCTTAGATTTCCCCACAGAAACAAATCCGTGGCTAACCCTCCTTTATCCTTGGTACCAGCTGTTCGAATTTTTTTTTAACTTGTCAAAGCTGATATTCACAAATTGAAGCCTAACACACCAAGAGCACCTAATCTTAACCAGGCTGAAACATTGGCCATTCAGAGTCTGAGGAACAATAAATGTTTCCTTGTGAAAGAAGCAGACAAAGGGGGCAATGTGGTCATTTGGCCTACCGAAATGTATTTGGAAGAGGCCAATAGACAATTGAGTAATAAAACTTTCTATTCCAGACTTCCATCAGACCCGACTGCCCTCTTTATGTCAAAACCTCATCGCCTACTAGACTCAGCCTGGTACCTGGGGATCATCAATAAGAATGAAAAAAAGTATCTATGGGTCGATCAGCCCATTATTCCAACTCTCTACCTGCTACCGAAAGTTCATAAGTCCATCATCAAACCACCTGGAAGACCTATTGTGGCAAGTATCGGTAGTTTGTGTGAGAAAGCCAGTGTGTATGTTGACTTTTTTTTGCAACCACTGGTAAATGCTCTCCTATCCTTTGTACAGGACTCCTCTCACTTTATTCGAATTTGTCAAGACATTAAACTTGCTCCAGGTGACGTTTTGGTCACCTGTAACGTAGAGTCCTTGTATGCTAACATCAAGCATATGGATGGGATGCATGCGGTCACTTATTTTTTAGATCTTCAGGCATGCACGATTCCTTTTTGATCAATCTGTTAGATTTCATTCTCCAGCATAATTACTTTTTATTTGATAAAAAGTTCTATAGACAGATCTCGGATGCGGCAATGGGTACACGTTGTGCACCCGTTTTCGCCAATTTATTTTTAGGATGGTGGGAGGCTACAGCTGTTTTTTTTTTTTTAAATTCGTTTTATTGAAGGTTAAGTATATCATTACAATAAAAGACAGTTCAGCAATTTGTACAATAAGAATATGTGTAAACTGGTTAATAGCTAGATTGATGATGCATCAACAATCAAGTCAACATCTATTACTTTCAGCATGACATTAGTACAGCAGATATTTCAAAGGTGTCAGCTCGTGAGCCATATCCAACCTGGGGCAAAAAGCCCATATTGACAAGGAATGTACAACCCAAGTGTCAGGGACCACGTCACATTGCTGATACGGAGTCTCATGGATTACATATTTCTCCTTCCTCATCACTGGAGTAATATCAAGTATTGCTGCGACAGTAATGACTGTAGGTTATCGGTCAGGGAACCGGGTGATCCTCCGGTCAAGGGCGAACCCAACCATCTACCCCATATTTTGTCAAATTTATGTAAAGAACCTCTCGTCTTATATACAAATTGTTCTAACGGAATTATAGCATTTACCAATGCAATCCAAGAGGCTCTAGTTGGGGGATGAGTGCTCATCCAATTTAGTATAATGCCCTTCCGGGCCAAAAACAGGACCTTTTTTATTAATAGATTCTCATCTTGGGACCAGGAGTGTACATCTACCACCCCGAATAAACACAGAATTGGGCTTATAGTAACCGTTTTGTGAAGTATGGTGGAAAGAGTCGCTACAACCTCACCCCAATAGGAGAGAATGACCCGGCATTCCCATATCATGTGCCAGAAATCTGCACCGTCTCTCCCACATCTCGGACAACCCACCCCCACCAATTTATTCATCTTTTTCATCTTTTTCAGTCTCTGGGGAGCGATATTACTCTGGTGTATTATATATAATTGGATCAGTCTATTATTAATTGCGGGAGAGATCAAAGTGTGGGATTCGACAATGTCATCCCACACTACATCATCAATTTCAGAAATCCTGGCACTCCACTTCTCCCGGACAGAGAGAGGACTGTTCATGGCCTTGGCCCGAATGAGGGAGGAGTATAGTTTGGAAATAAGACCACCAGGGCCCTGTGATCTGATAATTCCAATGATTGGGAAGGAAGAGAATCTAGCCCCACGACCAGAGAACTGAGCCCGAAAGGCGTGCCTGATCTGGAGATACTGAAACCCACAAGATTCCGGCAGATCGAATTCCGCACGCAGTTGCGCAAAAGGGCGGAGTTCACCATCACGGACAATTGAACTCAGGGAGACTATTCCGCGATTCCTCCATTCACCAAACCCCGGCAACCCACAAAAGTGTGGAAGGTCCAGGTTATCCCATAAGGGGGTCTCAATTGGTATGTCATGAAATCCGAATATGACTTTAGCCTCTTTCCAAATCCTGGCCCTAGTTTGTGTATCGGGAGGACACGGCCCTCAGGGGCTCTCTTGTGATCTGTCAACAGTGGCCATAGGAGATCCCCACCCGTGAACTCTTCCAAGACTCCCTCCGGAGAACCCCTCACCCCAGGAAGTGTCCATTGACCCAGATATTTAAATTGTCCGGCCAGGTAATATATATAAAGATCAGGAAGGGCCATACCCCCCAGGTCTTTGGGTCTCTGTAATTTGGCCAATTGGACTTTCGATCTGGAAGCACCCCAGACAAAGGTGATCATTAAGGATTCCAGTGTCCGAAAGAAGGAGCGGGGGATCTGCACAAATACATGCTGGGTAATGTAGAGACACTTTGGTTGCACTATCATTTTAAGGAGGTTAATCCTTCCCGCCACTGAAAGCGGGAGCTGGCTCCATCTATTAAATTTCTCCCCGAGGTGTGATAACAGGGGGGCAATATTTCTTGCTATCATCTCCGAAGGGGTTCTTGTCAGTATAATCCCAAGGTATTGAAAGTGATCTACCACTGGAACCCTACATATGTGGGTGTTCGCCATTTCCTCTCTGTCCCGAGACAGAAAGAGGAGGTACGACTTTGACCAGTTTATTGACAGACCCGAGAACTCCCCGAATCGGTCAATTAGTTCCACAGCTCTAGGAATGGAGGAATCCAGATCAGATGCAGACAATAACAAGTCGTCTGCATACAGAGACAAGCGTTCATCTCCCTTACAGTGCTTCACTCCTCGGTAAATTGGGTCCGCCCGAATGCGCACCGCCAACGGCTCCATGGCCAGGGCGAACAGGAGAGGGGATAGGGGACATCCCTGTCTTGTTCCCCTCCCCAAGGGAAAAGTTTCCGACACTCCGCCACCCACCTGAATGTTAGCAGATGGTGCTTTATATATAATCTCAATCCATCTAATGAATTCGTTGCCGAAACCAAATGCCCGCAGCACCTCCAGCAGGTATGGCCACTCTATAGAGTCAAAGGCCTTGGCCGCATCCAATGAGACCAGAGCCCAATCCTCCCCTAACTTGGTGCCCATCTGTAAGACCACCTGCGCCCTCCTCAGGTTATCCGAGGTACTCCTACCCGGAATGAATCCAGACTGGTCTTCATGTATTATGGAGAAGATTACTTTGTTGAGTCTAGTTGCTAGTATTTTGGTGAGAATTTTATAGTCAGAGTTCAACAAAGAGATCGGTCTGTACGAGCCACAGTCCAATGGGTCCTTATCTGATTTCAACAGCAGAACGATGGTTGCCTCATAGAAAGAGTCAGGCAACCGTCCCCTGCGGAACGAAGCCTCAACCGTTTCCAGGAGGGCGGGAGCAAGCCCCCCTGATATTTGTCAAATATTTCAATCGGGAGTCCATCCGGACCGGACGCCCTACCCCTGTTAAGGGCCCCCATCGCCTCTACCATCTCCTCCATACTAATGGGCTCATCCAAGGCCTATCTCTGGGCCGAAGTCAATCTGGGAAACTCCAGACCTCGTAGATAATCAGCAATCTCCTCCCTTGACACTGTCAGTCTGGATTCATATAGGTTCCTATAGAAATCCAAGAACACCTCCAGAATGCCATTGACGGAAGTGACTGGTTCGCCACTAGGGTCTCTAATCTTAAGGACCGCAGATGAACTATTGGATTGGTGCACCAAGAACGCTAGTAAACTACTAGATTGGTTCCCTTGCTCAAAATACCTCTGGTTCGTGAAGAAGACATGTCTCTTAGCCTTATCTTGCAAGTACAGAAGATATTTCCTCCCAGCAAGTAGCCATTGAGATCTGTTTTCCTCAGATGGGTCCAAGGTAAATCTATGTTCTAGCGTTCTATTTTGAGTGGCCAATTCCTCCTCCTCTCTGGCCGCCTGTTTCTTGAGATAGGAGATAGAGGAGTGACAACATCCCCTCAAATACGCCTTAAGTGCATCCCAATAGGCCGAGTGATTCTCTTCCACGGAGTTCGTCTCAGTATATGCCCTGATTTGATCAGGAATCCTATCATTGGTTCCAAAGAGTGAAAGCCACCAAGGGTTAATTTTCCGTGATAGTTTACGTAATTTACATCCCTCCCAATTAATGCCTACAAATACCGGGGAGTGATCTGATACTGATCTGGGCAAGTGACATACCGATTGTATATGAGCACAGACTCTTTCGTTTCCACAGATGTAGTCAATTCGAGATAGAGAATTTTTCCCCGGAGTATAAAATGTATATTCTCTCAGTACTGGGTTACAAAACCGCCACATGTCGCACCATCCCACCTCCTGTAGGAATGCACTCAGTCTAGTTTGCATCGTAGGGGAGATCGGGACCTGTCGGGTGCTGAATCTATCCAGTCCTGGGTTATTAATCAAGTTAAAGTCCCCCATGCAGAGCACCAAAGCTTGTGGGAATTGTGAGGCAAACTTAGCCGCCTCATACAGTATCGAGATTCCCGTCGCAGGGGGGATGTACATGGCTAGGATCACTATCATTACCCCATCGATATAAGCCTGGATAAACACATACCTAGAAAAACCACAAAGAACTATATCAAAAAAACACCTAAAAGGAGCCAAGACAAATGATATGTGCACACACAGAATGTGGTGAGCCTTCCTCATAAAGATGGCTGCAGCCGAGGTGCAAGATGCTGATGTCACAGCCACTCAACCTCCACACTAGGGGGGAGGGGTGGCTGCTTAGCATAAGACATGTACACTAATAAGGCTAGCACTGGGAGCCCATCATATAATGAGTGAAATGCACAGTGTCTGAACTGTGACCTATAAATGACGCCAGAAACCCAGGTCAGGCGGGCAAAACAGCACTATATAGGTGCATCTCGCACGGATACACGAGACGCACAGTGTCTTTATAATGGCCTATAAATGACGCACAACACCAGGTCCAGGCGGGTCAGTTAGCACTATGAGTACATCATTCAGTGTAGGGACTCGCAAGTGTGAGAATCCTTGACGAACGGATTGCGAGCTTACATATTTTGGGCCAAAATATAAACTAATATCTCACTATTTGAGGTATGGCACATTTTATCCATTTTTGCAGGATGTGTGTGGACCTTTTGAATTCAGGTGGTTAAATGGTGAGCCTGTCATGTGTTATGTACTCATAGTGCTAACTGACCCGCCTGGACCTGGTGTTGTGCGTCATTTATAGGCCATTATTCAGACACTGTGCGTCTCGTGTATCCGTGCGAGATGCACCTATATAGTGCTGTTTTGCCCGCCTGACCTGGGTTTCTGGCATCATTTATAGGTCACAGTTCAGACACTGTGCATTTCACTCATTATATGATGGGCTCCCAGTGCTAGCCTTATTAGTGTGCATGTCTTATGCTAAGCAGCCGCCCCTCCCCCCTAGTGTGGAGGTTGAGTGGCTGTGACATCAGCATCTTGCACCTCGGCTGCAGCCATCTTTATGAGGAAGGCTCACCACATTCTGTGTGTGCACATATCATTTGTCTTGGCTCCTTTTTGGTGTTTTTTTTATATAGTTCTTTGTGGATTTTCTAACTAATTCAATGTAGGGACTCGCAAGTGTGAGAATCCTTGACGAACGGATTGCGAGCTTACATATTTTGGGCCAAAATATAAACTAATATCTCACTATTTGAGGTATGGCACATTTTATCCATTTTTGCAGGATGTGTGTGGACCTTTTGAATTCAGGTGGTTAAATGGTGAGCCTGTCATGTGTTATGTACTCATAGTGCTAACTGACCCGCCTGGACCTGGTGTTGTGCGTCATTTATAGGCCATTATTCAGACACTGTGCGTCTCGTGTATCCGTGCGAGATGCACCTATATAGTGCTGTTTTGCCCGCCTGACCTGGTTTTCTGGCGTCATTTATAGGTCACAGTTCAGACACTGTGCATTTCACTCATTATATGATGGGCTCCCAGTGCAAGCCTTATTAGTGTGCATGTCTTATGCTAAGCAGCCGCCCCTCCCCCCTTGTGTGGAGGTTGAGTGGCTGTGACATCAGCATCTTGCACCTCGGCTGCAGCCATCTTTATGAGGATGGCTCACCACATTCTGTGTGTGCACATATCATTTGTCTTGGCTCCTTTTTGGTATAAACACATACCTCCCATCATTATCCTTTATAATCTTACCCGGGTCCCAACGCAGTGTTTTGTGGATTAGCACTGATACTCCCCTAGAATATGAGGAATGAACAGAATGAGCTGACCATTGAACCCAAGGCTTCTGAAGCACTCTAGTGGTCTCCAACAATAAGTGGGTCTCTTGTAAACATACATTCTGAGCTTTAGATCTTTTGATATGTGCGAATACTGCTGCCCTTTTCCTGGATGTGCCCAGTCCCCGAACATTCCATGTCATCAAGCTTAAAGCCATTGAAAGATACCACTTGCTAGATTGAATGGAAAATGTCAAAAACTTAACCTACAGTAGAACTTGGGTAAACGTACCCTTGAATGCAAACAATCGGCTGCACTCACGCAGCCGACAAAAACTGGTCCAGTACTGTGACCAGGAGAGATTTTCCCTAGCAACGACTAGGGTGAACCAATGTGGCTAGATGGTGTACTTGGTACGGGGGTGTCCTCAAACAAGGACTTAAGCGTCTCCTGCAGTACAATAACTTGAATTTTGTCAATTAGTCTGCTACATAGCCTTTAACATGCATAAATAAAAGAAGGAACAAGAATAGAGGGGTATAGAAATAAGGGAGAGAAGAAGGGGGGAGAAGAAAAGAAATAAAGAAAGAGGGCAGGGGAAGGAGAGAAAGAGAGAGAGGAGAAGAGAGATGAGAGAGAAGAAGAGAGAGAGAAGAAAAAAAGAAAAAAGGGGGAAGAGGGGGAAGGAGGAGGGGGAAGGGAGAATGTAGAAATTGGAGAAGTATGGAGGGGGGAAGATGCAAGCGATGTGAGGAAGGAAAAAGGGTAGAGGGGGGAGAACATGGGAGGAAACTGGGGGAGGGAGAGGGGGA
Source organism: Anomaloglossus baeobatrachus (assembly GCF_048569485.1). Classification (NCBI taxonomy): domain Eukaryota; kingdom Metazoa; phylum Chordata; class Amphibia; order Anura; family Aromobatidae; genus Anomaloglossus; species Anomaloglossus baeobatrachus. The sequence goes on from NC_134355.1 coordinate 235,382,577, forward strand.
GGGAGGGGGGTGAAGGGGAGGCTGGGGGGAAGAGCAAGTGGGAGACCTAAAGAGGGGAGGGGGGGATGAGGGGACAAGGGGGGAATAAGGGAGGGGGGAAGAGGGGGGTTTAGGGGTTAAGCAAAGGGGGGAGGGGGAGAGAAGGGATGGAAGTGTGAAGGAAATGAAAGGAATATTTGCACGTAGCCTTAGGTTATAAGATACTATGATACATGGTAACCTAAAAGACTCAATACAGCTCTAAAATCGAAATCAACATTATGAACTTAAGTGCGTTGCCAAATGTTGCGAACCCAAAATGGAGTCCCATATTGGATCGAGAGATACAGGATGGCATGAGTTCGCTTGAAAGTGTTCTTGGTGCCGCAACAGCAGTCTGGCCCAAGTCCCGCCTGACTTCACCTCGGTCCGGTCCCATAAGCGACGCACCTGCGACCAAAGTAATCTGGAACTCAAACTGAACTTAGCAGTGATCGCAGGCCACGTCACATCCAAAGACGCGACCTCCAGCTAACCAGACACGAGGGGGCCGACCAGGAAACCGGCTCAATGGAAGGCCAATAATGATCGCACCCAGTAGCTCACATGCTTCCGGAGGGCCACAAGCGCACCAGCGCATCCTGATAAGATCATCAGCTTGTCAGCAATCTGGAACCAGGAGACCAGGGAACGGGCGCAACAGCGATCCCGAGCCCCGCTCCACTTACATGGCAGAAGAGGAGGAGGAAAAAAATATTTCGCGCCTTCAGTAACAAGGGACGCCGAATACCAGCAGTGGAGGATCATAAAGCGATCGCAACAGCGATTTCAGACACGACGTCCCAGGAATTAGAATCACATTACCGACCTCACTCCGGAGAAGAAGAAATAAGTGGGTCGAAACCGCAGTGCCAGCACAACAACGACCTTCCAGACATCACCCGCATCTGCAGCGCATCAGCGTTTCCTTTTCAGTGAGCTGATCCAGTCATCCGCTTCCGAAGGAGAGGTGAAGAACAGGGAGCGCTCTTGATGAACCACTCTGAGACGAGCTGGGAAGATCATGGAGTAGGCAATTTGGTGTTCTCTAAGGCGTTTTTTCACGTGGATGAAGGATGCCCTTGTTTTCTGGAGAGACGCAGAGAAGTCAGGGAAGATCAATATGGAAGCGTTGTTATGTGAGATCGGGCCCTTGCATCTCGCCGCACTAAGGATCGCGTCTCTATCCCTGCTGCTCAACAGTCGGGCCAGGAGGGGTCTGGGCTGCGCTCCCGGAGGAGGAGGTCTGGCCGGCACCCGGTGGGCTCTTTCTATGGCGAAGGCCGCTGACAACGTTGCATCAGGGAAAGTTTCGGAGAGCCATGTTTCCATGAACTTACATGGGTCGCTCCCTTCTGTTCTCTCCGGCATCCCTAGGATTCTTAAATTGTTGCGACGCAGGCGATTTTCCAGATCATCGGCCCTCTGTGCCCAGTTGTTTGCCGCACTTTCCAAAGAGGATAGTCTGCCCGGCGTCGCTCTTGCGTCGTCCTCCAGCGTGGAGATCCGCTGCTCTGTCTCCTTTACCCGCTCTCTTAGATTTTGCAAATCCAGCCTGAGGAGACCCACATCGATCTTAACCTCCTCAATTTTGCCCGTCAGCGACACTTTTGAATCCTGGATCGCTGCAAGTAACTGCATAGTGACTTGCTGCAAGGTCAGCTCCTGCGATCCCTTGGATCCGGCCTCCATGTCCTCCTCCTCCACCTCACTGGCTTCCCACTCTGCCTGTTTACCGGCGCCATCTTGCTGGGAGTCTCGGGCAAATTTCTTCAGCTTCTCAGCCGCCGCAGCACTGCGACCTCTACTCATATTACCGGTCAGAATGATCACCGCACCACAGGTAATCCGGAGGTGTATTTAGGCACCAATTTCGGCAGGATTAATAGGATATATCAGCGTTGGACTGCGGAGCTGCTCTCAAATGTGACCGCTCATGCTGCCTGCTGGCCACGCCCCCCCAGTGTTACGGTTGCTGCGAGCACTGGAGACTATGTCCAGATTTCTTGCTACTGCACATGTGCGAGCGCTGGAGACTAAGTCCAGATTTCTTGCTACTGCACATGTGCGAGCGCTGGAGACTAAGTCCAGATTTCTTGCTACTGCACATGTGCGAGCGCTGGAGACTAAGTCCAGATTTCTTGCTACTGCACATGTGCGAGCGCCGGAGACTAAGTCCTATCTTGGAGCCATTGCACATGTGCGGGTGACATCATCGCTGACACGAGGTCACATGTCTCTGACACCTTCTATGCCGATTGGTCGCTGGTCATGTGCTTGTGACGCCTTGCTCGGTGATAGGCCAGCATGACGTCACTCCTGTCGTTCTGGCAGCGGATTAGCTCTGGTGTCCTCCATCTTGGATGAGGCACAGAGTCTATATAAGACCCTGACACACGCCGCATGGCGCTCAGTCCTCTTGGTTCATGCATAAGAGTAGACGCTCTGTGCGCGTTCCTCTAGGCATTCCTGTCTATGCTAGATGAGCGCTACCGGCAGGGTAGCGTTCTTATACCTTACAGCTTCGGCTGCTGTCCGTATCCTTTTTTTTTTTAAATCAGATACTTTTTTATTAAAACAGAATACATACAACAGAATAACAAATCGGCATCCAAATTAAATTTATCACATCTATTACCCCTTTAACTCCCCCTCCCGCCCCCTCCCCCACCCCGGCAGCAACACTTCTCCCCGATACTACATCCCATTTAGTACACACTTATAATACCCTCCAACTGTAGTATAGCAACCATCCCGTTGTGCAAGAGGAACAACTAGTAACACAAATAAAACAAAACCTACATATCAGAGGTCTCAGACGGCTATCCCGGTCCCAGACCAGTTTATTGGTCCATCACTCGTCTTATTCGCATTGCAGCCAAGGAGACCATAGCTTCTCAAACATTTTAACATTCCCCCTTCTTTCATACACTCCCCGTTCCAGCTGAAGAATACAGTTCACCCTTTTAATGTACTCTCCCCTGGTCGGGGGCTCTTTTTTAATCCAGGACCTGGCGATCAGCTTTCTTGCCGCATACAGCAGCCTAGCAATGACAATTTTCATAGTATTTTCCACCCCAAGCTCCTCAACATATCCCAAAAGGCATATCACTGGTTCCCTGGGGAGGACACACCCATATGTTCTTCCTATCTTGTGGATAACCTTAGTCCAAAAGGAGACCAGTCTCGGACAAGACCACATCATGTGAAAAATACCTGCGTCAGATCCCTGACACCTTGGACACTCCGAATTCCTTTTCAACCCCATTTTAAACATCAGTAAAGGAGACCTATATACCCGGTGAATCACGTATAGGTGAGATAGTCTGGCCGGCTCGCTCATGGAAAGTTTAGGGACATACTCTAAGATACTCTCCCACACCTCCTCCGTTATCAGCCCAACTTCCTCCTCCCATTTAGATTTAGTTTTAATTGGGTAGTCTAAAAGAAAGGTATGTAGTATATCTTTATACGTTCCAGAAATGATCCCTTTAGTGCTTCCTCCGCCCTTACACACATACTCCAGTACCAGGTCAGTCTGTATGGCCACACTTTGTTTAGCCGCTTGGGCTGCAATCGCATGTTTTAATTGTCTGTAGTGGAGCCAGCCGGACGCCGGTAACTGAAACTCACTCTGTAACTGCGGGAACGATTTCACAATTCCTCCATCCAATATCTGATGCATGTATATCACACCCTTGCGTCTCCACTCCTCAATATTCCCCATTTTCTGAATCTCCGGGAGATTACTGTTATCCCAGATAGGTGTAAACTTAGTTAACCGGGTCACCCCTCTCACCCTTTTCAGCCTATCCCAGGTCTTATTTATAAGTGCCATTGTAGGAGATGTTCTACCCAGGAGCCCCACCGCACCATCCTCTAGTCCCATTACCAATGGACTTCTACCCACTATGTATTCCAGTACTTCTTTAATGCCCCCATCTTTCTCTCGATCAGACCAACCCCTGAGGTGTTGACATTGCGCCGCTATATAATACAATTCCGGATTTGGGATTGCTAGACCCCCCTCATCCTTCGGCCTTTGTAAAGTCTCTAATCGCACCCTAGGCTGCTTTTTACCCCACACCAGGTCCCTAAACAGCGAGTTTATCCCTTTAAATCTTTTCCTTGAAATACAAACAGGGGCATTGTGCAGTATGTATAGGAGTTTAGGCATTACTACCATCTTTAGCAAATTAACCCTTCCAACAACTGACAAATGTAGCTTGTTCCAGGTATCCACCTTGGCTCTCAATTTTTTAAGGGGAGGCCATAAGTTCACCTGTATGTATTTTTCTACTGGCAGAGATATCTGGATACCTAGATATTTAAATTCGTCCACATTCTTCAATTTGTTAGCCCCAGTATCCTCATTTGTCCAGGCTACTTCCCCATCCACTTTAAAGAGGCTCGATTTAGACCAATTAATGGTCAGTCCCGAAACTTCTCCAAATTTCTCTATTATCTGCATGGCATGATCCAATGAGGCTGATGGATCCCCCAAGAAAAGTAATAAATCGTCAGCATAAAGAACTATTTTCTCCTCTAAATGCCCATACTTAAATCCATGGATCTCCTTTGATTTCCTAATGGCCGCCGCCAGAGGCTCTATTGCAATAGCAAATAGGAGCGGCGATAGTGGGCAGCCCTGCCTCGTTCCCCGGTGCAACTCAAACGCTGAGGAGGTCATACCGTTAACTCTAACTTTAGCAGTAGGCCTATTATACAACAGCTGCACCCACTTTACAAACCTTGGGCCAAAACCCATATGCTGCAACACTTTCCACAGATACCCCCACTCAACACTATCGAACGCTTTCTGGGCATCTAGCGAAGCGATCACCCTCCGGCCAGGGTTGTCATGCGGCAACTGTAGATTAAGGTACAATCTCCTGATATTAGCAGCTGTCGACCTATTGGCCATGAACCCTGATTGGTCCATATGTATTAGGTTAGATATAACTCCAGTCAGCCGGTTTGACAACACCTTAGCCAGAAGCTTCACGTCCGCTGTTAATAACGAGATGGGTCTATATGAGTCTGGAAGCCTCGGATTTTTATCCTCCTTAGGAATTACTACTATTATTGCTTCTCTCATAGATTCAGGCAATACACCTTCCCCCTCCGCCACCTCAAAGACTTTCAATAGTTTGGGTAATAGGATTCCTTCTAACTGTTTATAAATTTCAACTGGTAGCCCGTCTGCTCCCGGTGCCTTGTCATTGCTCATGCCATGCAGAGCTCCCTCCAGTTCATCAATAGTAATAGGTGACTCCAGTTTATCTCTATCCGCCCCAGACAACACCGGAAGCTCACCTCGCTCAAGAAATGAGTCCACCTCTTCCACCCTCATCTCTCCAATAGAAGAATATAGCGTGCGATAGAAATCTTTAGAGACCCCAAGGATCTCCTCAACCTCAGTGACCTGTGTCCCCTCCACCGTGTCCATACCATGCACAAATGAACTACTCCTTTGAGCTGCAGCTATGACCGATAATAGATGACCAACTTTTTCCCCCTCCTCATAAAAATGCAATTTTTGGAATGCCTGCTTCCTTACCGCCTTCTCCAAAAGCATCTTATTAACCTGTTCATGCGCCTGCCTAAGATTTTGCTTCGCGTCCGTAGTAGTACTCCGGATTGCTTCCAGCTCTGCCTTATCTAAGGCCTCCAGGCTATCTTTCTCATCCTGCCTCGTCTGTGTTTTACGTTTACAGATATCTCTGAACAGGAGCCCCCTGAGGTATGCCTTCATCGCATCCCATACCACCAGCGGACCAGTGCTACCCTCGTTGTGGATAAAGAAATCCCCAAGATCCCGTTCTATATTCCCCATATTAATATGACGGATCCATGCTGGATGAAGCTTCCACTCTCCCCTCCTTCCCCCTGTCAGGGTTCCCCATCGTATGGACACTAGAATCGGGCTATGATCTGAAATCACTCTTGTCAGATATTGCACGTCGCCTATCATTGCATCCATCAGATCACTAGCTAGAGCCATGTCAATGCGGGACAGAGTGTTATGTGAAGCCGAATAACAAGAGAAGCAGGATACCCTCCCATTCCTCACTCGCCAGGCATCCACCATTCCAAGTTCCCCAATAAGAGTGCCAAACGAAGTCATACAACTATCCTGGATACCTGGAGGTCTACTACTCCTATCCCAGTACAGGTCTATCACATTATTGAAGTCCCCCACCAGTAAAAAAGGGATTACTCCCCCCTTCTCAGAGAACTCCCTTATCTCCCTTAGTTTGGTGCACTTATATGGAGGTGGTATATATATTGCAGCTATACACATGAGTCTGCCAAATATTTTACACTTGATGGCCACACACTGTCCCTCTTTATCCACATACACTTCTATCTCTTCATATTGCACAGAGTTATGGATCAGCAGTGATACACCCCTTGCATAGTTGGAAAAGGTGGAGTGATAGGCCTTCTGCACCCATCTCCTATTTAAAACATGTGTTGTCTCCTTTGTTAGATGCGTTTCTAGTAGACATATTAATGACGGGTTCTGGTCTTGAACATATTTAATTATTGCTGCTCTCCTAGACCTATCTGATAACCCTCTAATATTCCAACTCAACACCTTAATTCTATCCCCCATTATCCCACCCAGTAAAACCATCAAACCTTGTAGTATCTCCCCATGCTGCCTCTACCCTACCCCTTTCCCCCCTCCCCCCCTGCTCCCCTCCCCTCCTACTCCCCACCACTTCGTGTTTTCGAGTACTCCCGTGAAGCATCGGGTTTTCCAAACCTGGTCCATAATCCCTACTAAATTCCCCCCTACCTCCCTCGCCTTCCCCTCTTAGACACATTTTAAAACTCGTCCCTTTTCCAACAATTCTCCACTCCCCCCCGTCTATGTATAATCATATTCCACTTAACCAATATAACAGTAAAATGGCGAACAGTAATTAAACTGGAATCTCAAATTGTAAATACCACCACCGCGCCTAATTAGGCAGTCCCCATGTCCTGCGAAGCTCACATCAAACCCTTCGCATTCCCCCTGCATACTACCTCAATCCCAAAGGGAAGGAGAAAAAAAAAGAAAAAACAAGAAGGGTCCCCTGTAAGCTCCTAAGGATGTCGTAGAGCCTCAGCCGGCCTTCTCCAACACACTGCAGATTCAGACAGTCAGCTCATTCCTTCAAACGGATCCGCTTTTCGTTTGCGTCCAACCACTGCATGGCTTCCTCCGGAGTTGTAAAAAAGTGCACCCGCTCCAACGCCATCACTCTTAGCTTTGCCGGGAACATCATTGAGTATTGCACCCCCATCTCTCGCAGGCGCCTCTTTACTCCTGTAAAAGTCATACGTAGCTTTTGAACAGAAATGGAATAGTCCGGGTATATGGAAATTCTCTGGCCGTCAATCAAAAGATCCTCCATGTCTCTTGCCTTTCGCAGTATAGTGTCCCTGTCTCTGTAGTTGAGGAGCTTGGCTAGCATAGTGCGAGGGCCCCTGCCTGCTGGTTGTGGCTGCATCGGGACTCTGTGTGCACGTTCCACGGCATAGAGCTTGGATAAGACATTAGTACCCATTTTCCCCCTGAGCCAGTCTTCTACATATTCAGTGGGGTTTCTTCCTTCCGCTTTCTCAGGGATGCCGACAATTCGGATGTTATTTCTTCTAGAGCGGTTCTCTAAATCATCATTTTTTGCCATGATTTCAGCTATCTGCTGTGCAAATGTCTTTTCAGACTTTTGTAGTTTTGTAATATGATCCTCTATTATCCCCACTCTCTCCTCCACAGCTCCTGTTCTCAGATCGGCTTTCTTGAGGTCTTTCTTGATGTCAGCAACCTCTGCCTGTAATCCCTTAACTTGTTTCGTCAGGGAAGTCAGAGCTGCTTTACAAAAAGACACCACTGCAAAAATGTCCTTTAAAGTGGGGTTTTCTAGAGCCTCCTGTGCACTATGTGCTTTCTCCACTTCTGTATTATCTTGCTGCTTTTCACCATCCCCCATCTCATCAGAGCTGGCATTATCTTCTCCCTCCTCACCTCTGTTATCTATATGCTGATGTGATTTCTCCGAAGTCCGGGCAAATTTCTCCAGCTTTGCAGCAATCTGCATCCTCTCCTGACAGGCTGCATTAACTTTCTCAGCTTCCTGCCTTATCATGGCACCATCTTGAGAGCTGGGGACTTTCCCGCCTCCATTATCTTTTTGCCTGTGACGGACCATGGCACTCTGCATCCACCAGACTCACCCCAGATAAGTCCTCACCACCTTATCTTCCTGACAGCCGGCTGAGGCAGTGATAACAGCGGTATTCAGGGATTTATCAAGGGAGTTTGCAGGAGAACTCCACAAACACGTCTCTTCACATTGCCGTCCAGGCCACGCCCCGCTGTCCGTATCCTTACCTCTTAGGGGAGCGGACATAGGCAGGTGCCTGAGGCACATGGTCTGGCTGGGCCTTGTGATTCGACTCGTAGGTGGACGTTGCCGCTAGGGTAACGTTCCTTATACTGCGTCTGGCATTTGTTCGTATCCTCGCACACTAGGGGAGCGAACAGAGGTAGGAGCTTTGTGCGGCTTACGCTGCTGTTCGTCTCTTTTGCACCACTAGAAGAGCGGACCTAGGCAGGTGCCATATTTAGTGGTTCGTGTCCTCGCACACTAGTGGAGCGAACGCAGGTAGGAGCTTTGTGCGGCTTACGCTGCTGTTCGTCTCTTTTGCACCACTAGAAGAGCGGACCTAGGTAGGTGCCATTTCGCACACATTGCCTTTGTCTCTGTGATTATTAACAGAGATCATTCCACACACCCTCCAAGTAAGGGAGGAATTGCTTTACTTACTTATTATATCCTTCTGTGAGTTAACAGAGGTATTGCACTCTGCCATAGTCTGCAGCAGAGTCTTTGCACGGTGGACCCTGACTGTCTGATACTCCTTTCGGTTATTATCAGACAGCCCCCCGTAACATTAGGACTGAGCCAAGGGTCTGGCAGTTATGGCAGAATATCAGCAGTTACACCGTTACGTACAAGTACTTGAGTCACGGCTCAAGAGTATAGAGGATAAACCTCAGACCATGGTGACATCTGCACATGATCCTCGACTTGCTCTACCAAACAGATATTCTGGCGATGCCAGATCATGTCGTGGTTTCATTAGTCAGTGTCAGATACACCTAGAGGTTAACTCTTCTCGCTTCTCTACGGAGAGGTCCAGAGTAGGCTTTATCATCTCCTTACTTCAGGACAAAGCCTTAGAATGGGCGACTCCCCTATGGGAGCGCTCTGATGTGGTTACTCTGAGACATCAAGACTTTCTTGATGCTCTTAAGGCGGTATTCATGGGTCCGCAGGTTACCCATGATGCGGCCCTGAGACTGTTAGATCTATCTCAGGGTTCGTTATCCACTAGTTCTTATGCCATTGCTTTTAGAACTCTGGTGGCAGAACTAGATTGGCCAGAGAAGGTGTTGATTCCTATCTTCTGGAGAGGGTTGGCTGGCTATGTCAAGGATGCCCTTGCTACTCGTGAAGTCCCTGCTTCTCTGGAGGACTTGATCACAGTAGCAACGAGGATCGATGTACGCCATAAGGAACGTAGACTCGAGGTCTCTTCCTCACGCCCTAAGCATCGGGCTATTCCAGTTGTTGAGGGTCCACTACCATCTTCCTCAGCATCTGAAACATCTCCCACTCCTATGGAGTTAGGTCATACGTTCTCCAGACTACGCAAGTCTGGTCCTCCTATATGTTACGTATGTCGTCAGGCTGGGCACTATGCCAACAAGTGTCCTAGTCGTCAGGGAAACTCCCTGGCCTAGTAACCATTAGAGGGGGGTTACTAGAGACGTCTTCTGCACCCTCTAAGTGTTGTATCCCAGGTCAGCTCTCGTTATCTGAGAATACATGGCCTATTATGGCTTTTGTGGATTCCGGAGCTGACGGGATTTTTGTGTCCTCAGGATTTGTAAAGAGACACAATATTCCCTCTATCATGTTAGAGGCGCCTATTCCTGTCCGTGTTGTTAATGGAACTATGTTGTCTGACTCCATTACATTGAGGACAGTTCCCTTGCGCCTTTCCCTGTCTCAGGGTCACATAGAGGAGATTTCTTTTCTTGTTTTGCCTGAGGGTATAGACGACGTCCTTCTGGGTCTTCCATGGCTTCGGACTCATGCTCCTCACATTGACTGGGAGTCTGACAGCATTATTAGTTGGGGTTCGAAATGTCAGTCCCGATGTCTTCCCTTACCACCTAAGGTCGTTGCAGTTGCATCAACTGATCTCTCTCCCATACCTACACCCTATTTGGATTTCGCTGACGTGTTCTCCAAACAGGGTGCTGAGGTTCTTCCACCCCATAGGCCGTATGACTGTGCCATAGACCTTATCCCAGGTTCGGTTCCACCTAAAGGCAGGGTTTACCCCCTGTCGATACCTGAGTCGGAGGCCATGTCGACCTATATAAGAGAGAGCTTAGAGAAGGGGTTCATTCGTAAGTCTGTCTCTCCCGCGGGAGCTGGGTTTTTCTTTGTTCGGAAGAAAGAGGGTGATTTGCGTCCCTGCATAGATTACAGGGGTCTCAACGCAATCACAATAAAGAACAAATACCCATTACCTTTAATTTCGGAGCTCTTTGACAGACTGAGAGGAGCTCAAGTTTTTACGAAGTTGGATCTGCGGGGTGCGTATAACTTGGTACGAATTCGAAAGGGTGACGAATGGAAGACCGCTTTTAACACCCGAGACGGTCACTATGAATACCTCGTCATGCCTTTTGGGTTATGTAATGCACCCGCAGTATTTCAGGACTTCGTAAATGATGTGTTCAGGGATTTACTGTTATCCTCAGTAGTGGTGTATCTGGACGACATCCTGATTTTTTCTCCTGATCTGGAGACTCATCGTCAGGATGTCGTTCGTGTCCTTATTCCCGTTTAAGGGAGCACTCATTGTTTGCTAAACTCGAGAAATGTGTATTCGAGCAGTCCTCATTGCCTTTTTTGGGTTACATTATCTCACAAGAGGGTCCGGCTATGGATCCTGCGAAGCTCTCTGCTGTCCTGCAATGGTCCGAACCTCATTCCTTGAAGGCGGTGCAACGCTTCTTAGGATTTATAAATTATTACAGGCAGTTCATACCCCATTTTTCTACTTTGGTGGCCCCTTTGGTGGCCTTGACTAAGAAAGGTGCTAATCCCAAAGCCTGGTCTACTGAGACATCTCAGGCTTTTGAGGCAGTAAAAAGACACTTTTCAACTGCTCCCGTTCTTCAAAGACCCGATGAGAGTAAGCCCTTCCTCTTAGAGGTTGATGCCTCTTCAGTGGGTGCTGGTGCGGTCTTGTATCAAAAGAACGGTGCAGGTAGAAAAAGGCCGTGTTTCTTCTTTGCTAAAACCTTTTCACCGGCAGAGAGAAACTATACCATTGGGGATAGGGAACTGTTCGCCTTGAGATTAGCCTTGGAGGAGTGGCGTCACTTGCTGGAAGGAGCGAAACATCCTTTCCAGGTCTATACAGACCATAAGAATCTGACGTACTTACAAACCGCTCAGCGTCTGAATCCTCGCCAAGCCCGCTGGTCCTTGTTTTTCTCCCGCTTTCACTTCTCCATCAACTATTTGTCTGGGAGTAAGAATAACAAGGCAGACGCCCTGTCTCGCTCTATGCTTTCTACCCAGGAAGAGATTGACGAACCTCGTCTTATCCTTCCCTCCAGGGTTTTTCATACGCTCTCTCCTGTGACGTTAGACCAAATCCCACCGGGCAAGACATTTGTTCCGCCTGATCGACAGAATGATATACTGTCATGGGCCCACACCTCAAAGGTGGGTGGGCATTTTGGTATTAGGCGGACACGAGAGTTACTGGAGAGGTGGTATTGGTGGCCACACTTAGCCAGCCACGTCAAGAGATATGTCGGTTCCTGCTACTCGTGTGCTCGCAACCGTCCATTACGGCAGAGACCGGCTGGGCTCTTGCATCTTTTACCAGTGCCAGATAGACCATGGGAGGTGGTAGGCATGGACTTTGTGGGTGATCTTCCATGTTCACAGGAACATAGATTTGTGTGGGTCATTACGGACCATTTCTCCCGGATGGTTCATCTCGTACCGTTATCGAGAATCCCATCTTCCAGGGTACTAGCCAAACTATTCCTCAAGCATGTCTTTAGGCTTCACGGGATGCCAGATCGTATCATTTGTGATAGAGGCCCGCAATTTACTTCCCGTTTCTGGCGAGATCTTTGTAGCCTTCTGCAAATTGAGTTGAATCTCTCTTCGGCATACCATCCGGAGACTAATGGTTTGGTTGAACGTACCAATCAATCTATGATTATATACCTTCGACACTTTGTTGCTGAGAACCACGATAACTGGTCCTCCCTCCTACCCTGGGCAGAATTTGCCCTTAACAATTCGCTGGCTGAGGCCACTGGGCAGACACCGTTCGTACTCAATAATGGGCAACACCCTAGGGTACCGGTACCGTTTCCCGCTGCTGCACCTCCTCCTCTTGTGGCCGACTGGGCAACTAATGCCAGAGAGGTATGGGATCGGACTCAAGAGTCGATCCAAGCAGCTAAGGACCGTATGAAGACGGTGTCCGATCGGTTTCGTCGCCCGGCTCCTGTCTTTTCTCCAGGGGACTTTGTGTGGCTCTCTGCAAAACACGTGAGACTTAGAGTGAGCTCTGTCAAATTTGCTCCTCGCTTCCTGGGTCCTTATGAGGTTCTTCGACAGGTAAATCCTGTAGTCTATCAATTGAAGTTACCTGTCCATCTTAGGATTCATGACAAATTCCATGTCTCACTGCTAAAGCCGGCTATTTTACCTCACGCTCGTGAAGTGCACTCTCCTGCCTCTGATTCCTCTCGCTCTAGCTATGAGGTACGAGCCATAGTTGGTTCTAAGATGGTTAGAGGGCGCAGGTTCTTCTTGATAGATTGGGAGGGCTATGGCCCGGAACATCGCTCTTGGGAGCCTGAGGAGGCTGTCCATGCTCCCGACTTAGTTGCCGATTATCTGCGTCGCCGGGAGGGGGGCCCTTGAGGGAGAGGTACTGTTACGGTTGCTGCGAGCACTGGAGACTATGTCCAGATTTCTTGCTACTGCACATGTGCGAGCGCTGGAGACTAAGTCCAGATTTCTTGCTACTGCACATGTGCGAGCGCTGGAGACTAAGTCCAGATTTCTTGCTACTGCACATGTGCGAGCGCCGGAGACTAAGTCCAATCTTGGAGCCATTGCACATGTGCGGGTGACATCATCGCTGACACGAGGTCACATGTCTCTGACACCTTCTATGCCGATTGGTCGCTGGTCATGTGCTTGTGACGTCTTGCTCGGTGATAGGCCAGCATGACGTCACTCCTGTCGTTCTGGAAGCGGATTGGCTCTGGTGTCCTCCATCTTGGATGAGGCACAGAGTCTATATAAGACCCTGACACACGCCGCATGGTGCTCAGTCCTCTTGGTTCATGCATATGAGTAGACGCTCTGTGCGCGTTCCTCTAGGCATTCCTCTGTCTATGCTAGGTGAGCGCTACCGGCAGGGTAGCGTTCTTATACCTTACAGCTTCGGCTGCTGTCCGTATCCTTACCTCTTAGGGGAGCGGACATAGGCAGGTGCCTGAGGCACATGGTCTGGCTGGGCCTTGTGATTGTACTCGTAGGTGGACGTTGCCGCTAGGGTAACGTTCCTTATACTGCGTCTGGCAGTTGTTCGTATCCTCGCACACTAGGGGAGCGAACAGAGGTAGGAGCTTTGTGCGGCTTACGCTGCTGTTCGTCTCTTTTGCACCACTAGAAGAGCGGACCTAGGCAGGTGCCATATCTAGTGGTTCGTGTCCTCGCACACTAGTGGAGCGAACGCAGGTAGGAGCTTTGTGCGGCTTACGCTGCTGTTCGTCTCTTTTGCACCACTAGAAGAGCGGACCTAGGTAGGTGCCATTTCGCACACATTGCCTTTGTATCTGTGATTATTAACAGAGATCATTCCACACACCCTCCAAGTAAGGGAGGAATTGCTTTACTTTCTTATTATATCCTTCTGTGAGTTAACAGAGGTATTGCACTCTGCCATAGTCTGCAGCAAAGTCTTTGCACGGTGGACCCTGACTGTCTGATACTCCTTTTGGTTATTATCAGACAGCCCCCCGTAACACCTTGAGATTAGCCTTGGAGGAGTGGCGTCACTTGCTGGAAGGAGCGAAACATCCTTTCCAGGTCTATACAGACCATAAGAATCTGACGTACTTACAAACCGCTCAGCGTCTGAATCCTCGCCAAGCCCGCTGGTCCTTGTTTTTCTCCCGCTTTCACTTCTCCATCAACTATCTGTCTGGGAGTAAGAATAACAAGGCAGACGCCGTCTCACTCTATGCTTTCTACCCAGGAAGAGATTGACGAACCTCGTCTTATCCTTCCCTCCAGGGTTTTTCATACGCTCTCCCCTGTGACGTTAGACCAAATCCCACCGGGCAAGACCTTTGTTCCGCCTGATCGACAGAATGATATACTGTCATGGGCCCACACCTCAAAGGTGGGTGGACATTTTGGTATTAGGCGGACACGAGAGTTACTGGAGAGGTGGTATTGGTGGCCACACTTAGCCAGCCACGTCAAGAGATATGTCGGTTCCTGCTACTCGTGTGCTCGCAACCGTCCATTACGGCAGAGACCGGCTGGGCTCTTGCATCCTTTACCAGTGCCAGATAGACCATGGGAGGTGGTAGGCATGGACTTTGTGGGTGATCTTCCATGTTCACAGGGACATAGATTTGTGTGGGTCATTACGGACCATTTCTCCCGGATGGTTCATCTCGTACCGTTATCGAGAATCCCATCTTCCAGGGTACTAGCCAAACTATTCCTCAAGCATGTCTTTAGGCTTCACGGGATGCCAGATCGTATCATTTGTGATAAAGGCCCGCAATTTGCTTCCCGTTTCTGGCGAGATCTTTGTAGCCTTCTGCAAATTGAGTTGAATCTCTCTTCGGCATACCATCCGGAGACCAATGGTTTGGTTGAGTGTACCAATCAATCTATGATTATATACCTTCGACACTTTGTTGCTGAGAACCACGATAACTGGTCCTCCCTCCTACCCTGGGCAGAATTTGCCCTTAACAATTCGCTGGCTGGGGCCACTGGGCAGACACCGTTCGTACTCAATAATGGGCAACACCCTAGGGTACCGGTACCGTTTCCCGCTGCTGCACCTCCTCCTCTTGTGGCCGACTGGGCAACTAATGCCAGAGAGGTTTCGGATCGGACTCAAGAGTCGATCCAAGCAGCTAAGGACCGTATGAAGACAGTGTCCGATCGGTTTCGTTGCCCGGCTCCTGTCTTTTCTCCAGGGGACTTTGTGTGGCTCTCTGCAAAACACGTGAGACTTAGAGTGAGCTCTGTCAAATTTGCTCCTCGCTTCCTGGGTCCTTATGAGGTTCTTCGACAGGTAAATCCTGTAGTCTAACAAGCCATGGAGAAAAAGACATGGATCGCACATCCCAAAAATACATTGATCTAAAAGCCGCTAGGCAAAAATTTAAATAGAACATGAGGTTCTTAGTTACCATTCTGATCAGACTGTATTAAGCCCTCTGCCACGTCACGGCGAACCTCTTGAGTGGGTCCCTAATCTAAAGCCTTTATGGTGCGGCACTGTGCACCAACCACTGCCACGGCGACAAAGCACCAGCAAGGCAGGCGACCTGGAGCCTCACAGCACCCATGCTGCAAGGCAAAGCCCCCAAGGCTCCAGGCCGCACTGCCCCACCGTCACGACATCACCACAACAGCGGCCACTGCACAGCACCAACACACAGTGAGAGAAGCTGCGCACTCACCTCCCACCGGCTCCCATGTGTAAACTGGGAGCAAAAAAGGCTGACCCCTCTTGCAGTCTCCTGCTGATTAAAAACACCTGTGCCAAATGGGGGGAGTGCAGATCCAAGCAAAAAACAGAGGGGGATAGACTGTTATATAACAAGCCATGGAGAAAAAGACATGGATCGCACATCCCAAAAATACATTGATCTAAAAGCCGCTAGGCAAAAATTTAAATAGAACATGAGGTTCTTAGTTACCATTCTGATCAGACTGTATTAAGCCCACTGCCACGTCACGGCGAACCTCTTGAGTGGGTCCCTAATCTAAAGCCTTTATGGTGCGGCACTGTGCACCAACCACTGCCACGGCGACAAAGCACCAGCAAGGCAGGCAACCTGGCGCCTCACAGCACCCATGCTGCAAGGCAAAGCCCCCAAGGCTCCAGGCCGCACTGCCCCACCGTCACGACATCACCACAACAGCGGCCACTGCACAGCACCAACACACAGTGAGAGAAGCTGCGCACTCACCTCCCACCGGCTCCCATGTGAAAACTGGGAGCAAAAAAGGCTGACCCCTCTTGCAGTCTCCTGCTGATTAAAAACACCTGTGCCAAATGGGGGGAGTGCAGATCCAAGCAAAAAACAGAGGGGGATAGACTGTTATATAACAAGCCTGATTCTGATCAGAATGGTAACAAAAGAACCTCCTGTTCTATTTAATTTTTTGCCTAGCGGCTTTAGATCATTGTATTTTTGGGATGTGCGATCCATGTCTTTTTCTTCATAGTGTGTTATACAACATTCTATCCCCCTCTTTTTTTGCTTGGATCTGCACTCTCCCCATTTGGCACAGGTGATTTTAATCAGCAGGAGACTGCAAGAGGGGTCAGCCTTCTTTTTGCTCCCAGTCCACATATGGGAGCCAGTGGGAGGTGAGTGCACAGCTCCTCTCACTGTGTGCTGGTGCTGTGTGGTGGCTGCTGTTGTGGTGATGTCGTGTCAGTGGGGCGGCGCGGCCTGGAGCCTTGGGGGCTTCGCCTTGCAGCATGGGTGCTGTGAGGCACCAGGTCGCCCGCCCTGCTGGCGCTTTGTCGCTGCGGCGGTGGTCAGTGCACAGTGCCGCACAAAAAGGTCAGGTTAGGGACCCACTCAAGAGGTTTGCCGTGACGTGGCAGTGGGCTTAATACAATCTGATCAGAATGGTAACAAAAGAACCTCCTGTTCTATTTAATTTTTTGACTAGCGGCTTTAGATCATTGTATTTTTGGGATGTGCGATCCATGTCTTTTTCTTCATAGTGTGTTATACAACATTCTATCCCCCTCTTTTTTTGCTTGGATCTGCACTCTCCCCATTTGGCACAGGTGATTTTAATCAGCAGGAGACTGCAAGAGGGGTCAGCCTTCTTTTTGCTCCCAGTCCACATATGGGAGCCAGTGGGAGGTGAGTGCACAGCTCCTCTCACTGTGTGCTGGTGCTGTGTGGTGGCTGCTGTTGTGGTGATGTCGTGTCAGTGGGGCGGCGCGGCCTGGAGCCTTGGGGGCTTCGCCTTGCAGCATGGGTGCTGTGAGGCACCAGGTCGCCCGCCCTGCTGGCGCTTTGTCGCTGCGGCGGTGGTCAGTGCACAGTGCCGCACAAAAAGGTCAGGTTAGGGACCCACTCAAGAGGTTTGCCGTGACGTGGCAGTGGGCTTAATACAATCTGATCAGAATGGTAACAAAAGAACCTCCTGTTCTATTTAATTTTTTGCCTAGCGGCTTTAGATCATTGTATTTTTGGGATGTGCGATCCATGTCTTTTTCTTCATAGTGTGTTATACAAAATCCTGTAGTCTACCAATTGAAGTTACCCGTCCATCTTAGGATTCATGACAAATTCCATGTCTCACTGCTAAAGCCGGCTATTTTACCTCACGCTCGTGAAGTGCACTCTCCTAACTCTGATTCCTCTCGCTCTAGCTATGAGGTACGAGTCATAGTTGGTTCTAAGATGGTTAGAGGGCGCAGGTTCTTCTTGATAGATTGGGAGGGTTACGGCCCGGAACATCGCTCTTGGGAGCCTGAGGCGGCTGTCCATGCTCTCGACTTAGTTGCCGATTACTTGCGTCGCCGGGAGGGGGGCCCTTGAGGGGGATGTACTGTTACGGTTGCTGCGAGCACTGGAGACTATGTCCAGATTTCTTGCTACTGCACATGTGCGAGCGCTGGAGACTAAATCCAGATTTCTTGCTACTGCACATGTGCGAGCGCTGGAGACTAAGGGTATGTGCGCACGTTGCTTTTTACCTGCTTTTTACCTGCTTTTTTGCTGCTTTTTCTTCTGCGCTGTTTAATGCCAAAATGGATGTGTTCTTCTATTCAAGCAAAGTCTATGGGAATTTGGGTTTCTTGTTCACACTATGTTGTTCAAAATGCTGCCTTTTTGAGGCAGAACTTTGGTCAAAAACTCAGCTTTTCAAAGAAGCAACATGTCAATTGTTTTTGCCATTTGGGTTTTGCACTGCAAAGCTGAGTTTTTGACCAAAGTTCTGCCACAAAAAGGCAGCATTTTGAACAACATAGTGTGAACAAGAAACCCAAATTCCCATAGACTTTGCTTGAATAGAAGAACACATCCATTTTGGCATTAAACAGCGCAGAAGAAAAAGCAGCAAAAAAGCAGGTAAAAAGCAGGTAAAAAGCAACGTGCGCACATACCCTTAGTCCT
Organism: Anomaloglossus baeobatrachus; assembly: GCF_048569485.1. NCBI lineage: Eukaryota > Metazoa > Chordata > Amphibia > Anura > Aromobatidae > Anomaloglossus > Anomaloglossus baeobatrachus. The sequence goes on from NC_134355.1 coordinate 235,401,121, forward strand.
ATCTTGGAGCCATTGCACATGTGCGCGTGACATCATCGCTGACACGAGGTCACATGTCTCTGACACCTTCTATGCCGATTGGTCGCTGGTCATGTGCTTGTGACGCCTTGCTCGGTGATAGGCCAGCATGACGTCACTCCTGTCGTTCTGGCAGCGGATTGGCTCTGGTGTCCTCCATCTTGGATGAGGCACAGAGTCTATATAAGACCCTGACACACGCCGCATGGCGCTCAGTCCTCTTGGTTCATGCATAAGAGTAGACGCTCTGTGCGTGTTCCTCTAGGCATTCCTCTGTCTATGCTAGGTGAGCGCTACCGGCAGGGTAGCGTTCTTATACCTTACAGCTTTGGCTGCTGTCCGTATCCTTACCTCTTAGGGGAGCGGACATAGGCAGGTGCCTGAGGCACATGGTCTGGCTGGGCCTTGTGATTCGACTCGTAGGTGGACGTTGCCGCTAGGGTAACGTTCCTTATACTGCGTCTGGCAGTTGTTCGTATCCTCGCACACTAGGGGAGCGAACAGAGGTAGGAGCTTTGTGCGGCTTACGCTGCTGTTCGTCTCTTTTGCACCACTAGAAGAGCGGACCTAGGCAGGTGCCATATCTAGTGGTTCGTGTCCTCGCACACTAGTGGAGCGAACGCAGGTAGGAGCTTTGTGCGGCTTACGCTGCTGTTCGTCTCTTTTGCACCACTAGAAGAGCGGACCTAGGTAGGTGCCATTTCGCACACATTGCCTTTGTCTCTGTGATTATTAACAGAGATCATTCCACACACCCTCCAAGTAAGGGAGGAATTGCTTTACTTACTTTCTATATCCTTCTGTGAGTTAACAGAGGTATTGCACTCTGCCATAGTCTGCAGCAGAGTCTTTGCACGGTGGACCCTGACTGTCTGATACTCCTTTAGGTTATTATCAGACAGCCCCCCGTAACACCCAGGCTACAGCTGTTTATTCCTTGCCAATCTTTAATGCCGGGTCTCTCATTGGCATCGAATACATCAATGACGTTTTCTTTGTATGGAGGGGCACAGAAGATGAATGTCAGGACTTTCTCACCCTTTTGAACAACAATGTGTTAAACATCTTTCTTACAAATACCCTATCTTCTTCTACAGTGACCTTTTTGGATCTGGAAGTTTCCAATAAGGGGGATTCATTATCCACCAACTTATATTGTAAAGAAATATCCACGAACAGTCTTCTTCAGTACCAAAGTTTCCATCTACTTCACATCAGGCAAGGTATACCGGTTGGTCAATTCTTACGTATTAGACGTAATTGCACAGGGGATGATGACTTCAAACAACAGGCGAAAAATCTTACCCATAGATTTCTTGAGCGTGGTTACCCCAAGAACACCATCTCCAAAGCGTTCCAAAGGGCTAAACCTGAGATCCAATCGTCACTCGTTATTCCAAATTCACGGAAAAATGACAGTCGCATAAGATACATCACTACGTATAACGACCAGTGGGGCACAATTATACACATCTTACAAAATCATTGGGGTACACTATTTTAGTGACTGACACACAGACATCACAGGTGGTCAGTTCATATCCTCTTTTGACAGCTAGAAGAGCACCCAATTTGAAAGATGTATTGGTTCATAGCCATTTTTTTGGAATATCATTTATGCCTTGGTATGCCCTCGTAACAAAGTCTATGTTGGCAAAACTTCTCAGGAACTAAAGAAGAGGGCACAAAAACACCTTTCTACTATTAATCTGGCAGCAGCCGATAAGGAGAAAGCTATACCCATCACTCCGGTTGCGGCTCACTTCATGACTTATCATCGAGGGTCATGTACAGGGATATGTATTCTGGGGCTGCAGAGATTTGTAGGTAATGGAAGGAGGGACTCTTGCAACAAATGGCTACTACAGAATGAAGCCAAGTGGATTTTTAATCTGAATTTAGTGGCCTCAAGGGGCCTGAATGAGGACCTATTATTCACTGGTTTCCTTGGCTAAAGTCTCTCCTTTTCCTTCCCCAGGATATTGAAGTACACGTTGAAATATACTGAACGCGAAGCCCTCTTTTAATGAGATATATACAGGCCAGCATTTTTCTGACCATTCTCAAGGACGAATTTAAGATCAATGGATTATTGATAAATTCATATACACCTTTGTGACTAAGACCCATTATGATTCATCTAGCCCCAAAAGTTTTTTTGCCTTTTTGCCTATTATGGACTATAAGATTCAAGTTGTTCTCAAGAACTGTGTTCCTTATGAAGCTTACTAGAGTACTAAAAAGTTCATGTCATACAGATGTTTGATTCCTATTATTACAATCTAGCACTGTTTTTTCGGTAACCCCTTGTTGGATTCTAATTGATTTATTTAATAAATATATATATATATATATATAAATGAGCCATGAGCTTATGATAATATATTTGGTAGTTTTTGCTTCTCATCTCTATAGACTGCCATGTAAGCCTTATCAATTGGGCATGCGCCCATATGTAAGAATGTTGTATATATACACGACCCCACTATACTATCTCCTTAGCCTGTTTATAGGCACTTCTCATACTTATGGCTCTTCCACTATTCCATTGCATACATGCGCTGTTTCTTTAAAGGGTAATATTTTCCTCTTTATCCATTGTGCACGCGCGGTATTCTTAAAGATGGCGATCGAACTATCTTGGACTCTACCGCGCATGCACGGACTTTTCAAGATGGCGGCGCCCATCAGGCAGAACCATGGTTGCCATAACACAAACCGCCTTGCGTGTACGACCGGTCCGGACCAATCACCACCACCCACCCATTTGAATTCTTTTATTCCTTAATCATTAGGCTTATATATACATCCTTTATTGCTAGCACTAGCACACACTTGCCCTGAAGAAGCTGCTAACGCGGCGATACGCGTGGGTCTCTGCCCACGGGACCCTTTTGACTCTCCCCCTGCTCCTCATCTATACCGCTGTCCTCCCAATTCCCCCCTCCCCTCTTGCCCCATGTTTGGGATCATTGCATTATGGATGACTCCTGTCTATGAAACTCCTGTCAGTATGTTGTGACCACTATTATTGTTATTGGCCAGGAATTACAGGGCTTCATTTAACTTATACAGGGTGCCTCCTCTTTATTATTGAATTGTGTTTAATACACATGTATGTGCCTTTGCATGTTTCCTTGTTATATCCTGTGGGGTGTTTTTGATTCATATGCAAATTGTGATGTTGACACACAACCCTTTGTATATTATATTATGTATATAGGGATTATCAGGTATGCATTGCTTGTCATGCATTGGCATTGTCATTTATGTATATACAGTCCTTTCACCTTCTTCCTCCTTTTTTGATAATTTGCATATAATTGTAGTATATTACTTTGAATGGGTGCCATTCTTTCACTAGCCTTGGAATCTGTGTGATTCTCTGCAGGAGGTCTATTCAAATGCATTTCCCTAATTGAATTAAGCCTGTCGTCCTACTCAGTGTCTCCTTACATCTATTCATTCTGCCCATAAGGGAAGGCGTTCGCATGATGCCTGTGACTACTTGGAGTTTTTTCAAGTATATTCCCCGTTTTCATATTCTAATTAGCCCTGCAGGTTTCTCCTGTGAACATCCCTCTCCTCATAAATATGACATTGTTGTCCATCATATAAATCTGCTCGTTTCCCCCAGCCTAGCCATGTAGCGTTTTCATTAACACTAATTGATAGATTCTGCATTCCACACGTGTCATCACACATCTGAATATTTCTACATCATTCTCTACTAATAATTCTGAATTCTCTGTTTCTCTTTTGCACAGATCATCTATTTTTCTACATATAGCCAGTTCCACTGACGAAGGTCACTGCGTTGACCGAAACGTCTTGCAATATTTGAACTGTTCTATATTTTGAATAAAGTTTTCCATTTTGCATCCATTTTGGAGTGTTTGGTCTGTCTTATTTTTGTATACGGATTTGGACCCTACCAGAGCACCCATTCCTTAAAATAGCAGTGCCGTGTCATTTTATATAACAGACGTAACTTTGAAACACTGTGTCGTTTCAAAGCAAAACATAGTTTAATAGCTGCCAGAGACCAAGCTGTATGGTTGACTAGTCAGACAGCCAGTCCCGGCAGCTTCTCCTCGCCCACTGCCCTGGAGTGAAAGGTTTCTCACCCTGTACTTGTATGGGAAGACACCTGTTACTGTATGGTAGTGAGTGGGAAGAGGCAGCCGAGGACTCGCCTGTCTGACTAGTCTTCTATCCAACTTGGTCCCTGGTGAAATAATAAATTATGCTTTTCTCTGCCGCATCCTTTTGGTGTCTGAAACAATTAGGTCCATATATATTTGGCTACTGACACACATTTTGCTGTTTTCTTTTACCTGCTTACTGGAACATATTCAAGTTATAGTTATATAATGGACATGGCCATAAAGTCCTGACTTTTGGCTTTCAGTTGACGGTATCCACATTAAAATTTGATGAAGGGTTTAGGAGTTTCAGCTCCTTTAGATGTGCCATCCTGGTTTTAAAGGGCCCAAAAATAATTGGACAATTGACTCTCAGGCTGTTTCATGGGCTGGTGTCAGTAGTTTCTTTGTTCTTTCATTCTCAATTAAGCACATAACAGGCCTGGAGTTAACTTGAGGTGTGGTGCTTGTATTTTGGAGTTTTTGCTGAGAAGTAAATATAGCACCCTATGGGACCTGCAGGGCTTACTCGTCACTGGGCCAGGGTTTTTTTTGGAGTTGCTGTGAATGGCCTGACCCAGTTTCGTGGCCCCATCGGCTACAGGCAAAGAGAGAGTCACAAGGGGGGATGGGGAGTTTGCTTTGCGGCGCCACTCGTGGTGTGCGGCCAGGGATTAGCCGCCGCTGCGAGATGTTTCTCTCCTCCGGGGCTGATGTTACCGCAGCTCAGATAATCCAGCTCCCCACAGGTGGAGCGAGCCCTGGGGAGGTCAAACAAGCCATCTTTCATCTTCGAAAACCCAAAAAAAAAAACCATCCATGAAAGTGGCTAAATCTACAATTTGGTACATCCTGGCAAAGAAAAAAAAAGCACTGGTGACCTCAAGAACCCAAAAAGACCTGGACACCCACAGAAGACAACAGTGTCATGGTAATATCACAGAATAATTACCATGGTGAAGAGAAACCCCTTCACAACATCCAACCAAGTGAATATCATTATTCAAATCTACCATAAATAGAAGACTGCATGAAAGAAAATACAGAGGGCTCACTGCACGGTGCAAGCCACTCATAAGCCTCAAGAATGAGAAAGCTAGGTTGGACTTTGCTAAAAATAAATCTCAAAAACCAGCACAGTTCTGGAAGAACATTCTTTAGACAGATGAAACCAAGATCAACCTTTACCAGAGTGATAAAAAGAAAAAAGTATGGTGAAGGCATGGTACAACTCATGATATAAAGCAGAGGTCTCAAACACACCAATGCAGGGGCCGCAGCCATCAGGGCTTTATTTCAGATGAACGTTTTGCTGGCACTGCGGAGTCAAGCTCTCTCAGCACAACTCAATTCTGCCGCTGGCCAATCAGAGGCAAGTAAATGACGCGTGTGACCTTATTGGTTGCCTCTGATTGGCCAGCGTGTTAGAGAACTTGACTCTTCGTAGCGCCGGCAAGAAGCACTGACAGCGGCTGCGATCGTTACCGGGTCTACATGCCCGTGACCACATGAAGGAAAGAGGACGCGAAGAGAATAGAGGACAAGTAAGAAGAAAGTTTTGGTGTGTGTGCGTGTGTGTTGCCAGCTGAGGCTGCGGAGGTCAGGGTGCATGTGTAGGTGTGTGTCTGTGTGTGTGGGTGTGTGTGTGTGTGTGTGTGTGTGTGTGAAGAATGGAACAACAGGGGACCAGGATGGGACTTGCTACAATAAGAGGTCCAGTAAAGGGGATATTACTACAAAAAGAGGACCTGCATGGGCACATAACTACAGGATGGACACAAGGATGGGGCACATTACTACAGGATAGTGACGAGGATGGATATATTACTTCAGGATAAAAACAAGCATGGGCATATTACTTCAGGATGGGGACAAGGATAGGCACATTACAACAGGATGGGCACAAGGATGGAGCACATTACTATAGGATAATGACAAGGATGGGCTTATTACTTCAGAATTGGCGCATTATTACAGGATGAGGACCAGGATGGGGACAAGGATGGGCACATTACTACTAGAGACGAGCCACCCCCCTAGAGTTCGAGTTCCGTTCGGTTCGTCGAACGGTGCCCCGTTCGACAAGCCGTTCGTCGAACTCTCGAACCCCATAGGAAACAATGGGAGGCAATCACAAACACCTAAAAACACCTGGAAAACACCCTCAAAGTTGTCCAAAAGGTGACAAACAACTCCAAGACAACACAAACACATGGGAAAGTGACAAGGACAAATACTCATGCGAAAACTAAACAGCTGGACGAGAAAAAAGAGGAGGAGACACAGATATAGGCATGGCATGCCCTTCTAAAATCATGTAAAACACAGCAAGGGGACTCCAAGCAGACTCTCCCTTTTTTCCAAAAATTGGGCCCCACAGACACCATTTCAGTGGCAGCACTTGTGCCCCAGTTGCAAACTGGACAGGTTGAATTGCATCAAGCCCATTCAAAAATACGCCAGCCTTAACTATCCCCAGGATGGCACCAGGGTAGGTAGCAAAGTCTTTGCTGGTTCCAGATCTGTTCATCTTGGATCATTTTAAGAAACACCGAGTCTCCCTTTTTTCCAAAAATTGGGCCACACAGACACCCCTTCAGTGGCAGCACTTGTGCCCCAGTTGAAAACTGGACAGGTTGATTTGCATCAAACACATTCAAAAATACGCCAGCCTTAGCTGTCGCCCAGATGACACCGGGGAAGGTCTAGCAAAGTGCTGATCCCAGATCTGTTCATCTTGGCTCATTTTAAAAAACACCGCAAGAGTTACTCCAAGCAGAGTCTCCCTTTTTTCCAAAAATTGGGCCACAGACACCACTTCAGTAGCAGCACTTGTGCCCCAGTTGTACACTTCACAGGTAGATTTGCATCAAGCACATTCCAAATAAACAAGCATTTACTCTCCCCAGGATGACACAGGGGTAGTAAATTCCTTGCAGATCCATGACTTGTTCATTTTGATGAACGTTAGTCTGTCCACATTGTCACTGGACAGACGTGTGCGCTTATCCATCAGCACACACCCAGCAGCACTGAAGACACGTTCAGAGACAATGCTGGCAGCTGGACACGACAAGATCTCCAAGGCGTAAGTGGCGAGCTCAGGCCATTTTTCAAGATTTGATGCCCAAAATGAACAAGGCTCCAGTTGCAAAGTCATGGCATCGATGTTTATTTGGAGATACTCCTGTATCATCCTCTGCAGCCGTTGACTATGTGTCAGACTTCTTGTCTCTGTTGGCCTTGCACAGGATGGTCTAAAAAAATTATGAAATGATTCAATAAAATTGCTGTTACCAGCACCAGATCCGGTGGTGCTGGTACGGTTAGACTGTTGATGACGAGACCGTCCCATGTTTGTCAAGTTACAACTGGGAGATTCACTCCGTGCACCACTGGGGTTTGGTGGAAAAGCCAAGCTAAGATTGAGTAACAGCTTCTGCTGATACTCCTGCATACGTGCGTCCCTTTCTATGGCTGGAATTATTTCACAAAATTTGGACTTGTACCGGGGATTTAATAGTGTGACAACCCAGTAGTCATCATCACTTCTAATTTTGACAATCCGAGGGTCATGTTGTAGGTAGTGCAGCAAGAAGGCGCTTATGTGTCTTGCGCATCCATGCAGACCAAGTCCTTGCTGTGTTTGTGGCATAGAGGTGCTAACCGTGCTTTCTTCCTGTGACATCTCCCCCCAACCTCTTTCAACTGAAATTTGACCAAGGTCTCCCTCATCCGCTGAGTCTTCCATGTCCATGGACAGTTCGTCCTCCATTTCTTCATGTTCTCCTGTTAATCCCTCTCCCCCACCGTCCCATGCCTGCCGCCTTGGTGATTATGAACGTCTGGACCTTGGTGATGTTGTTATCCCTTGCGCATATGATTCCTCATGTACTTCCTCCCCTTCCTGTTGAACCACCCCCTGACTCTGAATAGTGTTTAGCGTGTGCTCCAGCATGAAAAAGACTGGAATTGTCCTGCTGATAATGGCAATGTCAGCGCTAAACATATTCGTCGCCATGTCGAAACTGTGCAGAAAGGTGCATAGGTCTTTGATCTGAGACCACTCCATCAGGGTGATCTGCCCCATCTCTGCATCTCATTGGCCCAGACTATACGTCATGACGTATTGCACCAGTGCTCGGTGGTGCTGCCACAGTCGCTGTAACATGTGGAGAGTCGAATTACAGCGTGTTGGCACAACGCATTTCAGTCGATGAACCGGCAGGCCGAAAGACTTCTGGAGCAATGCAACTCGCTCAGCTGCGGTGGTTGAACGGCGGAAGTGAGAAGACAGTTTTCGTGCCCTGTTCAGAAGGCTATCTAGGCCGAGATAGTGGGTTAAAACTTGCTGGACAACAAGGTTCAACACATGAGCCATACAAGGCACGTGTGTCACCTTGCCCAGGCGAAGGGCCGCACCCAGGTTTGCAGCATTGTCGCACACGGCCTTACCTGGCTGCAGATTGACTGGAGACAACCATTTATGAAACACGGACAGCAGAGCTGCCCACAACTCAGCCGCTGTGTGACTCTTATTTCCAAGACATTTCAAGCTAAAGACCGCCTGATGCCGTTGCACTCTGCTGCCAGCATAGTAAGGAGGTGTGTGTGATTAGTTGTGCGCAGTTTCAATGCTGGTGGCCTGACCAGGTAGGTTTGGGGTGGAGGTGGAGGACCCAGAGGGGGTTGAGGAGGCAGAAGCGTTGGAGGAACTTATACATACAGAGGATTGACGCACAAGTCGTGGAGATGGCAAGACTTGTTCAGCAGACCCTTTTCCATCTATCACCATAGTTACCCAGTGCCCAGTCAGCAACATGTAACGCCACTGTCCATGCTTACTGGTCCAAGTATCGGTGGTGAAATGCACCCAGTCACACACAGTGTTTCTCAAGGAAGCGGTGATGTTGTGTGCGACATACTGGTGTAGCGCAGGCACACCTTTCTTGGAGAAGTAGTGGCGACTGGGCATCTGGTACTGGGGCACTGCGATGGACATAAGGTCTCGAAAATCCGCTGTGTCCACCAGGCGGAAAGGCAGCATTTTCATAGCCAAGAGCTTACAGAGGGATAAAGTCAACCTCTTAGCTTTGCCATGGGTCGGAGGAAATGGCCTTTTATTTGTCCACATCTGAGGGACAGAGATCAGGCTGCTGCGTGTAGAAGGTGGTGAGTACGGTGTCCATGGAAAAATGCAGGTTTGTGAGGAAAGTGCAGGCGTAGACATGATGTTGCCTTCATCCAACGTTGGTGCTAACGATGTCTGAGAGAGCTGTACACACGCACTTGTTTCCCCTTCCAAACCAACTGACGACCTACCAAGCAAACTGCCTGTTGCGGTTACAGTGGTGGAAGGTGTGCGTGGTAAACCAGGTGTGACAGCTGTCCCCCCACCCCCAGTAATAGAAGATGAAGAGCGCGCGGATGCACTGGAAGGGGCAGGCGGTGGTTGGCCCGCTACGCTAGGCCGCATTGCAGCACAGTGAGCTTCCCACTGGGAATTATGCTTGGTATTCATGTGACGATTCATGGAAGACGTTGTCAAACTTGTGAGCTTTTTGCCTCTACTTATAAATTCCTGACAAATTTTATAGATCACATGATTTGGGAGATCTTTTGCAAGGTCAAAAAAGAACCAGGCTAGGCAAGGCTTAGAGAACATGCGACCTGCAGAGCCACCCCGACTTGTGCTCAGAGGCAGAGTGGTGGCTGAGGATGCAGTTGTAGACTGGCTACCAGTACTCCGACTCTGTCCAGGAAGGCGCAAGGTAACTTCGTCGTCAATTGCATCTTCCTCCACCGCCTCTGTTGACCTCCTCAAGTGCCTGACTGAGGGTTGACAGTAAGTGGGATCTAGAACTTCATCATCAAGTGTTGTGTTTGCACTTCCGTCGCCCTCAGACCTAGCCTCTTCCTGCCCTGACCGAACATTTAAGTTGTCATCCCAATTTGGTATCTGCGTCTCATCGTCATCAGTATGTGTCAGGTTTCCAGGTTTTCCAGTTCTCTTTTGAATGAGCTTGCCCTCAGTTAACATGGAGTTTAAGGTTCTGTTGCCCTACTTCCTGTCCAGCTGCTTAAAAGGCCGCCTCTCAGCCCAGTCCAGTGCCTGAGTATACTGCTTGCTGTGTGCTCCTGCTTTGCTGCTGCTAATCCTGATTGCTTTTGGATCCTCCTAAAGACTACCGACCGACCGACTCTGGACCTTACCCGGTTTCTCAAGCTGTGCCCGGATTCCGTCTGCCATCTTCGGTTAACACTCTGCCCGGTTCTCTCTGGTTCGTAACCACTCTGGACAATCATCCCGTACGGACACTCCCGGACTTTTACCGCTTGCCCATTGTGTCCCGGCTGCTGCGCATTTAGGCCTTCCGGGGTGATTGCCGGACAGTCCCTGTATAGGGGTTCGCTCTGGTGGTCTCCCTGGGGGAGTCCGGTGCGTGGCCCCGGGAATTCCCTCCGCTCCGTTTCGGGAAGGTATTTTGTGTATTTGTATTGCTGTGTTTGTTCCGTTGTTATCTACCGTGGTTACAGATTATAAAACATCTTGTATCAAAAACTCGTCTCTGCTGATCATTGCCCTACGCTATCGAAATCCTCAGAACATATAATAAGTATTACAGTATGTTCCTCATTGTCTCCACCAACAGGTGTTACAGTTTGGGAATGAGGGTCTACTTTATGCTCAGAAAGTTGGTTATCACGGCCTGAATCTGAGTCACAAAGGTTCTGGGCATCACTGCAGACCATTTCCTGGTCTGTACTTACTGTAGCTTGGGAGTAGACCTCTGATTCCCAGGCTATAGTGTGACTGAACAGCTCTGCAGACTCAGCCACCTCTGGTACACCATACTGTGCAAAGCGGGTGGAGACTTGATAGCTGGGAGAAAGCAATTGTGATCGGGATGACAACTCAGAGGCCTGGGTTTTTTATGTGGTAGTTGAGGTGGAGGAGAGGGCACTTGTTGGAACACTTGACATCCATTCAAGCATGTTCTTTTTGTGTGCATCATCTACCTTTCTTACAGTTGTTCAGGTCCGTAAAAAAGGGAGCACATCGGATTGTCCACGGAAAGTAGTAGACATCTTACTTTTGCTGGAAGATGGCTTATCTTCAGCAGATGTTAATGTAGCTTTGCCACCTTCCCCACGGACACAAACTTGTTTCCTTTTCCAACACGCCTGTTCCCCTTTCCAACAGTATCTGTCCTTTTGCCACTCATTTTGTTAGCAACAAGATTAGTCACTTACAATGTGGTAGCAAAAATTGAGAGGTGGTGTAGATTTCAGAGGTGGTGTAACTTTATTGACATCTGAAGAACCAACACTGACTATCCTTGACAATGCAACTATGGCCCTAAAACTGGCAGCATTGTTTGCTATAAAAATAGCGTAGCAAAATGTGCATGAGGGTTTAATGCAGAGGTGCTGGAAAATGCTTGGCACCAGTGGGACACAAAATTAGTAGAGCAGCCACTGTTTGGATGCCACTTATATTCAGCACTGTTTGCTATAAAAATAGCATAGCAAAATGTGCATGAGGGTTTAATGCAGAGGTGCTGGCAAATGCTTGGCACCAGTGGGACACAAAATTAGTAAAGCAGCCACTGTTTGGATGCCACTAAGTTACAGCACTGTTTGCTATAAAAATACCGTGGCAAAAGTGGGCAGGTGGGTACAGTGGCCGGGTTCTCTGGGTCAGTGGACAGGAAAGTAAGCCTCATTTTCTATCCCTCCTAATGGTGATGTGCAGCAAGGAATTCCCTGAGCTTAGGTACACAGACGCTGTTATCTGAAGCTGTATACAGCGTTTCCACGGACCTGACTGTCACCTATGGCTCTGAACCCCAGAACATGAGCCCTGAAAAGGACTGAAATAAACTTCTGTCCCTAATCTGTAGAACGCTGTGTGTATAGCGTACACAGCTGGAGCGGCGCCAGGAGCTGCGAGAGTGGTGACTGACACCTAGACGGAGAAAGCAGATAATATCGCCGTGAGAGAAAATGCCTGAATTTATAATGCAAGGACATGTGACATGGACAGCCTATGACACATAATATATACCCAATTTAAGACGTTTTAACCGGATTATATTATCAATCATTAATCCTATCAGGATATACAACCAGCAATTATTACACCAAAATATCCCAATAATAATGAAGCCAATAAAAAAAGGAGTTTTTATTAATGGTAAGTATTTATTAAAACCATACATGAAATTGACAAACAATTAAAACCTACATAAAACCCAAAGGCAGGGACAACAGGCTATGCAGCATGGACATGGGGTATAATATTGATATATATACATATATATGGGGAACAGTTAGAGTATAACTTAAATGAAACAGTAATGCGGTCATTAATACGGTCACAATTTGACCTGTCAATAGTAAAATAATATAACCGCAAAATCAACTGCCCCATTAGATCGTAAATAGCAAACCTGTAGCCATGGTGGATCGCACAACCAGCCTCCCTGCCTCTCACTCCAACGCACGTTTCACACCGCTGCTTCCTCAGGGAGTGGTCATTGTGGGATTGGCGAACCTCGAACCTCGAACATCGCTCAACTCTAATTACTACAAGATGGGGACAAGTATGAGACACATTACTATAGGATGAGGACCAGGATGGGGACATTGCTACAGGATGTGGACAAGGATGGGACACATTACTACAGATGGTGACATTACCACAGGATGGGGACAAGGATTGGTACATTGCTACAGGATGGGGATATTACTACAGGATAGGGACAAGAATAGGCACATTACTACAGGATGAGGACCAGGATGGGCATGCTATTACAGGATGAGGACCACGATGGGGACAAGGATGGGCACATTACTACAAGATGGGAGAAGGATTAGGGATATTACCACAATATGGGAACAAGGATGAGGTTCATTACTACATGATGAGAACCAGGATGGGTACACTACTACAGGATGAGGACCAGGATCGGGACATTACTACAGGATGAGGACAAGGATGGGGCACATTACTACAGGATGGTGACATTACTACAGGATGGAGACAAGGATAGATACATTGCTACAGGATGGGGACTTTACTACAGGATGTGGACAAAGATGGGACACATTACTACAGATGGTGACATCACCACAGGATGGGGACAAGGATTGGTACATTGCTACAGGATGGGGATATTACTACAGGATAGGGACAAGAAAGGTCACATTACTACAGGATGAGGACCAGGATGGGGACATTACTACAGGATGGGGACAAGGATGGGGTGCATTACTACAGGACATGGACAAGGATCGACACATTACTGCAGGATGGAAATAAGGATGAGTACATTACTACAGGATGGAAATAAGGATGAGCACCTTACTATATAGGAACAAGAATGGGCATATTACTACAGCAGAATAGTGAGCAGGATGGTGCACATTGCTACAGGATGAGGGCCAGGATGGGGACATTACTACAGGATGGGGCACATTACTACAAGAAGGGGACAAGGATTGGCACGTTACTACATGATGGTAACATTACTACAAGATGGAGACAAGGATGGGCACATTACTACAGGATGAAGACCAGGATCGAGACATTACTACAGGATGAGGACAAGGATGGGGCACATTACTACAGGATGGTGACATTACTACAGGATGGAGACAAGGATAGGTACATTGCTACAGGATGGGGACTTTACTACAGGATAGGGACAAGAAAGGGCACATTACTACAGGATGCGGACCAGGATGGGGACATTACTACCGGATGGGGACAAAGATGGGGCGCATTACTACAGGACAGGGACAAAGATTGACATTACTACAGGATGGAAATAAGGATGAGCACAATACTACAGGATGGAAATAAGGATGACCACATTACTACAGGATGGAAATAAGGATGAGCACCTTACTACATAGGAACAAGAATGGGCACATTACTACAGGAGAATAGTGAGCAGGATGGTGCACATTGCTACAGGATTAGGACCAGGATGGGGACATTACTACAGGATGGGGCACATTACTACAAGAAGGGGACAGGGATGGGCAGATAACTACATGATGGTGACATTACTACAGGATGGGGACAAGGATGGGCACATTACTACAAGATGGAGACAAGGATGGGCACATTACTACAGGATGAGGACCAGGATAGGGACATTACTACAGGATGGGAACAAGAATGGGGCACATCACTAAAGGACAGGGGACAAGAAAGTGCACATTACTACAAAATGGTGACAAGGGTGGGCACATTACTACAGGACGGGGACAAGGATGGACACATTACTACAGGATGGAAATAAGGATGAGCATATTACTACATGGGGACAAGGATGGGCATATTACTACAGAATGGTGAGCAGGATGGTGACCATGGCTACAAGAAGGAGAACAGGATGGGAGACATTAGTAAAAGACGAGGACCAGGATGGGAACATTACTATAAGATGTTTGCCAAAATTACTGTATGGTGCTAACTGTAAAACTATTACCTACAAAAAGGGATAAAAACAAATCAAAATAAAGTATGATATCTCTTTTTACCAGAAAAAATGCTATCTATATATATATATATATATATATATATATATATACAGTGCCTTGCAAAAGTATTTGGCCCCCTTGAATTTTTCAACCTTTTCCCACATTTCAGGCCGTAAACATAGAGATAAAAATGTTAATGTTATGGTGAAGAATCAACAAGGAGTGGGACACAATTGTGAAGTTGAACGAAATTTATTGCTTATTTTAAACTTTTTTAAAAAATAAATAACTGAAGATTGGGGCGTGCAATATTATTCGGCCCCTTTACTTTCAGTGCAGCAAACTCACTCCAGTAGTTCATTTAGAATCTCTGAATGATCCAATGTTGTCCTAAATGACTGATGATGATAAATATAAGCCACCTATGTGTAATCAAGTCTCTGTATAAATGCACCTGCTCTGTGATAGTCTCAGTGTTCTGTTTAAAGCGCAGATAACATCATGAATACCAAGGAACACAACATGATACTGTTGTGAAAAAGTTTAAAGCTGAATTTGGCTACAAAAAGAATTTCAAGACTTTAAACATCCCAAGGAGCACTGTGCAAGCAATCATATTGAAATGGAAGGAGTATCCATTTCAAATCTACAAATCCATCTGCAAATCTACCAAGACCCGGCCGTCCAAACTTTCATCTCAAACAAGGAGAAGACTGATCAGAGATGCAGTCAAGAGCCCCATGATCACTCTTGATGAACTGCAGAGATCTACAGCTGAGGTGGGAGAGTCTGTCCATAGGACAACAATCAGTCGTACACTGCACAAATCTGGCCTTCATGGAAGAGTGGCAAGTAGAAAGCCATTTCTCAAAGATATCCGTAAAAAGTGTTGTTTAAAGTTTACCACAAGCCACCTGGGAGACACACCAAACGTGGAAAAAGGTGCTCTAGTTAGATGAAACCAAAATGGAACTATTTGGGCACAATGCCAAATGATATGTTTGGTGTAAAAGCAACACAGCTCATCACCCAGAACACACCATCCCCACTGTCAAACATGGTGGTTGCAGCATCATGGTTTGGGCCTGGTTTTCTTCAGCAGGGACAGGGAAGATGGTTAAAATTGATGGGAAGATGGATGGAGCCAAATACAAGACCATTCTTGAAGAAAACCTTTTGGAGTCTGCAAAAGACCTGAGACTGGGACGGAGATTTGTCTTCCAACAAGACAATGATCCCAAACATAAAGCAAAATCTACAATGGAATTGTTCACAAATAAACATATCCAGGTGTTAGAATGGCAAAGTTAAAGTCAAGACCTGAATCCAATCGAGAATCTGTGGAAATCGCTGAAAACTGCTATTCACAAATGCTAAACATCCAACCTCACTCAGCTCCAGCTATTTGCAAAGGAAGAAAGGGCAATAATTTCAGTCTCTTTATGTGCAACACTGTTAGGGCCGCTTTACACGCTACGACATCGCTAGCAATTGCTAGCGATGTCCCGTGCGATAGCACCCGCCCCTGTGACCGGCGAACCACCTCCTTTCTAAGGGGGCGGTTCGTTCAGTGTCACAGCGACGTCACAGCAGCGTCACTGAACCACCGCCCAATAGAAAAGGAGGGGAGGAGATGAGTGGCCGGAACATGCCGCCCACCTCCTTCCGTCCTCCTTTTTTCCGGTGGACGCAGGTAAGGAGATGTTTGTTGTTTCAGCGGCGTCACACATAGCGATGTGTGCTGCCGCAGGAACGACAAACAACATCATTACTGCAGTAGCAACGATAATTGGGAAGAGGGGGGCATGTCACCAATGAGCGATTTTGAATGTTTTTGCGACGATTCAAAATTGCTCATAGGTGTCACACACAACGACATCGCTAAAGCGGCCGGATGTGCGTCACAAATTCCGTGACCCCAATGAGATCGCTTTAGCGATCTCGTAGCGTGTAAAGCCACCTTTAGACACATACCCCAAGCACTTTGCAGCTGTAATTGCAGCAAAAGGTGAAGCTACAAAGTATTACCGTATTTTTCGGACTATAAGACGCACTTTTTTCCCCCAAATGTTGGGGGAAAGTGGGGGGTGTGTCTTATAGTCTGAATGTAGGGCATGGCTGCGGGGAATGAGGGTGCTGCGGTGGCGCGGGTCATCGGGGGCATGAGCAGGCTGTAGCAGTGCCTGCCGTGACCACGTGGGCCCACTCATTTAATATGCACGCCCATCATCCCGCCCATCCTCTCAGCGCTGAAGCCGGCGCTGACAGGTGGGCGGGATGATGGGCGGGGGATGCGCGCATAGTAAACAGCCGGCCCGTATGATCACCCCTGGCAACTACAGCCTGGAGTGATCATGTGCGGCTGTATTCACTTCTCCCCACGCATTATCATCAGCGCGGGGTGCAGTGAATCAGTATACTCACCGGCTACATTACCTGCAGCATCGCTCATCTGCCGGCCACGGCTGTGTGTGGAGACTAGCGGTGCGCACAGCGATGATGTCATCACTGTGCTCGCGTGTCCACACGCAGCCACGGCCGGCACAGAGGGGAAGACATTGTGATGCTGCAGGGATCAAGGCCGGCTCCACGCAGGTCAGCGGCGCTGCTGCTGACACAGAGTGGAAAATGAGCGATGATGCTGGAGTCAGGAAAAGTGAGTATAAACATTTATTTTTTTGTGTGCCACAGGATGCAAGCCATATAGCAGGATGGGGTATTTATCAGGATGGGGGTATTTATTAGGATGGGGGTATTTATCAGGATGAGGGTATTTATCAGGATGGGGGTATATAGCGGGATGGGAATATATACAGCAGGATGAGGGTATATACAGCAGGATGGGGGTATATAGCAAGATGGGGGTATATAGCAGGATGCGGCCATACACCAGGATGGGGTATGTAGCAGGATGCGGCCATATACCAGGAAGGGGGTATAAAGCAAGATGCGGCCATATGCCAGGAAGGGGTATATAGCAGGATGGCAGTATATAGCAGGATGGGGGCTATACCAGGATGAGGGACATATATATACACAAGCATAGGAATCATATACAAGCCAGGAGGATTATTACCAGGATGGGGGTACCTTAGTAAATAATTTGGGAACATTGCCCCCATAACAGTGTCAGCAGCAGATCCTCGCCCCATAACAGTGTGTCATGACCACATTTTTTGCTTAAAATTTTATTTTCTTATTTTCTTTCTCTAAAACCAGGGTGTTTCTTATGGTCCGGTGCGTCTTATAGTCCGAAAAAATACGGTAACTTAAAGAGGCCGAATAATATTGCACGCACCACTTTTTAGTTATTTATTTTTTTAAAAGTTTATTTCGTTCAACTTCACAATTCTGTCCCACTTGTTGATTCTTCACCACAACATTAAAATTTGTATCTTTATGTTTGAAGCCTGAAATGTGGGAAAGGTTGAAAAATGCAAGGGGGACATATACTTTCGCAAGGCATTTTATATATATATATATATATATATATATATATATATATATATATATATATATATATATATATATGTACAGTACATACCAAAATTTTGGACACTCCTCCTCATTGAAAGAGTTTTCTTTATTTTCATGACTCTAAAAATTGTAGATTCACATTGAAGGCATTAAAATTATGAGTTAAAGCATGTGGAGTTAAATACTTAGTGTGAAACAACTGAAAATATGTCTTCTATTCTAGGTTCTTCAAAGTAGCCACCTTTTGCTTTCATTAGTACTTTGCACACTCCTGGCATTCTCTTGATGAGTTTCAAGAGGTAGTCACCGGAAATGGTTTTCCAACAGTCTCGAAGGAGTTCCCAGAAATGCTTAGCACTTGTTGGCCCTTTTGCCGTCACACTGCGGTCCAGCTCACTCCAAACCATCTCGATTGGGTTCAGGTCTGGTGACTGTGGAGACCAGGTCATCTGGCAAAGCACCCCATTACTCTCCTTCTTAGTCAAATAGCCCTTACACAGCCTGGAGGTGTGTTTGGGGTCATTGTCCTGTTGAAAAATAAATGATGGTCCAACTAAACGCAAACCGGATAGAATAATACGCCGCTGCAAGATGCTGTGGTAGGTGTGCTGGTTCTGTATGCCTTCAATTTTGAATAAATCCCCAACAGTGTCACCAGCAAAGCACCCCCACACCATCACACTCCTCCTCCATGCTTCACGTTGGGAACCAGCCATGTAGAATCCATCCGTTCACCTTTTCTACAAAGACATGGTGGTTGGATCCAAAGATGTCAAATTTGAACTCATCAGACCAAAGCACAGATTTCCACTGGTCTAATGTCCATTCCTTGTGTTTTTTAGCCCAAACAAGTCTCTTCTGCTTGTTGCCTGTCCTTAGCAGTGGTTTCCTACCAGCTATTTTACCATGAAGGCCTGCTGCACAAAGTCTCCTCTTAACAGTTGTTTTAGAGATGAGAAGGGGTGTCCAAACTTTTGGTCTGTACTGTATATATATATATATATATATATATACATATATATATCATATATATATATATATATATATATATATATATATATCTATATATATCTATATATATATATATATATATATATATATATATATATATATAGATAGATAGATAGACAGATAGATAGATATATATATACATACTGTACGTTTGTTATAATAAACAATGAAAAATCTTCAAAAACCGAGATCCAAGGGTGTATAGGAAAAAAATATATGGTACCAATACAAATGTCACTTTGTCCTGAAAACAATGCGGCCCCCAAAAATGTTTTTTTCTATGCACGGCCCTTTTTCCCCAGCTGAATTTGAGATCCCTGATCTAAAGTATACTACATTATCTCAAAACACGACGACGAAGGCCATGTGATGGCTTGGGCATGCATATCTGCCAGTGGCACTGGATCCCTAGTGTTTATTGATGATGTGACACAGGACAGAAGCTTCCCAAAGAATCCTGGGGTTTTCAGAGACATACTGTGTGCTCAAATACAGCCAAATGCAGCCAAACTGTTTGGTCTGCGTTTCCTAATACCGAAAGACAATGGCCAAAACATAAAGCCAAAGCAACCCAGGAGTTTATTAAAGTAAACAAGTGCAATATCGTTGAATGACCTAGTCAGTCACTGGATCTCAACCCAATAGAGCATGCATTTCACTTGTTAACTCCCTGGTGATTTTCAATTTTTGGGGGTTTTTTTGCTCCCTTTCTTCCTGGAGCTTTAACTTTTTTTATTTTTCCATCAGTCTTGCCATATGAGGGCTTATATTCCAAGAGGTAGAGCAGAAAGCAGGTTTCAAAATCCGCGCCAGGCCACAGAGAATCCAGATGCTTGTTAGTAAATCCTTTCTTTATTTATTTTTTACACAGGTCTACGCGTTTCGAGGACATATCCGTCCTCATCATCAGGACAAAGTACAAAGAAAGACTATAGCAAACAGGGAGTCGCAGGCTCCTATATATGTGTTAGAAAGTGGCCACGTAAACAGAGATTACATCATCCACCCCTTCGTGACTCATAGACACGTGCAGCGGTGGATAAAGTTGCCATCATTGACAAACAAAAAAAAAGGGGGGGAAAAACAAAAAAGGAAAAAAAGAGGAAGAGGATGAAGACTGAGGACAGGAGGAAAAAAACGTGTTTAAAGTATTCAGTATAAAGATGAAATATATTAAATGAAAAATGTGAAAGAATGTGAAGATAAAATGAAAAGATGTGAAAATAAAATGAAATAAAATGAAATAAAAATGGTGCATCAACATATTGATGGTGAGTTTTTATTGTATCGATATATAGGGAAAATATATATATTAAAAATGAAAAATGAAAAATAAAAAAATAAAAATAAAAATTAGGAATGTTCGCAAATGTGTTGGCAAAACCTTCGCAGATGCGTTTACATAGCGAATGAAAAAAACTGGGGAACTGAAAGAAATTGTGTTAGTAGATATGGAATCTGAAAAATGAAGAATAAAATAAAAAAATATATAAAATGTTTATATATGGAGTGAGGAGAGGGGGGAGGCAGCGCTCACAATGGGATTACTGCCTCTGACATTTTAACAGTGAAACTACAGAAATGCTAGACGGGAGGCAGAAGCGCCAGCAGAGATTTCATGCAGGGAGAGAAAGAACAAAGAGCGCCTGCGCAGAAAGGTGACTGGAGGTTAGGACCGTGGGAAAATGTTTAATGCGCTTGCGCAAGGGTTAAGAGAGTTTAAAGCCGTGGGAAAGTGTTCAGTGCGACTACGTGCAGAAGTGTTATAAACAGCCGTGAACAATGAATGACAAAGTGCCGGTTTCCTGGAACAGATACGGAAAATTAAGCAATGATGAGAAAAACAGACAACAAGTAGATATTTACAATGATCCACCAAGTGGTGTGCGAACATAAGGAACGATAAGAAGCAGCGCTCACGATGAGTTTTCTGCCTCTATTTACTTGACAGTGAGATTAAATATACGGGGATGCTTGGCATAGAATAAAAGACGTGAAAAAAGTGTTCAGTGTTTACAACCGTGAGAAAGTGCTAGTATCCTAAAAGGAGATATGGAAAAAACAATAATGTGAAAGAACGGACATGAAATGGATATTTACAATGATATACGAATTGGTGTGTAAAAAAATATATAAATAAATAAATAAGACCTGAAAGGCAAAACAAAAATTGGAAAGGGAAAGAGAAAGGAGTGCCGAAACTAAACATAAAAAATATATATATATAGAAAGAGAGAATGTATATATAATACTATAAATGATCTAAAATTGTGTAAAGCACAGAAAAACTAGAGCCGACCTGATGAGGAAATACGGGGAACCCGAAATGGGTAAAAAGTATATATATATATATATATATATATATAAATATATACTTTTGAAACGTGTTGAAATGATTCAATAAAATTGCTGTTACCAGCACCAGATCCGGTGGTGCTGGTACGATTAGACTGTTGATGACGAGACCGTCCCATGTTTGTCAAGTTACAACTGGGAGATTCACTCCGTGCACCACTGGGGTTTGGTGGAAAAGCCAAGCTAAGATTGAGTAACAGCTTCTGCTGATACTCCTGCATACGTGCGTCCCTTTCTATGGCTGGAATTATTTAACAAAATTTGGACTTGTCTTGGGGATCTAATAGTGTGGCAACCCAGTAGTCATCATCACTTCTAATTTTGACAATCCGAGGGTCATGTTGTAGGTCGTGCAGCAAGAAGGCGCTTATGTGTCTTGCGCATCCATGCGGACCAAGTCCTTGCTGTGTTTGTGGCATAGAGGTGCTAACCGTGCTTTCTTCCTCTGACATCTCCCCCCAACCTCTTTCAACTGAAATTTGACCAAGGTCTCCCTCATCTGCTGAGTCTTCCATGTCCATGGACCGTTCGTCCTCCATTTCTTCATGTTCTCCTGCACCTTCCTCAACATTTTGCCTGCTACCATGCGCCCTTGTTAATCCCTCTCCCCCACCGTCCCATGCCTGCCGCCTTGGTGATGATGAATGTCTGGACCTTGGTGATGTTGTTATCCCTTGCGCATATGATTCCTCATGTACTTCCTCCCCTTCCTGTTGAACCACCCCCTGACTCTGAATAGTGTTTAGCGTGTGCTCCAGTATGAAAAAGACTGGAATTGTCCTGCTGATAATGGCATTGTCAGCGCGAAACATATTCGTCGCCATGTCGAAACTGTGCAGAAAGGTGCATAGGTCTTTGATCTGAGACCACTCCATCAGGGTGATCTGCCCCATCTCTGCATCTCGTTGGCCCAGACTATACGTCATGACGTATTGCACCAGTGCTCGGTGGTGCTGTCACAGTCGCTGTAACATGTGGAGAGTCGAATTCCAGCGTGTTGGCACATCGCATTTCAGGGGATGAACCGGCAGGCCGAAAGACTTCTGGAGTGATGCAACTCGCTCAGCTGCGGTGGTTGAACGGCAGAAGTGAGAAGACAGCTTTCGTGCTCTGTTCAGAAGGCTATCTAGGCCGAGATAGTGGGTTAAAACTTGCTGGACAACAAGGTTCAACACATGAGCCATACAAGGCACGTGTGTCACCTTGCCCAGGTGAAGGGCCGCACCCAGGTTTGCAGCATTGTCGCACACGGCCTTACCTGGCTGCAGATTGACTGGAGACAACCATTTATGAAACACGGACAGCAGAGCTGCCCACAACTCAGCCGCTGTGTGACTCTTATTTCCAAGACATTTCAAGCTAAAGACCGCCTGATGCCGTTGCACTCTGCTGCCAGCATAGTAAGAAGGTGTGTGTGTGATTCGTTATGCGCAGTTTCAATGCTGGTGGCCTGACCAGGTAGGTTTGGGGCGGAGGTGGAGGACCCAGAGGAGGTTGAGGAGGCAGAAGGGTTGGAGGAACTTATACATACAGAGGATTGACGCACAAGTCGTGGAGACGGCAAGACTTGTTCAGCAGACCCTTCTCCATCTATCACCATAGTTATCCAGTGCCCAGTCAGCAACATGTAACACCCCTGTCCATGCTTACTGGTCCAAGTATCGGTGGTGAAATGCACCCGGTCACACACAGTGTTTCTCAAGGAAGCGGTGATGTTGTGTGCGACATACTGGTGTAGCGCAGGCACACCTTTGTTGGAGAAGTAGTGGCGACTGGGCATCTGGTACTGGGGCACTGCGACGGACATAAGGTCTCGAAAATCCGCTGTGTCCACCAGGCGGAAAGGCAGCATTTTCGTAGCCAAGAGCTTACAGAGGGATAAAGTCAACCTCTTATCTTTGTCATGGGTCGGAGGAAATGTCCTTTTATTTGTCCACATCTGAGGGACAGAGATCTGGCTGCTGTGTGTAGAAGGTGGTGAGTACAGTGTCCATGGAAAAATGCAGGTTTGTGAGGAAAGAGCAGACGTAGACATGATGTTGCCTTCATCCTACGTTGGTGCTATCGATGTCTGAGAGAGCTGTACACACGCATTTGTTTCCCCTTCCAAACCAACTGACGACCTACCAAGCAAACTGCCTGTTGCGGTTACAGTGGTGGAAGGTGTGCGTGGTAAACCAGGTGTGACAGCTGTCCCCCCACCCCCAGTAATAGAAGATGAAGAGCGCACGGATGCACTGGAAGGGGCAGGCGATGGTTGGCCCGCTATGCTAGGCCTCATTGCAGCACAGTGAGCTTCCCACTGGTAATTATGCTTGGTATTCATGTGACGATTCATGGAAGAAGTTGTCAAACTTGTGAGCTTTTTGCCTCTACTTATAAATTCCTGACAAATTTTATAGATCACATGACTTGGGAGATCTTTTGCAAGGTCAAAAAAGGACCAGGCTAGGCAAGGCTTAGAGGACATGCGACCTGCAGAGCCACCCCGACTTGTGCTCAGAGGCAGAGTGGTGGCTGAGGATGCAGTTGTAGACTGGCTACCAGTACTCCGACTCTGTCCAGGAAGGCGCAAGGTAACTTCGTCGTCAATTGCATCTTCCTCCACCGCCTCTGTTGACCTACTCAAGTGCCTGACTGAGGGTTGACAGTAAGTGGGATCTAGAACTTCATCATCAAGTGTTGTGTTTGCACTTTCCTCGCCCTCAGACCTAGCTTCTTCCTGCCCTGACCGAACATTTGTCACGCTCCCCGGGTCCTTGGCTTCCCTCCCTGGGTCCTCTGCTCCGCTCCCCGGGTCCTCAGCCCCGCTCCCCGGCTCACCTGCCACGCTCCCCGCTCTCCAGCCTCCGGTCCCCGTCCTTCCCAGGCCCCCTGGTCCCCGATCGCGGCGCCCGACAGCTTCCCAGGCCCTGGCCTGCTCCCCTGCGTCCTCTTCTCAGCCTCCTTCCCTGGCTTCTGGCACCCGGGCTGCGCGCATGCGCATTAGGGCGCGCGCGCGGTCACTGACCCTTTCTTAAAGGGCCAGCGTCCATTAACTGGTAATGAGGCTAATCAGGTACAGGGTATAAAGGGGTGTATTGTCCAAGGGGGCGGGGCCTGATCTTCGTGTTCCCTAAGCTAGGAGTCAGGTCTCCTGGTGTTTCAGTGCATGTACTCACCTATCTCTCTTTGTAGAGCCGTGCTTGCCTCGCCATCCAGTCTGCCGTATCCTGAACCCCGAACGCTGTCCTTCTGCCATCCTGACAGTCCGCACCATCTCGGATCCCTGCGGTGACCCGTCATCTTGCTCCCAAGGTTCCGGACCCCGCCTGACATCATCTCGGCTTCCGAACCTGAGCTGCGTCACCCGGACTACCACCCATAACTCCGTGGTCCCAGGGACTTCTCCGCTATTCCCGTGTGCAAGGACTGTTCTGCTGTTTCTAGTGTTCCAGCTGCCGGACTCTTTCCTACCATCTAGGAGTTCGGTCCAGTGGATCCACCTCCTGGGCCTGCCCGTACACCTGGCCGTGACAGTAAGATCAGGCCATGGATCCCGCTGCAGCACTAGCGGCCTTGCAAGAGGAACTCCAACGCCAGCGTGAAGTCCAGACCCGCATGCTGAACTTCATGACTTCCGTGGACACCCGCCTGACCATGCTACAAGCGGCAGTCACGTCTACAACATCCCAAGCCGCCACTAGTCAAGCCACGTCCCCCGCTCCCGTGGCCGCTTCTTCGGATGCTTCCAGACTGCGTTTGGCCTCACCACCCCGGTACGCCGGAGATCCCAAGACTTGCAGGGGGTTTATAAACCAATGCTCCCTCCACTTCACGCAGCTGCCACATCTGTTTTCCTCCGACCAAGCCAAGGTCGCCTTCATCATGTCTCACCTGGAGGGCGAGGCACTGGCGTGGATGAACCCGTTGTGGGAGAAGGAGGACCCTATGACCAAGGATCTTCAAGAGTTCCTGCAGGCCTTCCGCAGCACCTTTGACGAGCCGGGACGCGCCTCTGCGTCTGCTTCATCCCTCCTCCGCTTACGTCAAGGAACACTGACGGTGGGCCAATACGCCATTCGTTTCCGCACGTTGGCTTCTGAACTCGGGTGGAATAATGAGGTCCTAACAGCCGCCTTCTGGGAAGGACTCTCGAGTCGCATCAAAGATGAGTTGGCGGGTCGTGACGTGCCCTCCACCCTAGATGCCCTGATTGCCCTAGCAACTCGAGTGGACATTCGTTTTCAGGAGCGCTCCAAAGAGCTGTCTCGTGAGAGACGTCCGGTACGACATTCCCCTCCTCCACAGAAGCCCTCCGTATCGCAGTCATCAACAGCTGGGATTCCCGTCCACGAGCCCATGCAGATCGACCGAGTACGGCAATCTGAACAACGTCGAGCAGAGCGGCTCGCCAAGGGCCTCTGCTTTTACTGCGGAGAGGACACTCACCTCCTACGCTCCTGTCCGGAAAGGCCGGGAAACTCCAAAGCCTAGGGTTGGTAGGAGAGGCCACCCTAGGTGCTGGGACTCTCTCAGACCCGGTTATGTGGACTGTGCAAGTGTCAACGGGAGAGACGCGCTTCACGGCTGAGGCATACCTCGACTCTGGAGCAGCAGGCAATTTCATCCAGCAGGCCACGGTGGACAAGTACCAGCTGCCTGTTACTCTACTCGAGAAGCCCCTAGTGATTGCCTCTGTGGATGGGAGACCCCTCTCTGATACCATCTCCTGGGTCACCAGACCGGTCGAACTGCGTATCGGTGCCCTGCACACCGAGAACATCACTCTCTACGTCCTTCCACACATGTCCCACCAGATCCTGCTGGGACTTCCCTGGTTGCGGACACACGAACCATCAGTCAGCTGGGGTACTGGCGAAATCACCCGATGGGGTTCTGCTTGTCATGAGAAGTGTCTGAAGTCCATACAACCTATCCGACGACCTCCGGTTCCAGAGAACCTACCGGAACTGCCCTCGGCCTATTGGTCCTTCGCAGACGTTTTTGACAAGAAGGAGTCTGAGGTACTTCCGCCACACCGTCCCTACGATTGTGCCATCGACCTGCTCCCAGGAACAACACCACCTCGAGGACGGATATATCCGTTGTCTCCGGCCGAAACCAGGGCCATGTCTACCTACATCACAGAGAGCCTGGCAAAAGGATTCATCCGGAGATCCTCCTCTCCTGCGGGAGCAGGCTTCTTCTTCGTGAAGAAGAAAGAGGGTGACCTACGCCCATGCATCGACTACCGGGGTCTAAATCAGATCACCGTCAAAAACAAGTACCCTCTGCCGCTCATCCCCGAATTGTTCGACCGGCTCAGAGGAGCCCGTGTGTTCACCAAGCTGGATCTTCGGGGTGCCTACAACCTAGTTCGTATCCGCTCTGGGGACGAATGGAAGACCGCGTTTAATACTCGCGATGGGCACTATGAATACTGCGTGATGCCCTTCGGCCTGTGTAACGCACCAGCAGTCTTCCAAGAATTGGTGAACGACATATTCCGGGACCTCCTCTACGTCTGTGTCGTAGTTTATCTGGATGACATCCTTATCTTCTCTCCGGACCTCCAGACCCATAGAGAGAACGTACAGCTGGTTCTGCAAAGACTGAGGGAGAATCGTCTTTACGCCAAATATGAGAAGTGCGTCTTTGAGCAGTCTTCTCTCCCTTTCCTGGGATACATCATCTCGGGCACTGGACTGCAGATGGATCCAAAGAAGGTCTCCTCCATACTCAACTGGCCTCCCCCTTCTGGACTGAAGGCAATCCAACGGTTCCTGGGATTCGCCAACTACTACCGCCAGTTTATCCCTCACTTCTCTGCCCTGACTGCTCCTCTCTCCGCTTTGACCAAAAAGGAGGCTAATCCAAAGGACTGGTCACCTGCGGCCGACGCCGCGTTTTGCTCCCTGAAGCGAGCATTTGCCTCCGCTCCTGTACTCCACCGTCCGGAGTTAAACCGCCAGTTCACCTTGGAAGTGGATGCCTCCTCCTCGGGGGCTGGAGCAGTGCTCATGCAGAAATCCTCCTCCGGCAAGATGGTGACTTGCGGTTTCTTCTCCAAGAGCTTCTCAGCGCCGGAACGTAATTACACCATCGGTGACCGAGAACTATTGGCGGTCAAACTGGCTCTGGAGGAGTGGCGCTACCTCCTGGAAGGAGCAGTGTACCCCGTGATTATCTACACGGACCACAAGAACCTGGAATACCTGCGGTCCGCTCAGCGACTGAACCCACGGCAAGCCAGGTGGTCCTTATTCTTTGCCAGGTTTGACTTTCAGCTCCATTTCAGACCCGCGGACAAGAATGTACGCGCTGATGCCTTGTCTAGGTCTTTCGTGCCCATGGAGCAGGAGGAAGAGACTACCCAACCTATCATCCCTCCTAGCAAGATTATTCCGGTGGCCCCTGTCACTCTGGCCCAGATACCGCCCGGGAAGACCTATGTCTCTGAGACTGACAGGCAAAAAGTGTTACACTGGGGTCATGCCTCCAAAACAGCCGGTCATGCAGGCCAGAAGAGAACATGGGGTGCGATTGTACGCCATTACTGGTGGCCATCCCTTCGCACGGACGTCGCTGCTTATGTCTCTGCCTGCTCCTCTTGTGCCAGGAACAAGACGCCCAAACACCTGCCCTATGGCCGTCTTCTGCCTCTGCCTATACCCTCAGTTCCGTGGCAACACATAGCGATGGATTTTATTACGGACTTGCCATTATCCTCCGGACACACAGTCATATGGGTCGTGGTGGACCGGTTCTCCAAAATGGCTCACTTCGTCCCTATGGCCGGACTGCCCTCTGCTCAGGAACTCGCGGAAGCCTATATACAACACATCTTCCGCTTGCATGGCTTTCCATCCCACATCGTGTCCGACAGAGGAACTCAGTTCACCTCCCGCTTCTGGAGGGCGCTCTGCAAGCATCTGGGAGTGACTCTGGACTTTTCTTCTGCTTACCATCCTCAGTCTAATGGCCAAGTGGAGAGGGTCAATCAAATCTTGACATCCTTCTTACGTCACTATGTCAACGCCCATCACGACGACTGGTCCACGCTTCTGCTTTGGGCTGAATTCTCACATAACCACCATATCAGTGAGTCGTCCTCCAAATCTCCCTTCCATGTCGTTTACGGACTTCAGCCCTCCGTTCCATTGCCTATATCCCCTTCTTCGGATGTCCCTGCGGCTGATACTGTAGCCCGTGACTTCGCTACCATTTGGGACTCTGTCAAGGCGTCCCTTGGACGCGCTTCCCAGCGGATGAAGAAACACGCTGACAAGAGGCGTCTGGACCCTCCGTGTTTCTCTCCTGGTGACCTGGTCTGGCTTGCTTCCCAGTACATCCGATTGAAGATACCTTCCTACAAGCTGGGTCCTCGCTACATCGGGCCGTTTAAGGTCCTCAGCAAGATCAATGAGGTCTCCTACAAGCTACAGCTCCCGGCCACGATGAGGATTCCCACCTCTTTCCACGTCTCCCTGCTCAAGCCGGTCGTCCTTGGTCCCTTCTCCGCTGCTGCCTGTCCGGCTCCTCCACCTATTGCCGATGACGACATCTATGCGGTAAGGGATATCGTGGCCATGAAGACCGTTCGAGGTCGTCAGTTCTTCCTGGTGGACTGGGAGGGGTATGGTCCTGAGGATAGGTCCTGGGAGCCCAGGGAGAACGTGGGCACTCCTCTGATCCGTGCCTTCATGTCCCGGTTGCGGGGAGGGGGGCGTGGGGGGGGGGGGTACTGTCACGCTCCCCGGGTCCTTGGCTTCCCTCCCCGGGTCCTCTGCTCCGCTCCCCGGGTCCTCAGCCCCGCTCCCCGGCTCACCTGCCACGCTCCCCGCTCTCCAGCCTCCGGTCCCCGTCCTTCCCAGGCCCCCTGGTCCCCGATCGCGGCGCCCGACGGCTTCCCAGGCCCTGGCCGGCTCCCCTGCGTCCTCTTCTCAGCCTCCTTCCCTGGCTTCTGGCACCCGGGCTGCGCGCATGCGCATTAGGGCGCGCGCGCGGTCACTGACCCTTTCTTAAAGGGCCAGCGTCCATTAACTGGTAATGAGGCTAATCAGGTACAGGGTATAAAGGGGTGTATTGTCCAAGGGGGCGGGGCCTGATCTTCGTGTTCCCTAAGCTAGGAGTCAGGTCTCCTGGTGTTTCAGTGCATGTACTCACCTATCTCTCTTTGTAGAGCCGTGCTTGCCTCGCCATCCAGTCTGCCGTATCCTGAACCCCGAACGCTGTCCTTCTGCCATCCTGACAGTCCGCACCATCTCGGATCCCTGCGGTGACCCGTCATCTTGCTCCCAAGGTTCCGGACCCCGCCTGACATCATCTCGGCTTCCGAACCTGAGCTGCGTCACCCGGACTACCACCCATAACTCCGTGGTCCCAGGGACTTCTCCGCTATTCCCGTGTGCAAGGACTGTTCTGCTGTTTCTAGTGTTCCAGCTGCCGGACTCTTTCCTACCATCTAGGAGTTCGGTCCAGTGGATCCACCTCCTGGGCCTGCCCGTACACCTGGCCGTGACAACATTTAAGTTGTCATCCCAATCTGGTATCTGCGTCTCATCGTTATCAGTATGTTCCTCATTGTCTCCACCAACAGGTGTTACAGTTTGGGAATGAGGGTCTACATTATGCTCAGAAAGTTGCTCATCACGGCCTGAATCTGAGTCACAAAGGTTCTGGGCATCACTGCAGACCATTTCCTGGTCTGTACTCACTGTAGCTTGGGAGCAGACCTCTGATTCCCAGGCTATAGTGTGACTGAACAGCTCTGCAGACTCAGCCACCTCTGGTACACCATACTGTGCAAAGTGGGTGGAGACTTGATAGCTGGGAGAAAGCAATTGTGATTGGGATGACAACTCAGAGGACTGTTTTTTTTTATGTGGTAGTAGAGGTGGAGGAGAGGGCACTTGTTGGAACACTTGACATCCATTCAAGCATGTTCTTTTTGTGTGCATCATCTACCTTTCTTACAGTTGTTCAGGTCCGTAAAAAAGGGAGCACATCGGATTGTCCACGGAAAGTAGTAGACATCTTACTTTTGCTGGAAGATGGCTTATCTTCAGCAGATGTTAATGTAGCTTTGGCACCTTCCCCACGGACACAAACTTTTTTTCCTTTTCCAACACGCCTGTTCCCCTTTCCAACAGCATCTGTCCTTTTGCCACTCATTTTGTTAGCAACAAGATTAGTCACTTACAATGTGGTAGCAAAAATTGAGAGGTGGTGTAGATTTCAGAGGTGGTGTAACTTTATTGACACCTGAAGAACCAACACTGACTATCCTTGACAATGCATCTATGGCCCTAAAACTGGCAGCACTGTTTGCTATAAAAATAGCGTAGCAAAATGTGCATGAGGGTTTAATGCAGAGGTGCTGGAAAATGCTTGGCACCAGTGGGACGCAAAATTAGTAGAGCAGCCACTGTTTGGATGCCACTTATATTCAGCACTGTTTGCTATAAAAATAGCGTAGCAAAATGTGCATGAGGGTTTAATGCAGAGGTGCTGGCAAATGCTTGGCACCAGTGGGACATAAAATTAGTATAGCAGCCACTTTTTGGATGCCACTTATGTCCAGCACTGTTTGCTATAAAAAAAAGTGTAGCAAAATGTGCATGAGGGTTTAATGCAGAGGTGCTGGCAAATGCTTTACACCAGTGGGACACAAAATTAGTATAGCAGCCACTTTTTGGATGTCACTTATGTCCAGCACTGTTTGCTATAAAAATAGCATAGCAAAATGTGCATGAGGGTTTAATGCAGAGGTGCTGGCAAATGCTTGGCACCAGTGGGACACAAAATTAGTATAGCAGCCACTGTTTGGATGCCACTAAGTTTCAGCACTGTTTGCTATAAAAATACCGTGGCAAAAGTGGGCAGGTGGGTACAGTGGCCGGGTTCTCTGGGTCAGTGGACAGGAAAGTAAGCCTCATTTTTTATCCCTCCTAATGGTGATGTGCAGCAAGGAATTCCCTGAGCTTAGGTACACAGACGCTGTTATCTGAAGCTGTATGCAGCGTTTCCACGGACCTGACTGTCACCTATGGCTCTGAGCCCCAGAACATGAGCCCTGAAAAGGACTGAAATAAACTTCTGTCCCTAATCTGTAGAGCGCTGTGTGTATAGCGTACACAGCTGGAGCAGCGCCAGGAGCTGCGAGAGTTGTGACTGACACCTAGACGGAGAAAGCAGATAATGGCGCCGTGAGAGAAAATGCCTGTATTTATAATGCAAGGACATGTGACATGGACAGCCTATGACACATGCCTTTGCTTGTCTGGCAAAAAAGACCACTTAGCTCTGTGTGTGTCTGGGATTGGCTGACATGCTGGCCCGCCCCGCTGCACGCTTGCTTATGGGGAAAAAAAAAAAAAAAATGGCCATCGCCATTATCCCAGCAGCACTGATCTAAACGCGCCGCCCCCGCACACTATACGCTGAAATTAGATAATAGTGTGAATCACACAGAGTGACTCACACTATTACAGTGAAAAGCCAGCTAGTAAATAGCTAGACTTTTTGCTGATCGAACTGTTCTCGAACGTAACTCGAGCTATCGAGCTTTTAGCATAAAGCTCGCGTTCGTGTTCGATCTCAAGCACCCCCAAAATCACTCGAACATGAAATTGGCGAACCTCGAACATCGCTCAACTCTAATTACTACAAGGCACAAGTATGAGGTACACATACTTGGGGCACAAGTATGAGGCACATTACTATAGGATGAGGACCAGGATGGGGACATTGCTACAGGATGTGGACAAGGATGGGACACATTACTACAGATGGTCACATTACCACAGGATGGGGACAAGGATTGGTACATTGCTACAGGATGGGGATATTACTACAGGATAGGGACAAGAATGGGCACATTACTACAGGATGAGGACCAGGATGGGCATGCTATTACAGGATGAGGACCACGATGGGGACAAGGATGGGCACATTACTACAAGATGGGAGAAGGATTAGGGATATTACCACAATATGGGAACAAGGATGAGGTTCATTACTACATGATGAGAACCAGGATGGGCACACTACTACAGGATGAGGACCAGGATCGGGACATTGCTACAGGATGAGGACAAGGATGGGGCACATTACTACAGGATGGTGACATTACTACAGGATGGAGACAAGGATAGATACATTGCTACAGGATGGGGACTTTACTACAGGATAGGGACAAGAAAGGGCACATTACTACAGGATGAGGACCAGGATGGGGACATTACTACAGGATGGGGACAAGGATGGGGTGCATTACTACAGGACATAGACAAGGATCGACACATTACTGTAGGATGGAAATAAGGATGAGCACATTACTACAGGATGGAAATAAGGATGAGCACCTTACTACATAGGAACAAGAATGGGCATATTACTACAGCAGAATAGTGAGCAGGATGGTGCACATTGCTACAGGATGAGGGCCAGGATGGAGACATTACTACAGGATGGGGCACATTACTACAAGAAGGGGACAAGGATTGGCACGTTACTACATGATGGTAACATTACTACAAGATGGAGACAAGGATGGGCACATTACTACAGGATGAGGACCAGGATCGGGACATTACTACAGGATGAGGACAAGGATGGGGCACATTACTACAGGATGGTGACATTACTACAGGATGTAGACAAGGATAGGTACATTGCTACAGGATGGGGACTTTACTACAGGATAGGGACAAGAAAGGGCACATTACTACAGGATGCGGACCAGGATGGGGACATTACTACAGGATGGGGACAAGGATGGGGCGCATTACTACAGGACAGGGACAAGGATTGACATTACTACAGGATGGAAATAAGGATGAGCACAATACTACAGGATGGAAATAAGGATGAGCACATTACTACAGGATGGAAATAAGGATGAGCACCTTACTACATGGGAACAAGGATGGGCACATTACTACAGCAGAATAGTGAGCAGGATGGTGCACATTGCTACAGGATTAGGGCCAGGATGGGGACATTACTACAAAATGGGGCACATTACTACAAGAAGGGGACAGGGATGGGCAGTTAACTACATGATGGTGACATTACTACAGGATGGGGGCAAGGATGGGCACATTACTACAAGATGGAGACAAGGATGGGCACATTACTACAGGATGAGGACCAGGATAGGGACATTACTACAGGATGGGAACAAGAATGGGGCACATCACTAAAGGACAGGGGACAAGAAAGTGCACATTACTACAAAATGGTGACAAGGGTGGGCACATTACTACAGGACGGGGACAAGGATGGACACATTACTACAGGATGGAAATAAGGATGAGCATATTACTACATGGGGACAAGGATGGGCATATTACTACAGAATGGTGAGCAGGATGGTGACCATGGCTACAAGAAGGAGAACAGGATGGGAGACATTAGTAAAAGACGAGGACCAGGATGGGAACATTACTATAAGATGTTTGCCAAAATTACTGTATGGTGCCAATTGTAAAACTATTACCTACAAAAAGGGATAAAAACAAATCAAAATAAAGTATGATATCTCTTTTTACCAGAAAAAATGCTATAAATTATATATATATATATATATATATATATATATATATATATATATATATATATATGTATATATATATACAGTGCCTTGCAAAAGTATTCGGCCCCCTTGAATTTTTCAACCTTTTCCCACATTTCAGGCCTTAAACATAAAGATAAAAATGTTAATGTTATGGTGAAGAATCAACAAGGAGTGGGACACAATTGTGAAGTTGAACGAAATTTATTGCTTATTTTAAACTTTTTTAAAAAATAAATAACTGAAGATTGGGGCGTGCAATATTATTCGGCCCCTTTACTTTCAGTGCAACAAACTCACTCCAGTAGTTCATTTAGAATCTCTGAATGATCCAATGTTGTCCTAAATGACTGATGATGATAAATATAAGCCACCTATGTGTAATCAAGTCTTTGTATAAATGCACCTGCTCTGTGATAGTCTCAGTGTTCTGTTTAAAGCGCAGATAGCATCATGAAAACCAAGGAACACAACAGGCAGGTCCATGATACTGTTGTGAAAAAGTTTAAAGCTGAATTTGGCTACAAAAAGAATTCCAAGACTTTAAACATCCCAAGGAGCACTGTGCAAGCAATCATATTGAAATGGAAGTATCCATTTCAAATCTACAAATCCATCTGCAAATCTACCATGACCCGGCCGTCCAAACTTTCATCTCAAACAAGGAGAAGACTGATCAGAGATGCAGTCAAGAGCCCCATGATCCCTCCTGATGAACTGCAGAGATCTACAGCTGAGGTGGGAGAGTCTGTCCATAGGACAACAATCAGTCGTACACTGCACAAATCTGGCCTTCATGGAAGAGTGGCAAGTAGAAAGCCATTTCTCAAAGATATCCATAAAAAGTGTCGTTTAAAGTTTACCACAAGCCACCTGGGAGACACACCAAACATGTGGAAAAAGGTGCTCTAGTTAGATGAAACCAAAATGGAACTTTTTTGGCACAATGCCAAATGATATGTTTGGTGTAAAAGCAACACAGCTCATCACCCAGAACACACCATCCCCACTGTCAAACATGGTGGTGGCAGCATCATGGTTTGGGCCTGGTTTTCTTCAGCAGGGACAGGGAAGATGGTTAAAATTGATGGGAAGATGGATGGAGCCAAATACAGGACCATTCTTGAAGAAAACCTTTTGAAGTCTGCAAAAGACTGGGACGGAGATTTGTCTTCCAACAAGACAATGATCCCAAACATAAAGCAAAATCTACAATGGAATTGTTCACAAATAAACATATCCAGGTGTTAGAATGGCAAAGTTAAAGTCAAGACCTGAATCCAATCGAGAATCTGTGGAAATCGCTGAAAACTGCTATTCACAAATGCTAAACATCCAACCTCACTCAGCTCCAGCTATTTGCAAAGGAAGAAAGGGCAATAATTTCAGTCTCTTTATGTGCAACACTGTTAGGGCCGCTTTACACGCTACGACATCGCTAGCAATTGCTAGCGATGTCCCGTGCGATAGCACCCGCCCCTGTCGTTGTAACGATATGTGGTGATCGCAGCCGTAGCGAACATTATCGATACGGCAGCGTCACACGCACATACCTGTGCAGCGACATCGCTGTGACCGGCGAACCACCTCCTTTCTAAGGGGGCGGTTCATTCAGCGTCACAGTGACGTCACAGCAGCGTCACTGAACCACCGCCCAATAGAAAAGGAGGGGAGGAGATGAGCGGCCGGAACATGCCGCCCACCTCCTTCCGTCCTCCTTTTTTCCGGTGGACGCAGGTAAGGAGATGTTTGTCGTTCCAGCGGCGTCACACATAGCGATGTGTGCTGCCGCAGGAACGACAAACAACATCATTACTGCAGTAGCAACGATAATTGGGAAGAGGGGGGCATGTCACCAATGAGCGATTTTGAACGTTTTTGCGTTGATTCAAAATTGCTCATAGGTGTCACACACAACGACATCGCTAAAGCGGCCGGATGTGCGTCACAAATTCCGTGACCCCAATGAGATCGCTTTAGCGATCTCATAGCGTGTAAAGCCACCTTTAGACACATACCCCAAGCCCCTTGCAGCTGTAATTGCAGCAAAAGGTGAAGCTACAAAGTATTACCGTATTTTGTCGGACTATAAGACGCACTTTTTTTCCCCCAAATGTTGGGGGAAAGTGGGGGTGCGTCTTATAGTCTGAATGTAGGGCATGGCTGCGGGGAATGAGGGTGCTGCGGTGGTGCGGGTCATTGGGGCATGAGCAGGCAGTAGCAGTGCCTGCCGTGACCATGTGGGCCCACTCATTTAATATGCACGCCCATCATCCCGCCCATCCTCTCAGCGCTGAAGCCGGCGCTGACAGGTGGGCAGGATGATGGGCGGGGGATGCGCGCATAGTAAACAGCCGGCCCGTATGATCACCCCTGGCAACTACAGCCTGGAGTGATCATGTGCGGCTGTATTCACTTCTCCCCACGCATTATCATCAGCGCGGGGTGCAGTGAATCAGTATACTCACCGGCTACATTACCTGCAGCATCGCTCATCTGCCGGCCACGGCTGTGTGTGGAGACTAGCGGTGCGCACAGCGATGATGTCATCACTGTGCTTACGTGTCCACGCGCAGCCACGGCCGGCACAGAGGGGAAGACATTGTGATGCTGCAGGGATCAAGGCCGGCTCCATGCAGGTCAGCGGCGCTGCTGCTGACACAGAGTGGAAAATGAGCGATGATGCTGGAGTCAGGAAAAGTGAGTATAAACATTTATTTTTTTGTGTGCCACAGGATGCAAGCCATATAGCAGGATGGGGTATTTATCAGGATGGGGGTATTTATTAGGATGGGGGTATTTATCAGGATGAGGGTATTTATCAGGATGGGGGTATATAGCGGGATGGGAATATATACAGCAGGATGAGGGTATATACAGCAGGATGGGGGTATATACAGCAGGATAGGGGTATATAGCAGGATGGGGGTATATAGCAAGATGGGGGTATATAGCAGGATGCGGCCATACACCAGGATGGGGTATGTAGCAGGATGCGGCCATATACCAGGAAGGGGGTATATAGCAGGATGCGGCCATATGCCAGGAAGGGGTATACAGCAGGATGGCAGTATATAGCAGGATGGGGGCTATACCAGGATGAGGGACATATATATACACAAGCATAGGGATCATATACAAGCTAGGAGGATTATTACCAGGATGGGGGTACCTTAGTAAATAATTTGGGGACATTGCCCCCATAACAGTGTCAGCAGCAGATCCTCACCCCATAACAGTGTGTCATGACCACATTTTTTGCTTAAAATTTTATTTTCCACACTGCGGTCCAGCTCACTCCAAACCATCTCGATTGGGTTCAGGTCTGGTGACTGTGGAGACCAGGTCATCTGGCAAAGCACCCCATTACTCTCCTTCTTAGTCAAATAGCCCTTACACAGCCTGGAGGTGTGTTTGGGGTCATTGTCCTGTTGAAAAATAAATGATGGTCCAACTAAACGCAAACCGGATAGAATAATACGCCGCTGCAAGATGCTGTGGTAGGCGTGCTGGTTCTGTATGCCTTCAATTTTGAATAAATCCCCAACAGTGTCACCAGCAAAGCACCCCCACACCTCACACCTCCTCCTCCATGCTTCACGTTGGGAACCAGCCATGTAGAATCCATCCTTTCACCTTTTCTACAAAGACACGGTGGTTGGATCCAAAGATGTCAAATTTGAACTCATCAGACCAAAGCACAGATTTCCACTGGTCTAATGTCCATTCCTTGTGTTCTTTAGCCCAAACAAGTCTCTTCTGCTTGTTGCCTGTCCTTAGCAGTGGTTTCCTACCAGCTATTTTACCATGAAGGCCTGCTGCACAAAGTCTCCTCTTAACAGTTGTTTTAGAGATGAGAAGGGGTGTCCAAACTTTTGGTCTGTACTGTATATATATATATATATATATATATATACATACATACATACCGTACGTTTGTTGTAATAAACAAATGAAAAATGTTCAAAAACAGAGATCCAAGGGTGTATAGAAAAAAAAATATATGGTACCAATACAAATGTCACTTTGTCCTGAAAACAACGCGGCCCCCAAAAATGTTTTTTTCTATGCACGGCCCTTTTTCCCCAGCTGAATTTGAGATCCCTGATCTAAAGCATACTACATTATCTCTAAACACGACGACGAAGGCCATGTGATGGCTTGGGCATGCATATCTGCCAGTGGCACTGGATCCCTAGTGTTTATTGATGATGTGACACAGGACAGAAGCTTCCCAAAGAATCCTGGGGTTTTCAGAGACATACTGTGTGCTCAAATACAGCCAAATGCAGCCAAACTGTTTGGTCTGCGTTTCATAATACAGAAGGACAATGGCCAAAACATAAAGCCAAAGCAACCCAGGAGTTTATTAAAGTAAACAAGTGCAATATCGTTGAATGACCTAGTCAGTCACCGGATCTCAACCCAATAGAGCATGCATTTCACTTGTTAACTCCCTGGTGATTTTCAATTTTTGGGGGTTTTTTTGCTCCCTTTCTTCCTGGAGCTTTAACTTTTTTTATTTTTCCATCAGTCTTGCCATATGAGGGCTTATATTCCAAGAGGTAGAGCAGAAAGCAGGTTTCAAAATCCGCGCCAGGCCACAGAGAATCCAGATGCTTGTTAGTAAATCCTTTCTTTATTTATTTTTTACACAGGTCTACGCGTTTCGAGGACATATCCGTCCTCATCATCAGGACAAAGTACAAAGAAAGACTATAGCAAACAGGGAGTCGCAGGCTCCTATATATGTGTTAGAAAGTGGCCACGTAAACAGAGATTACATCATCCACCCCTTCGTGACTCATAGACACGTGCAGCGGTGGATAAAGTTGCCATCATTGACAAACAAAAAAAAAAGGGGGAAAAAAACAAAAAAGGAAAAAAAAAGAGGGAGAGGATGAAGACTGAGGACAGGAGGAAAAAAACGTGTTTAAAGTAGTCAATATAAAGATGAAATATATTAAATGAAAAATGTGAAAGAATGTGAAGATAAAATGAAAAGATGTGAAAATAAAATGAAATAAAATTAAAAAAAATGGTGCATGAACATATTGATGGTAAGTTTTTATTGTATCGATATATAAGGAAAATATATATATATATTAAAAATGAAAAATGAAAAATAAAAAAATAAAAATA
Source organism: Anomaloglossus baeobatrachus (assembly GCF_048569485.1). Lineage (NCBI taxonomy): Eukaryota > Metazoa > Chordata > Amphibia > Anura > Aromobatidae > Anomaloglossus > Anomaloglossus baeobatrachus. Next base: position 235,440,322 of record NC_134355.1, read on the forward strand.
AAAATCAGGAATGTTCGCAAATGTGTTGGCAAAACCTTCTCAGATGAGTTTACGTAGCGCATGAAAAAAACTGGGGAACTGAAAGAAATTGTGTCAGTAGATATGGAATCTGAAAAATGAAGAATAAAATAAAAAAATATATAAAATGTTTATATATGGAGAGAGGAGGGGGGGGGGCAGCGCTCACAATGGGATTACTGCCTCTGACATTTTAACAGTGAAACTACAGAAATGCTAGACGGGAGGCAGAAGCGCCAGCAGAGATTTCATGCAGGGAGAGAAAGAACAAAGAGCGCCTGCGCAGAAAGGTGACTGGAGGTTAGGACCGTGGGAAAATGTTTAATGCGCTTGCGCAAGTGTGTCGCCCGGGGACCAGGGGTTACTCAGATCCGGGCCACGAGGTCACTTCTGTGGGTATCACGGTGGCGTGACCCGGTCTGTGATCCCAGGCTCCACAGTAAAAGGGGATTTGGTAAGGGAGATAGTTTATTGTCCATGACGCCACCCACGGTTGTGGTGATTGTATGGACACCACCGCTGCTCTGGACGGGGATCCCGGGAGTGATGGTATGGAGCAGCTAGATGTTAGTTCTCCCCTCCGTGGGTAGGGGGTTGGTTGTCCCGGGGCCCGGTGATGGGGTAAGCAGGGAGTAGTGCGCAGTGCTGCGGTGCGGTGCCCGAGGGCACGGGCGTACTCACAAGTATTCCACACAGAGTCACTGGTAAACTAGGAATTGCCGGTGTCCGCAGCCTTTGGTACGGGGGTGTTAGTGTCCCACACACGGTGCAGCAGCTCCTGTTCTTTCCCTGCAGCCAGGTGCCTTTCTCTCCACTCTCTTCCTCTTTCTCCTCAGCCGGGAACGGGGAATACACTCCCCTGCAGTGATCCGGGTCACCCAGGTACCGGGGGGCCACTACCCTGCCCGGCTACCTCTGGCCCCTTCCTCACTCGCAGCCTGTCCCGGCCCTCTCGGAGCACGCTTCACTATCAGCCTGGGAGCTACAACTCCAGACTCCTCTTCTGTCTGCCTCTCCAAACACTCTGCTCCAGCCCCTCCCCTCTGCTCTGCTTTTCTCTTACACTGGGGGCTGTGGTTTGTCCTTCTGCACCAGTGTGAGATCAGATTACCAAGGAGGATTAACTCTTTCTGTGACAACCTGGCGTTGCCAGGGCGTCACACAAGGGTTAAGAGAGTTTAAAGCCGTGGGAAAGTGTTCAGTGCGACTGCGTGCAGAAGTGTTATAAACAGCCGTGAACAATGAATGACAAAGTGCCGGTTTCCTGGAACAGATACGGAAAATTAAGCAATGATGAGAAAAACAGACAAGTAGATATTTACAATGATCCACCAAGTGGTGTGCGAACATAAGGAATGATAAGAAGCAGCGCTCACGATGAGTTTTCTGCCTCTATTTACTTGACAGTGAGATTAAATATATGGGGATGCTTGGCATAGAATAAAAGACCTGAAAAAAGTGTTCAGTGTTTACAACCGTGAGAAAGTGCTAGTATCCTAAAAGGAGATATGGAAAAAACAATAATGTGAAAGAACGGACATGAAAGGGATATTTACAATGATATACGAATTGGTGTGTAAAAAAATATATAAATAAATAAATAAGACCTGAAAGGTAAAACAAAAATTGGAAAGGGAAAGAGAAAGGAGTGCCAAAACTAAAAATAAAAAAATATATATACAGAGAGAGAGAATGTATATATAATACTATAAATGATCTAAAATTGTGTAAAGCACAGAAAAACTAGAGCCGACCTGATGAGGAAATACGGGGAACCCGAAATGGGTAAAAAGTATATGTATACGAGGGGCAAGCACCCCGAAACACCGTGTCTGCAAATTGGGATTCTGATCTGGCTTATATATCCTGAGTCATATTTCAAAGGATTGTTGAAAATCCACTTGTGACTTTTAGGATCGCTACTTCCAATAGGTGGCGCTGTGCTAGAGTTTGTCTCCTTTACTGGAGAGACAATTTGAATATTTCCCAGAGGGGCATTGCAGCTATAAGTCCCCTTACCTGGCAGCCAGACTGGCTTGCAAAGTCTCCTTAAGGAGAATAGTGTTCCCCCGTGGTCCCCACATAGCTTTCTCATGAGCCAGATCAGACACCCCCATACTTTGCACTGACGAGGGGCAAGCACCCCGAAACACCGTGTCTGCAAATTGGGATTCTGATCTGGCTTATATATCCTGAGTCATATTTCAAAGGATTGTTGAAAATCCACTTGTGACTTTTAGGATCGCTACTTCCAATAGGTGGCGCTGTGCTAGAGTTTGTCTCCTTTACTGGAGAGACAATTTGAATATTTCCCAGAGGGGCATTGCAGCTATAAGTCCCCTTACCTGGCAGCCAGACTGGCTTGCAAAGTCTCCTTAAGGAGAATAGTGTTCCCCCGTGGTCCCCACATAGCTTTCTCATGAGCCAGATCAGACACCCCCATACTTTGCACTGACGAGGGGCAAGCACCCCGAAACACCGTGTCTGCAAATTGGGATTCTGATCTGGCTTATATATCCTGAGTCATATTTCAAAGGATTGTTGAAAATCCACTTGTGACTTTTAGGATCGCTACTTCCAATAGGTGGCGCTGTGCTAGAGTTTGTCTCCTTTACTGGAGAGACAATTTGAATATTTCCCAGAGGGGCATTGCAGCTATAAGTCCCCTTACCTGGCAGCCAGACTGGCTTGCAAAGTCTCCTTAAGGAGAATAGTGTTCCCCCGTGGTCCCCACATAGCTTTCTCATGAGCCAGATCAGACACCCCCATACTTTGCACTGACGAGGGGCAAGCACCCCGAAACACCGTGTCTGCAAATTGGGATTCTGATCTGGCTTATATATCCTGAGTCATATTTCAAAGGATTGTTGAAAATCCACTTGTGACTTTTAGGATCGCTACTTCCAATAGGTGGCGCTGTGCTAGAGTTTGTCTCCTTTACTGGAGAGACAATTTGAATATTTCCCAGAGGGGCATTGCAGCTATAAGTCCCCTTACCTGGCAGCCAGACTGGCTTGCAAAGTCTCCTTAAGGAGAATAGTGTTTCCCCGTGGTCCCCACATAGCTTTCTCATGAGCCAGATCAGACACCCCCATACTTTGCACTGACGAGGGGCAAGCACCCCGAAACACCGTGTCTGCAAATTGGGATTCTGATCTGGCTTATATATCCTGAGTCATATTTCAAAGGATTGTTGAAAATCCACTTGTGACTTTTAGGATCGCTACTTCCAATAGGTGGCGCTGTGCTAGAGTTTGTCTCCTTTACTGGAGAGACAATTTGAATATTTCCCAGAGGGGCATTGCAGCTATAAGTCCCCTTACCTGGCAGCCAGACTGGCTTGCAAAGTCTCCTTAAGGAGAATAGTGTTCCCCCGTAGTCCCCACATAGCTTTCTCATGAGCCAGATCAGACACCCCCATACTTTGCACTGACGAGGGGCAAGCACCCCGAAACACCGTGTCTGCAAATTGGGATTCTGATCTGGCTTATATATCCTGAGTCATATTTCAAAGGATTGTTGAAAATCCACTTGTGACTTTTAGGATCGCTACTTCCAATAGGTGGCGCTGTGCTAGAGTTTGTCTCCTTTACTGGAGAGACAATTTGAATATTTCCCAGAGGGGCATTGCAGCTATAAGTCCCCTTACCTGGCAGCCAGACTGGCTTGCAAAGTCTCCTTAAGGAGAATAGTGTTCCCCCGTGGTCCCCACATAGCTTTCTCATGAGCCAGATCAGACACCCCCATACTTTGCACTGACGAGGGGCAAGCACCCCGAAACACCGTGTCTGCAAATTGGGATTCTGATCTGGCTTATATATCCTGAGTCATATTTCAAAGGATTGTTGAAAATCCACTTGTGACTTTTAGGATCGCTACTTCCAATAGGTGGCGCTGTGCTAGAGTTTGTCTCCTTTACTGGAGAGACAATTTGAATATTTCCCAGAGGGGCATTGCAGCTATAAGTCCCCTTACCTGGCAGCCAGACTGGCTTGCAAAGTCTCCTTAAGGAGAATAGTGTTCCCCCGTGGTCCCCACATAGCTTTCTCATGAGCCAGATCAGACACCCCCATACTTTGCACTGACGAGGGGCAAGCACCCCGAAACACCGTGTCTGCAAATTGGGATTCTGATCTGGCTTATATATCCTGAGTCATATTTCAAAGGATTGTTGAAAATCCACTTGTGACTTTTAGGATCGCTACTTCCAATAGGTGGCGCTGTGCTAGAGTTTGTCTCCTTTACTGGAGAGACAATTTGAATATTTCCCAGAGGGGCATTGCAGCTATAAGTCCCCTTACCTGGCAGCCAGACTGGCTTGCAAAGTCTCCTTAAGGAGAATAGTGTTCCCCCGTGGTCCCCACATAGCTTTCTCATGAGCCAGATCAGACACCCCCATACTTTGCACTGACGAGGGGCAAGCACCCCGAAACACCGTGTCTGCAAATTGGGATTCTGATCTGGCTTATATATCCTGAGTCATATTTCAAAGGATTGTTGAAAATCCACTTGTGACTTTTAGGATCGCTACTTCCAATAGGTGGCGCTGTGCTAGAGTTTGTCTCCTTTACTGGAGAGACAATTTGAATATTTCCCAGAGGGGCATTGCAGCTATAAGTCCCCTTACCTGGCAGCCAGACTGGCTTGCAAAGTCTCCTTAAGGAGAATAGTGTTCCCCCGTGGTCCCCACATAGCTTTCTCATGAGCCAGATCAGACACCCCCATACTTTGCACTGACGAGGGGCAAGCACCCCGAAACACCGTGTCTGCAAATTGGGATTCTGATCTGGCTTATATATCCTGAGTCATATTTCAAAGGATTGTTGAAAATCCACTTGTGACTTTTAGGATCGCTACTTCCAATAGGTGGCGCTGTGCTAGAGTTTGTCTCCTTTACTGGAGAGACAATTTGAATATTTCCCAGAGGGGCATTGCAGCTATAAGTCCCCTTACCTGGCAGCCAGACTGGCTTGCAAAGTCTCCTTAAGGAGAATAGTGTTCCCCCGTGGTCCCCACATAGCTTTCTCATGAGCCAGATCAGACACCCCCATACTTTGCACTGACGAGGGGCAAGCACCCCGAAACACCGTGTCTGCAAATTGGGATTCTGATCTGGCTTATATATCCTGAGTCATATTTCAAAGGATTGTTGAAAATCCACTTGTGACTTTTAGGATCGCTACTTCCAATAGGTGGCGCTGTGCTAGAGTTTGTCTCCTTTACTGGAGAGACAATTTGAATATTTCCCAGAGGGGCATTGCAGCTATAAGTCCCCTTACCTGGCAGCCAGACTGGCTTGCAAAGTCTCCTTAAGGAGAATAGTGTTCCCCCGTGGTCCCCACATAGCTTTCTCATGAGCCAGATCAGACACCCCCATACTTTGCACTGACGAGGGGCAAGCACCCCGAAACACCGTGTCTGCAAATTGGGATTCTGATCTGGCTTATATATCCTGAGTCATATTTCAAAGGATTGTTGAAAATCCACTTGTGACTTTTAGGATCGCTACTTCCAATAGGTGGCGCTGTGCTAGAGTTTGTCTCCTTTACTGGAGAGACAATTTGAATATTTCCCAGAGGGGCATTGCAGCTATAAGTCCCCTTACCTGGCAGCCAGACTGGCTTGCAAAGTCTCCTTAAGGAGAATAGTGTTCCCCCGTGGTCCCCACATAGCTTTCTCATGAGCCAGATCAGACACCCCCATACTTTGCACTGACGAGGGGCAAGCACCCCGAAACACCGTGTCTGCAAATTGGGATTCTGATCTGGCTTATATATCCTGAGTCATATTTCAAAGGATTGTTGAAAATCCACTTGTGACTTTTAGGATCGCTACTTCCAATAGGTGGCGCTGTGCTAGAGTTTGTCTCCTTTACTGGAGAGACAATTTGAATATTTCCCAGAGGGGCATTGCAGCTATAAGTCCCCTTACCTGGCAGCCAGACTGGCTTGCAAAGTCTCCTTAAGGAGAATAGTGTTCCCCCGTGGTCCCCACATAGCTTTCTCATGAGCCAGATCAGACACCCCCATACTTTGCACTGACGAGGGGCAAGCACCCCGAAACACCGTGTCTGCAAATTGGGATTCTGATCTGGCTTATATATCCTGAGTCATATTTCAAAGGATTGTTGAAAATCCACTTGTGACTTTTAGGATCGCTACTTCCAATAGGTGGCGCTGTGCTAGAGTTTGTCTCCTTTACTGGAGAGACAATTTGAATATTTCCCAGAGGGGCATTGCAGCTATAAGTCCCCTTACCTGGCAGCCAGACTGGCTTGCAAAGTCTCCTTAAGGAGAATAGTGTTCCCCCGTGGTCCCCACATAGCTTTCTCATGAGCCAGATCAGACACCCCCATACTTTGCACTGACGAGGGGCAAGCACCCCGAAACACCGTGTCTGCAAATTGGGATTCTGATCTGGCTTATATATCCTGAGTCATATTTCAAAGGATTGTTGAAAATCCACTTGTGACTTTTAGGATCGCTACTTCCAATAGGTGGCGCTGTGCTAGAGTTTGTCTCCTTTACTGGAGAGACAATTTGAATATTTCCCAGAGGGGCATTGCAGCTATAAGTCCCCTTACCTGGCAGCCAGACTGGCTTGCAAAGTCTCCTTAAGGAGAATAGTGTTCCCCCGTGGTCCCCACATAGCTTTCTCATGAGCCAGATCAGACACCCCCATACTTTGCACTGACGAGGGGCAAGCACCCCGAAACACCGTGTCTGCAAATTGGGATTCTGATCTGGCTTATATATCCTGAGTCATATTTCAAAGGATTGTTGAAAATCCACTTGTGACTTTTAGGATCGCTACTTCCAATAGGTGGCGCTGTGCTAGAGTTTGTCTCTTTTACTGGAGAGACAATTTGAATATTTCCCAGAGGGGCATTGCAGCTATAAGTCCCCTTACCTGGCAGCCAGACTGGCTTGCAAAGTCTCCTTAAGGAGAATAGTGTTCCCCCGTGGTCCCCACATAGCTTTCTCATGAGCCAGATCAGACACCCCCATACTTTGCACTGACGAGGGGCAAGCACCCCGAAACACCGTGTCTGCAAATTGGGATTCTGATCTGGCTTATATATCCTGAGTCATATTTCAAAGGATTGTTGAAAATCCACTTGTGACTTTTAGGATCGCTACTTCCAATAGGTGGCGCTGTGCTAGAGTTTGTCTCCTTTACTGGAGAGACAATTTGTATATATATATATACACTTCTGAAACGTGTGAAAAATATTTAAATATTTAAGGACCTGAAAAAAGGGGGGGTTCCATTGGGAGCACTGATTTATATATATATATTAATTTTATTAATGTTTAAAATTCAAAAAATTAAGATAATGCAAGGACCTATAAACAAAAAAAATTTGTAATACATGCATATACATATATATATATACAGTTAGGTCCAGAAATATTTGGACAGTGACACAAGTTTTGTTATTTTAGCTGTTTACAAAAACATGTTCAGAAATACAATTATATATATAATATGGGCTGAAAGTGCACACTCCCAGCTGCAATATGAGAGTTTTCACATCCAAATCGGAGAAAGGGTTTAGGAATCATAGCTCTGTAATGCATAGCCTCCTCTTTTTAAAGGGACCAAAAGTAATTGTCTAAGGGCTGCAATTAACTCTGAAGGCGTCTCCCTTGTTAACCTGTAATCAATGAAGTAGTTATAAGGTCTGGGGTTGATTACAGGTGTTTGGTTTTGCATTTGGAAGCTGTTGCTGTGACCAGACAACATGCGGTCTAAGGAACTCTCAATTGAGGTGAAGCAGAACATCCTGAGGCTGAAAAAAAAAAATCCATCAGAGAGATAGCAGACATGCTTGGAGTAGCAAAATCAACAGTCGGGTACATTCTGAGAAAAAAGGAATTGACTGGTGAGCTTGGGAACTCAAAAAGGCCTGGGCGTCCACGGATGACAACAGTGGTGGATGATTGCCGCATACTTTCTTTGGTGAAGAAGAACCCGTTCACAACATCAACTGAAGTCCAGAACACTCTCAGTGAAGTAGGTGTATCTGTCTCTAAGTCAACAGTAAAGAGAAGACTCCATGAAAGTAAATACAAAGGGTTCACATCTAGATGCAAACCATTCATCAATTCCAAAAATAGACAGGCCAGAGTTAAATTTGCTGAAAAACACCTCATGAAGCCAGCTCAGTTCTGGAAAAGTATTCTATGGACAGATGAGACAAAGATCAACCTGTACCAGAATGATGGGAAGAAAAAAGTTTGGAGAAGAAAGGGAACGGCACATGATCCAAGGCACACCACATCCTCTGTAAAACATGGTGGAGGCAACGTGATGGCATGGGCATGCATGGCTTTCAATGGCACTGGGTCACTTGTGTTTATTGATGACATAACAGCAGACAAGAGTAGCCGGATGAATTCTGTAGTGTACCGGGATATACTTTCAGCCCAGATTCAGCCAAATGCCACAAAGTTGATCGGACGGCGCTTCATAGTACAGATGGACAATGACCCCAAGCATACAGCCAAAGCTACCCAGGAGTTCATGAGTGCAAAAAAGTGGAACATTCTGCAATGGCCAAGTCAATCACCAGATCTTAACCCAATTGAGCATGCATTTCACTTGCTCAAATCCAGACTTAAGACGGAAAGACCCACAAACAAGCAAGACCTGAAGGCTGCGGCTGTAAAGGCCCGGCAAAGCATTAAGAAGGAGGAAACCCAGCGTTTGGTGATGTCCAAGGGTTCCAGACTTAAGGCAGTGATTGCCTCCAAAGGATTCGCAACAAAATATTGAAAATAAAAATATTTTGTTTCGGTTTGGTTTATTTGTCCAATTACTTTTGACCTCCTAAAATGTGGAGTGTTTGTAAAGAAATGTGTACAATTCCTACAATTTCTATCAGATATTTTTGTTCAAACCTTCAAATTAAATGTTACAATCTGCACTTGAATTCTGTTGTAGAGGCTTCATTTCAAATCCAATGTGGTGGCATGCAGAGCCCAACTCGCGAAAATTGTGTCACTGTCCAAATATTTCTGGACCTAACTGTATATATATATAAATATACACATATACATACATATATATATATATATGTATATATATATATATATATATATATATATATATATATATATAAAAAAGAGGTTTGTGAAAGAGTAATAAGAAAAAAGTGTGAAATATACTTGAGAAACGCGACATATCCTACATGAGGCTTGTGATGTAAAAATATTTGCAAATAATGAAAAATATATGTAAACTAAAAATATGTATATATGAATCAGTAGGATGTCAAGCTATGTTTATGGCGAAGAAGTTGATAGCCAAAAAGAGAGGAAAAACAAAATGAGACTATAGAATAGTGTTCAGGGTGTAAAGAGATCAAAGAGTGCATTACCGATAAAACTTATTTAAATATCATAACGTATAATATAATGCACAATATATAAATCTTTATAAAAATATTAATATTGAATATAAAATATGAAACATAAAATATGAAAATATAAAAATGTCTCAATATATATAAAAATATATACAATGTGTATATAAAAAATGTATGTAAAAAATGCATAAAAGATGTAAAAAAACAAGGAAATTACATACAGTAGAATGCAATGCCTAAAATCAAAGGGACAAGTCTGTTATTAAATTCAAACCCACTGGTTTCAAAGTGTCCAATTTGTGGATCCAAAAAGATTCCTTCTTGTTGAGGTTGTCCATTTTATTGGGGCAATTTACTGGGATTTGCTCTATGGGTGTAATAGTAAAAGACATGGCTTTGTTGTGAGCCAATGTGCAGTGCTTCGAGAGCCCATGTAACATATAGCCTATTTTAATGTTGTGCCTGTGTGAATTTAAGCGGTTATGTAAAGCCTGACACGTTCTACCAATATATTGTCTGCCGCATACACAGTCAATGAGATAGACAAATTACAAAGTTGGACTGGCAAGTAAGGCGAGATTTAATTGGAAAAACCTCTGTACCATTAGAGGATTTAAAGCTCAGGCGTTTGTGGCAAATAATTTTGCAGCAAAGACAGTTTTTTGAGCCACAACGATAGGACCCTGGGGGCATAGTAGAATTAATTATATCTAAAGAAATGGTGGTCCTAAGGCGGCTAGGGGCTAGCACATTCTTGATGCTCGGAACTCTCCTAAAGGTGATGTCAGGTAGAGGGGGAAGGATGGTTTTAAGAAACGGGTCATTCAATAAGATGTTCCAATGTTTAGTGAAAATGCTTCTAATTCTGGTATTATCACTAGAGTTGAGCGCGGTTCGCGGTTCTCCAGTTCGCGGCTCGAGTGATTTTGGGGGCTGTTCTGGATCGAACTAGAACTCGAGCTTTTTGCTAAAGCTCGATAGTTCTAGATACATTCGAGAACGGTTCTAGTAGCAAAAAGACAAACTAATTACTAGCTGGCATTCCGCTGTAATAGTGTAAGTCACTCGGTGACTCACACTATTATGAAATTTCAGTGTATAGTGTGCGGGAACAGCGCCTTCAGATCACTGCTGTTTGGATAATGGCGATGCCATTTTTTTTTTTTTTCCTTGTCTTCCTTCCCTAAGCGCGCGCGTGAAGTGGGGCGGGCCAGCATGTCAGCCAATCCCAGACACACACACAGCTAAGTGGACTTTTAGCCAGAGAAGCAACGGCAGGTGTGATAGGATATCCATGTCACATGTCCCTGCATTATAAAAACGAGTATCTGCCCGTCCGGACGCCATTATCTCTTCTGCGTCTGGGTGTCAGTCACCGCCGGCGTAGCTCCTGTCTCCGATACTGCTGTGTACGCTCTATACACAGCGCTATACACAATAGGGATAGATGTTTCTTTCAGCCCTTCTAAGGGCTAATACCGGCAGGGGCAGAGCCATAGGTGACAGTAAGGGCAGTGAAAACATATTTTAACAGCTACACAAGATGACAGCGTCTGTGTAGCTAAGGTCAGGGATTTCCTCGCTTCATTTCCCCATTAGAAGGGATAGAAAGGGAGGCTTCCTGTCCTGTACCAAGGACCACAACCCTGCCACTGTACCCTCCTGCCCTTTGCACACTCAAAGTCATTGTTACTAAGCCATTATACTAGCAAACACTGAGTAAACTTAGTGGCATCCTAAAAGTGGCTGTTGGACTTCTGTATTGTCCCACTAGTGCAAAGATATTTGCAGCACGTCGCCTGCATTGCACACTCAAACTCATTGTTACTAAGCCATTATACTAGCAAACACTGAGTAAACTTAGTGGCATCCTAAACGTGGCTGTTGGACTTCTGTATTGTCCCACTAGTGCAAAGATATTCGCAGCACGTCTGCCTGCATTGCACACTCAAACTCATTGTTACTAAGCCATTATACTAGCAAACACTGAGTAAACTTAATGGCATCCTAAACGTGGCTGTTGGACTTCTGTATTGTCCCACTAGTGCAAAGATATTTGCAGCACGTCTGCCTGCATTGCACACTCAAACTCATTGTTACCAAGCCAATTATACTAGCAAACACTGAGTAAACTTAGTAACATCCTAAAAGTGGCTGTTGGACTTCTGTATTGTCCCACTAGTGCAAAGATATTTGCAGCACGTCTGCCTGCATTGCACACTCAAATTCATTGTTGCTAAGCCATTATACTAGCAAACACTGCTGCCAGTTTAAGGGCCGTAGTTGCATTGTCAGGGATAATTATTGTTGTTTATTCTGCTGTTAATAAAGCTAGACCACCGCTGAAATCTACACCACCTCTCAATTTTTACTACCACATTTTAAGTGCACAATCTTGTCGCAATCAAAATGAGTGGCAAAATGACAGATGCTGGTGAAAAGGGGAAGAGGCGTGTTGGAAAAGGAAAAAAAGGGTTTGTCCGTGGGGAAGGTGGCAAAGCTCCATTAACATCTGCTGAAGACAGACCATCTTCCAGCAAAAGTAAGATGTCTACTACATACCGTGGACAATCCGATGTGCTCCCTTTTTTACGGACACGAACAACTGGAACAAAGGTAGATGATGGCCAAAAAAGGAAAATGCTTGAATGGATCTCAAGTGGTCCAACAAGTGCCCTCTCCGCCACCTCAACTACCGCATCCAAAAAACACCAGTCCTCTGAGTTGTCAGCCCAATCACACTTGCATTCTCACAGCTCTGAAGTCTCCATCCACCCTGCACAGTATGGTGGAACTGAGATGGCTGAGTCTGCAGAGCTGTTCAGTCACACTAAAGCCTGGGAATCAGAGGTCTGCTCCCAAGCTACAGTGAGTACAGAACAGGAAATGGTCTGCAGTGATGCCCAGAACCTTTGTGACTCTGATTCAGGCCGTGAGGACCAAGTTTCTGAGCATAATGTTGACCCTTATTCACAAACTGAAACACCTGTGGTAATAGACAATGAGGAACATACTGATGACGATGAGACGCAGATACCAGATTGGGATGACAACTTAAATATTCGGTCAGGGCAAGAAGAGGCTCGGTCTGAGGGTGAGGGGAGGGCAAACACAACAATTGATGAGGAAGTTCTAGATCCCACCTACTGTCAACCCACAGTCAGGCCCTCGAGGAGGTCAACAGAGACGGTGGAGGAGGATGCAACTAACGACGAAGTTACCTTGCACCTTCCTGGACAGAGTCAGAGTACTGGTAGCACGTCTACAACTGCATCCTCAGCCACCACTGTGCCTCTGAGCACTAGTCGGGGTGGATCAGCAGGTCGCATGCCCTCTAAGCCTTGCCTAGCCTGGTCCTTTTTTGACATAGCAAAAGATCGCACAAATTATGTGATCTGTAAAATTTGTCGTGATTCTGTTAGTAGAGGGCAAAACCTCAGCAGTTTGACAACTTCTTCCATGAATCGTCACATGAATAAATATCATATGTCCCAGTGGGATGCTCACCGTGCTGCAATGCGGCCTAGCGGAGTGAACCATCCACCGCCTGCCCCTTCCAGTGCATCCGCGCACTCTTCATCTTCTAGGACTGTGGGGACAGCTGTCACACCTGGTTTTCCACGCACAACTTCCACCACTGTAACCGCATGCTTGGTAGGTCGTCAGTTGGTTTGGAAGCGGAAACAAGTGCGTGTGTACAGCTCTCTCAGACATCGATAGCACCAACGTTGGATGAAGGCGACATCATGTCTACGCCTGCACTTTCCTCACAAAGCTGCATTTTTCCAGGGACACCCTACTCAACACCGTCTACACACAACAGCCAGATCTCTGTCCCTCAGATGTGGACAAATAAAAGGCCATTTCCTGCGACCCATGACAAAGCTAAGAGATTGACTTTATCCCTCTGTAAGCTCTTGGCTACCGAAATGCTGCCTTTCCGCCTGGTGGACACACAGGATTTTAGAGACCTTATGTCTGTCGCTGTGCCCCAGTACCAGATGCCCAGTCGCCACTACTTCTCTAAGAAAGGTGTGCCCGCGCTACACCAGCATGTCGCACACAACATCACCGCTTCCTTGAGAAACTCTGTGTGTGAACGGGTGCATTTCACCACCGATACTTGGACCAGTAAGCATGGACAGGGACGTTACATGTCGCTGACTGGGCACTGGGTAACTATTAGAGATGAGCGAACCGGTCCCGGTTCGGCTCGAGGTCGGTTCGCCGAACGGAGGTCCCGTTCGAGTTCGGCTCGTCGAACGTTCGACGAACCGAACTCGAACTGCATAGGAAACAACGGCAGGCAATCACAAACACAGAAAAACACCTAGAAAACACCCTCAAAGGTGTCCAAAAGGTGACAAACAACTCACAACACAACACAAACACATGGGAAAGTGACAAGGACAAATTCTCATGTGAAAACAAAACAGCGTTACGAGGAAAAAGAGGATGAGACACAGATATAGGCATGGCATGCCCTTCTAAAATCATGTAAAACACCGCAAGGTGACGCCAAGCGGAGTCTCCCTTTTTTTCCAAAAATTGTGCCCCACACACACCCACCCATTCAGTGGCAGCACTTGTGCCCTAGTTGTACACTTCACAGCTAGATTTGCATCAAGCACATTCAAAAATACGCTATTCTTAACCGTCCCCAGGATGACACCGGGGTAGGTAGCAAAGTCTTTCCTGATCCCAGCTCTGTTCATCTTGGCTTCTTTTAAAAACACAGCAAGCAAGGGTTACTCCAAGCGAAGTCTCCCTTTTTTCCCAAAATTGTGCCCCACACACACCCACCCATTCAGTGGCAGCACTTGTGCCCTAGTTGTACACTTCACAGCTAGATTTGCATCAAGCACATTCAAAAATACGCTATTCTTAACCGTCCCCAGGATGACACCGGGGTAGGTAGCAAAGTCTTTCCTGATCCCAGCTCTGTTCATCTTGGCTTCTTTTAAAAACACAGCAAGCAAGGGTTACTCCAAGCGGAGTCTCCCTTTTTTCAAGAAATTGGGCCACACAGACACCCACCCCATCAGTGGCAGCACTTGGGCCCTAGTTGCAAACAGGATGTTTTGATTTGCATCAAGCACATTCAAAAATACGCCATAATTAACCGTCCCCAGCATGACACCGGGGTAGGTAGATAAAGTCTTTGCTGAACCATGACTTGTTCATCTTGGCTTCTTTTAAAAACAATGTAAGCAAGGGTTACTCCAAGCGAAGTCTCCCTTTTTTCCAAAAATTGTGCCCCACACACACCCACCCATTCAGTGGCAGCACTTGTGCCCTAGTTGTACACTTCACAGCTAGATTTGCATCAAGCACATTCAAAAATACGCTATTCTTAACCGTCCCCAGGATGACACCGGGGTAGGTAGCAAAGTCTTTCCTGATGCCAGCTCTGTTCATCTTTGCTTCTTTTAAAAACACAGCAAGCAAGGGTTACTCCAAGCGAAGTCTCCCTTTTTTCCAAAAATTGTGCCCCACACACACCCACCCATTCAGTGGCAGCACTTGTACCCTAGTTGTACACTTCACAGCTAGATTTGCATCAAGCACATTCAAAAATACGCTATTCTTAACCGTCCCCAGGATGACACCGGGGTAGGTAGCAAAGTCTTTCCTGATCCCAGCTCTGTTCATCTTGGCTTCTTTTAAAAACACAGCAAGCAAGGGTTACTCCAAGCGGAGTCTCCCTTTTTTCAAAAAATTGTGCCCCACACACACCCACCCATTCAGTGGCAGCACTTGTGCCCTAGTTGTACACTTCACAGCTAGATTTGCATCAAGCACATTCAAAAATACGCTATTCTTAACCGTCCCCAGGATGACACCGGGGTTGGTAGCAAAGTCTTTCCTGATCCCAGCTCTGTTCATCTTGGCTTCTTTTAAAAACACAGCAAGCAAGGGTTACTCCAAGCGGAGTCTCCCTTTTTTCAAAAAATTGTGCCCCACACACACCCACCCATTCAGTGGCAGCACTTGTGCCCTAGTTGTACACTTCACAGCTAGATTTGCATCAAGCACATTCAAAAATACGCTATTCTTAACCGTCCCCAGGATGACACCGGGGTAGGTAGCAAAGTCTTTCCTGATGCCAGCTCTGTTCATCTTGGCTTCTTTTAAAAACACAGCAAGCAAGGGTTACTCCAAGCGGAGTCTCCTTTTTTTCAAAAAATTGGGCCACACAGACACCCACCCCATCAGTGGCAGCACTTGGGCCCTAGTTGCAAACAGGATGTTTTGATTTGCATCAAGCACATTCAAAAATACGCCATAATTAACCGTCCCCAGCATGACACCGGGGTAGGTAGATAAAGTCTTTGCTGAACCATGACTTGTTCATCTTGGCTTCTTTTAAAAACAATGTAAGCAAGGGTTACTCCAAGCGAAGTCTCCCTTTTTTCCAAAAATTGTGCCCCACACACACCCACCCATTCAGTGGCAGCACTTGTACCCTAGTTGTACACTTCACAGCTAGATTTGCATCAAGCACATTCAAAAATACGCTATTCTTAACCGTCCCCAGGATGACACCGGGGTAGGTAGATAAAGTCTTTGCTGAACCATGACTTGTTCATCTTGGCTTCTTTTAAAAACAATGTAAGCAAGGGTTACTCCAAGCGAAGTCTCCCTTTTTTCCAAAAATTGTGCCCCACACACACCCACCCATTCAGTGGCAGCACTTGTGCCCTAGTTGTACACTTCACAGCTAGATTTGCATCAAGCACATTCAAAAATACGCTATTCTTAACCGTCCCCAGGATGACACCGGGGTAGGTAGCAAAGTCTTTCCTGATGCCAGCTCTGTTCATCTTTGCTTCTTTTAAAAACACAGCAAGCAAGGGTTACTCCAAGCGAAGTCTCCCTTTTTTCCAAAAATTGTGCCCCACACACACCCACCCATTCAGTGGCAGCACTTGTACCCTAGTTGTGCACTTCACAGCTAGATTTGCATCAAGCACATTCAAAAATACGCTATTCTTAACCGTCCCCAGGATGACACCGGGGTAGGTAGCAAAGTCTTTCCTGATCCCAGCTCTGTTCATCTTGGCTTCTTTTAAAAACACAGCAAGCAAGGGTTACTCCAAGCGAAGTCTCCCTTTTTTCCCAAAATTGTGCCCCACACACACCCACCCATTCAGTGGCAGCACTTGTGCCCTAGTTGTACACTTCACAGCTAGATTTGCATCAAGCACATTCAAAAATACGCTATTCTTAACCGTCCCCAGGATGACACCGGGGTAGGTAGCAAAGTCTTTCCTGATCCCAGCTCTGTTCATCTTGGCTTCTTTTAAAAACACAGCAAGCAAGGGTTACTCCAAGCGGAGTCTCCCTTTTTTCAAAAAATTGTGCCCCACACACACCCACCCATTCAGTGGCAGCACTTGTGCCCTAGTTGTACACTTCACAGCTAGATTTGCATCAAGCACATTCAAAAATACGCTATTCTTAACCGTCCCCAGGATGACACCGGGGTTGGTAGCAAAGTCTTTCCTGATCCCAGCTCTGTTTATCTTGGCTTCTTTTAAAAACACAGCAAGCAAGGGTTACTCCAAGCGGAGTCTCCCTTTTTTCAAAAAATTGGGCCACACAGATACCCACCCCATCAGTGGCAGCACTTGGGCCCTAGTTGCAAACAGGATGTTTTGATTTGCATCAAGCACATTCAAAAATACGCCATAATTAACTGTCCCCAGCATGACACCGGGGTAGGTAGATAAAGTCTTTGCTGAACCATGACTTGTTCATCTTGGCTTCTTTTAAAAACAATGTAAGCAAGGGTTACTCCAAGCGAAGTCTCCCTTTTTTCCAAAAATTGTGCCCCACACACACCCACCCATTCAGTGGCAGCACTTGTGCCCTAGTTGTACACTTCACAGCTAGATTTGCATCAAGCACATTCAAAAATATGCTATTCTTAACCGTCCCCAGGATGACACCAGGGTAGGTAGCAAAGTCTTTCCTGATCCCAGCTCTGTTCATCTTGGCTTCTTTTAAAAACACAGCAAGCCAGGGTTACTCCAAGCGGAGTCTCCCTTTTTTCAAAAAATTGGGCCACACAGACACCCACCCCATCAGTGGCAGCACTTGTGCCCTAGTTGCAAACAGGATGTTTTGATTTGCATCAAGCACATTCCAAATCCACAAGCATTTACTCTCCCCAGGATGACACAGGGGTTGTAAATTCCTTCTGGAACCATGACTTGTTCATTTTGATGAACGTCAGTCTGTCCACATTGTCACTGGACAGACGCGTGCGCTTATCTGCCAGCACACACCCAGCAGCACTGAAGACACGTTCAGAGACAACGCTGGCAGCTGGACACGACAAAATCTCCAAGGCGTAACTGGATAGCTCTGGCCATTTTTCTAGATTTGAAGCCCAAAATGAGCAAGGCTCCATTTGCAAAGTCATGGCATCGATGTTCATTTGTAGATACTCCTGTATCATCCTCTCCAGCCGTTGACTATGTGTCAGACTTGTTGTCTCTGGTGGCCTTGCAAAGGAGGGTCTAAAAAAATTATGAAAAGATTCCATAAAATTGCTGTTACCAGCACCAGATACGGTCCTACTGGTACGTGTAGACTGTTGAAGATGACGAGACCGTCCCATGTTTGTCAAGTTACAACTGGGAGATTCACTCCCTGCACCTGCACGGTTGTTTGGTGGAAAAGCGGATCTAAGATCGAGTAACAGCTTCTGCTGATACTCCTGCATACGTGCGTCACTTTCTATGGCTGGAATTATGTCACAAAATTTGGACTTGTACCGGGGATCTAATAGTGTGGCAAGCCTGTAGTCATCATCACTTCTAATTTTGACAATATGAGGGTCATGTTGGAGGTAGTGCAACAAGAAGGCACTCATGTGTCTTGCGCAGCCATGCGGACCAAGTCCACGCTGTGTTTGTGGCATAGAGGTGCTAACCGTTCTTTCTTCCTCTGACATCTCCCCCCAACCTCTTTCAACTGAAATTTGACCAAGGTCTCCCTCATCTGCTGAGTCTTCCATGTCCATGGACAGTTCATCCTCCATTTCTTCATGTCCTCCTGCACCTTCCTCAACATCTCGCCTGCTACCATGCGCCCTTGTTGATCCCTGTCCCCCATGCTCCCATGCCTGGCGCCTTGGTGATGATGAACGTCTGGACCTTAGTGATGTTGTTGTGTCTTGCGCATATGAATCCTCCTGTAGTTTATCCCCTTCCTGTTGTCCCACCCCCTGACTCCGAATAGTGTTTAGCGTGTGTTCCAGCATGTAAATGACTGGAATCGTCATGCTGATAATGGCATTGTCAGCGCTAAACATATTCGTCGCCATGTCGAAACTGTGCAGAAGGGTGCATAGGTCCTTGATCTGAGACCACTCCATCAGGGTGATCTGCCCCACCTCTGCATCTCGTTGGCCCAGGCTATACGTCATGACGTATTGCACCAGGGCACGGCGGTGCTGCCACAGTCGCTGTAACATGTGGAGAGTTGAATTCCAGCGTGTCGCCACATCGCATTTCAGGCGATGAACCGGCAGGCCGAAAGACTTCTGGAGCGATGCAAGTCGCTCAGCTGCGGCGCTTGAACGGCGGAAGTGAGCAGACAGTTTTCGTGCCCTGTTCAGAAGGCCATCTAGGCCGGGATAGTGTGTTAAAAATTGCTGCACGACAAGGTTCAACACGTGAGCCATACAAGGTACGTGTGTCACCTTGCCCAGGCGAAGGGCCGCACCCAGGTTTGCAGCATTGTCGCACACGGCCTTACCAGGCTGCAGGTTGAGTGGAGACAACCATTTATTAAACTCGGACCGCAGAGCTGACCACAACTCCTCAGCTGTCTGACTCTTATTCCCAAGACATGTCAAGCTAAAGACCGCCTGATGCCGTTGCGCTCTGCTGCCAGCATAGTAATGAGGGGTGCGTGATTCATTCTGCGCAGTGAGAACGCTGGTGGCCTGAGCAGGCAGGCTTGGGGCGGAAGTGGAGGACCCAGATGAGGTGGAGGATGCAGAAGCAGTGGCGGAACTTGGACAGACAGAGGATTGACACACAAGTCGTGGGGACGGCAAGACTTGTGCAGCAGACCCTTCACCATCTATCACCATAGTTACCCAGTGCCCAGTGAGCGACATGTAACGTCCCTGTCCATGCTTACTGGTCCAAGTATCGGTGGTGAAATGCACCCGTTCACACACAGAGTTTCTCAATGAAGCGGTGATGTTGTGTGCGACATGCTGGTGTAGCGCGGGCACACCTTTCTTAGAGAAGTAGTGGCGACTAGGCATCTGGTACTGGGGCACAGCGACAGACATGAGGTCTCTAAAATCCTGTGTGTCCACTAGGCGGAAAGGCAGCATTTCGGTAGCCAACAGCTTACAGAGGGATAGAGTCAACCTCTTAGCTTTGTCATGGGTCGCAGGAAGTGGCCTTTTATTTGACCACATCTGAGGGACAGAGATCTGGCTGCTGTGTGTAGACGGTGTTGAGTAGGGTGTCCCTGGAAAAATGCAGGTTTGTGAGGAAAGTGCAGGCGGAGACATGATGTTGCCTTCATCCAACGTTGGTGCTATCGATGTCTGAGAGAGCTGTACACACTCACTTGTTTCCCCTTCCAAACCAACTGACGACCTACCAAGCAAACTGCCTGTTGCGGTTACAGTGGTGGAAGTTGTGGGTGGAAAAACAGGTGTGACAGCTGTCCCCACAGTCCTAGAAGATGACGAGCGCGCGGATGCACTGGAAGGGGCAGGCGGTGGATGGTTCGCTCCGCTAGGCCGCATTGCAGCACGGTGAGCTTCCCACCGGGCCATATGATATTTATTCATGTGACGATTCATGGAAGAAGTTGTCAAACTGCTGAGGTTTTGACCTCTACTAAGAGAACCATGACAAATTTTACAGATCACATAATTTGGGCGATCTTTTTCTATGTCAAAAAAGGACCAGGCTAGGCAAGGCTTAGAGGCCATGCGACCTGTTGATCCACCCCGAATAATGCTCAGAGGCAGAGTGGTGGCTGAGGATGCAGTTGTAGACGTGCTACCAGTACTCCGACTCTGTCCTGGAAGGCGCAAGGTAACTTCGTCATCAGTTGCATCCTCCTCCACCACCTCTGTTGACCTCCTCGAGTGCCTGACTGTGGGTTGACAGTAGGTGGGATCTAGAACTTCATCATCAATTGTTGTGTTTGCACTCCCCTCCCCCTCAGACCGAGCCTCTTCTTGCCCTGACAGAATATTTAAGTTGTCATCCCAATCGGGTATCTGCGTCTCATCTTCATCAGTATGTTCCTCATTGTCTATAACCACAGGTGTTACAGTTTGTGACAAAGGGTCAACATTATGCTCAGAAACTTGGTCCTCACGGCCTGAATCAGAGTCACAAAGGTTCTGGGCATCACTGCAGACCATTTCCTGTTCTGTACTCACTGTAGCTTGGGAGCAGACCTCTGATTCCCAGGCTATAGTGTGACTGAACAGCTCTGCAGACTCAGCCATCTCAGTTCCACCATACTGTGCAGGGCTGATGGAGACTTCAGAGCTGGGAGAAAGCAAGTTTGATTGGGATGACAACTCAGAGGACTGGTGTTTTTTGGATGCGGTACTTGAAGTGGCTGAGAGGGCACTTGTTGGACCACTTGAGATCCATTCAAGCATTTTCCTTTTTTGGCCATCATCTACCTTTGTTCCTGTCGTTCGTGTCCGTAAAAAAGGGAGCACATCGGATTGTCCACGGTAAGTAGTAGACATCTTACTTTTGCTGGTAGATGGTCTATCTTCAGCTAATGGAGATAATTCAGATAATGGAGCTTTGCCACCTTCCCCACGGACAAAACCTTTTTTGCCTTTTCCACCACGCCTCTTCCCCTTTCCACCAGCATCTGTCATTTTGCCACTCATGTTGATTGCGACAAGATTGTGCCCTGAAAATTTGGTAGTAAAAATTGAGAGGTGGTGTAGATTGCAGTGGTGGTCTAGCTTTATTAACAGCAGAAAAATAAAGAATAAATATCCCTGACAATGCAACTACGGCCCTTAAACTGGCAGCAAAAATTGCTATTATAATGGCTTAGTTATAATGAGTTGTAGTGTGCAATGCAGGCAGAGGTGCTGCAAATAGCTTTGCACTAGTGGGACTATAGCAAAGTCCAATTGCCACATTTAGGATGCCACTAGGTACACTGAGTGTTTGCTAGTATAATGGCTTAGTTATAATGAGTTGTAGTGTGCAATGCAGGCAGAGGTGCTGCAAATGTCTTTGCACTAGTGTGACTATAGCAAAGTCCAATAGCCACGTTTAGGATGCCACTAGGTACACTGAGTGTTTGCTAGTATAATGGCTTAGTTATAATGAGTTGTAGTGTGCAATGCAGGCAGAGGTGCTGCAAATGTCTTTGCACTAGTGTGACTATAGCAAAGTCCAATAGCCACGTTTAGGATGCCACTAGGTACACTGAGTGTTTGCTAGTATAATGGCTTAGTTATAATGAGTTGTAGTGTGCAATGCAGGCAGAGGTGCTGCAAATGTCTTTGCACTAGTGTGACTATAGCAAAGTCCAATAGCCACGTTTAGGATGCCACTAGGTACACTGAGTGTTTGCTAGTATAATGGCTTAGTTATAATGAGTTGTAGTGTGCAATGCAGGCAGAGGTGCTGCAAATGTCTTTGCACTAGTGGGACTATAGCAAAGTCCAATAGCCATGTTTAGGATGCCACTAGGTACACTGAGTGTTTGCTAGTATAATGGCTTAGTTATAATGAGTTGAAGTGTGCAATGCAGGCAGAGGTGCTGCAAATGTCTTTGCACTAGTGTGACTATAGCAAAGTCCAATAGCCACGTTTAGGATGCCACTAGGTACACTGAGTGTTTGCTAGTATAATGGCTTAGTTATAATGAGTTGTAGTGTGCAATGCAGGCAGAGGTGCTGCAAATGTCTTTGCACTAGTGTGACTATAGCAAAGTCCAATAGCCACGTTTAGGATGCCACTAGGTACACTGAGTGTTTGCTAGTATAATGGCTTAGTTATAATGAGTTGTAGTGTGCAATGCAGGCAGAGGTGCTGCAAATGTCTTTGCACTAGTGTGACTATAGCAAAGTCCAATAGCCACGTTTAGGATGCCACTAGGTACACTGAGTGTTTGCTAGTATTATAATGGCTTAGTTATAATGAGTTGTAGTGTGCAATGCAGGCAGAGGTGCTGCAAATGTCTTTGCACTAGTGTGACTATAGCAAAGTCCAATAGCCACGTTTAGGATGCCACTAGGTACACTGAGTGTTTGCTAGTATAATGGCTTAGTTATAATGAGTTGTAGTGTGCAATGCAGGCAGAGGTGCTGCAAATGTCTTTGCACTAGTGTGACTATAGCAAAGTCCAATAGCCACGTTTAGGATGCCACTAGGTACACTGAGTGTTTGCTAGTATAATGGCTTAGTTATAATGAGTTGTAGTGTGCAATGCAGGCAGAGGTGCTGCAAATGTCTTTGCACTAGTGTGACTATAGCAAAGTCCAATAGCCACGTTTAGGATGCCACTAGGTACACTGAGTGTTTGCTAGTATAATGGCTTAGTTATAATGAGTTGTAGTGTGCAATGCAGGCAGAGGTGCTGCAAATGTCTTTGCACTAGTGTGACTATAGCAAAGTCCAATAGCCACGTTTAGGATGCCACTAGGTACACTGAGTGTTTGCTAGTATAATGGCTTAGTTATAATGAGTTGTAGTGTGCAATGCAGGCAGAGGTGCTGCAAATGTCTTTGCACTAGTGTGACTATAGCAAAGTCCAATAGCCACGTTTAGGATGCCACTAGGTACACTGAGTGTTTGCTAGTATAATGGCTTAGTTATAATGAGTTGGAGTGTGCAATGCAGGCAGAGGTGCTGCAAATGTCTTTGCACTAGTGTGACTAGACAAATGTCCAATAGCCACGTTTAGGATGCCACTAGGTACACTGAGTGTTTGCTAGTATAATGGCTTAGTTATAATGAGTTGGAGTGTGCAGAGGACAGGAGGGTACAGTGCCAGGATTGTGGGGCTCTGGGTAGAGGAATGGAAGCCTGCCTTTCTATTCCCTCCTAATAGGGAAATGCAGGGAGGAAATCACTGACCTTGGCTACACAGACGCTGTCGCTGTTTTCAGGACCTGTCACCTATGGCTCTGACCCTGCCGGTTTGAGCCCTTAAAAGGACTGCTAGAAAGTGCTCTCCCTAAGCTGTCCAGCGCTGTGTATGGAGCGCATACAGCTGTATCAGCGATAGGACAAAGGACGGAGCTGCGACAGTGATGTCTGACACCAAAGACGCAGAAGAGATAATGGCGTCCTGGAGGAAAATGTCCGGTTTTATAATGCAGGGACATGTGACATGGACATCCTATCACACATGCTGTTGCTTCTCTGGCTAAAAGTCCACTTAGCTGTGTGTGTGTCTGGGATTGGCTGACATGCTGGCCCGCCCCACTACACGCGCGCGCTTAGGGAAGGAAGACAAGGAAAAAAAAAAAAATTATAGAAACAGCAGTGATCTGAAGGCGCTGTTCACGCACACTATACACTGAAATGTCATAATAGTGTGATTCACAGAGTGACTTACACTATTACAGCGGAAACCAAGCTAGGAATTAGCTGTTTTTTTGCTGCTAGAACCGTTCTCGAACGTTTCTAGAACTATCGAGCTTTTGCAAAAAGCTCGAGTTCTAGTTCGATCTAGAACAGGCCCCAAAATCACTCGAGCCTAGAACTGGAGAACCTCGAACCGCGAACCGCGCTCAACTCTAGTAACTATGGTGATAGATGGTGAAGGATCTGCTGCACAAGTCTTGCCGTCCCAACGACTTGTGTGTCAATCCTCTGTCTGTCCAAGTTCCGCCTCCTCCACCTCATCTGGGTCCTCCACCTCCGCCCCAAGCCTGCCTGATCAGGCCACCAGCGTTCGCACTGCGCAGAAGGAATCACGCACCCCTCATTACTATGCTGGCAGCAGAGCGCAACGGCATCAGGCGGTCTTTAGCTTCACATGTCTTGGAAATAGGAGTCACACAGCGGCTGAGTTGTGGGCAGCTCTGCAGACTGAGTTTAATAAATGGTTGTCTCCACTCAACCTGCAGCCTGGTAAGGCCGTGTGTGACAATGCTGCAAACCTGGGTGCGGCCCTTCGCCTGGGCAAGGTGACACACGTGCCTTGTATGGCTCACGTGTTGAACCTTGTTGTCCAGCAATTTTTAACACACTATCCCGGCCTAGATGGCCTTCTGACCAGGGCGCGAAAACTGTCTGCTCACTTCCGCCGTTGAACCGCCGCAGCTGAGCGACTTTCAACGCTCCAGAAGTCTTTCGGCCTACCGGTTCATCGCCTGACATGCGATGTGCCGACACGCTGGAATTCGACTCTCCACATGTTACAGCGACTGTGGCAGCACCGCCGAGCCCTGGTGCAATACGTCATGACGTATAGCCTGGGCCAACGAGATGCAGAGGTGTGGCAGATCACCCTGATGGAGTGGTCTCAGATCAAGGACCTATGCACCCTTCTGCACAGTTTCGACATGGCGACGAATATGTTTAGCGCTGACAATGCCATTATCAGCATGACAATTCCAGTCATTTACATGCTGGAGCACACGCTAAACACTATTCGGAGTCAGGGGGTGAGACAACAGGAAGGGGAGGAACTACAAGAGGAATCATATGCGCAAGACACAACAACATCACCAAGGTCCAGACGTTCATCATCACCAACGCGGCAGGCATGGGACAATGGGGGACAGGGATCAACAAGGGCGCATGGTAGCAGGCGAAATGTTGAGGAAGGTGCAGGAGAACATGAAGAAATGGAGGACGAACTATCCATGGACATGGAAGACTCAGCGGATGAGGGAGACCTTGGTCAAATTTCAGTTGAAAGAGGTTGGGGGGAGATGTCAAAGGAAGAAAGAACGGTTAGCACCTCTATGCCACAAACACAGCGTGGACTTGGTCCGCATGGCTGCGGAAGACACATGAGCGCCTTCTTGCTGCACTACCTCCAACATGAACCTCGTATTGTCAAAATTAGAAGTGATGATGACTACTGGTTTGCCACACTATTAGATCCCCGGTACAAGTCCAAATTTTGTGACATAATTCCAGCCATAGAAAGGGACGCACGTATGCAGGAGTATCAGCAGAAGCTGTTACTCGATCTTAGCTCGGCTTTTCCACCAAACAACCGTGCAGGTGCAGGGAGTGAATCTCCCAGTTGTAACTTGACAAACATGGGACGGTCTCGTCATCTTCAACAGTCTACCCGTACCAGTAGCACCGTATCTGGTGCTGGTAACAGCAATTTTATGGAATCTTTTCATAATTTTTTTAGACCGTCCTTTGCAAGGCCACCAGAGACAACAAGTCTGACACATAGTCAACGGCTGGAGAGGATGATACAGGAGTATCTCCAAATGAACATTGATGCCATGACTTTGCAAATGGAGCCTTGCTCATTTTGGGCTTCAAATCTTGAAAAATGGCCAGAGCTCTCAACTCACGCCTTGGAGATTTTGTCGTGTCCAGCTGCCAGCGTTGTCTCTGAACGTGTCTTCAGTGCTGCTGGGTGTGTGCTGACAGATAAGCGCACGCGTCTGTCCAGTGACAATGTGGACAGACTAACTTTCATCAAAATGAACAAGTCATGGATCCACAAGGAATTTACAACCCCTGTGTCATCCTGGGGAGAGTAAATGCTTGTGGATTTGGAATGTGCTTGACGCAAATCAAAACATCCTGATTGCAACTGGGGCACAAGTGCTGCCACTGATGGGGTATCTGTGTGGCCCAATTTTTGGAAAAAAGGGAGACTCCGCTTGGAGTAACCCTTGCTTACATTGTTTTTAAAAATGATCCAAGATGCAAAGAGCTGGGATCAGGAAAGACTTTGCTACCTACCCCGAGGTCATCCTGGGGACGGTTAAGTATGGCATATTTTTGAATGTGCTTGATGCAAATCTACCTGTGACGTGTACAACTGGGGCACAACTGCTGCCACTGAAGGGGTGGGTGTGTGTGGGGCCCAATTTTTGGAAAAAAAGGAGACTCCGCTTGGAGTTACCCTTCCTTACATTGTTTTTAAAAAGGAGCCAAGATGAACAAGTCATGGTTCAGCAAAGACTTTGCTACCTACCCCGGTGTCATCCTGGGGACGGTTAAGAATGGCGTATTTTTGAATGTGCTTGATGCAAATCTACCTGTGAAATGTACAACTGGGGCACAACTGCTGCCACTGAAGGGGTGGGTGTGTGTGGGTCCCAATTTTTGGAAAAAAGGGAGACTCCGCTTGGAGTAACCCTTGCTTACATTGTTTTTAAAAATGATCCAAGATGCACAGAGCTGGGATCAGGAAAGACTTTGCTACCTACCCCGGGGTCATCCTGGGGACGGTTAAGTATGGCATATTTTTGAATGTGCTTGATGCAAATCTAGCTGTGAAGTGTACAACTGGGGCACAAGTGCTGCCACTGATGGGGTGTCTGTGTGGCCCAATTTTTGGAAAAAAGGGAGACTCCGCTTGGAGTAACCCTTGCGGTGTTTTACATGATTTTAGAAGGGCGTGCCATGCCTATATCTGTGTCTCCTCCTCTTTTTCCTTGTCCAGCTCTTTTGTTTTCGCATTAGTATATGTCCTTGTCACTTTCCCATGTGTTTGTGTTGTGTTGTGAGTTGTTTGTCACCTTTTGGACACCTTTGAGGGTGTTTTCTAGGTGTTTTTATGTATTTGTGATTGCCTGCCATTGTTTCCTATGCGGTTTGAGTTCGGTTCGTCGAACGTTCGCCGAACTGAACTCGAACGAGACCTCCGTTCGACGAACCGAACTCGAGCCGAACCACGACCGGTTCGCTCATCTCTAATTATCACTACTGTAGGTCGTCAGGAAGTTGAGAGAGAAGGCGTTCTCTGTAGTGGCTGTAGCTTGGCCAGAAGGAATTTTAGGAGTAATTAGGTCTTTTTGTTCCATTACAATGGTTTCTTGATATGCTCTAGATACTAATGATTTGGGATAATTCTTTTCTTGGAACCGATCCCTGAGGATCCTGACTTGATTATTTAAATCCACTGAGTGGGAGCAGTTTTTTCTAATCCGTTTGTATTGGTTAATTGGGATGTTTCTTAACCATTTATTGTAGTGCTCGCTACTATAGTGGATGTAGCCATTAGAGTCAACTTGTTTAAAAAACGTTTTAGTTAAAATTTTGCCTTCAAAATGAAAGATGGTGAGGTCTAAAAAATTAATTTCAGATTTTATTGGATGTATTCCAATATAGCGCATTTTCAGATGCGCTATATTGGAATATAGTGAGGCAACATCTATGGTGAGAAAAAGAAATTCGTGCAGCAGACAAAGGGGGGGGCATTGTCATTCAGGATAGGAATGACTACCTTGGGGAAGCCTCCAGAATACTGTCAGACCCGATCTATTATGAGACAGTGGATATCAGCAAATACAATACAGCCATTACTGCTTATCGGGATCTTATACAAAGGGCTGCAGCTCATAACATTTTTAATAAGCATGAGAAGAAATTCCTACTTATAGAAAACCCCAGTATGGCTTTCTTCTACCATCTGCCTAAGATTCACAAAAATCTTAAGAACCCCCCTGGTAGACTGATAATTTCAGGTATAAACTCCCTGACTTCTAATTTAGCTACCTATCTGCATCAGCTTATGCAAACAGATGTACGTAACCTGGACAGCTACTTAAGGGATTCCACCCATCTCATCAATTCACTATTCAGCATTAATTGGGAAGACTCGTTTCTTTTTCTCACCATAGATGTTGCCTCACTATATTCCAATATAGCGCATCATTTAGGTCTATTCTGTTATTCTCTCTTTCTAGAAAAAAATGACCAGATCCCCCCTATCCAAAAAGAGTTTATATTGAAAGGCATGGAATTTGTATTGAACAATATTTTTTTTACTTTTGAGAATAAACTCTACCACCAGAAACTTGGCACAGCAATTGGCTCAAAGGCAGCTTGCTCTTATGCTAATCTTTTTATGGGAATTTTTTAATATATTTTTATCCAAAACAGTATTTTTGCAAGTAACATTATCCTCTACAAACGTTTCATAGATGACTTGTTTATTATATGGGACAACAGGCATAACAACATTTCTTCCTTTTTGGAACATTTAAATCTCAATGACTGGGGACTTAGTTTTACCTCCGCCTTCCATAAATCTGAAATTAATTTTTTAGACCTCACCATCTTTCATTTTGAAGGCAAAATTTTAACTAAAACGTTTTTTATTAATTGTCTACTAGCACTTTCTCACGGTTGTAAACACTGAACACTTTTTTCACGTCTTTTATTCTATGCCAAGCATCCCCGTATATTTAATCTCACTGTCAAGTAAATAGAGGCAGAAAACTCATCATGAGCGCTGCTTCTTATCATTCCTTATGTTCGCACACCACTTGGTGGATCATTGTAAATATCTACTTGTTGTCTGTTTTTCTCATTATTGCTTAATTTTCCGTATCTGTTCCAGGAAACTGGCACTTCGTCATTCATTGTTCACGGCTGTTTATAACACTTCTGCATGCAGTCGCACTGAACACTTTCCCACGGCTTTAAACTCTCTTAACCCCTGCGCAAGCACATTAAACATTTTCCCACGGTCCTAACCTCCAGTCACCTTTTTGCGCAGGCGCTCTTTGTTCTTTCTCTCCCTGCATGAAATCTCTGCTGGCGCTTCTACCTCCTGTCTAGCATTTCTGTAGTTTCACTGTTAAAATGTCAGAGGCAGTAATCCCATAGTGAGCGCTGCCTCCCCCCCCCTCCTCTCTCCATATATAAACATTTTATATATTTTTTTATTTTATTCTTCATTTTTCAGATTCCATATCTACTGACACAATTTCCTTCAGTTCCCCAGTTTTTTTCATGCGCTATGTAAACGCATCTGCGAAGGTTTTGCCAACACATTTGCGAACATTCCTGATTTTTATTTTTATCTTTTTATTTTTCATTTTTAATATGTATATTTTCCCTATATATCGATACAATAAAAACTCACCATCAATATGTTCATGCACCATTTTTATTTCATTTTATTTCATTTTATTTTCACATCTTTTCATTTTATCTTCACATTCTTTCACATTTTTCATTTAATATATTTCATCTTTATATTGAATACTTTAAACACGTTTTTTTCCTCCTGTCCTCAGTCTTAAGGCCCTGTCACACACAGAGATAAATCTGCGGCAGATCTGTGGTTGCAGTGAAATTGTGGACAATCAGTGCCAGGTTTGTGGCTGTGTACAAATGGAACAATATGTCCATGATTTCACTGCAACCACAGATCTGCTAAAGATTTATCTCTGTGTGTGACGGGGCCTTTATCCTCTCCCTCTTTTTTTTCCTTTTTTGTTTTTTTCCCCTTTTTTTTTTGTCAATGATGGCAACTTTATCCACCGCTGCACGTGTCTATGAGTCACGAAGGGGTGGATGACGTAATCTCTGTTTACGTGGCCACTTTCTAACACATATATAGGAGCCTGCGACTCCCTGTTTGCTATAGTCTTTCTTTGTACTTTGTCCTGATGATGAGGATGGATATGTCCTCGAAACGCGTAGACTTGTGTAAAAAATAAAGAAAGAAAGGATTTACTAACATAGTTACATAGTTACATAGTTACTTAGGTTGAAAAAAGACCTAGGTCCATCTGGATCAAGCATCTGGATTCTCTGTGGCCTGGCGCGGATTTTGAAACCTGCTTTCTGCTCTACCTCTTGGAATTTATCTACACTGCGGGATCGCTGCCTTCCACATTTACTACGTGCCTTCATAGGGGTTGTGACTTGCACAACCCCTTCAGGTCAGTGTACTAACCCACACTTGCCCCCACGTGTCATACCGGGTAAGACCCTATTTTGCGCCTTTTTTTCCACAGTTATCCTCATCATATGAGGGCTTGTTTTTTTAACTTTTAAGGTTTTTTTATTTTTTGAAAAAAATTTTAAACATTTTTTTGGATTTTACTAGTCCCCTAGGGGACTATAAGTATCAGCAATCTGATCGCTCATTCATTTCTGTAGATCAGAGCTGCACAGCTCAGATTCGCAGAAATGCTCAGTTTCTGTGACAGCCAGTGCTCTGCCGGCAGTTACAGGAAGTGAGTCATGATAGCACAGGGGTCATCACATGACCCTGTGTTACTATAGTAACCATCAGCTCTACTTGATCACGTCACATGGACTCCAATGGCGGCAGGTAAGAGCATGTTACCCACTCCAGGCATTTAAATTGCGCTGTCACATTTTGATAGCGTGATTTAAGGGGTTAGTAGGCGCGGGTATATCGTGGAAGCACCTGTGCAGCACACAAGTCAGCTGTTTAAATCAGCTGACATATGTGGGGATCGCCGCAGGCTCACTGCAGCAGCCAGTGGTGATTACCTTTTCATGATTTAGGATGTGCATCCTTGATCGTGAAGGGGTTAAAGACAAAACGTCAGACGGAAAGGCCCACAAACAAACAGCAACTGAAAACCACTGCAGTAAAGGCCTGGCAAAGCATTAAAAAGGAGGAAATTAGAAATGGAATGGAATGGAATGGAAATTGGCCATTAGTTCAAGACTTCAGGCAGTCATTGCCAACAAAGGGTTTTCAACCAAATATTAGAAATTAACATTTTATTTCCAAATCTTTAATTTGTCCAATTACTTTTGAGCCCCTGAAATGAAGTAATTGAGTTTAAAAAATGGTTTTGTTTCTCACAATTTGATGCAATTATTTTGTTGAAACCACTGAATTAAAGCTGAAAGTCTGAACTTTAACTGCATGTGAATGGTTTTGTTCAACATCCATTGTGGTAACGTACAGAACAAAAATGTGAAAAACGTCTATGTCAAAATATATTTGGACCTGCTGTATGTGCTGAGTTTGAATCAAACATCATGTATCAGTGGTAAGGTTCCCTTTAACCCCTTAACGACCGCGGGTCATACTGGTACGTCCTAAGTCATGTCCAGGTAAACACCGTCGGCTGCTGCGGTAAGCCTGCAGTGTTCCCCGTACATTTCTGCTGATTTGTACAGCAGACATGTGTACCTCGGAGGCGCAGGTTGATCCGATATCCACCCGCGCTCGTTAACCCCATAAATCGTGTTGTCAAAATGTGACAGTGTGATTTAAATCCCCGTCGTAGTAAATGTTCACTTACATGGCTTCCGATGGTTGCCATGGTAGCACAGGGTCATGTGATGACTCCTATACCTCATGTTCAGCCCCGCACTCGGCTGCCGCTGAGCTGCGCGTATCCGGGCTCGTTGGTGGGTGGCTCGAGTATCTCCGGACCCGGGGGTCACTTCGCTCTGAAAGGGTGCTGGCACTACTTAGGGGGGTGGTAGGTAGGTGTACGGCCGGAGCCGTGTTTAAGTTCGTGACGCCACCCACAGGTTGTGGTGAAGGTGGACACCACCGCTGTGGTTACTGGGCACCCGGGGTAGATGGTGATGCAGCAACATGTTAACCCCTCCGTGGGCAGGGGTGGTGGCCCCGGGACCCGTTGGGGAGAGCTGGGCGGTGCAGGGCGGTGCACGACAGGATGGCACTGTTGTACTCACAGTTATTGACACACACAAGTCTCTGGTAAACAAAGTTAATGGTGGTCGGTGCCCGCAGCCGGCTGCGTCTGGTCCCCCACCCGGTTCGGTTGTCTTGGCCTTTCTCCTAAACAGTGTTGTGTATGTGTAGACTGCCTGTGCTTCACAGTCCGCTCCCTGGCATTGTATATGTCGGAGGAGCCCGTTTGCCTGCAAACACTGGCCCGTGGGATCTCTCTGCCTGTGCGGTGGCTTTCTATCCCCCTCGGTGGGCTGTTGTCTTCAGTCGGAATAAGGAATAACGTTTGGAACACCATTCTAAGTCTGAACTGGGTGCAAAAACCTAAAAATACATCACTATGGGGAGATAAGGTATGCACACCAGTGACTATGTAAGGGGAATACATGAAATAGCAGAAACTGCTGTGTGAATACTGACTTGAAAAATCCAATAGCTATATGTAAGAGTGAAAATGTGAAAAATGGAATCTGCATTACTGCCATGAACATATGAATAAAGAGAAATTTAGCTACTGAATTGATCAATGCAATAGAGCCCCAACACTACGCCAAAGTATTTCTCTACGTTGGGGTCCCTAGCTTATGTGTGTCCTCTCATGCAGTTAAAAAACTTACTGTGTATGGGAAGCTGAGACCCAGGCTATATATGCGTATGATATGGATTGGCAATAGGTGTGAGTGGGGAGGGTTCACAAACGAAAAACTACTAACAATAAGGAACAACGTTTGGAACACCATTCTAAGTCTGAACTGGGTGCAACAACCTAAAAAAATCACTATATGGAGATAAGGTATGCACACCAGTGACTATGCAAGGGGAATAAATGTAATAGCAGAAACTGCTGTGTGAATACTGACATGAAAAATTCAATAGCTATATGTAAGAATGAAATGGGAAAAATGGAACCCCATAGTGATGTTTTTTTAGGTTTTGCACCCAGTTCAGACTTAGAATGGTGTTCCAAACGTTATTCCTTATTGTTAGTAGTTTTTCGTTTGTGAACCCTCCCCACTCACACCTATTGCCAATCCATATCATACGCATATATAGCCTGGGTCTCAGCTTCCCATACACGGTAAGTTTTTTAACTGCATGAGAGGACACACATAAGCTAGGGACCCCAACGTAGAGAAATACTTTGGCGTAGTGTTGGGGCTCTATTGCATTGATCAATTCAGTAGCTAAATTTCTCTTTATTCATATGTTCATGGCAGTAATGCAGATTCCATTTTTCACATTTTCACTCTTACATATAGCTATTGGATTTTTCAAGTCAGTATTCACACAGCAGTTTCTGCTATTTCATGTATTCCCCTTACATAGTCACTGGTGTGCATACCTTATCTCCCCATAGTGATGTTTTTTTAGGTTTTTGCACCCAGTTCAGACTTAGAATGGTGTTCCAAACGTTATTCCTTATTGTTAGTAGTTTTTCGTTTGTGAACCCTCCCCACTCACACCTATTGCCAATCCATATCATACGCATATATAGCCTGGGTCTCAGCTTCCCATACACGGTAAGTTTTTTAACTGCATGAGAGGACACACATAAGCTAGGGACCCCAACGTAGAGAATACTTTGGCGTAGTGTTGGGGCTCTATTGCATTGATCAATTCAGTAGCTAAATTTCTCTTTATTCATATGTTCATGGCAGCAATGCAGATTCCATTTTTCACATTTTCACTCTTACATATAGCTATTGGATTTTTCAAGTCAGTATTCACACAGCAGTTTCTGCTATTTCATGTATTCCCCTTACATAGTCACTGGTGTGCATACCTTATCTCCCCATAGAGTTGTCTTCAGTCGGGACTTGGGTGGAAAAGGACCTAAAGTCCAGACCGCAATCAGTTGATTAACTCAGTCCAGTGGCTTCTGGACCTCATTTCAGGGTGTGAGTACCCCCCTGTGTGCTCCGGTTTCCGAGTCGGTTCCCCGGGTCGGTACCAGTGGGCCACTACCCTGTCCCAGTCCACCACGGTTCCACCGAGCCGTCTTCCCGGCTCCTGCAGGCTAAGGCCACCGTCTGCCTCCTAGCCAAAGATGCCCAGGCTCCAACCCCGGCACCTGTCAGACTCCTTCACTCCAATCACTACTCCTCAGTGGCAGCTGACTACTCAACTGCCTTGAACTGCACTGACTCGAACTGAACTGACTCAAACTAAACTGACTGTCTTTTTCCTGCCTCAGGCTCTTTGGACTCCTCGGTGGGCGTGGCCAACCGCCTGGCTCCACCCCCTGGTGTGTCCATCAAGCTCTGCGGGAGGTGACTAGGGTTTATGGTTTGGCTGGTGTTACCTAGTGAGGGACTAGTGTTGTGCGGTGCAATATCAGTGACTACCTGGCTAGTCCAGAGCGTCACACCTCACATGATTCACTTCCTGTTTCAGCCAGCCAAGTGCTGGCTATTACAAGACATGAGCATTTCTGGTGATCTCAGCTGTGTAGCTGTGATCAACAGAAATGAATGAGCGATCAGACAGACATGGTGAATAAAATATCCCAAAAAAATCATGCAATCACACGTTTTTTGCAATTTTTTTTGCATTTTGGAATTATGTTGCTGTTTCCCAGTACACTATATGGTATAACTTATGGTTTCATTTAAAATTAAAATTTGTGCCGTAAAAAAACAAGCCCTCATATGGCAAGATTGACAGAAAAATAAAAAAAATTACGTCTCTTAGAAGAAAAGGGACAAAAAAAAATTAAAAACGGAAAATCAGCCGGGGGCGAAGGGGTTAAAGTCCAGGTTGGAAGAGACCATCAAATAACTGTTCCCTGTGAGTGCTTACGACCAAAGCTGCATTAGGTATAATGTCTTGTAAACACTAACGTAGAAGGCAGAAGAAACAAAGCATGTGTGTTGTAAATACATTTTCAAGTTTGGGGCTCCCTCTTGTGGTCAGTGCTGGTTGTGCAGTTGACTTGTTGAATGGGAGCCAGACACCTGTGGAGGACTGGCAATCAGGTCATTCAGATTGGGCCTATATAACAGTAGTTTTCTCCTGTTTCTTGTCGGTGCTCAATGTATCTCCCGTGTGCTAAGGACATTCTGAAACCAGCCCTTCTTTCTACTAGGACTCCTCTCAGATAAGTTGGTTTTTGTACCTCTGCTTATTGTTTCCACTTTTTTGTAGTTTTTTCTGCTTTGATACTAATGCTTGATTCCTGATTTTGCCTGTGTGGAGTTCTTGGTGGAGTTGGATCATTCCCTTCTGGGAGTGTCTGTATACCTAGCTCCATGTTCTGCTATGTATTGTGTTTTGTCATGCTTGGTATTAAATTCAGTCCCTCATCTATATTAGTGTTTTTTGGATCCCAGTAACACCAGATTACTGATTTAGTGGGGGGAGAGCCTGCATGGGCTCAGGGCTTTTCCATATCAGGCGTGCTGAGATTTATTAGGGTTTTTACGGCTGCAGACAGTGCTCATTTCTATCCTTTCCTATACAGATAGTTTGGGCCTCATCTTTGCTGAATCTGTTTTCTAGCTATGTATTGTGTTTTCCTATATCACCGTAGTCTTTGCATGTGGGGGGCTATCTATATATTTGCGGACTGCTCCTAGGCAGATTAGCTTTTCTTATATTTCTCTCTGTAAGAATATTTAGTTCTCCGGCTGTGTCACGTCGACTAGGTCATCGTAGGCATGCCCCACGGCTACTTCTAGTTGTGTGTCAGTATTAGGTCTGCAGTCTGTTAAGGTTCCAGCCACTCTGGTTACTTTTTGGGTTTATGCGTTTTTGTCCTTTTCTGATCCTCCTCGGTCACTGAATCATAAAACATATGCACGGCACACCACAAAGTGTTAATGCAATATCGTAGGCCACCATAAAAAACACCAGTCCCTTAATGCTATTACAGTTAGAAGTGTACAATAAATGACACAATAGCTCTCCTCTTAGGCCTGTTTCACATGTCAGTGAAAAACACAGACGTTTTTCACTGACGTGTTAAAAACGCCTATGTCCCTCCATGTGCCTTGATTGACGGCTAACGTATGTTCTCCATGTGCAATCCGTGATACGTGATCAATGATCCGTAATCCATGATTGCACATGGACGTATACTCACCTGTCCCGTTCCTGCTATCCATGGTGCTGAACTCTCCAGCTCTGCAGCATCCGGCCGCCACTGTCTCGAGTCGAGTGATTTTGGGGGCTGTTCTAGATCGAACTAGAACTCAAGCTTTTTGCTAAAGCTCGATAGTTCTAGTTACGTTCGAGAACGGTTCTAGCAGCAAACAGGCAAGCTAATTACTAGCTGGCTTTCCGCTGTAATACTGTAAGTCACTCTGTAACTCACACTATTATGAAAATTCAGCGTATAGTCTGCGGGAACAGCACGTTCAGATCACTGCTGCTGGGATAATAGCGATCGCCATTTTTTTTTTTCCGTTCTTCCTTCCCTCCCTAAGCGCGCATGTAGTGGGGTGGGCCAGCATCTCAGCCAATCCCAGACACACACACAGTTAAATGGACTTTTAGCCAGAGAAGCAACGGCATGTGTGATAGGATGCCCATGTCACATGTCCCTGCATTATAAATAAGGGCATCTGCCCGTCTGGACGCCATTATTTGCCTTCTGCGTCTGGGTGTCAGTCACCGCAGGTGCAGCTCCTGTCTCCGATACTGCTGTGTACGCTCTACACACAGCGCTAAACAGAATAGGGATAGAGGTGTCTTTCAGCCCTTGTAATTGTAAGGGCTAATAACAGCAGGCTCAGAGCCATAGGTGACAGTCAGGTCCGTGGAAAGAGGTTTTAACAGCTAAGGATAAGAGCATCTGTGTAGCTAAGGTCAGGGAGTTCCTTCCTGCATTTCACCATTAGAAAAGGATAGAAAGTGAGGCTTCCTTTCCTCTACACTGACCCACAACCCGGCCACTGTACTCTCCTACCCTTTGCACACTCAAGCTCATTGTTACTAAGCCATTATACTAGCAAACACTGAGGAAACTTAGTGGCATCCTAAAAGTGGCTGTTGGACTTCCATTAGTGTCCCACTAGTGCAAATCTATTTGCAGCACCTCTGCATTGCACACTCAAGCTCATTGTTACTAAACCATTATACTAGCAAACACTGAGGAAACTTAGTGGCATCCTAAAATTGGTTGTTGGACTTCCATTAGTGTCCCACTAGTGCAAATCTATTTGCAGCACCTCTGCATTGCACACTCAAGCTCATTGTTACTAAGCCATTATACTAGCAAACACTGAGGAAACTTAGTGGCATCCTAAAAGTGGCTGTTGGACTTCCATTAGTGTCCCACTAGTGCAAATCTATTTGCAGCACCTCTGCATTGCACACTCAAGCTCATTGTTACTAAGCCATTATACTAGCAAACACTGAGGAAACTTAGTGGCATCCTAAAAGTGGCTGTTGGACTTCCATTAAATTAGTGTCCCACTAGTGCAAATCTATTTGCAGCACCTCTGCATTGCACACTCAAGCTCATTGTTACTAAGCCATTATACTAGCAAACACTGAGGAAACTTAGTGGCATCCTAAAAGTGGCTGTTGGACTTCCATTAGTGTCCCACTAGTGCAAATCTATTTGCAGCACCTCTGCATTGCACACTCAAGCTCATTGTTACTAAGCCATTATACTAGCAAACACTGAGGAAACTTAGTGGCATCCTAAAAGTGGCTGTTGGACTTCCATTAGTGTCCCACTAGTGCAAATCTATTAGCAGCACCTCTGCATTGCACACTCAAGCTCATTGTTACTAAGCCATTATACTAGCAAACACTGAGGAAACTTAGTCGCATCCTAAAAGTAGCTGTTGGACTTCCATTAGTGTCCCACTAGTGCAAATCTATTTGCAGCACCTCTGCATTGCACACTCAAGCTCATTGTTACTAAGCCATTATACTATCAAACACTGAGGAAACTTAGTGGCATCCTAAAAGTGGCTGTTGGACTCCCATTAGTGTCCCACTAGTGCAAATCTATTTGCAGCACCTCTGCATTGCACACTCAAGCTCATTGTTACTAAGCCATTATACTAGCAAACACTGAGGAAACTTCGTGGCATCCTAAAAGTGGCTGTTGGACTTCCATTAGTATCCCACTAGTGCAAATCTATTTGTAGCACCTCTGCATTGCACACTGAAGCTCATTGTTACTAAGCCATTATACTAGCAAACACTGAGGAAACTTAGTGGCATCCTAAAAGTGGCTGTTGGACTTCCATTAGTGTCCCACTAGTGCAAATCTATTTGCAGCACCTCTGCATTGCACACTCAAGCTCATTGTTACTAAGCCATTATACTAGCAAACACTGAGGAAACTTAGTGGCATCCTAAAAGTGGCTGTTGGACTTTCATTAGTGTCCCACTAGTGCAAATCTATTTGCAGCACCTCTGCATTGCAAACTCAAGCTCATTGTTACTAAGCCATTATACTAGCAAACACTGAGGAAACTTAGTGGCATTCTAAAAGTAGCTGTTGGACTTCCATTAGTGTCCCACTAGTGCCAATCTATTTGCAGCACCTCTGCATTGCAAACTCAAGCTCATTTTTACTAAGCCATTATACTAGCAAACACTGAGGAAACTTAGTGGCATTCTATAAGTGGCTGTTGGACTTCCATTAGTGTCCCACTAGTGCAAATCTATTTGCAGCACCTCTGCATTGCACACTCAAGCTCATTGTTACTAAGTCATTATACTAGCAAACACTGAGGAAACTTAGTGGCATCCTAAAAGTGGCTGTTGGACTTCCATTAGTGTCCCACTAGTGCAAATCTATTTGCAGCACCTCTGCATTGCACACTCAAGCTCATTGTTACTAAGCCATTATACTAGCAAACACTGAGGAAACTTAGTGGCATCCTAAAAGTGGCTGTTGGGACTTCCATTAGTGTCCCACTAGTGCAAATCTATTTGCAGCACCTCTGCATTGCACACTCAAGCTCATTCTTACTAAACCATTATACCAGCAAACACTGAGGAAACTTAGTGGCATCCTAAAAGTGGCTGTTGGACTTCCATTAGTGGCCCACTAGTGCAAATTTATTTGCAGCACCTCTGCATTGCACACTCAAGCTCATTGTTACTAAGCCATTATACTAGCAAACACTGAGGAAACTTAGTGGCATCCTAAAATTGGTTGTTGGACTTCCATTAGTGTCCCACTATTGCAAATCTATTTGCAGCACCTCTGCATTGCACACGCAAGCTCATTGTTACTAAGCCATTATACTAGCAAACACTGAGGAAACTTAGTGGCATCCTAAAAGTGGCTGTTGGACTTCATTAGTGTCCCATTGGTGCAAATCTATTTGCAGCACCTCTGCATTGCACACTCAAACTCATTTTTACTAAGCTATTATACTAGCAAACTGTGCTGCCATTTTAAGGGCCATAGTTTCATTGTCTGGGATAGTTATTGTTGTTTATTCTGCTGTCAATAAAGGTAGACCACCGCTGCAATCTACACCATCTCTCAATTTTTACTACCACATTTTAAGTGGACATTCTTATTGCTAGCAAAATGAGTGGCAAAATGACAGATGCTTTTGGAAAGGGGAACAGGCGTGTTGGAAAAGGAAAAAAAGTTTGTGTCCGTGGGGAAGGTGGCAAAGATCCATTAACATCTTCTGAAGATAGGCCATCTTCCAGCAAAAGTAAGATGTCTACTACTTTCCATGGACAATCGGATGTGCTCCCTTTTTTACAAACACGAACAACTGGAACAAAGGTAGATGTTGCCCAAAAAAAGAAAATGCTTGAATGGATCTCAAGTGGTCCAACAAGTGCCCTCTCCTCCACCTCAACTACCGCATCCAAAAAACACCAGTCCTCTGAGTTGTCATCCCAATCACACTTGCAATCTCCCAGCTCTCAAGTCTGCACAGTATGGTGGAACAGAGATGGCTGAGTCTGCAGAGCTGTTCAGTCACACTATAGCCTGGGAATCAGAGGTCTGCTCCCAAGCTACAGTGAGTACAGACCACGAAATGGTCTGCAGTGATGCCCAGAACCTTTGTGACTCAGATTCAGGCCGTGATGACCAAGTTCATGAGCATAATGTTGAGTGTTATGATCCAGAACCATGGAAGACCACCACAAATCATTGGCCAGAGGTGACAAGAGCATTGGCAACTAATCTGGCCGCCATCCCCTTACTAACCATCAGAACTAGAAGTAGCCGAGGGGTGAACTAACATCCTGTGCACCGCGAACACAGCCAGAGAACTAACTATCCTAAAGGTAGGAAAGATGAATAACTCTCTGCCTCAGAAAATAGACAAGAATAGCTAGCCCCCCACATTCAAAGACTGGGGTGATATAGGAAAAACACAATACACAGGTAGATGACAGGATTAGCAAAAGGTGAAGCCCCCGCTGACTAAAATAGGAAAGGACAGGAAAGGGACTGATGGTGGCCAGAGAAAAACCCTGCAAAATACCAACTTCCTAATAGTACAAAAAGTCCCTCAGATCGCACGATCTGAACTCCGTTCTATACCAGGTGCCCTTGTCATACCAATGAACAGAAAACAAGAATCATAACAAATCAACAAGCCACAAACACATGGACCCAAAGGAGCTATACTCGACACAGAACTGCAGGGAGTTCCTCAACAATCCACTAAGGGGGAAAATCCCTGCAAGCAAATAAACTGAAACCAACCACAGCAAATGACAAACCCAGATAAACAAAAGAAACAGACAATAAATAAAGAGCAAGCACTTATCTGGGGAAGATGTGGTGTAGAGCAGGATTAAGCAGGCTGGAGATACAAAGAACAACTGACATCCGGCAACAGCCTGCAATCAGACCAGGATTTAAATAAGCAGAGAGTTAGCAAAGGAAACACCCACTGCACAACACACCTGGTCCAAGTCCAAACCATTACTGGCCACCAGAGGCAGCCTCCCAGCAGCCAAAACATAACTAACATTCACAACAGTTGAGCCTTATTCACAAACTGAAACACCTGTTGTAATAGACAATGAGGAACATACTGATGATGATGAGACGCAGATACCAGATTGGGATGACAACTTAAATATTCGTTCAGGGCAGGAAGAGGCTCGGTCTGAGGGGGAGGGGAGTGCAAACACAACGCTTGATGAGGAACTTCTTGATCCCACCTACTGTCAACCCACAGTCAGGCACTCGAGGAGGTCAACAGAGGCGGTGGAGGAGGATGCTACTGACGACGAAGTTACCTTGCGCCTTCCTGGACAGAGGAGGAGTACTGGTAGCACGTCTACAACTGCATCCTCAGCCACCACTCTGCCTCTGAGCACTAGTCGGGGTGGCTCAGCAGGTTGCATGACCTCTAAGCCTTGCCTAGCCTGGTCCTTTTTTGACATAGCAAAAGATCGCCCAAATCATGTGATCTGTAAAATTTGTCGTGATTCTGTTAGTAGAGGGCAAAACCTCAGCAGTTTGACAACTTCTTCCATGAATCGTCACATGAATAAATATCATATGTCCCTGTGGGAAGCTCACCGTGCTGCAATGCGGCCTAGCGGAGCGAACCATCCACCGCCTGCCCCTTCCAGTGCATCCACATGCTCTTCA
Source organism: Anomaloglossus baeobatrachus (assembly GCF_048569485.1). Classification (NCBI taxonomy): domain Eukaryota; kingdom Metazoa; phylum Chordata; class Amphibia; order Anura; family Aromobatidae; genus Anomaloglossus; species Anomaloglossus baeobatrachus. The sequence continues at coordinate 235,481,868 of NC_134355.1, forward strand.
TCTTCTAGGACTGTGGGGACAGCTGTCACACCTGGTTTTCCACGCACAACTTCCACCACTGTAACCGCAACAGGCAGTTTGCTTGGTAGGTCGTCAGTTGGTTTGGAAGGGGAAACAAGTGCGTGTGTACAGCTCTCTCAGACATTGATAGCACCAACGTTGGATGAAGGCAACATCATGTCTACGCCTGCACTTTCCTCATAAACCTGCATTTTTCCAGGGACACCCTACTCAACACCGTCTACACACAGCAGCCAGATCTCAGTCCCTCAGATGTGGACAAATAAAAGGCCATTTCCTGCGACCCATGACAAAGCTAAGAGGTTGACTTTATCCCTCTGTAAGCTCTTGGCTACTGAAATGCTGCTTTTCCGCCTGGTGGACACACAGGATTTTAGAGACCTTATGTCTATCACTGTGCCCCAGTACTAGATGCCCAGTCGCCACTACTTATCTAAGAAAGGTGTGCCCGCGCTACACCAGCATGTCGCACACAACATCACCGATTCCTTGAGAAACTCTGTGTGAACGGGTGCATTTCACCACCGATACTTGGACCAGTAAGCATGGACAGGGACGTTACATGTTGCTAACTGGACACTGGGTAACTATGGTGATAGATGGTGTGCCCACGACTTGTGTGTCAATCCTCTTTCTGTCCAAGTTCCGCCACTGAGTCTGCCTCCTCCACCTCATCTGGGTCCTCCACCTCTGCCCCAAGCCTGCCTGGTCAGGCCACCAGCGTTCTCACTGCGCAGAAGGAATCACGCACCTCTCATTATTATGCTGGCAGCAGAGTGCAACGGCATCAGGCGGTCTTTAGCTTGAAATGTCTTGGAAAGAAGAGTCACACAGCGGCTGAGTTGTGGGCAGCGCTAGAGACTGAGTTTAATAAACGGTTGTCTCCACTCAACCTGCAGCCTGGTAAGGCCGTGTGCGACAATGCTGCAAACCTGGGTGCGGCCCTTCGCCGGGGCAAGGTGACACACGTGCCTTGTATGGCTCACGTGTTGAACCTTGTTGTCCAGCAATTTTTAATACACTATCCCGGCCTAGATGGCCTTCTGACCAGGGCACGAAAACTGTCTGCTCACTTCCGCCGTTCAATTGCCTCAGCTGACCGACTTGCATCGCTCCAGAAGTCTTTCGGTCTGCTGGTTCATCGCCTGAAATGCGATGTGCCGACACGCTGGAGTTCAACTCTCCACATGTTACAGCGACTGTGGCAGCACCGCCGAGCACTGGTGCAATACGTCATGACGTATAGCCTGGGCCAACGAGATGCAGAGGTGTGGCAGATCACCCTGATACAGTGGTATCAGATCAATGACCTATGCACCCTTCTGCAAAGTTTCGACATGGCGACGAATATGTTTAGCACTGACAATGCCATTATCAGCATGACAATTCCAGTCATTTACATGCTGGAGCACACGCTAAACACTATTCGGAGCCAGGGGGTGGGACAACAGGAAGGGGAGGAAGTACAGGAGGATTCATATGCACGAGGGATACCAACATCTACAAGGTCCAGACGTTCATTATCACCAAGGCGGCAGGCATTGGACTGTGGGGGAGAGGGATCAACAAGGGCGCATGGCAGCAGGCAAAATGTGGAGGAAGGTGCAGGAGAATATGAAGAAATGGAGGACGAACTGTCCATGGACATGGAAGACTCAGCGGATGAGGGAGACCTTGGTCAAATTTCAGTTGAAAGAGGTTGGGGGGAGATGTCAGAGGAAGAAAGCACGGTTAGCACCTCTATGCTACAAACACAGCGCGGACTTGGTGCGGACTTCTTGCTGCACTACCTACAACATGACCCTCGGATTGTCAAAATTAGAAGTGATGATGACTACTTAGTTGCCACACTATTAGATCCCTGGTCCAAATTTTGTGAAAAAATTCCAGCCATAGAAAGGGACGCACGTATGCAGGACTATCAGCAGAAGCTGTTACTTGATCTTAGCTCGGCTTCTCCACCAAACCACTGTGGTGCACGGAGTGAATCTCCCAGTTGTAACTTGACAAACATGGGACTGTCTCGTCATCAACAGTCTAACCGTACCAGCAGCACCGTATCTGGTGCTGGTAACAGCAATTTTATTGAATCGTTTCATAATTTTTTTAGACCATCCTTTGCAAGGCCACAAGAGACAAGAAGTCTGACACATAGTCAACGGCTGGAAAGGATGATACAGGAGTATCTCCAAATGAACATCGATGCCATGACTTTGCAACTGGAGCTTTGCTCATTTTGGGCTTCAAATCTTGAAAAATGGCCTGAGCTCTCCACTTACGCCTTGGAGATCTTGTAGTTTCCAGCTGCCAGCATTGTCTCAGAATGTGTCTTCAGTGCTGCTGGGTGTGTGCTGACAGATAAGCGCACGCGTCTGTTCACTGACAATGTAGACAGACTAACGTTCATCAAGGTGAACAAGTCATGGATCCGCAAGGACTTTACTACCCCTGTGTCATCCTGTAGAGAGTAAAGGCTTGTGTATTTGGAATGTGCTTGATGCAAATGTACCTGTGAAGTGTACAACTGGGGCACAAGTGCTGCCACTGAAGGGGTGTCTGTGTGGCCCAATTTTTGGAAGAAAAGGGAGACTTCGCTTGGAGTAACCCTTGCTTGAAGTGTTTCTAAAAATGATCCAAGATGAACAGATCTGGGATCAGCAAAGACTTTGCTACCTACGCCGGTGCCATCCTGGGGACAGTTAAGGATGGCGTATTTTTGAATGTGCTTGATGCAAATGTACCTGTGAAGTGTACAACTGGGGCACAAGTACTGCCAGTGAAGAGGTGTCTGTGTGGGCCAATTTTTGGAAAAAAAGGGAGACTCCGCTTGGAGTAACCCTTGCTTGCAGTGTTTCTAAAAATGATCCAAGATGAACAGATCTGGGCTCAGCAAAGACTTTGCTACCTACCCCGGTGCTATCCTGGGGACAGTTAAGGCTGGCGTATTTTTGAATGTGCTTGATGCAAATGTACCTGTGAAGTGTACAACTGGGGCACAAGTGCTGCCACTGAAGGGGTGTCTGTGTGGCCCAATTTTTGGAAAAAAAGGGAGACTCCGCTTGGAGTCCCCTTGCGGTGTTTTGCATGACTTTAGAATGGCATGCCATGCCTATATCTGTGTCTCGTCCTCTTTTTCCTCGTCAAGCTGTTTTGTTTTCGCATGAATATTTGTTCTTGTCACTTCCCATGGTTTGTGTTGTCTTGTGAGTTGTTTGTCACTTTTTGGACACCTTTGAGGGTGTTTTCTAGGTGTTTTTATGTGTTTGTGATTGCCTCCCATTGTTTCCTATGGGGTTCGAGTGGTTCGTCGAATGGTTCGCCGAACCGAACTCGAACGCGGCCTCCGTTCGGCGAACCGACTTGAGCCGAACCGCGACCGGTTCGCTCATCTCTACTAATGAATATGCATGTTACATAGTTATGCCCTAATTAATTTTGTATAACCTTGTATGTCAAAACAAAATCAATACAGTTCTTTTTCGGAGCCACACATCTCCAGCTTTTATGTGTATACTGGCGTCTTGTCTGTATCTCATTGAGGCTAAGGGAAAGCAGGGGGGTTACCGGGACTCCCTCTGTATTTGGACATCGCTGGCAACAGTTGTGACCTTTTGGTCAACCTATCAATTGCAATAATATTTGTTTCTGTGTTAATGGCTTGGTTACACCTAGTTTGCGCATGACCATTTGCTTACAGCGTTCCTGATGGAATAATGCTTGATAAGCACTGAAGCAGCACGTGCGTGCTCATTTTATTCTGGGTTCTCTGCGCTCTGTGCGATGGCCTGCCTCTGCGTCATTTCCGGCTGGTGATCTTGGGGAACACATGGGACGCCATGGCCCCACACACACTGGAGTGTTGGCTTTCAGGTAATTGACTCTCCACTACAAATATAGGTTCACACTTGCTATTCATTATGCCTCTCCCTGATGAAGCCACTGGACACGCGGCGACACGCATTGGAGGATGTTAGGCCAGCCTAACTTACCACCAAATAACTTCACTGGCAGTCTAAGTATACTCAGTCCCTTCTGGGGCTTTTAGGGACTAATTTTGTTAGGAGCATTTTGTAGTGCCCCGCTCGCAGCAGCTGAGCCGCTCGGGTCCGGACCTTCAGTGGGTGGCTCGAGGGTCTCCGGACCCGGGGTTCCTGCGGTCACTCCGATCAAAAAGGGGTTGGCGGTGTGGGGACGTAGGTGTACGGCCGGAGCCGTGTTTAAGTTTGTGACACCACCCATGGTATGTGGTGAAGGTGGACACCACCGCTGCAGTTACGGGGCACCCGGGGGAGATGTTTCGCAGCAAGTTGTTAACCCCTCCGTGGGTAGGGATGGTGGCCCCGGGACCCGTTGGGGGAGTTGGGCGGTGCAGTGAGATGGGCGGTCGGAGGCTACTGATGTACTCACTATTAGTAAACACACGAGTCTCTGGTAAACCAAGGTGATGGTGGTCGGTGCCCGCAGCCGGCTGCAGTTTGGTCCCCCACCCAGTTGGTGGTCTCTGCCTTTCTCCTGCACCTGTTTTGTGATGGTGGACTACCTGCGCTTGCAACTTCAGGAGTCCGCTCCCCAGCTTGTGGTTGTCTGAGGAGCCCTTTGCCTGCAGACGCTGGCTCGTGGGATCTCTCTACCGTGTCTTTCTATCCCCCTCGGGCTGTTGCCTTCAGTCGGGACTTTGGGTGGGACAGGACCTCTAGTCCTGGCTGCAATGAGTTAATTAGCAAGCCCCCAGTAGCTTCTGGACCTAGCTTCAGGGTCTGAGTACCCTCCTTTGTGCTCCAGTTTCCGGGTAGGTTCCCCGGGTCGGTAGCGGCGGGCCACTACCCTGTCCCGGTCCACCACGGTTCAACCAAGCCGTCTTCTCGGCTCCTGCAGACAGAGGCCTCTGTCTGCCTCCTTGCCAAAGGTACCTGGGCTCCTACCTTGGCACCTGTCAGTCTGCTACAGGCCTGTCACACAGACCTGACCTCCTCCACTGAACTCTCAAACTGATCTTTTTTCTTATTCCGCCTCACGCCATCTGAACTCCTCGGTAGGCATGTCCAACCGCCTGGCTCTGCCCCCTGGTGTGTCCATCAAGCACTGAGGGGGGTGACTAGGGTTTAAATGTTTGGCTGCTGTCACCTTGTTAGGGGACTGGTGTAGTGCGGGGCCCTATCTGTGACTACCTGGCCCGGCCAGGGCATCACAATTGTCTCCTGACATGCCTCTGCTTTCCATATACCATCTTTGCTTCTGTGAGCTAATATAAATCCCTTTGACTCAGGCCTCTCATGTTACTCAGCACTCCTGATTGACCTTTTAAGGGGTGAGACTACAACTTTTAATTCCCTTGTTAATCATTATAGGTGATTCTGCCTAGGCGGTTAAGAATAGAGATGAGCGAACCGGTCGTGGTTCGGCTCGAGTTCGGTTCGCCGAATGGAGGTCTCGTTCGAGTTCGGCTCGGCAAACCGGTTCGGCGAACCACTCGAACCGCATAGGAAACAATGGGAGGCAATCACAAACACATTAAAGCACCTAGAAAACACCCTCAAAGGTGTCCAAAAGGTGACAAACAATTCACAACAGAACACAAACACATGGGAAAGCGACAAGAACAAATTCTCATGCGAAAACAAAACAGCGTTACGAGGAAAAAGAGGACGAGACACAGATAAAGGCATGGCATGCCCTTCTAAAATGATGAATAACACCGCAAGGGGACTCCAAGCAGAGTCTCCCTTTTTTCTGTCCCTATTCTGTAAAGCGCTGTGTGTATAGCGTACACATCAGGACCGGCGACAGAAGCTGTATGAGCGGTGACTGTCACCCAGACGCAGAAGGCAGATATTGGTGCCGTGAGGGAAAATGGCCGTATTTATAATGACATGACATGGACAACCTATGACACATGCCCTTGCTTGTCTGGCAAAAGTCCACTTACCTGTGTGTGTGTCTGGGATTGGCTGACATGCTGGCCCGCCCCACTACACGCGCGCTTAGGGCAGAAAAAAAAAATGGTGATCGGCATCCTCTCAGCAACACAGATCTAAAGCCCGTCCCCCCCACACACTATATGCTGAAATTTGATTATAGTGTGAATCACAGAGTGACTCACACTAATCCAGTGAAAAGCCAGCTAGTAATTAGCTAGGCTTTTTGCTGATTGAACCGTTCTCGAACGTAACTCGAGCTGCCGAACTTTTAGCAAAAAGCTCGAGTTCTAGTTCGATCTAGAACACCCCCCAAAATCACTCGATCATGAAATTGGCGAACCTCGAATCTCGAACCGCGCTAAACTCTATTCATTGCACTATGCTACGGTGGCCTGCACTTCTCCCACACTCCTCGCCCTGGCAATAGACAAGGTGGAGGAGTGGGCCTCCTTCTTTCTAACAACTACAACTTCACCACAATCCCACCTCTACCCTCCCTCGATCTGCCTTCCTTTGAAGTGCACTCTGTCCGAATCTATTCTCCCTCCAACCTCCAAGTGGCTGTCATATACAGACCCCCGGGCGCAACCACTGCCTTCCTCGACCACTTCTCTGCCTGGCTTCTACACTTTCTCTCTGCTGACATTCCCACCATCATCATGGGTGACTTCAACATCCCCACTGACACTCGCCAACAAGCTGCTTCCAAACTCCTCTCCCTTGCTTCGTCTTTTGGCTTAACTCAGTGGTCCACCTCTGCCACCCACAAAGATGGACACACACTAGACCTCATCTTCACCCGCCTCTGTCCCCTTTCTGACTTCACAACTTCCCCCCTCCCCCTATCTGACCACCATCTTCTGACCTTTTCAGCCCTGTCCTCCTCACCTACCCCCCCCGTCCAGCACCTAGCACATCCCCGCAGAAACCTTGCACACCTCAACATGCACACCCTCGCCGACTCTATCCTCCCACTGTCCTCCATATCGTCCCTCCACGACACAGACAGCGCCACCACTTTCTACAACACCACCCTCACATCCACTATTGATTCAGTCGCTCCCCTTGTGCATGGCAGAGTGAGACGAATCAATAGACAGCCCTGGCACAACAGCCTCACTAAAAAACTTAGGCAAAGGTCTAGGGCTGCAGAGCGGCGGTGGAAGAAAACGCACTCCCAGGAAGACTTCACCACATTCAAAAATGCAATTCACACATTTCGTTCAGTCCTCACCTCCGCTAAACACGATTACTTCAGAAACCTCATATCCTCTCTAACACACAACCCCAAACAGTTATTCAACACTTTCAACTCCCTCCTTCGCCCACCACTGCCCCCTCCAACCTCCCTCATTTCTGCAGAAGACTTTGCCACCTATTTCCAAGAAAAAATCGACCTAATAAGGCAAGTCTTCTCTGCTCAGCCACCACAACCCCTTCATGTAGCTGACCACTGCCCCTCCCCCATAAACTTCCTCCCCACCATCACCGAAGGAGAGCTTGCACGTCTGCTCTCAAAAGCGCACCTCACCACCTGCGCACTTGACCCCATGCCATCCCACCTCCTTCCCAACCTCACCACCATCCTTATTCCAGCCTTAACCCATCTCTTCAACCTATCTTTAACGACTGGAACCTTCCCCTCTGCCTTTAAACATGCAACAGTCACACCTATCCTAAAGAAACCTTCCCTCGATCCAACCTCTACTACCAGCTACCGCCCCATATCACTACTCCCACTTGCCTCAAAACTCCTGGAACAGCATGTCCATGCTGAACTTTCCTCCCACCTCTCCTCTAACGCTCTCTTTGACAACCTACAGTCCGGCTTCCGTCCACATCACTCCACCGAAACTGCCCTGACTAAAATCACAAATGACTTGCTTACTGCCAAAGCGAACAAGCACTTCTCTATACTCCTACTCCTAGACCTGTCCTCAGCCTTCGATACCGTTGACCACTCCCTCCTATTACAGACCCTCTCTTCCCTTGGTGTCAGAGATCTTGCCCTCTCTTGGATCTCTTCATACCTCTCAAATCGCACTTTTAGTGTCTCCCACTCCCACACAACCTCTTCATCCCACCATCTCTCTGTTGGCGTCCCTCAAGGCTCTGTCCTAGGACCCCTACTTTTCTCTATCTACACATTTGGCCTGGGACAACTCATAAAGTCCCATGGCTTCCAATACCACCTATATGCCGACGACACCCAGATCTACCTCTCTGGCCCAGATGCCACATCTCTGCTGTCCAAAATCCCGAAATGTCTATCTGCTATATCCTCCTTCTTCTCCTCTCGCTTCCTAAAGCTCAATGTGGCCAAAACTGAACTAATCATCTTTCCTCCGTCTCACCTACACTCTCCACCTGATCTATCTATTACAATAAATAACACCACGCTCTCGCCAGTACCCAAAGTTCGCTGCCTCGGAGTGACCTTTGACTCTGCCTTATCCTTCATACCACACATCCAATCCCTCACCACCTCCTGCCGTCTTCAACTCAAAAATATTTCCAGAATCCGCCCTTTCCTAAATTTGCAATCTACTAAAATGCTAGTGCATGCCCTCATAATCTCCCGCCTCGACTACTGTAACATCCTCCTCTGTGGCCTCCCTGCCAACACGCTTGCCCCTCTCCAGTCCATCCTTAACTCTGCTGCCCGACTTATCCACCTCTCTCCTCAATACCACCCCGCTTCTCCTCTCTGCATGTCCCTCCACTGGCTTCCAATCTTCCACCGTATCCAATTCAAACTTCTAACACTGACCTACAAAGCTGTGCATAATCTTTCCCCTCCGTACATCTCCGAACTACTCTCCCACTACACTCCAACACGTCACCTCCGGTCCTCCCAAGATCTCCTCCTCTCCTCCTCTCTCATTCGCTCCTCACACAACCGACTCCAAGACTTCTCCCGAGCATCCCCAGTCTCCTGGAACTCGCTGCCTCAACACGTCAGACTATCCCCTACCCTTGCAAACTTCAAACGGAACCTGAAAACGCACCTGTTCAGAAATGCCTACAATCTACAATGAACTCGCTGCCGCCCGACCACCGTGCGGAGCTGCCGCCCGACCACCGTGCGGAGCTGCCGCCCGACCACCGTGCGGAGCTGCCGCCCGACCACCGTGCGGAGCTGCCGCCCGACCACCGTGCGGAGCTGCCGCCCGACCACCGTGCGGAGCTGCCGCCCGACCACCGTGCGGAGCTGCCGCCTGACCTACACCCCACCTATTGTCTCCTCCCCATAATCCTATAGAATGTAAGCCCGCAAGGGTAGGGCCCTCTTCCCTCTGTACTAGTCTGTCTACTGTAACTTGTATACGTATTTTGTATGTAACCCCCTTCTCATGTACAGCACCATGGAATTAATGGTGCTCTATAAATAAATAATAATAATAATAATAATAATTCATTAGTCTAGATTCGTCACAAGCGTGAATTACATGTTCCCATAACATAAATTTTATTCTCACAGCAAAAAACAGTTTCTTCCCAGCAAAGTGTTATTTCTCTTCTCTTAAGACAAAACATTTTGAGTCCTTGAAGCTTTCTCAAAGTCTGTTACGTAAACAAGTCTGGTTGTGCTGTTTGCAAAGGAGAATATGAATTTCTATGATTTTTCCTAACCAGTGAATATTTAACTATTTCCTCACACAATACAAATGAGCTACAACGCAGAATCAGGTAGTACATCAAATGTACTATTAGGTGAGGCATAGCATGATGTAAAAAAAAGTACTGCAACATAGTATATTGAATTGTTAGCATGGAGACATATAGACCACTAATGGCTCGAGCCACATTATTTAGACATACACACTCACTAAGCAAATAAAAAAATAGCCAGTCCATGATGGGGAAAAAAGCGGACAAGCTAGTTGTCGCGGGCGGCGGGGCGCTGCGGTCACCACGCTCGGGTCCAGCGCTGCTGCTGCTGCTTGGTGGCTCGAGCGGTGGGCCGGATCCGCGGACTCGAGCGGCGCTCCTCGCCCGTGAGTAAAAGGGGGTAGTTCGGTTTGGGGATTTGGTCCGTGACGCCACCCACGGGTTGTGGTGAGGTTGGGCACCACCGCTGCTATTGACAGGGATCCCGGGAGCGATGGTAGGGAGCAGCTGGGATGTTTCTCTCCCCTCCGTGGGTAGGGGGTTGGTGGTCCCGGAGCCCGGTGAGGAGACGGGGAGGCAGGGTTGGCAAGATGCAGGGTCGCTTGGACTGCGCTGCGCGGTGCCGGATGGCACGGTAGTACTCACTCAGCCACAAATGGATGCAAAGTCTCTGATAAACCAAACGGCTGGATGGACGGGTCCCGCAGCCGGCTGCTGTGGTTTCTCCCGGACGGTTGGTGGTGGATGCCTTTCCCTGCACCTCTGTGTATGTTCGGTCCCGATGGCTTCCCACCAGTAACCCGCTCCCCAGCGTGTATATGTGCTGGAGGAGCCCTTTTGCCCGCAGGCTCTGGCCCTTGGAACTCTAGCTGTGGCGGTAGCTGTATTTCCTTTTGCTGGTTGGACGGTTGCCTTCAATCGGGTCTTGGCTGTTAGGAAACCCCTGGGGTTCCGGTCATTGACGGATTTGACCTCTAATGGTGACTCCAAGCCTGGTCGGGGTCCTTAGGCCCTGCCTGTGTGTGCTGGCTTCACTTCGCTCCCCGGTTCGGTATCGGCGGGCCACCGCCCGTCCCCGGTCCTACGGTTCCGCGTTGATCTGCCTCTCCTGCAGACGGCCACCATCGTCTGCCAACCTTGCTCTGGGTGCCCGGGCCACGTACCCGGACACAGTCAGTTTGCTCCTCTACTGCGACTTCACTCCTTCACTCTTCCACTTCCCTAACTTCACTGCCTTCCTTTCCCGCCTCCAGGACTGTGAACTCCTCAGTGGGTGGGGCCAACCGCCTGGTGTGGACATCAGCTCCTGGAGGGAGGCAACAAGGATTTTGTGTCTCGCTGATGTGCCTATCTCGGGGTGGGAGTGCATGTTGTAGTACCTGTGACGACCTGGCTAGTCCAGGGCGCCACACTAGGCATCAGCTGGAGTACCAATAAAGATCAGCATGCAAATGACGCTGGGGATGATGATCCCATAATGTCAATAATATGTTCCACGTATTATTGTAGTATAAGATAGGAGGTTTATATGGGATGCAATGGAGCTGGTTATCTTGGGGAACACATGGGAAGCCATGGCCCCACACACACTGTTGACTCTCCACTACAAATATAGGTGCACACTTGCTATTCATTATGCCTCTCCCTGATGAAGCCACTGGACACGCGGCAACACGTGTTGGAGGACGTTAGGCTAGCGTAACTCACCACCAAATAACTTCACTGGCAGTCTAAGTATACTCAGTCCCTTCGGGGGCTTTTAGGGACTTATTTTGTTAGGAGCATTTTCTCCTGACATGCCTCTGCTTTGCATACACCATCTTTGCTTCTGTGAGCTAATATAAATCCCTTTGACTCAGGGCTCTCATGTTGCTCAGTACTCACGATTGACCTTTTAAGGGATGAGACTACAAATTCTAATTTCCCTTTTAATCATTGTAGGTGATTCTGCCTAGGTGGTTAAGAATACTCACACTAAGTGGAGTGCTATTGTGTGATTTAAGGTATGAGTCCACTTGTGTATGACTCGTGCGAGTCTCGCATCTGTATTAATCGGCACGACCGCAAACTCTCTGACAGGAGCAGGTCAGCTGCATGGAAATACATACAGCCGACCCGTTCCTGTCAGGAGAGTGTGCGCCGTGTCGGGTAATACAGATGCGAGACTCGCACGAGTCATACACAAGTGGAATCATAACCTTATTGTACACTTCGAATTGTAATAGCATTAAGGGACTGGTGTTTATTGATGGCCTTCAATATTTACATCACAGGCATTTGGTTTTTAATTGTTTTTAAATGTGTGCTGTTTCTAATAAAAATTTGTTATATTTTTGCATTCACAGTTGGTGGTGTGCGGTGCATATGCTTTGTCTCTTCACCCCTCTTTCAAAGGCTGCTTTCACACATCGTTTTTCCGGCATCAGGCACAATCCAGCAAAAATGGATATAACGAATCCGGTGCCGGATCTGTTTTATTAACCCTAGACTTGTATTAGCGTCAGATTGTGCCAGATGGCCTTGCGTGGCATGCTGGATCTGGCGAAAAATTGTTGTCCGGCGGCCAGAAAGAACGCAGCATGCAGCAATTTTTGGCTGCGGTGAAAAAACGGACCACGCCAAATCCAACGCGATATGGCATGTTGTATAATGGAAGCCTATAGGCGGCGGATTCGGCGTCATCCAGCATATGCCGGAAACCAACGATGGATCCGTTTTTTGTTTCTGGGCATGCCCAGACCTTGTGTAAATAGTCTCTCTCTCTCTGTCGGTCAGTCCGTTGGTCTCTCTCTCTGTCAGTCGGTCTCTCCCTGCCTCCTGTATACTCACCGATCATGGGCGCCATGCTGCACAGCTGTCACACTGCTCTGGTGGCTTCTCCTGCTTTTGAAAATGCCGGCCGCACAGTATTCTATCTAGTATTCACTGCTTTCCCCACCCACCGGCGCCTATGATTGGTTACAGTCAGACACGCCTCCACGCTGAGTGACAGCGTCTCACTGCAACCAATCACAGCCGCCGGTGGCCGGGTCTATATAGTGCAGTAAAATAAATAATTTAAAAAAAAAACGACGTGCGGTCCCCCCCTAATTTTGATATAGCCAAGGTAAAGCCACATGGCTGAAAGCTGGTATTCTCAGGATGGGGAGCCCCACATTATGGGGAGCCCCCCAGCCTAAAAATATCAACCAGCAACAGCCTGGAATTGCCGCATCCATTAGATGTGTCAGTCCCGGGACTCTACCCGGCTCATCCCGAATTGCCCTGGTGCGGTGGCAATCGGGGTAATAAGGAGTTAATGGCAGCCCATAGCTGCCACTAAGTCGTCCTAGGTTAATCATGGCAGGCGTCTATGAGACACCCTCCATGATTAATCTATAATGAAAGTAAATAAACATAAACACCGAAAAATCCTTTATTTGAAATAAAAGACAAAAAAAAACCTCTTTCACCACTTTATTAATCCCCAAATACCCCTCCAGGTCCGGCGTAATCCACACGAGGTCCCATGACGCTTTCAGTTCTGCTACATCGGAAGCTGACAGGAGCGGCCGTAGAATACCGCTGCTCGCTGTGAACTCCACAGAGCAACTGAAGTGAGGCGCGCTGTCAGCGGTGACGTCACTTAGGTAGTGCCGATGTGTGTGCAGTGATGATGGGTGCGGTAGTGCCTGAGTGTGTGCGGTGATGATGATGGGGGCAGTAGTGCCTGAGTGTGTGCGGTGATGATGATGGGGGTGGTAGTGTCTGGGTGTGTGCAGTGATGATGGGGGTGGTAGTGCCGGTGTGTGCAGTGATGATGGGTGCAGTAGTGCCTGCGTTAGTGCAGTGATGATGGGAGCGGTAGTGCCGCTGTGTGCGGTGATGATGGGGGCAGTAGTACCGGTGTGTGCGGTGTTGATGGGGTCTTTTTCTCTCTCTCTTGGAATGAAAAAGAAAAAAAAAAATCTGTTATTTGCTGGATCCATCGCATCAGTTTTTACACAATATGCGACGGATCCGTTGCATCAGGCACAAACCGGATTGTGCCTGATGGCAAAAAACGGATGTGTGAAACTTAATCATACAAGCATAGAGCACCACCTATATGTTTATATTGTGTATCTAAAGTAGCTGTGCATCTCCATTTTTTCTATAGTAAACAGTAAGGTTTAAGGTGACAGGAGGGCTTGTACAGATCCTTTCAGTGGTTAGAGTTTATCTCTACGATCGACGTAGTTTCAAAGTTGCCTGTGTGCCAGATCCGGGCCCGGGATTCCGGGTGTTTAATCCAGATCCGGCACTCGAGAAAATAAAAACACAATAAAGGAAAAATAAAGAAAATAAAAATGAAGCAAGCGCTTCATACTTACCCAGGCTCCAGCCCGACTGTATGCTGCTCACGCGAGGCTGTCCGCTGCTCCTGCTGCCAACTTGTGCCGCTCATTTTATATTCATGGCTCTGCCCGCCCACCGACTGGCTTGGCATCTGTGATTAGATGTAGTCAGACATGCTCCCAGCCTGTGTGACGCGCCTCCCTGCATTCAGCCACTGCTCATCGTAGGTCATTCATTCTGCATTCACAGTGGGCCGCTCGCTGTGATATTCAGATTTAGCAGAGCTGACTCGTCGTGGAACCTTGTGTGGATTACTGGATTACTTTGGACCTGCAGGGTGTGTTGAGGTTAGTAAAGTGGTGAAAGAGGGGGCTTTTGTATTTTATTCCAAATAAAGGATTTTTTCAGTTTTTGTGTGCCAACCCTGCAGCGGATCGAACCGCTCGGATCTGGGGGTGGGGGCCAAACTCAAATGGAAGAGGGAGTATTTACAGGGGATTTGGTATAGTTCGTGACGTCACCCGTGGTGTACGGTAATTGGGAGTATCGCCGCTGTCGTTGGGAGTACCCAGGGTGATGAAGTGGGGCAGCAAGATGACGTTACCCTCCACGGGTAGGAGTAGGCCCCGGGACTCTGGATGGTGATGCGGTGACGCGGTGCAGGGACCAGTGGGATACTCACTCAGCAACGAAGCAGACACTGACAAAAGGGTAAACCAAGTCTCTGACTGCCGTTGCCTCTCGAGGGGAGCTCGTCCGGGTCCCATCCCCTGCAGCACTGCCTGGTGGTCCATAACCTGCCTCCTGGCACAAAAGTTTAGATTGTCCGTTGTGGCCCAGTAGCTTGGAGCTTTCCAGACCCCGCTCCCCACTGTGACACCACGCCCCCCCTGGGGAAGCTAACAAAACGTGCGTGTCGGGGCACGTTTTTTCATTCTGGCATCCATCCCAGCATGGGTAAGTGAATACTACCGGCCATTAGCTGGATATTTGACTTTGGGGCATGTATATTTCATGATTTTCAAATAGTCAGTCTATTGATATTATGGCCCTGGTCTTGTGGTAGTACTTAGGTCCATTATCCCATCTATGTGCCTATCTGGTAGCACACTTTGCATATGCAAACATTTTATTGTGAACACTCTGTGTTGCACTTTGGCCAGTGTATAGGGATTCTGGACCTTACTTTCACTCCCATGCTAGCGGTGATTGGACCCTAGTGTTTTATTGTCTGGACCCCCTCCTTTTTATAAAACCTGCTATGTTATGCACGTAATAATCTATTGTTATGATCTAATTCTTGCTGTAATGAAATTCTGTAATAAAAAAACTTTTATATTTTTGCAAGTAATTGGTCTATGATATATTTTTTCTATCAATTTGGACTATGATCCCCATTGGCTAAGTGAAGGAGCCTGCTCTCAGGAGCTCACGCTTGGGATTTTAGTGGGTCACTTGCTAGGAAAGCCCTATCCCCCTTGTTGCACTAGTGCCCTGATCTCTGAGCTGGGTGGGAACAGTCCATAAAGGCCCTGTCCTCCACAGGTTAATTGCCGGGTCGCCTGAAGCTTCTCCCTGACCTAGGGTCCGTGTACCCAGACGTGCCTTTGGTCCCAGACCGGTGATAGGACCAGGCTGCTGACCGTCCTCCTTGATGGGTTCCAGGCACCTAGCCTCAATCCTCTGCGACCGGGGGTCCGACTCCTCTAGGTCCAGACCACCGTCTGCGACCTAGTTTACTTTTCCCCTGGGAGCTACAACTCCCAGCTTCCTCAGAGCTCCTCTCAGCTCAAGGGCTACCACGACTCTCACTTGACACCTCCCTGCCTGACCCCTAGATGGGCGGCGCTATTCCTGCTTAAGCAGCCCACTGGTGTGCCTGACAGATGTGGTGCAAAGTGTATCTAGGATTTGTGAATGCTGGTGGAGGCAGTACTGCATGATAGAGATCCAGAAGCATGTGGGGTTGAATACTGCACAAGGAGGGCAGTTTGTGCAGTACCCTGTGACGACCTGAATAGTCCAGGAGCGTCACGTTTGTGTTTATTTACTTTAACTTACAAATTAATGATGCATGTGTCATAGACGCTTGCCATCATTAAACTAGGGTTTAGTAGCAGCTGTGCATGGCTTTTAGCCCCTTATTACCCAGATTGCCACCGCACCAGGGCAACTGGAAGAGCCAGTAAAGCTCTGGGCTTGTCACATATAATGGATGCGACAATTCCGGGCGGCTGGAGGCTGATATTTTTACACAAGCCGTCAGCTTTATCTTGGCTGGGTATCAAAATTGTAAGATTGTAAGCTTTCGAGCAGGGCCCTCATTCCTACTGTAGCTGTTGAATTACGTACTATTTTGTTTGGTTTTGTCTATACAAGCCCCCACCTGATTGTAAAGTGTTGCGGAATATGTTGGCGCTGAATAAATTAAGTTTATTATTATTATTATTAATGGCATGAGTTTTTTTTTAATTATTTATTTAAATAATTAAAAAGAAAAAAAAAAAGCCGCATGCAGTTCCTCTTAGGCCGGGGTCACACTTGCGAGGGACTTGGACGAGTCTCGCATAACATCACCCAGCACGGCCGCACACTCTCCTGAAGGTGCATGTAGTTCTATGCAGCTGCACGCTCATGTCTGTAGAGCGTCAGGCCGTGCTGGGTGATGTGATGTGAGACTTGCACAAGTATGACTCCAGCCTTACGGTGCGCTGACAAGAACCGTATGACTCGCACGAGTCTTGCATTGCATCGCATCACCTGGCAGCCGCACACTCTCCGTACACAAGCGTGCAGCTGCATAGAAATATATGCAGATACACGCTCCTGTCAGGAGAGTGTGCGGCTGCCGGGTGATGTGATGTGAGAGTCGTGCAAGTGTGTGACTCTGGCCTCATTTTGATAAACAGCCATGATAAAACCCAACAACTGAGGGCTTTATCTCTGCTGGTATCAGAATACTGGGATTCTGTGCCGATTGTTTTAATTTATTCATTTATATTTATACCACGATACTCACCCAAAGACAGCTGCACTGCTTTCTCCACCCACCGGCCGTCCTGGTGCCTGTGATTGGTTGCAGTCAGCTGACATGCTGCCACTCAGGGTGGGGGCGTGTCTAGCTACAACTAATTACATGCGCCAGTGCGAGGGGAAAGCAGTGAATATGAGTAATACCCCCTATCCCTTATACCAGCATTTGTAATCTCCAGATTCTGGTCCCCATAGACTTATATGGGTAACGGATTCCGGACTGGATCCAGGTTTTTTTAAAAATTCAGCAGTTACCCACCGGTCCCGGTTTTCTGCGAGTTCGACCAGCTCTAATCTTAATAAAAGAGAAATGTTAGGAGACCTGGCATGTAATGCTTAAAGGGGATTTCCCACAAACAAAGTTCATTTTAAAGTTGGTTTAATCAATAAATCTTGGAATAATATTAATTTCCACAATTGGATGGGGAAAAAATGTTCCTGTGCTGAGATAATCTTTTATATATGTGTCCCTGCTATATACCGTGTAATAGCCGTGTCTGACCATACAGGGATATGATCAGATCATTCCACATCTCCTGGGCAGGGGAGAAAAAAAAAAAAAAAAAGAGTATAGGGTGCTTTACACGCTGCAACATCGCTAGCGATTGCTAGCCATAGCGAACATTATCACTATGGCAGCGTCACACGCATATGCCTGTTCTGCGATGTCGCTCTGGCCGACGAACCGCTTCCTTTCTAAGGGGACAGTTCGTGCGGCATCACAGCGACGTCACATGGCAGCCGTCCAATAGCAGAGGAGGGGCGGAAGTGAGCGACCGGAATATGCCGCCCACCTCCTTCCTTCCTCATTGCCGGTGGACGGAGGTAAGGAGATGTTCGTCGCTCCTGCGGTGTCACATATAGCGATGTGTGATGCCGCAGGAACGACAAACAACATACCAGACAACGATATTTGGTGTTTGGATGACATCTCCAACACCAACGATTTTTACCACTTTTGCGATCGTTGAAGGTCGCTTGTACGTGTCACACGCTGCGATGTCGCTAACGACGTCGGATGTGCGTCACAAACACCGTGACGCTGATGATAAATTGTTAGCAATGTCGCAGCGTGTAAAGCACCCTTATATGCATAGCATGGGGATTATTTCTGATTGTTTTTGTGAGATAAAGTACAGTTAGGTCCAGAAATATTTGGACAGTGACACAATTTTCGCGAGTTGGGCTCTGCATGCCACCACATTGGATTTGAAATGAAACCTCTACAACAGAATTCAAGTGCAGATTGTAACGTTTAATTTGAAGGTTTGAACAAAAATATCTGATAGAAATTGTAGGAATTGTACACATTTCTTTACAAACACTCCACATTTTAGGAGGCCAAAAGTAATTGGACAAATAAACCAAACCCAAACAAAATATTTTTATTTTCAATATTTTGTTGCGAATCCTTTGGAGGCAATCACTGCCTTAAGTCTGGAACCCATGGACATCACCAAACGCTGGGTTTCCTCCTTCTTAATGCTTTGCCAGGCCTTTACAGCCGCAGCCTTCAGGTCTTGCTTGTTTGTGGGTCTTTCCGTCTTAAGTCTGGATTTGAGCAAGTGAAATGCATGCTCAATTGGGTTAAGATCTGGTGATTGACTTGGCCATTGCAGAATGTTCCACTTTTTTGCACTCATGAACTCCTGGGTAGCTTTGGCTGTATGCTTGGGGTCATTGTCCATCTGTACTATGAAGTGCCGTCCGATCAACTTTGCGGGATTTGGCTGAATCTGGGCTGAAAGTATATCCCGGTACACTTCAGAATTCATCCGGCTACTCTTGTCTGCTGTTATGTCATCAATAAACACAAGTGACCCAGTGCCATTGAAAGCCATGCATGCCCATGCCATCACGTTGCCTCCACCATGTTTTACAGAGGATGTGGTGTGCCTTGGATCATGTGCCATTCCCTTTCTTCTCCAAACTTTTTTCTTCCCATCATTCTGGTACAGGTTGATCTTTGTCTCATCTGTCCATAGAATACTTTTCCAGAACTGAGCTGGCTTCATGAGGTGTTTTTCAGCAAATTTAACTCTGGCCTGTCTATTTTTGGAATTGATGAATGCTTTGCATCTAGATGTGAACCCTTTGTATTTACTTTCATGGAGTCTTCTCTTTACTGTTGACTTAGAGACAGATACACCTACTTCACTGAGAGTGTTCTGGACTTCAGTTGATGTTGTGAACGGGTTCTTCTTCACCAAAGAAAGTATGTGGCGATCATCCACCACTGTTGTCATCCGTGGATGCCCAGGCCTTTTTGAGTTCCCAAGCTCACCAGTCAATTCCTTTTTTCTCAGAATGTACCCGACTGTTGATTTTGCTACTCCAAGCATGTCTGCTATCTCTCTGATGGATTTTTTCTTTTTTTTCAGCCTCAGGATGTTCTGCTTCACCTCAATTGAGAGTTCCTTAGACCGCATGTTGTCTGGTCACAGCAACAGCTTCCAAATGCAAAACCACACACCTGTAATCAACCCCAGACCTTTTAACTACTTCATTGATTACAGGTTAACGAGGGAGACGCCTTCAGAGTTAATTGCAGCCCTTAGAGTCACTTGTCCAATTACTTTTGGTTCCTTGAAAAAGAGGAGGCTATGCATTACAGAGCTATGATTCCTAAACCCTTTCTCCGATTTGGATGTGAAAACTCTCATATTGCAGCTGGGAATGTGCACTTTCAGCCCATATTATATATATAATTATATTTCTGAACATGTTTTTGTAAACAGCTAAAATAACAAAACTTGTGTCACTGTCCAAATATTTCTGGACCTAACTGTATTTCACTGTCTGTTTTTAAAAATGTTTTACCACAAAGAAAGAATCAGTCATGATCCCATGCTGTAATGTATGTATACTTTTTTAAGTCCTCCCCGGCCCTGAATATGTGGTATGATTAGAAGATCTCCCTGTATTGTCAGACACGGCCATTACACAGTAAATAAAGTGGGGGAAATACAGTGGGTACGGAAAGTATTCAGACCCCTTTAAATTTTTCACTTTGTTTCATTGCAGCCATTTGGTAAATTCTCATTAGTGTACACTCTGCACCCCATCTTGACAGAAAAAAAACAAATGTAGAAATGTTTGCAAATTTATTAAACAAGAAAAACTGATATGTCACATGGTCATAAGTATTCAAACCTTTGCTCAGACACTCATATTTAAGTCACATGCTGTCCATTTCCTTTTGATCCTCCTTGAGGTGGTTCTACTCCTTCATTGGAGTCCACCTGTGTTTAATTAAACTGATAGGACATGATTTGGAAAGGCAAACGCCTGTCTATATAAGACCTCACAGCTCACAGTGCATGTCAGAACAAATTAGAATCATGAGGTCAAAAGAACTAACCAAGGAGCTCAGAGACAGTATTGTGGCAAGGCTCAGATCTGGCCAAGGTTATAAAAGAATTTCTGCTGTACTCAAGGTTCCTCAGAGCACAGTGGCCTACATAATCCTTAAATGGAAGAAGTTTGGGACCACCAGAACTCTTCCTAGACCTGGCCGCCCAGCCAAACTGAGCAATCGGGGGAGAAAAGCCTTAGTGAGAGAGGTAAAGAAGAACCCCAGGATCACTGTGGCTGAGCTCCAGAGATGCAGTAGGGACATGGGAAAAAGTTTTACAAAGTCAACTATCACTGCAGCCCTCCACCTGTCAGGCCTTTATGGCAGAGTGGCACGATGGAAGCCTCTCCTCAGTGCAAAATATATGAAAGCCCGCATAGAGTTTTATAAGCATTCCCCACTCTTTGTCAGGATATACCGCTGGCTGGTCCACTAGATTGTATACCAAACTGTACTTTAGACCCTTAGGGTATTTTATATACAACAACCCCCTATTTTTCACGTTTTTAATATGCTGATATTCGATAAAAGTTAAAAAAATTTAGGAGTATTTCTCTGTGATTTATGTCCACCAACGTTCACTATCCAATCTGACGGAACTGGAGAGGATCTCCAAGGAAGAATGGCAGAGGATCCCCAAATCCAGGTGTGAAAAACGTGTTGCATCATTCCCAAGACTTATGGCTGTACTAGCTCAAAAGGGTGCTTCTACTCGATACTGAGCAAAGGGTCTGAATACTTATGACCATGTGATATTTCAGTTTTTCTTGTTTAATAAATTTTAAAAAATTTCTACATGTCAGTGATTTTTCCTGTCAAGATGTGGTGCAGATTGCACATTAATGAAAAAAAATGAACTTTTTTGAATTTACCAAATGGCTGCAATGAAACAAAGAGTGAAACATTTAAAGGGGTCTGAATACTTTCAGTACCAACTGTAAGTGTTTGATACACTGCAGATTTTGCAAATTTTTCCGATTATAAAGAATGGAGAGGTCTGTAATTTTTATTGTACTTTAACTGTGACAGAGAGACAAAATAAAAATCCAGAAATTCACATTGTAGGATTTTTAAATAATTGATTTGCATTTTATTGGATAAAATAAGTTTTTGATCACCTACTAACCAGCAAGAATTCTGGCACTCACAGACCTGTTTTTTAATCTTTAAGAACCTCTCCTACTCTGCACTCATTACCTGTATTAATTGCACTTGTTTGACCTCATTACCTGTATAAAAGACACCTGATCACACACTTATTCAACCACACTCCAATAGATGACTGCACGGATGACCATACTGGTATATGTGGCTTGCACCTGTTTAAACACAGACGTCTGAAACAGACCTAAGTAGACGTTCCGTGATTGTTACCTGTAGAAGAAGGTCAGTAAGTAAAAAGTGTGAGTGACTGAATATACACTTTAATATTTTCTTATTGGGAGTTGCATTCATGTGGTCTGTCTAGCATCACTATGACATTAATTTAGTGTATGATTGGCATCTACAGTGGGGAAAATAAGTGATACACTGCCGATTTTGCAAGTTTCCCACCTACAAAGAATGGAGAGGACTGTAATTTTTATCATAGGTAACCTTCATCTGTAACAAAGAATCCCCCCAAAAAAGCCAGATAATCACATTGATTATTAAATTTATTGCATGAAAAAAGTACATGATCACTTACCAACCAGCATGAATTCTGGCTCTTGCAGACTTGTTATATTTCTGGAAGGAGCCCTTCTACTCTGCTCTCATTACCTGTATTAATTGCACTTGATTGAACTCATTATCTATATAAAAGACCCCTGTCCACACAATCAATCAATTACACTCCAACCTCTCCACCATGGCCAATACCAAAGAGCTGTCTAAGGACACCAGGGATAAAATTGTAGACCTGCACAAGGCTGGAATGTGCTACAGGACAATAAGCAAGCAGCTTGGTGAAAAGACAACAACTGTTGGTGCAATTATTAGAAAATGGAACAAACACAAAAGGACTGTCAATGTTACTCGGTCTGGAGTTCCATGCAAGATTTCACCTTGTGTAGTAAGATGATTCTCAGAAATGTCAGGAATCAGCTCAGAACTACAAGGCAGGGCCTGGTCAATGACCTGAAGACAGCTGGGACAACAGTCTCAAAGATTACTGTTACTAACACACTACACCGTCATGGATTTAAATCTTGCTGGGCATGCAAGGTCCTCCTGCTCATGCCAGCACATGTCCAGGCCCATTTGAAGTTCGCCAATGACCATGTGGATGATCCAGAGGAGATATGGGAGGTCATGTGGTCAGATGAGACCAAAATAGAACTTTTTGATATCAACTCCACTTGCCGAGTTTGGAGGAAGAAGGAGGAGTATAACTTCAAGAACTCCGTCCCAACTGTGATGCATGGGAACATCATACTTTGGGGTGCTTTTCTGCAAAGGGGAGGATGGATGGGGTCATGTATCGCCAAATTTTGGCCAACAATCTCCATACCTTAGTAAGAATACTAAAGATGGGTCATGGCTGAGTCTTCCAGCATGACAATGACCTGAAACATAAAACCAGGGCAATTTAGGAATGGCTCCATAAGAAGATTTAAAAATCCCTGCTGCAGTCTGCGTAAACTTGGTCAAAAACTACAGGAAACGTCTGATCTCTGTAATTGCAAACAAAGGTTTCTGAACCAAATATTAATGTCTGTTTTATATTGTATCATATTTATTTCATAAAATTCAAATTATTTAAAAATCATACAATGTGATTTTCTGAGTTTTTTTATTGTCAGTCACAGTGGAACTGTACCTAGGATAAAAATTACAGACCGCTCCATTCTTTGTAGGTGGGAAAACATGCAAAATTAACAGTGTATCAAATACTTATTTTCCCCGCTGTAGCAAGGGTACATATATAAGATTATCCCAGAAACAAGTGTTCCAGGCGGCACACAATCCAAGGTGCACATGTCTGAGGAAGTCCTCCACAATGCCGGTCCTCAGTCATTGGAGTGCCAGTCCTTTGTTCAAGTTATAAAATTATCTCAGACAGGAACATTTTTTGAAAACATCCAATTGTGGAAAGTATTATTATTCCAAGATCTATTGATTAAAATGTACTTTGTTCGTGGGACATCTTTAAATATAATCTCAAAATATGATGGCAGCGTTGGTGTCTACTCTAATAATGCTCTGTATTGTGCAGTAGGGATGCATTAAACAAGAAATTAAGTCAATTCTTCAAGCCACACAATTCTACCAATTCTGACCTGTGATAGATAGGGTAATGTAAGTCTTCACCCCTCCCAAATGCCCCCAGCATTGTGCTATGTCCCACCATTCTGGTAATCATGGCACTATAGCCCCTGTTTTTTCATGTCAGAAGTTGCTTTAATTGAGAGGTTCCCTTCAGGCTCTTGTACCTTGAGGGTCATAGCCTGGGAGCATTTCAAGAACAGAAATGAAATACGATCAATGAGCATGTATACTTGTTACATACTAGAAGGTGGCCCGATTCTAAAGCATCGGGTATTCTAGAATTTATTGTGTAGTTAATGTATAATTTTTGTTATATATATTAGATGTTGTTGTGTGTAGTTACCAAGTGTTTGTGTAGGGGCTGTACATTTTCTGGGTGTTGTCTGAGTGTGGCGGGAGGTGAGAGCTGTGTTGTATGTGTGTTGCGTTGTTTGTGGAGCGTTGTGTGTGTGTTGCGCGGTTTGTGTGTGTGAGGTGTGTTTTGGGGGGAGGTATGTTTTGTGCAATGTGTGTGTTGTGCGGTATGTGCGTATATTTATGTATGCCGCGGTGTTTGTGTGTTGGGTGTTGTGTGTGTGCGGGTGTCTGTGTAGGGCGGTGTTTATGGTTCCCAGCGTGTGTGTGTGGTGTGTTGTGCAGTGCGCGTGTGTGTGTGTGTTGGGGGGAGGTGTGCACCTCCCATCGTGCTCCATCCCCCATGCTGCGCACCCCCCATCGTGCTCCATCCCCCATGCTGCGCACTCCCCATCGTGCTCCATCCCCTATGCTGCGCATTCCCCATCATGCTCCATCCGCCATGCTGCGCACTCCCAAACGTGCTCCATCCGCCATACTGCGCACTCCCCATCGTGCTGCATCCCCCATGCTGCGCACTCCCAAACGTGCTCCATCCGCCATGCTGCGCACTCCCAAACGTGCTCCATCCACCATGCTGCACTCCCAAACGTGCTCCATCCGCCATGCTGCGCACTTCCAAACATGGTCCATCCGCCATGCTGCGCACTCCCAAACGTGTTCCATCCGCCATGCTGCGCACTCCCAAACGTGCTCCATCTGCCATGCTGCGCACTCCCAAACGTGCTCCATCCGCCATGCTGCGCACTCCCAAACGTGGTCCATCCGCTATGCTGCGCACTCCCAAACGTGCTCCATCCGCCATGCTGCGCACTCCCAAACGTGCTCCATCCGCCATGCTGCGCACTCCCAAACGTGGTCCATCCGCCATGCTGCGCACTCCCAAACGTGCTCCATCCGCCATGCTGCGCACTCCCAAACGTGGTTCATCCGCCATGCTGCGCACTCCCAAATGTGCTCCATCCCCCATGCTGCGCACTCCCAAATGTGCTCCATCCCCCATGCTGCGCACTCCCAAACGTGGTCCATCCGCCATGCTGCGCACTCCCAAATGTGCTCCATGCCCCATGCTGCGCACTCCCAAACGTGGTCCATCCCCCATGCTGCGCACTCCCCATCGTGCTCCATCCCCCATGCTGCGCACCCCCCATTGTGCTCCATCCCCCATGCTGCGCACCCCCATCGTGCTCCATCCCCCATGCTGCGCACCCCCCATCATGCTCCATCCCCCATGCTGCACCAGCATCAGCCTCTCTGCCCGCAGCATCAGCCTCTCTCCTCCCAGCATCAGCCTCTCTCCTCCCAGCATCAGCCTCTCTCCTCCCAGCATCAGCCTTTTCTGTCCCCAGCATCAGCCTCTCTCTTTCCAGCCTACCCTAGCCTCAGCCTCCCCCAGCCTCTCTTCTCTCAGCCTCCCCCCTCCCCCTCCCAGCCTTCCCCAGGATCAGCCTAGCCTACCCCAGCCTCAGCCTCCCCCAGCATCAGCCTCTCTTCTCTCAGCCTCCCCCTCCCCCTCCCAGCCTTCCCCAGGATCAGCCTCTCTCCTCCCAGCATCAGACTTTTCTGTCTCCAGCATCAGCCTCTCTCCTTCCACCCTACCCCAGCCTCAGCCTCCCCCAGCCTCTCTTCTCTCAGCCTCCCCCCTCCCAGCCTCCCCCTCCCAGCCTTCCCCAGGATCAGCCTAGCCTACCTCAGCCTCAGCCTCCCCCAGCATCAGCCTCTCTTCTCTCAGCCTCCCCCCTCCCCCTCCCAGCCTTCCCCAGGATCAGCCTCTCTCCTCCCAGCCTCCTCCAGCACGCTGTGCTCCTCTGCCGACACTCACAGATCCGATCGCATACACTCACACACACACCCGATCGCATACACTCAAACACACCCGATCGCATACACACCCGATCGCATACACTCACACACACCCGATCGCATACACACCCGATCGCATACACGCACACACGATCGCATACACTCACGCACACACACATTGACGATATTGCACATACGTGCTCACACTCACAACATCCGGAGATACCACATGCTTCTGGCCATGTGATCCTCCGGCAGGTCCTGGAAGCTCACAGCACAGTATCGGCGCCGAGAAGCAAGCGATATCCCAGGATGTTGTGAGTGTGTGGATGCGATGTGTGTGTGATGTGTGTGTGAGAGAGTGAGTGTGATCTGATGTGTGTGTGTGTTGTTATGTGTGTGCGTGTGTGTATGTTCCGCCGCTGCAGGACCTTGATGCGCTGGTAACTATGCTACCATGGTTACCAGCGTATCCCATCCCCCGCTCGCACGGGAGCCCACACCAGCATACGCCGGCCAGCCCCAGCAATGCGAGGGTATGTGTCGGCTGGGTTTGCGGCGTACGCTGATGTGGGCTCCCGGGGGTACAGTACTCACCTGGGAGTCGTGGCTCCGTGACCGTGTCGGTTCGGGGAATGCGTGGGGGGGTGGGGCCAGAGCCAGCGTGCATTGCGTGAAGGGGGGCGGGGCGTGGCCGAGTTGCCAATGCCTGCAGGGTGCCGGGGCGAGAGGCCAATCTGTGGGGGGGCGGAGCCTGGGCGAGTGGCCGGCAAATCCGTGTGGGGGCGCAGCCTGGGCGAGCGGCCAATCCGTGCGGGGGGACGGGGCTATGGCGAGCCCAGCGGCCAATCAGGTTTGTGTCACCGTAAGGACACAATTTTGGAGCAAGACAGACAGACAGACAGACAGAATAAGGCAATTATATATATAGATTACCAATGGAGATGAACATTTTACAGCATTTTTGTCATAGTTCGCCAGTAGTGATGAGCGAGTATGCTTGTTACTACTCGGTACTCGCACGAGTATCACTGTACTCGGGCTACTCGGCGGGGACCGAGTAATCTCGCGATACTCGTGGTCTTCATTTCTGCATGTTGCCGCTCTTTTGAGAGCCAGCCCTCATGCAGGGATTGGCTGGCAGACCACTGCAATGCCACAGCCCTGTTAGTTGTGGAATTGCAGTGATTGGCCGGCCCGCACAGCGTGACCGAGCCTTTATACCGGCCGGCGCGCTGTGCTCTGCTCACAGCCATCCAGACAGTCAGTGCAGGGAGCGTGTCGCTGCTTGAGGGAAAGGTTTGCAGCCCTTTATAGCTATTTCCGTAGCAGGGCTGCAAACAGTGTGACCAAAAGTCCTTCTCAGGACTATTCTAGTTGTATACAGGCAGGCAGGGTATAGCCAGGTCGGAGTACAGTAGCAGAGTCCTTCTCAGGACTATTGTTGCTGTATACAGGCAGGATATAGCCAGGTCGGAATACAGGCTAGTGACCAGAAGAGTCCTTGTCAGGACTATTGTAGCAGTATACAGGCAGGCAGGCAGGCAGGGTATATAGCCATTCCTAGTGGTGACCGTATACCAGCCTTCATCATATCTGGGGCTGGTGTACACAGTCTAAAACAGTCCAGATAGTGTCAGACTTCTCATTAATTGTCGCTCCTAAAAACCTGTTAGGTTCTTAGTGCGTCCGTGCTTGCATTTAAAAACCGCACGTGTGTGCCTGTCGGTGGCAGCGTACAGGTGCACTTGTGTGCGTTTTTACCAAACTATTATATAACGCACAAGTGTAGTGTATAATACACGTCAGTCAGCAGTGGCTGATAGTGTCAGAGTTCTCATTAATTTTTGCTCCTAAAACCTGTTAGGTTCTTAGTGCGTCCGTGCTTGCATTTAAAAACCGCACGTGTGTGCCTGTCGGTGGCAGCGTACAGGTGCACTTGTGCGTTATATAATAGTTTGGTAAAAACGCACACAAGTGTAGTGTATAATACACGTCAGTCAGCAGTGGCTGATAGTGTCAGAGTTCTCATTAATTTTTGCTCCTAAAACCTGTTAGGTTCTTAGTGCGTCCGTGCTTGCATTTAAAAACCGCACGTGTGTGCCTGTCGGTGGCAGCGTACAGGTGCACTTGTGTGCGTTTTTACCAAACTATTATATAACGCATAAGTGTAGTGTATAATACACGTCAGTCAGCAGTGGCTGATAGTGTCAGAGTTCTCATTAATTTTTGCTCCTAAAACCTGTTAGGTTCTTAGTGCGTCCGTGCTTGCATTTAAAAACCGCACGTGTGTGCCTGTCGGTGGCAGCGTACAGGTGCCCTTGTGTGCGTTTTTACCAAACTATTATATAACGCACAAGTGTAGTGTATAATACACGTCAGTCAGCAGTGGCTGATAGTGTCAGAGTTCTCATTAATTTTTGCTCCTAAAACCTGTTAGGTTCTTAGTGCGTCCGTGCTTGCATTTAAAAACCGCACGTGTGTGCCTGTCGGTGGCAGCGTACAGGTGCACTTGTGTGCGTTTTTACCAAACTATTATATAACGCACAAGTGTAGTGTATAATACACGTCAGTCAGCAGTGGCTGATAGTGTCAGAGTTCTCATTAATTTTTGCTCCTAAAACCTGTTAGGTTCTTAGTGCGTCCGTGCTTGCATTTAAAAACCGCACGTGTGTGCCTGTCGGTGGCAGCGTACAGGTGCCCTTGTGTGCGTTTTTACCAAACTATTATATAACGCACAAGTGTAGTGTATAATACACGTCAGCCAGCAGTGGCTGATAGTGTCAGAGTTCTCATTAATTTTTGCTCCTAAAACCTGTTAGGTTCTTAGTGCGTTCGTGCTTGCATTTAAAAACCGCACGTGTGTGCCTGTCGGTGGCAGCGTACAGGTGCACTTGTGTGCATTTTTACCAAACTATTATATAACGCACAAGTGTAGTGTATAATACACGTCAGTCAGCAGTGGCTGATAGTGTCAGAGTTCTCATTAATTTTTGCTCCTAAAACCTGTTAGGTTCTTAGTGCGTCCGTGCTTGCAGCGTACAGGTGCACGATTTGCACAAACTTGGATATAACGCCCAAGTCTAGTGAATACACGACAGCACAGCATTGCAAAATGCGCAAGGGCGTTGGCAAGGAACAAGGAAGTGGACGTGATGGTGGTGCAGGCAGAGGCCGAGGTCAAGGGCAAGCTCTAATTTCGCCACAACAAAGGGCCACATCTAGTCGCTCGCACGTCCTGTCCCAAATTCTTGGGGACCGCAGCAGTACACCGCTCTTGAACCAAGACCAGTGTCAACAGGTTGTTAGTTGGATAGCGGATACTGCTTCCAGTCAGATTGGCACCACCACAAACACTCTGTCTTCCACACGGTCAAGTGTCAGTAGCCGTGATACTGCACCGCACATTTCAGAACCTGATCCTCCTTCCTACCACAAGGCTGAGTACACGTCCTCGGACATTAATGATCCCACACTTGGACACTCGGAAGAGCTGTTCACGTTTCCATTCGCACATTCTGGCCTCTCGCCAGCTAATGTTGAAGTGGGTCATGAGGAGATCGTATGTACAGATGGCCAAATATTTGAGCAGCCACGTTCTCACGAAGTTGGCAACGTGTCTCAACAAGGGGTGGACGATGATGAGACACAATTGTCAGGAAGTCAGGAGGAGGAGCAGGGTGCGGAAGAGGAAGACGACGTGGTGGATGATCTAGTAACTGACCCAACCTGGCAGGAGGATATGCAGAGCGAGGACAGCAGTGCACAGGGGGAGGGAGGCGTAGCATCCCAACAGGCAGTAAGAAGCAGGGTGGTGGCTCCAGGCAGAAGTCAGGCAACCGTTCCCCGGAACAACAACACGACACAAGGTGCCTGTACAAATGTTAGGTCTTCCCGAGTCTGGCAGTTTTTTAAGTTTATCTCCAGATGATTCTAAAAAGGCCATTTGCAACACCTGCCGTGCCAGCATCAGCAGGGGTACCAAAACTAGCAGCCTGACCACCACCAGCATGATCAGGCACATGTCAGCCAAGCACCCGACTTTGTGGGAAGTACAACAGAGTCGAGGAGCAGTGCTTGCTGATGTCACTGCTACGTCTTCGCTGGTTGTGCATGCGAGCCAATCCCCTGTCCATGCTGCCTGCGAACAAGCCTCCTCCGGTCCTGCACCTGCAGTTGACTACGCAGAAATAACACCATCATCAAGCACGTCCTTGTCCCAGCGCAGCGTTCAGTTATCCATTCAGCAAACCTTTGAACGCAGGCGCAAATACCCTGCCAACACCCCACATGCCACAGTTCTAAATGCTAACATTTCGCGACTGCTTGCGCTGGAAATGTTGCCTTTTAGGCTGGTGGAGACAGAAGCATTCCGCGACCTGATGGCGGCAGCTGTCCCACGTTACTCGGTCCCCAGCCGCCACTATTTCTCCCGGTGTGCCGTCCCCGCGTTGCATAACCACGTGTCACAAAACATCACACGTGCCCTGAACAACGCTGTTTCAGCCAAAGTCCACCTAACCACAGACACGTGGACAAGTGCTTGTGGGCAAGGCCGCTACATCTCGTTGACGGCACACTGGGTTAATATTGTGGAAGCTGGGACCCAGTCTGAGCGAGGGACGGAACACGTCCTTCCCACACCAAGGTTTGCAGGCCCTACCTCAGTCAGTGTTTTACCCACACTCTACAGCTCCGGAATGTCATGCTCTTCAGCCTCCTCCTCCTCCTGCGCATCCTCATCCACTGTACCCTCCACACCAGTCCCAATCTGGAAGCACTGCAGCACTGCCTCGGCGAAGCGGCAACAGGCTGTGCTGAAGCTAATCTGCATAGGTGACAAACCCCACAATGCAGAAGAGGTGTGGACAGCTCTGAAACAGCAGGCAGATCACTGGCTCACACCTCTGAACCTAAAGCCAGGAAAGGTCGTGTGTGACAATGGCCGGAACCTGGTGGCGGCTTTGAGGCGAGGCCAGCTGACACATGTTCCATGCGTGGCCCATGTGCTCAACCTCGTGGTTCAGCGGTTTCTAAAGTCATACCCAGAGCTGTCTGATCTGCTGGTAAAAGTTTGCCGCCTGTCTGCACATTTTCGAAAGTCACCTACTGCTTCAGCCGGCCTTGCCGGCTTTCAGCGCCGTTTGCATCTTCCGGCTCACAGACTGGTGTGTGATGTCCCCACGCGTTGGAATTCAACTCTGCACATGTTGGTCAGGATATGTGAGCAGAAGAGGGCAGTTGTTGAGTACCTGCATCACCTAAGCCGTCGGGAAATGGGTCAAACTCCACACATAACACCTGAGGAGTGGAGATGGATGTCCGACCTATGTACCATCCTCCAAAACTTTGAGGACTCCCCCAAGATGGTGAGTGGTGATGACGCCATTATTAGCGTCACCATACCGCTACTCTGCCTTCTAAAACGGTCTCTGCTCAAAACCAAACATGATGCATTGCAGGCGGAGCGCGATGAGTTGCAGCAAGAAACAGTAGTGGGTGTGGGTGATAACACACAGCCCAGCCTCGTCTCATCACAACATGCAGTGAAGGACTATGACGAGGAGGAGGATGAAGACATGGAGCAAATCTCCGGCCAAATTGAGGATATGACATGCACACCAGTCATATCCTCGGTTCTGCGTGGCTGGCCAGAGGACAGGGTAGATGAGGAGGAGGAGGAGGAGGAGGACAGCATGTTCAGTCATCGTGTTGGTCAGGCTACTGAAGTCCTGGCTGTTAAGAGTCTGGCGCACATGGCTGACTTTATGGTAAGCTGCCTGTCTCGTGACCCTCGCGTTAAGAACATCTTGGCCGACAATCATTACTGGTTGGTAACACTGTTAGACCCACGCTACAAGGAGAACTTTATGTCTCTTATTCCCGAGGCGGAGAGGTCAACCAAAATGCAGCAGTTCCGGAAGGCCATAGTCACGGAAGTAGGCAAAGCATTCCCCTCACAAAACGCTAGCGGCATAGGTCAGGAATCAGTGGACAACCAAGGCGTACAGCCGAGAGAGGCACAAGTCCAATCCGCCAGAGGTAGGGGAACAGTCTTTAAGATGTGGGACAGTTTTCTCAGCCCCTCACGTACCACAGCCCCTGAGGTGCGGGGTAGTGCCACAAGAAATCCTAAGTTTGCCCAGATGCTCAAGGAGTACCTTGCAGATCGAACAACTGTACTCCGACATTCCTCTGTGCCTTACAATTATTGGGTATCCAAGGTGGACACGTGGCATGAATTGGCTCTCTACGCCTTGGAAGTCCTGGCCTGCCCTGCCGCTAGCGTTTTGTCAGAGCGTGTTTTTAGTGCCGCAGGTGGAATCATTACAGATAAACGCACCCGCCTCTCAACTGAAAATGCTGATAGGCTCACTCTGATCAAGATGAACAAGGGTTGGATTGGGCCAGACTTCACCACACCACCAGCAAATGAGAGCGGAATTTAAAGTTTGTAACGGGAATTTGCCATGTACCTCCAGTCACCCATGGGTACACACTTCTGGACTTTGGATAATCGCTGGACTGCTCCTCCTTCTCCTCATGCGCCACCATGATGACCGTTACAAGAGTTAGGCCTTTGTTTCAGGTATACCCCCAGTGGTAAATTTTTTCGCCCATTCTTTGCAGAATGGACATTACAACGACAGGAGACCCGCTCCTTTGCAATGGGAACAATGTTTTGAGGCCCTCATGCACGTCTCTATCCAGGGACAACGTGGAGCCTCCCAATTTTTGGCTGCCCTGCCTAAGGGCTATACTACAATAGACCCACTTCCTTCCAATGCGCACTTCAGGTTTACAGGCCCTCATGCACGTCTCTATCCAGGGACAACGTGGAGCCTCCCAATTTTTGGCTGCCCTGCCTAAGGGCTATACTACAATAGACCCACTTCCTTCCAATGGGCACTTCAGGTTTACAGGCCCTCATGCACGTCTCTATCCAGGGACAACGTGAAGCCTCCCAATTTTTGGCTGCCCTGCCTAAGGGCTATACTACAATAGACCCACTTCCTTCCAATGGGCACTTCAGGTTTACAGGCCCTCATGCACGTCTCTATCCAGGGACAACGTGGAGCCTCCCAATTTTTGGCTGCCCTGCCTAAGGGCTATACTACAATAGACCCACTTCCTTCCAATGGGCACTTCAGGTTTACAGGCCCTCATGCACGTCTCTATCCAGGGACAACGTGGAGCCTCCCAATTTTTGGCTGCCCTGCCTAAGGGCTATACTACAATAGACCCACTTCCTTCCAATGGGCACTTCAGGTTTACAGGCCCTCATGCACGTCTCTATCCAGGGACAACGTGGAGCCTCCCAATTTTTGGCTGCCCTGCCTAAGGGCTATACTTCAATAGACCCACTTCCTTCCAATGGGCACTTCAGGTTTACAGGCCCTCATGCACGTCTCTATCCAGGGACAACGTGGAGCCTCCCAATTTTTGGCTGCCCTGCCTAAGGGCTATACTACAATAGACCCACTTCCTTCCAATGGGCACTTCAGGTTTACAGGCCCTCATGCACGTCTCTATCCAGGGACAACGTGGAGCCTCCCAATTTTTGGCTGCCCTGCCTAAGGGCTATACTACAATAGACCCACTTCCTTCCAATAGGCACTTCAGGTTTACAGGCCCTCATGCACGTCTGTATGCAGGGTCATTGGTGAACCTCACAATTTTGGACTGCCCTGGCAAAGGAAAATACTACAAAGACTCAGTTCCTCAAAATGGGCACATTAGACTCAGAGGCCTTTATGTACGTCTCTTCTCAGGGACATCGGAGTGCCACACAATGTTTTACGTAAAATCTTTCATGTATTGATCTCAAAAAGTAACATACATTAGCTCTATCTCACTATTGGGTATGTGCCCTTAACATTTCCGCCATGAAAATTAATTTTGATGTCATTTTGGAAGGTTTTCTGGTGAGTCCGTAAAAATGGCGTAAAACGCGGACAAAATTGTTCACAGCTGTGACTTTTGAGTGATAAATGCTTCAAGGGGTCTTCCCCATGCTGTTGCCATGTCATTTGAGCACTCTTCTGAGACTTTTGTGCCATTTTTAGGGTTTCTACATGCTGCCGGTGGTCATTTCACAAAAATACTCGGGTCTCCCATAGGATAACATTGGGCTCGGTGCTCGGGCCGAGTACACGAGTATCTTTGGATGCTCGGCCCGAGCCTCGAGCACCCGAGCTTTTTAGTACTCGCTCATCACTATTCGCCAGTCACTAGAAATGATGATGTTGAAGTTGGTTTCTTATTCGTCCAGTTTCTTATTTGGGGCTGAAGTTGGTTTCTTATCAGCAGTTTCTTATTCGGCTATTATTTATTTTCTGTTTTTTACAGGTTTCTCAAAAAAAAATAAAACATCACAAGTATAGAATACCATGCAGCCATGTGCCCTGTATATAATACCATGCAGTCATGTGCCTGTATATAATACCATGCAGTCATGTGCCCTGTTGTGAATACACTTAAAAACACCTAAAAAATTTAAGACTGGCACAAAAATGGGCATCAAAGTGGGCACTGAGGTATGTTATTGAAGGGGTTCAGTGGCTTTGGTCATTGATCTCACACTCCAATGACATACCTACTGATGCCCCACATCCAATTCATGCTACTCCAGCCTGGCTCAAATGGGTTCTGAGCATCAGAACTACCATCAAAGTTGTCAGAAACCCAATTTTAACAGATTTGAATAAGTAACAGGTGTTTTTAAGGGGTTAAATGGCTTTAGGCCACAGATCTCACACTACATTTACATACCGCATCAAATTCAGATCACTCCAGCCTGCCCAAATGGGTTCTGGGCATTAGAATTGGCATCAAAGTCAAGTCACTCCAGTCTGGCTTAAATCAGTGGGTTACTGTGAAGATTTTGAGTTGTGCAGATTTGTACAAAATCATAAAGGGGATGCACCAAAGTGAATGAGAATCCTGAAGGTTTGTATAAGTAGTGTGAGATCAGTGGACCAAAGTAATTTAACCATTAAAAACACCTGTTACTTATTTAAAATCAGTGAAAATTGGCATTTTGGCCATATAGATGCCAGTTCTGATACCCAGAACCCATTTGGGCCAGGCTGGAGTAGCACGAATTGGATGTGGGGCATCAGTAGGTATGTAACTGTAATGTAAGATCAGTGGCCCAAAGCCATTTAACCCCTTCAATAAGATACCTCAGTGCTCAGTTTGATGCACATTTTTGTGCCACTCATAATTTTTAGGTCTTTTTCGATCAGTCACAATCCATTTTGTGACTGATGCGACAGATCCGTCACCGAGTGTGGTAAAACTGATGCGACGGATCTAGTTTAAAAACAAATGCGTCGTACCACTTTTTTCCATGGCAAAGAATAGAATTACCACATCTGAGCATGCTCGGTTACAAAAAGACGGATCCATCGCAGGAATCCGTCATTTGACAGATTGCGACGGATCCTGCGCCCATAGGCTTCCATTATAACAAACGACGGACGCCGACAGATCTGACGCTATGTTTTTTCGATGCAGACAAAAAAAGTTCATGTGGACGTCGGCTCCATCAGCTGGATAAACATTTTTCAATGGATCCGTTACATGATGGATGAAACGTTAGCGACAGATTGCAACGGATGGCCTAATACAAGTCAATGAGAAAAGAACGGATCCAGCGCTGGATCCATTTTTTTCACAAAACGACAGATTGCGACTGATGGCAAAAAACTGATGTGTGAAAGAGGCCTAAAAAAACTGCCGAGTAAGAAATCAACTTCAGCATTTTTGATGCCGACTATATAGAAGTGCACTGGACATCAATAGAGCCCAGCTCGGCTGGGGTAAAATGTCCAAAGGCATCATTACTTGGTTAGTTCAGTTAATGAAGGTAAGGTAATAGCAGGACATGTGGTCAGCGCTGGATAGTGATTTCTACAACATATATTAATAAATATATACTGTACGATCCTTATATAAAAACATTCATACATGCACACAATCCTATAACAGAAGCCTAAAAAATGGGTCATGGGGCAATAATATGTTCCCTGGTCAGCAGGTTTTATAAATGAACATATGCCTCAGTGAGCACCATGGAACATGTCTGCTTCAATAATGATAAAGACAATGAAAGGTCTTGGAGAAGCTTGACATTGGCCGTATGAGCAGTACACCCCTTCCTGCCTAGCAGTCAGTAGTACGGGGCTGGTGAGATGTGTCAGAAGGTGTTGAGATGGGGCAGAAACTGCAGTTTATCATGGTGGGTGACCCCTCGCTCAGTGGCCAGCTCTACCCCCTGCAACTTCCTGACCAGTCCCTCATCCTCGTACTCCATGTCATCATAGCAATGCTGATCGTTCACCAGCTCCCTGACATCAGGGGACGATCTCTGCATAGGGCACCGTGCACCGCTGCTGGCGAAGATCCTCCGGGCACTGTGCTGCTTCTCCAGGCTCCTCTTCTGCATACCTCCCAACCGTTCCGGATTTTAGAGGTGTGTCCCACACTCCCGCGGCTCACAGCTGATGTCCCGACTCCTCCCCTCAGTGCAGTGAATAAATTAAATTAAATAATCATCAGCTCTGGATTATCAGGGCAGCTGGGACTTGAACCCGTGAACTGTGAAGGCTCATTTTTCCATAGGCAGCAGCTCTACCGCTGAGCTACTGCCTGTATTGAAAAACATGGGCAGTTTTAGTTATCTTGACCTCTATATTGCTGTTGAGAAACCAGAAGCAGATTATTCAGCTGCAAAGATGGATGGATGATAGAGGGATGGATTATAGAGGGATGATAGAGGGATGGATGATAGAAGGATGGATGATAGAGGGATGGATGGATGATAGAAGGATGGATGATAGAAGGATGGATGATAGAGGGATGATAGAGGGATGGATGATAGAGGGGTGGATGATAGAGGGATGATGGATGGATGATAGAGGGATGGATGATAGAGGGATATATAGATACATGACAGATAATAGATAGAGGGATAGATAGAAGGATAGATGGATAGATAGAAGGATAGATAGATAGAAGGATAGATAGAGGCATAGATAGATGGATGGATGGATGGATGATAGAGGGGTGGATGATAGAGGGATGATGGATGATAGAGGGATGGATGGATGGATGATAGAGGGATGGATAGATGGATAGAAGGATAGATAGATAGAAGGATAGATAGAGGCATAGATAGATGGATGGATGGATGGATGAGAGAGGGGTGGATGATAGAGGGATGATGGATGGATGATAGAGGGATGGATGGATGGATGATAGAGGGATAGATAGATAGATAGAAGGATAGATAGATAGATAGAAGGATAGATAGATAGATAGAAGGATAGATAGAAGGATAGATAGAAGGATAGATAGATAGAGGCATAGATAGATAGATAGGATAGAGAGATAGATAGAAGGATAGATAGATATAGCTGATAGATAGAAGGATAGATGTATAGATGGATAGATAGATAGGATAGAGAGATAGATACAATGATAGATAGATATAGTTGATAGATAGAAGGATAGATAGATAGAAGGATAGATGGATAGATAGATAGAAGTATAGATAGATAGAAGGATAGATAGATAAATATTTCATCTCTTTGTAGGTGAAGGAAAGAGTCAGATTCATTTCTACCCATAAAACTACTATAAAGAAATGAGGAAAAAAAATACAAATACATTTTTTTTATGTTCACCAACTTGGATTCGAACCAGCAAACTAATTTCCTGTGTCCAGCAGCCTCCTGGCTTTCCTAGCTGCTCTAGCTGTTGAGCCACAAGGAATTGATGATGTAAAAGGGAGGATTTTATATAAATAAATCTACAATGGAGCCTCTGATTACACAGCAGATTACACAGGACACAGAGCTCCATTGTACAGAGCAGCGTCTCTGTATCCTGTGTTCTAGAGGGAGAGGAAAAGAGGTGTTTTTTTTTCTTCTAATAAAATTACTAAAAATAATACAAAAAATAGAATAATGTAATTTTATTACACTTTTTTATAAAATAATAAACATCACAAATCAGCAAATTACAGGGACACCAAATATGTCCATGTTATCGTAACGACCCGAACAAGACAGCGATCAGATTATTGATGGAGATCGGTAAATGGCGGGAAAAAAATGGCGCAATTTATTATTTTTCTTTATTAAAACCCATAAAAAATGTAATACAAATGTATTGTTGAGGCTGTGTTCACACGTAGCGTAAATGCTGTGTTTTTTTCTGCCGCTGTCCGCACCACGAGCGCAATAAGAATCTTCTCTGATTATTGCGTGTTTGCGGTATTTTTTATGCATTGTCCCTTTTTTGACACATGTTTGGGGCAGATGTGAATCCTGAAGATTATAAAGAAAAAAAAAAACACCAAATCCGCGCAGTTCAGCGGCGTCTTCAGACATAAAAGGGGCAGAGATTTCATTATGTCTCATCCACTTTGCTTGGACATTTAGTCCGTGTTCACATGTAGTGTAAATGCTGCAATTTTTTCTGCTGTTTTTTTTTGCACATTTATTCTGCTGTGTTTAATTATCCAAGTAAAGTGGATGTGATTCCATGAGAAGACTCCGCTGAACTCTGCGGCTTTGATGCTTTTTTTTCTCTGGAGGTTTCTATGTGGAGCTTAAAAAAACCCAGGAAAAAGCTTCTCAGTACAATTAAAACCCTTAAAAACGCAGATTCCCATCTGAACCAAAAACACATTAAATAATGGAGAAAAGGCAGAAAAAAATGCAGCAAAAATGGAATAATCAGAGAATATTGTTATTGTGTAGTTTGGTGCCGACAGCGGCAGAAACAAAAAAACCCCTGAAATTATGCAACGTGTGAACACGGCTTTATAGGCACAAATAAGCAACATGTCATATAGTGACACATATAAATATAAGAAAATTCTGGCTGCTATGACTATTAACGAACAGTCTGGGGCAACTGCTGAATGACCCTTACTGCCAAATGGGTGTGGCTATGAGTGTGGCTAGGGGTGTGGTCAAAATTTGCTTACTTTGTCCCGCTTTCCTTTCTTCAAAAGTTGGGAGGTATGCTTCTGTGTCACCAGGATGGCTTCTGGGGTGAGGCGCAGGGAGAAAGGCACCTAGTGGGGCTTCGTGGAGGCTGCCACCTGCTGGGCAGTATGTGCTGGTTTTCTGCTCTGCGGGGCTCTGGACAGCTCTCTCTGGGTCCTGGATAGGGCTGAATGCCGTGGATGGATTACATATTCATAGGAGCAAGTCATGTCCATGGTCACCTGCTCCAGAAAGCACCGGCCGGGGTAGCGAGTGTCTCTGTGCTGCCCCACACTGGCTTTGTGCCTCCTGGTGGTCGCCGATGACCAGGAGTTTAACAGGTGGTCCATGGTGGTTCTCCTGGAATCACGCAACTGTGGTGGCTGGACAGAAGCCTTCGTGTCCACAAGTTTAGGGAGCTGTGCGGGGTGAGGAGGGAGCTGATGCTGCGGGGAAGGGAGAGACATGTCTGACTCCTGTGACTGAGGACTCGGAGACAATGCCTAATAACAAGGAGAGAGCTGTCCCTCCTTCCCTCCCGGACTCCCATGATTCACCCACTATCTCCACACAAGAGGTCGGGCAGGTCCATCTTCCACCCACACGACTGCATAGCATCGGCGTGGACATGAGAGTGATCCTGCAGTTCTGGGTACATAACACACAGACATACGTGCCTGTCACACACTGGACACATGATTTTACATGCCCGTCACCCACTAGGCACACCACACATACATGCCCGTTACACGCTGGGCACACAACGCATACACATCCGATACCCACTGGGCAAACGAAACATGCACAAAAGTCACACACTAGGCACACGACACAAACGTGCCAGTCACACACAGGGCACACAAACATACGTGCGTGCCCGTCACACACTGGGGACACAAAAAGTATGCTCCTGTCACTCACTGTGCACATGCGCTCTTATCGCACACTGGGTACATGAACATACACACATACGCACCCATCACAGACTGGAAACATGACACATATGTGCCAGTCACGCTGTGCACACCACACATAGGCACCTGTCACACAGGACCACCATTAGGAATTTCAGGGCCCCGTACTGGCAAATTTTTTGGGTGGAGCCTTGAGACTCTACCCAAGCTCCATCCCAGCTCCGCCTCCACCCCTCAAACAGTCTTATCTTGGAAAAATGTGTGTGTATGTACAGTATATATGTATGTACACTACAGTTCAAACGTTTGGGGTCACCCAGACAATTTGTCTTTTCCATGAAAAATCATACTTTTATTTATCAAATGAGTTGCATAATCAATAAAAAATATAGTCCACACATTGACTACGTTAGAAATAAATGGATTTTTGTGTACTAACCGTAAAATCGTTTTCTCTTAGCCATCATTGGGGGACACAGGACCATGGACCATGGGTGTTATGCTGCTTATCCATAGGAGTACACTAAGTAGATGCAAAGATGTTAGCTCCTCCCCTGCAGTATACACCCCCTGGCCCAGCCAGGCTACTTCAGTTTTAGTACACAAGCAGTAGGAGAACAAGTAACAAAAAACGTGAGTGAATACTCATAACACAATAGTACTGAGAGAGAAAAAAGCTAAGGCCCAACAGGGCAACAGGGAGGGTGCTGTCCCCCCCAATGATGGCTAAGAGAAAACGATTTTACGGTGAGTACACAAAAATCCGTTTTTCTCTGACGCCTCATTGGGGGACACAGGACCATGGGACGTCCTAAAGCAGTCCCTAGGTGGGTAAACACACAACGCAACCCAAGGACTAGGAACCAGTCCCAGATAGCCAGGAGCGCCTACTGAGATAGGTGCTCCACTATCGTTTGCAGAATCTTCCTACCTAGGTTTGCCTCAGCCGAAGCCTGGGTATGGACTCTTTAATGCTTTGAAACAGTATGTAGGCAAGACCAGGTCGCAGCTTTACACCCCTGTTCCACTGAAGCCTGATGCCTAATGGCCCAAGAGGCGCCAATTGCTTGCGTGGAATAAGTCCGCAGCCCACTAGGAATGGGCTTGAGTTGTGAGCGGTAGACCTCCTGGATCGCAGAGCGAATCCAGCGAGCCAGCGTTTCCTATGAAGCTGCGGCTCCTTTCTTAGGCCTTTCAGGAATGACGAACAAGGAGTCCATGTTCCTAAAGGGGCTGTTCTGGGTACGTAATATCTGAGAGCCCTCACAAGGTCTAGTGAATATAGGAACCTTTCCACCCTATGGACTGGGTGTGGACAAAAGGAAAGCAGAACAATGTCCTCGTTCATATGAAACGGGGAAGTAACCTTCGGAAGAAAATCTGGAAGGGGGCGTAGAACCACCTTGTCCTGATGAAAGATCATAAAGGGGTTCGTGACAAGAGAGTGCTGCCAGTTCCGAAACTTGTCTGATGGACGTAATCGCCACTAAGAATGTTACCTTCCAGGACAGAAGAGCAAGAGAAGATTCCTTAAAATGTTCAAAGGGGGACCCTGGATACCGTCCAAAATGAGGTCCCATGGGTCCAGTGACCGTTTATACGGGGGAACTAGATGGGAAACGCCCTGGAGGAAAGTCTTGACTTGCGGAATGCAAGCTAGGCGGTATTGATAGAATATTGAGAGAGATGAAACCTGCACCGTAAGGGAGGTGAGGGCCAACCCCTTTTGCAACCTGACTGCAAAAAAAATCAAGAATTCTGGGGATCGCCAGAGGCATAGGTTGGACATTAGATTCCCTGCACTGGGAAAGGAAAGTTTTCCACGTACGGTGGTAAATACGGGATAAAGGCTGGCTTTCGGGCACTGTACATGGTGGAGATGACCGCGGGAGAGAATCTCGCTCTTGATAAAGGCCAGG
Organism: Anomaloglossus baeobatrachus; assembly: GCF_048569485.1. Taxonomy (NCBI): domain Eukaryota; kingdom Metazoa; phylum Chordata; class Amphibia; order Anura; family Aromobatidae; genus Anomaloglossus; species Anomaloglossus baeobatrachus. Next base: position 235,523,364 of record NC_134355.1, read on the forward strand.
TCTCAATGGCCAGGCCGTAAACTTCAGGGTTCTGGAGTTCTGATGGGAAATGGGCCCTTGGGTCAGCAGGTCTGGGATGCTTACGAGGCGCCATGATCAATTGTACTAATTCGGCATACCAGGCGCACCTGGGCTAGTCCGGTGCTATTAGTATCACCTGGACTCCTTCTGCCTTGATCTTCCTGATTACTCGCAGCAGCAGGGGCAGAGGCGAAAAACATGTAAGGTAGACGGAAGCGACTTCAGGAGACTAGAGCATTCGCGCCGATGGACTGTGGATCACGTGACCTGGCTAAGAACGCGGGTACCTTTGCGTTCAACCTTGAGGCCATTAGATCCACGTCTGGTGTACCCCAGCAAGTGCAGATGTGTGGGAACACTTCTGGGTGGAAAAAACACTCTCCGGCGGCCAGGCCTTGGCGACTTAGAAGGTCCGCCACCCAGTTCTCTACTCCCGGTATGTGTAACGCTGAAAACACAGACCCCCGTCGATTCGGCCCAGGTGAGGATCCTGAGGACCTTGAAATAAGCTGTCTTGCTGCTGGTACCTCCCTGCCGATTGACCTACGCCATAGCTGTTGCATTGTCCAATTGGACCCGAATCAAATGACCTGCTAGCAGAAGGAGGGAATGACCTGAGCACGAGAAAGATCGCACTGATTTTCAGGATGATTTCTGGGAAGGGAAGACTCCTGGGGCGTCCAACGTCCCGAAGCAGTGTAGAGTCAGTATGCTGTTCCCCAGACTAAGAGGCTGGCGTCCGTGGTCAGGAGTAGCCAGTTCACTTGGGGGGAGAAAAAACTCCCTCTCGATATGTAAGAGGACTGAAGCCATCAGCAAAGCGCATACTTGACTGAAGGTGTCAGGTGAAAAGTTCGTCAAAGGAAAAAAGGGGCACTTTTCCCAGGCAGCTAGAAGTGCAAGCTGCAGTGGGCGGTGGTGTGGCTAAGCGAGCAGTACTGCCTCTGTAGCCGCCGCTATCCTACCTAGCACTCTCATACTGAATCGTATGGAGCGAGAGGATTATGTAGAAGACAGTGTACCGCTTGTTGTAGAGCGGTCGCCTTGTCTTGAGGGAGAAATATCAAGCCCCGAAGGGTGTCCAGGGACATGCCTAGGGAGGTGACGGATTTTGACGGGACGGGGATGATTTGACTGGAGTCAGAAGCCGCCCTAAACGGAATAGGGTGCCCACAGAGATCTACACGCTGGTTGAGCCCTTGATGAGGAGGTCATCCAAGCAAGGCAGAATAGCCACTCTCCTGGCATGAAGGGCAATCATGGCGGCCGCCATGACCTTTGTTAAGACCCTTGGTGCTGTGGCAGAGCCGAGGGTAGGGCCACAAATGAAAAAAAAAAAGAAGTCCTGAACCGCGAAGCGGAGGAAGTTTTGGTGAGCTGGAGCAATGGGTATGTGCAGGTACACGTCCCTGATAGCTAGGGAGGCAAGGAATTCTCCTTTGACCATAAAGGTAATAATGGACCCTAGGAATTCCATTCTGAATCTCCTTATGTGCACATGTTTGCTCAGGTGTTAGAGGTCCAGGATGGGTCGAACTGATCCGTCCTTTTTTGGGGACCATGAGAGGTTGGAATAGAAGGCCTTGAACCTCTCGCCGTCCGGAACCAGTACCATCACCCCCACCGTTTGGAGGGAGTGGATCGCTGAGGAGAAGGCCTCGCGGTGTTTTGGAGCCTTTGGGGGGGTTTGAGAGAAAAGACTGCCCATGGGATCGAGTCCGGAATTCAATGTGGTAACCAGAAGACACAAGGTATTGCACCCACTTGTGGTCTGAGGCGGCAGCCCAGATGGAGGAGGACGAGACTCCTTGGTCTTTGTCTAGACTGCCAGGACGAGGTTGACTCGGGGAGGGCTGAGAAGGTCGGGCCCTGCGTGTCTAGTAAAAAACATCCTGGGCTAGAGTTGGGGGAGGAAGGTACTTTTTTCCTCCCGTGATGTCAGACAAAAAAAAAAAAGAGCCTGTCCAGACGATCGGCAAACCATCGGTCTGAAAAGGAGTACTGTGACAGGCTTCTTAGAGACCGAGTCCGCTCTCCATTATCAGAACCAGAGGGCCTTATGGATGGCTATGGTATTTGAGGCGGAAATAACTGCGCAGGTAGCAGCGTCTAGGGAGGCCTGCATGAGGTACTCTGCTGCCGCAGCAATGTGAACTGTTACATCTGTGAGGGTCTGAGGGAAACTGGTAGTCCTGGTGCCTGTGCGACCCACACGGAAGGGGAGAGGGACCCGCAGCCTCAAGGCGGAGCGATCGAGCTGCTCCACTTGTCTGTCTGTTGGGTCCTTGAAGGAGGATCCATCAAGTGATAGGAGGGTCCTTCAGGCAGGCAGAATCCGGGTGAGGGTCCACCGAGGCCGGATCGGCCCAGCCCTTAGAGACAGCTAAGCTAAAGGGGTACCAGGACTCCACGAGTTTACGGATACCGAAGCGCCGTCAAAACTTTTTTTTTTTTGGAGGTTTCTTCACCCTTTTAAAAAGGAGACCGCATGGTCAGTAGTAGTGGATGGGAGATCTTCCACATGCAGAGTTTTGGTTAATTGCTGCAATAAGGGAGTCCATCGCAGCTTGCTCACTCGGGGAGGTTGAAACCAAGGAATCATCCCAGTACAAACATCATTCCCCTTCCTCTGGCTCCTCGGAGACCGCGAAACATGTGGGAGAACCCCATCTGTGTACCCCAGAGGGAGAACCATGGTGGTCATGCCCTTTTTCTGATCTGCAACCGGTGAAGCAGAGGGCTGATTCTTATCAGAAGGACCCTCTGTAGAGGTGTCATCAGGCTGCTTTCTGGCCAGGGCCCCCGAGGGGTGTGAGGACGATGTTGCATAGCCAGCACCAGGTTCTGGGAACTGTGCCCATTCCGGGGGACTGGGAGCTGTAGGGTCTGGGCTGGCAGCAGTTGCTGTGGTGGTGATGGTGGGGGGGGTAGCTACAGGGGCACTGGACTCACAGAGGGAAGAGGTGCTATCATCCCCTAGCAGCTCAGCATTGCAGGATGCATTAAAAGTCTTGTAGTTGTTGCTGTAGTCATGCAGGGCATAAAACATGTGACTGCAGCCTCTGGCTGATGAGCCACAAACTCTGATTGTAATGATTGAGCAATGCTCTGCAGAGCTAATGTGCAAGGGAGGCTATAACTCACCCAGAACACTCATAACCCCTCCCCCCCTCCTCCTGTGTCCCAGTTCCTGTGGGAAGGAGGAAGCCAGCTCTGAGAGACACCCACAGGCTCTGATCACAACAAGAGGGAGCAATGCTCTGCAGGGCTCCTGTGTGAGGAGAGGTACGCACGCTTTCGTGAGGGGGTGTGGCTTATCAAGTGTCGGAGAGGACGGGGCTTAGCTCTGACAAGAAGGCATGAGAAAATATAATATAAAGAAAATGGTGGGAAGGGACTCCCCTTCCCCGCTCCAGCCCTACACAGCAATGGTGGACAGAAAAAACTCTATAAGTGTACCACAGCTGCGGGTGCACTGAGTCCTGGGGGCTCTCCCCTCCCCCCACCACAGGTGGAATGCTATGCAGGAGTCTGCAATGAGCCCATGTGAATCCAGTCAGTGTGACCTTTGCTCCAATTCCTTGAAGCTGCCTCTCCTTTCTTAAGCCCCCGGTCACAGAGCTTATATCAACTCAGAGCCTGCCAGAGGAACTGAGGAAGTTTTTCATTTGCTCAGGAAATCGGAAGGATATCATCTCATGTGGAGATGGCAGTCTCTGCCTGGTCACGCTGGTGCAGTGTATCAACTCAGAGCCTGCCAGAGGGACTGAGGAAGTTCTTCCATATGGCTCTGGAAAATCGGAATGATCTCACCTCAGCTCCTGTGGAGATGGCAGTCTGCTGCCTGGTCACGCTGGTGCGGAGCATGTATCAACTCAGAGCCTGCAAGAGGGACTGAGGAAGTTTTCATCTGCTCTGGGCTCTGGAAAATCGGTGCCATGACACCCGTCGTCCAGTGAGTAACAGCCCAGGATCCAGCGTCGCAGGAGGGGGTATGGGGAGGCGACACTCCGCGTTCCAGCCTGTTGATGGTTTTGGGAAATCGGTCCCCGAAGGAAACTGTCGCCCTCTAAAAACAAAAAATTCTTGCTGCAGTAGTCTGCAGAGATGTGCCTCCTATAGACACTAAGCTAAAACTGAAGTAGCCTGGCTGGGCCAGGGGTGTATACTGCAGGGGAGGAGCTAACATCTACTTAGTGTCCTCCTATGGATAAGCAGCATAACACCCATGGTCCTGTGCCCCCCAATGAGGCGTCAGAGAAAATGATTTTTACTTTAAATAATTTTCTCCTTCAAACTTTGCTTTCATCACAGAAAACTCCTTTGTAGCAACTACAGCTTTGCAGACCTTTGGCATTCTAGCTGTTAATTTGATGAGGTAATCTGGAGATATTTCACCCCATGCTCCCGCCCTCCCACTAGTTGGATTGGCTTGATGGGCATTTTTGAGTTCCATACGGTGAAGCTGCTCCCACAACAGCTCAATAGGGTTGAGATCTGGTGACTGGGTTGGCCACTCCATTACAGATAGAATACCAGCTGCGTACTTCTTCCCTAAATAGTTCATTCATAATTTGGAGGTGTGCTTTGGGTCATTGTCCTGTTGTAGGATGAAATTGGCTCCAATCAAGCGCTGTCCACAGGGTATGGCATGGCGTTGCAAAATGCAGTGATAGCCTTCCTTGTTCAAAATCCCTTTTACCTTGTACAAATCTCCCACTTTACCAGCACCAAAGAAACCCCAAACCATCACATTACCTCCACCATGCTTGACAGATGGCATCAGGCACTCTTCCAGCATCTTTTCAGTTATTCTGCATCTCACAAATGTTCTTCTGTGTGATCCAAACACCTCAAATTTCAATTCGTCTGTCCATAACACTTTTTTCCAATCTTCCTCTGTCCAATGTCTGTGTTCTTTTGCCCATATTAATCTTTTCCTTTTATTAGCCAGTCTCAGATATGGCTTTTTCTTTGCCACTCTGCCCTGAAGGCCAGCATCCCGGAGTCACCTCTTCACTGTAGACGTTGACACTGGCGTTTTGCGGGTACTATTTAATGAAGCTGCCAGTTGAGGACCTGTGAGGCGTCAATTTCTAAAACTAGAGACTCTAAGGTACTTGTCTTGTTGCTCAGTTGTGCAGCGGGGCCTCCCACTTCTCTTTCTACTCTAGTTAGAGCCTGTTTGTGCTCTCCCTTGAAGGGAGTAGTATACACCATTGTAGGAAATCTTCAGTTTTCTTGGCAATTTCTCATATGGAATATCCTTAATTTCTAAGAAATAGACTGTCGAATTTAACATGAAAGTTCTCTTTTTCTGGCCATTTTGAGACTTTAATGGAACCAAGAAATGTAATGCTCCAGATTCTCAACTAGCTCAAAGGAAGGTCAGTTTTATAGTTTCTCTAATCAGCAAAACTCTTTTCAGCTGTGCTAATATACTTGCACAAGGGTTTTCAAGGGATTTCTAAACATCCATTAGCTTTCTAACACAGTTAGCAAACAATGTACTATTAGAACACTGGAGTGGTGGTTGATGGAAATGGGCATCTGTACACATTTGTAGATATTGCATTAAAAACCAGATGTTTGCAGATAGAATAGTCATATACCACATTAACAATGTATAGTGTATTTCTGTTTAATTTAACGTTAGCTTCATTGAAAAAAAATGTGCTTTCCTTTCAAAAATAAGGAAATATATCTAAGTGACCCTAAACTTGCATGTAGAGATTATATATATATATATATATATATAAAATCTGGCAAAAATTAAGAGACCACTGCACGGTTTTATAGAAGTCAGCTTCTCTACATATCAATTCCAGTGTCAGTTGAATTCCAGCCAGAGTACACCTCATTCTACTGGCCAGGAGTGGCATAGGGTCACTCAAAAGCAGTGTGAAGGACTGGTGGAAAGCATTTCAAGACGCATGAAAGCTGTGATTAATAATTATGGTTATTCCACAAAATATTGATTTCTGAACTCTTCCTGAGTTAAAACATTAGTATTGTTTTTAAATGATTATGAACTTGTTTTCTTTGCATTACTTAAGGTCTGAAAGCAATGCATTTTTTTTGTTATTTTGACCATTTCTCATTTTTAGAAAATAAATACAAAATTTATTGCTTGGAAAATCGTAGACATGTTGTCAGGAGTTTATAGAAGAAAAGAACAATTTACATTTTACTCAAAAATATACCTATAAAGAGAAAAATCTGAAAAACTGACAATTTTGAGGTGGTATAAATTTTTGACAGATCTGTCCAATATCCCCCCTAGACACACTCTCCCCTGTATATTATGCCCACACACACTGCTCCTCTGTATAATATCCACCCACACACACACACTGCTCCTCTGTATATCCCTGTCACGTTGGTCTTTTTTCAGCGAGATTCGTCCTCATTTAAATAGACATTTTTTCCTTTTAGCATCTGAGGGGTTAATGCTTCTTTTGCAAGTTTGCTTGGAGGCATTCCCTCAGGTGCTCTAATTTACTAATTAGGCTGGGCTTTTAAATGGTCCCAGCATCCTTCACACAGGGCTGGTTAATTTCTCTCCACAATTAATAGAGACAGCATGTGTGTTTGGTCGTGCTATATGCTAGTTCCTGTAGCCTTCTGCAGACAAGGTGTAGTTTGCCGAAGCAATGTTATTTTGATGTTTTTCTTTATTTTATTTTTGTGCTGTTCCATGGAGTTGTCCCTTTGAACAGGTAGGGGGTCTCTAGACTAGGGTCCGTGTAGGAGACAAGGACAGGTCGGAGGGTCACGCCTCGCTACCTTCAAGTGTACCTCTGGCTTGAGGGCAAGTCAGGGTTCTCTAGCTTATAGGGTCAGAGAAGCCCCTGTCCCTGGGTAGGAGTCCATACGCGTAACAATCCCCCACACACTGCTCCTTCTGTATAATATTCTCCCACACATTGCTCTTCTGTATAATATCCCACAAGACACACTGCCGCATTTATAATACCCCCCACACACTGCTTCTCTGTATATTATCCCCCCACACACTGCTCCTCTGAATATCCACCACACACACTGCTCCTCTGTACAATGTTCCCGCACACACACTGCTTTCTGTATAATTCCCCCCCAAAAAAACTGCTCCCCTGTATATTTCCCCCACACTGCCCCGCTGTATAATAATCCCCCACACACACTGCTTGTGTACAAAATCCCACCACGCACACTGCCCCTCTTTATAATATGCCCCTCTGTATACTATCCCCCACTCAAGATGCCCTTCTTTATATATATATATATCCGCCCACACACACTGCACCTCTGTATATCACCCCCTACACACACAAACACACACTGCCCCTCCATATAATATTCTCCTATGAAAACCACAAGATCCCTGAAACATATAGTGAGGAATTTTATAGACCGGCACTCACTGATTAGATTTTTAACCCACGACATTAACCATAATAATGGGGGAAAAAAAAAATGACTCAAAGTCCAAATATATAAATAGAATATTTTTAATAGAATCAAGGTAGATACAACAAATAGGTGCTTCAAGATTGAAAATTTGAACACTGGGGACACTTGGACGTGTTACAGGACCAAACCATAAATATGATTACCAATGCAGATACATGGAGTATATACATTCAAACATGTCTAAAATATATATAAATATATATATATAACACACTGAAATGATAATATGCAGATATATGTGCCAAAAATAATATCAACGACGTGATACAATGATACTTTATCAGCGGCACAAAATACAGCCAAGTAAATATTTTTTTGCCACAGTAAATGAAAAACAAGATATCATAACATAACAGTGTACATATACACATCATGTAAAGCACATAATTATGCACAATGCATGAAGTGTGTAACAAAAGGCAATACAAAAAAGGCTGTTATAATATGTTTACCTGAAAATAACCATTAACTTAATTGCACATCATACCTGCCAGAGTATATGGTCCTGGTGCCACGTCCACGTCCCGACCCCAACACGTGTTTGGCCCTAGCGTCCTCAGGGGGCATGTCTGGGGTCAGGGACACCTCCGTTTAAATAGCACTGAGTAACCAATAAGAAATTAAACCGCCATTATGTGGCGCATGCTGCCATACAGCGCCACTGAATTGTAATTACTTCCTGGTTGTGCGATACAGCGTCACATGATCCACCGCACCACATGACCGGTAGTGCAGAGGGTCACATGAAGCTTCAATGGACGCACGCCGGAAGCACAATGGCGCCGGCCGGCGCATGCGCACTAGCGGTAAAGTGCTGCAGAGGCCATCTTGGTACAGGGCACAATATATTTTAAACACATATATATAGATTAATTGCTTTGGCAATGCTAATAGTTTTTTGGTCCTGCCAATAAAGCCTACTTGATTTGATTTGATTAATTTTACATAAAAGCTGCTTATTGATCCAAAACCGACATTAAATTGTAAAGAATGAAATAAATGTGAAAAATGGGTAAAGTGTCACCTAAATAAATGTATTAATAAAAATAGTGTAATATAATAGCACTACAAAATATATAAATGAAGTGATAAATAAAGTGTAAAATTATATAATTAATATCCTATTATGCAAAAACTGAACATTAACATTACTAATGAATTAAAGTGATTGGTGCCATAATCTGTAAATAGTGCTGAAGTGCACAGTATGCAAAAAATCGCATTAAAGTGACATGTGTTGCTAATATACATGTAATATATATAAATGTATAAAAAATAATATATATAAGGGAAATATCAAATGAAGTGCATAAAATACAATATCATAACAGTTTCAGAATCAAAGAAAATTCATCAATTATTACATTTCAAATTTTTTTTATAAAAAAATATATATATTTATCTCAAGTTTTTATTACAATAAAAGACACCATACACTATCCTAAAAATAAATACATTTCTTCTTATATGCAATAGGTGCTCTCCAAAAACGCCACATCAGCCTAAACAGTAGAGAGAAAAGGATAAACTCCACATAAGGTCATAATCTATTTTTCATAGATACTTCGTGAGTGATCAAACAGAACAATTAAAATCAAGATAAATATATATACGAGAATGACGGTGTCCAAAACCCCATCCATCCCTCATGATGAACTCAATCCCCTAAAAATCCTGCAGGGCAAACTATCCCTAAACTATGCCATAACATAAGAATGCAGAAAGTCCCATATTGTAGACTGTGAGCACTCGCGGGCAGGGACCTCTATCCTCCTGTACCTGTCTGTGTCTTGTATTGTTTATGATTATTGTACTTGTCCCTATTATGTACACCCCTTTCACATGTAAAGCGCCATGGAATTGATGGCACTATAATAATAAATAATAATAATAATATTTTCGTTCAGATCAAAAGGAGCAAGAGTACCCAAACGGTAGATCCACCTGCTCTCTAGTTGGGCTAAGGTTTTTCCCAGATTGCCTCGTCTCGGGCCCAAGGAAACCATATCAATGCCTTTTGCCTTCAATAAATAAGGATTAGACCCGTTAAATTGTTCAAAATGTCTAGGTAATGTTTTTAAAGTGGTATCATTCATACAGGTCTTTGCCTTTTCAATATCCAAACAATGTTCCCTTATTCTCATTTTTAATTCTCTAGTGGTAAAACCAACATATGCCTTGGCACATGGGCATTGAGCTCTGTAAATGACCCCTTTAGATGAACAAGTGATTAGACGTCTGATATCATAGACCTTGGAGCCATCATGATTGTGAAATTTCTTAGATTTTTCCAAATTCGCGCGTGCCTTGCATAGTCCGTAAGGAAAAAAGCCAACAGGTTTTTCTCTGACCACTGAAGGCTCCATTTTAGGAGGATCATAATAGCTATGTACCAATAAATCACTCAAATTTTTGGCTCTACGTGCTACAATGGATGGACCATCAGAGAGAATTTTCTGTAAGGTGGAATCAGCCTGAAGCACATGCCAATGTTTTTGGACAATCCTCCTGAAATCCTGCCATTTGTCATTAAAAGTTGTTACCTGTACCTGTGGATCGACTCATTTTATTGGAATTGGTGTATAAGAGAGTTTCTTTTAACTTGTTCAGCTCTTTTAAATCCCCTTCTGATGGTTCTACGGCTGTAGCCTCTCTCCAAAAATCTCTGAGCAAGATCCATAGAATGTCTCTGAAAGTTGTCATTATTAGAGCAAATTCTTTTGGCCCTTAAAAACTGGCCAATTGGAATTTCTTGAATGGTATTTGCTGGATGTGCAGATGAAGCATGAAGAAAGGAATTTGTCGCTGTGGACTTCCTATAGATTTGTGTGGAAAGAGTACCATCAGACAGGGTTTGAATATTGAGATCCAAAAAATTGATTTGTCGACCAAATTCGTATGTCAACTTGATATTGAGATCATTTTGATTCAGTGTAGCCATAAGGTCATGGAGCTCAGATAAATTTCCATCCCATAAAAAACATACATCATCGATGTATCTAATCCAGTTTACAATTTTGTGTACATTGGAGATTGCATCTCCTTGGAAGATTTCCCACTCCCATGCCCCCAAAAACAAGTTGGCATAGGATGGGGCGCAGCAAGCCCCCATGGCTGTACCTTGTGTCTGTAGATATACTTTACAGACCAGCCATGGGTTTATCAATGTTGCTGCAATTCAAAAACCACTTGATGGCTTTTAAACCTTCCTCATGTTTAATGGAGGTATATAGTGACTCGATGTCTGCCGTCACCACTACCATATCACCCTCCAAATGTATACCATCCAAACATTGTAAGGCAGCAGTAGTATTCTGGATGTAGGATGGAAGCTCCATGACCAATGGCTTCAAAAAATAATCAATCACTTGACACACAATCTCATTAAGGCTCCCAGTACCAGAAATGATGAGCCTACCTGGAGGATCCTTTGGGTCCTTGTGGATGTTCGGAATAAGGTACAGTGTAGGAAGACGAGGGGCTGAGGTTTTTAATTGAATCCACAAATTTCTTAGGGATGATATTCTTATCATAGGCCATCTCCAAAATCTCGATGAGATCACTATGAAAGGAAGACAAAGGGTTCAGAGACAATTTTTTATAACAGCGAACATCACCCAGGAGTTTGTTGGCTTTCTTCTCATATAGGTCATTAGGCCAAATGACTAAGTTACCGCCTTTATCGGCGGGTTTTGAATACCACATCTCGCCAAGATTGAAGCTCCCTCAGGCTGGCACATTCCTTACTGGTAAGATTTGATTTGGAATGTGGCTGCTTAGATAAATCCTCAATATCTTCAGTCACAAATTTGGTGAAGATTTCAACAGCATGGCAAATACCCAGATTCGGAAATTTCTTAGAAAAATTGATCAGATGTTTGGGGAAGTTACCAAACTGTGATGTTGTAGCTTCATCTTCAAGTGATTGGAGTATGGTTTGGTCCTGTAACACGTCCAATCGTCCCCAGTGTTCAAATTTTCAATCTTTAAGCACCTATTTGTTGTATCTACCTTGATTCTAATAAAGATATTCTATTTATATATCTGGACTTTGAGTCACTTTTTTTGACCGTTATTATGGTTAATATAATATTCTCCTAGTATATATGTCCCTCTGCTAGACCCATCCTGGTATATATGTACCCATCCTGGGCCTCTCCTGGTATATACAGTATGTTCCTATCTGAATTTATATGTCCCCATCCTGGTATATATATCACCTCCTGGCCTCTGACTCCTTCCTGGTATATATGTTGTCCCCTGGTATAAATGGCCCTTTTGTTATGGTCACCGAGGGGCGGCGACTGTCCAGAGGTAGACCCACTGGACCGTGCACTTGACTTCCCCGAAGGAGCAACCAGCAGCGAACCCCTATATACAGTGCCTACAAGTAGTATTCAACCCCCTCCAGATTTAGCAGGTTTGATAAGATGCAAATAAGTTAGAGCCTGCAAACTTCAAACAAGAGTAGGATTTATTAACAGATGTATAAATCTTACAAACCAACAAGTTATGTTGCTCAGTTAAATTTTAATACATTTTCAACATAAAAGTGTGGGTCAATTATTATTCAACCCCTAGGTTTAATATTTTGTGGAATAACCCTTGTTTGCAATTACAGCTAATAATCGTCTTTTATAAGACCTGATCAGGCCGGCACAGGTCTCTGGAGTTATCTTGGCCCACTCCTCCATGCAGATCTTCTCCAAGTTATCTAGGTTCTTTGGGTGTCTCATGTGGACTTTAATCTTGAGCTCCTTCCACAAGGTTTCAATTGGGTTAAGGTCAGGAGACTGACTAGGCCACTGCAACACCTTGATTTTTTCCCTCTTGAACCAGGCCTTGGTTTTCTTGGCTGTGTGCTTTGGGTCGTTGTCTTGTTGGAAGATGAAATGACGACCCATCTTAAGATCCTTGATGGAGGAGCGGAGGTTCTTGGCCAAAATCTCCAGGTAGGCCGTGCTATCCATCTTCCCATGGATGCGGACCAGATGGCCAGGCCCCTTGGCTGAGAAACAGCCCCACAGCATGATGCTGCCACCACCATGCTTGACTGTAGGGATGGTATTCTTGGGGTCGTATGCAGTGCCATGCAGTCTCTAAACGTCACGTGTGTGGTTGGCACCAAAGATCTCGATCTTGGTCTCATCAGACCAGAGAACCTTGAACCAGTCTGTCTCAGAGTCCTCCAAGTGATCATGAGCAAACTGTAGACGAGCCTTGACATGACGCTTTGAAAGTAAAGGTACCTTACGGGCTCGTCTGGAACGGAGACCATTGCGGTGGAGTACGTTAGAGTAAAAAGAGTTAAAGTGCACAAATCACCAGGATTTTCCTATATAAACTAAAACCAGTGCTATACTGGCACTATCATGCTGATTCTATACATACCTTTAGTTGTCAGATTGGATGTAAAGTTTTTGAAATACAGGCAAGTAAAGTTACAGAAATGTACAGCTTTTTGCTTGGCAGCAGCTGCCGAATAGCTAATGTGTGGGTCGGGTTTTGCCATCTATTCCCGCCCCTTTCTGCTGCCTTGCCTCTGTAGATATTAGACTGTACATTGACTGTTTGATCGGGTAAAAAATTCCATGAAGTGGTCTCAGAGGATCTCATACCTAGTAACTTTCAACCATTCTTTTGGGCACCTCTTATCATGGGTGTGGTACCAAAGATGCCAGGTTGCAGAATTTTCCTGTACAATCTGGTGTTGTTGAGTTTCCTGCACAATAACAAGTTTCTACAAAATATACATAGTTTACTGGTTAAGTTTACAAGTACAAGTCATATCATCTACAAAGCAGGTCTCAGTAATTAGGACAGTTTGTAATTGCAGTGTACCTTGTCTGGGTGCTACAAGGACTTAATCTTTTACTCTCTCAGCCTCAGGCTAGGAGGAGTTGTCTGAAACACTCATCATTTGGTCAAGAGGCAGATTGTGAAGAAGGAACAGAAGAAGGACCACGCACAATCTGGTGACTAGCAGTTAAAACACAAAACCCTTGTACATCTGGGCCCTGATTCATTAAGACTGGGGTTTCATATGTTAGTCTTAAATGAGGGGCTTGCAGGAACAAGATGAGTCTCATTCATTAAAGGGAACCTGTCACCACTTTTTTTGGCGTATAAGCTGCGGCCACCACCACCGGGCTCTTATATACAGCATGTTAGAATGCTGTATATAAGAGCCCAGGTCGCTGTGAGAACATAAAAAAAAAGACTATAATACTTACCTAACGGTCATGCGGTGGGCCATATGGGTGTCTCCGTTCTCCGATGCCAGCGCTGCCTTTTTCGGCCATCTTCGTCCTCCTCTAGCCGCGGTGCATGATGCGTCTGACGTCATCCACACTCGCCGGTATTCAGGTCCTGAGCAGGCGCACTTTACTCTGCCCTAAGCAGGGCAGATCAAAGTATTGTAGTGTGACTGCGCAGAATCGGCGAGTGTGTATGACGTAGACGCGTCATGCACACAGGCTTCAGAAAGAGGACAAAGATGGCTGAAAGAGGCGGCACCGGGACCGGAGATGCCCATATGGCCCACCGCACGACTGTTAGGTAAGTATTTATGTTTTCACAGCGGCCTGGGCTCTTATATACAGCATGTTAGAATGCTCTATATAAGAGCCCGGTGGTGGTGGCCGCAGCTTATACGCCAAAAAAGTGGTGACCGGTTCCCTTTAAGAGTTACAACCAATTTAGGCACATCTTAGAACTGGGCAGAAAAGTTACTCCAGTTAGAGAAGACGGATAATGCTACGAGATTGATTTCCTGGGGTTGGCCAAGGCCTTTGCTTGAGTGAAAGAAAACCTAATATTTATGCATACTCAGACACATTTTGGACAATAGTAGCTTCCAATTTTATGAGAACAGTTTGTGGAGGAAAGTTTTTTTTTATTACAGTATGACTGCATCCCAGTGACCAGAACAAGGTCTAAAAAAGCAAAAAAGAAAAAAAAGACCTAGCATCACCTTGTTCAGGTGCTCATGAGAAAAAGAAGAAAGAAGTACAAAAGGAGAAGTTAACTCCGGCACACTGTACTTTCCCAAATGATTAACGGACACCAATTAGTTGACTCTTGATCTTTTCTTTTATTAATGTGAAAAAAATGTTGTACAGAAACAGAGTCCGCCAGATTACAACGTTTCGGCCTAGTGGCCTTCCTCGGGTTGGATAAACTGGATGGAGTGTTACATATACAATAAAAAATAAAATAAAAGAACATAGATCAGTATGAGAATACAGACAATTTTGTGTATCAAAACAATATTGTACGATATTAATGAACATAGTCTGAGGAGGAAACAGCACAGAATCAAAAAGTCACAACAACAAGCTTATGCAAAATGAATAAAGAGCAATTGATTATAAAGTGGAAATACCATGTGTTTAGTCATGCATGAGATAATATATACCACGACATGTGAATGGTTGGCGTTACAATGTCCCGGTGAAAAAATAAGAGACTAAGAGGCTCACCTAAGATGAACAGGAATCCCAGTGAACTAATGAAAAGGATTGTAACGTGTACATTCTCTACCTATTGTGTAAGAAAGCGGGATTAGATGAGTAAATCATACTTGGTGTGAGTTGGAGAAATGTAATGTCATGGTATAGCAGATACATAACGTATACATAACGAAGCATAAAAAAGCAGGCTTGTGCGAGTTTGCATGGATTAAGGTCAGGCCAGTCAAGTTTTTCTGCACCAGTTTTGGCAAGAACTTGAATTATATTTGTGAGCGAGGCTCACTTATCCAACAACGGTGTCTGATCACCCTATCAATTGTAGAGAGTTTTCCCTGAACAGTGGAAGCTGCGGACTAGGCAGCACGATTGTGAGTTGTAAAGTGCAGCATTGGTTAACATACAGTCTGTCCACCCATATCCTGTCCGCCGCCATTAACTTGAGAACGGCGGCAGCTATAGGATTAGAAGTGGTGTCTAGGTATAGTAAAGTAGCCATGCGCTACGCAATGAAACCACCTACAGTGCTGGCCAAAAGTATTGGCACCCCTGCAATTCTGTCAGATAACTCAGTTTCTTCTTGAAAATGATAATACCAAAGAATTTGTGATTGCTATCTTCATTTATTTTGCTTGCAATGAAAAAACACAAGAGAATGAAACAAAAATCAAATCATTGATCATTTCACACAAAACTCCAAAAATGGGCCAGACAAAAGTATTGGCACCCTTAGCCTAATACTTGGTTAGCCAAAATAACTGCGAACAACCGCTTCCGGTAACAATCAATGAGTTTCTTACAATGCTCTGCTGGAGTTTTAGACCATTCTTCTTTGGCAAACTGCTCCAGGTCCAGGTCCGCCCTGAGATTTGAAGGGTGCCTTCTCCAAACTGCCATTTTGAGATCTCTCCACAGGTGTTCTATGGGATTCAGGTCTGGACTCATTGCTGGCCACTTTAGTAGTCTCCACTGCTTTCTATCAAACCATTTTCTAGTGCTTTTTGAAGTGTGTTTTAGGTCATTGTCCTGCTGGAAGACCCATGACCTCTGAGGAAGACCCAGCTTTCTCACACTGGGCCCTAAATTATGCTGCAAAATTTGTTGGTAGTCTTCAGACTTCATAATGCCATGCACACGGTCAATCAGTCCAGTGCCAGAGGCAGCAAAGCAACCCCAAAACATCAGGGAACCTCCACCATGTTTGACTGTAGGGACAGTGTTTTTTTCTTTGAATGCCTCTTTTTTTTTTTCCTGTAAACTATGTTGATGGCTCCCAAAAAGCTCTACTTTTGTCTCATCTGACCAGAGAACATTCTTCCAAAATGTTTTAGGCTTTCTCAGGTAAGTTTTGGCAAACTCCAGCCTGGCTTTTTTGTGTCTCAGGGTAAGAAGTGGGGTCTTCCTGGGTATCCTACCATACAGTCCCTTTTCATTCAGACGCCGACAGATAGTACGGGTTGACACTGTTGTACCCTCGGACTGCAGGGCAGCTTGAACTTGTTTGGATGTTAGTCGAGGTTCTTTATCCACCATCTGCACAATATTGCGTTGAAATCTCTCAATTTTTCTTTTCCTTCTACATCTAGGGAGGTTAGCCACAGTGCCGTGGGCTTTAAACGTCTTGATGACACTGCACACCGTAGACACAGGAACTTTCAGGTCTTTGGAGATTGACTTGTAGCCTTTAGATTGCTCATGCTTCCTCAGAATTTGGATTCTCAAGTCCTCAGACAGTTCTTTGGTCTTCTTTCTTTTCTCCATGCTCAATGTGGTACACACAAGGACACAGGACAGAGGTTGAGTCAACTTTAATCAATGTCAACTGGCTGCAAGTGTGATTGTTATTGCCAACACCTGTTAGGTGCCACAGGTATGTTACAGGTGCTGTTAACTACACAAATTAGAAAAGCATCACATGATTTTTCAAACCGTGCCAATACTTTTGTTCACCCCTTTTTTATGTTTGGTGTGGAATTATATCCAATTTGGCTTTATGACAATTTTTTTTTTTTCTTTGAAGATAAATTAAATGAAGATAATAATACCAAAGAATTTGTGATTGCAATCATTTTCAAGAAGAAACTGAGTATTATCTGACAGAATTGCAGAGGTGCCAATACTTTTGGCCAGCACTGTATAGTGCTACCTGGTGGAAAACAACGGAGTTAGCATTTTTATCTCGAAAACGGAACGAGATAGAGGAAAAAAAGTGAATTAAAAAATTGTAGGGCATCATCAATTCAATACGAATCGACACCTTACATACAGAAATGCTGTGATATGAAACCCATGACCCCCCCAAAACATTGAATGCTAGTCACGCATATGGCGCTCATTTAACTTTGGTGCTCAAAGTGGCCACCGTCAGTTGCAATGCACATCTGGACTCTGGATAGCATACTGAATCTTGCTGCACGTTTTGCAATACGGTAGGGGACACGTTTCCACAAGCATCTGAGATACGTCATCGTAGGTCCTGCAATGTTGGTGGAGGGGTCGCATTACACCTGCTGTTTGATGTGACCTCACAGAAAGAAGTCCAATGGGGTCAGGTCAGGTGAGCGTGGAGGCCACTCCATGCAGCCACCATACCCAATAACTTGTAGGAAGGTCTCCATGAGGTATCGCTTCACGTTCGCAGCCTTGTGAGTTTTACACGTTCTAATCATAGCATTTCTGATTCGTATTGAATTGATGATGCTCTACAACTTTGTAATTCACTTTTTTTCTCTATCTCTTTCCATTTTTGAGATAAAAATGCTAACTGTTGTTTTCTACCAGGTGGCGCTATAGGTGGTTTCATTGCGTAGCGCATGGCTACTTTACTATACCTAGACACCACTTCTATGCATATAGCTGCCGTCGTTCTCATGTTAATGGCGGTGGACAGGATATAGGTGGACACACTGTAGAATCTTTTACTTGGAGTGCTTCCCGGATTTCTGTTAGGGTATGCTCACGCTAATGTATAACTCAAACAAGTGCTATGTGAGACAAAAAGAAAAAAAAAAAAAAAAAGATTGCACTTGGATTCATGTTATTTAACAAGGCAGTACCAATCTGCAGGTTTTTTTCCTCCGCTATATATGCAGTTCATTAAATTGACTGTTTTGTATGCCAGGAACATTACTCTAGTCACTGATGCAATTTATAAGATGAATTCATTAAGTGGTGTGCACTTCTTAATCAATTGGGAGTCTTAGGCTATGTGCCTACGCTGCGGAAAATTCGCGGAATTTGCCGCGATTTTTTCACGGAAATTCTACAGATTTCGCAAAAATCCGCAGTACAGTGAGTCTCCAGAACTGCTGTGCCAATGCTGCGTTATTTTCCGTAGCGGAAATAGTGCAGATTTCCCTGCGGAAAAATCTGCAGCATGTTATTCCTGCGGATATTTCCGCACAATTCCCATACTTACCTGCCTTGATTGAAGACACAGGAGTCACTTCCTCCAGTGCAGAGGAGCGCGGTGGAGCCAGGCAGCAGGAGGTGGGTGGGGCCTGCACGAGCTCCGGTCATGTGACAGCCAGATCTAGTTCAGGCCCGCACACCTTCTCCTGCAAAGTGCGGACAGACATGGCCGGAAAGTGAAGTGCTGCGTGATGGAGGCAAGTATTAACTCACTGATCACTCCAGCACTTGTTCTGCATTGAGGATGCAGTGCCGAAGCCATGGCACTGTATCCTCAATGCAGAATGACAGCAGCATATTCGCAGGACATTCAGCAATACAACCGCAGCATTAAAACAGACAAAGGTGTGCTGTGGTCTTCTTGGAGCTCCTGCGGAATGTCCTGCGGATATATCCGCAGGAAACTTTCCCCGTGGGCAAATAGCCTTATAGTCTATCTAGACTGGCACAGTGTGAGTGTGTGCAATGCCGATTTTGATGAATCATCCTCGAAGTCTCTTTGCAGACTTTTTGTAATGGAAAAATTTTAATTTCTAAGGAGTTTTTGGAGCAAAAATCCACCTCTAAAACGTAGTGTGAACATATACAATTAACAGAAAAACCGTATAATTGAACACAGATTACAAACCTAGATGGTTACTGGAAGTCGTGGGGGAGGGGAATAACATTTTTAACTTTTTATTTTATTTTTATAAGGACTTTTTTTTTGTCTTTGTGTTTTTTACCCTTTCCTGACATGTTTTTAAAAGGCGCATTACACGCTACAATAAATCTTACGATGTGTCGGTGGGGTTACGTCGTAAGTGACGCACATCCGGCATCGTAATTATGATTGTAGCGTGTAAAACCTCCGTGCAATTGCGATTGAACGAATATCCGTTCATCGCATGCACGTCGTTCATTCCTCATAAATTGAGCGTGCGGTTGTGCAATATTCCCAAGGCAGCACACATTGCAGTGTGTGAAACCCCGGGAACATTGAATGACAGCTTACCTCCGTCCGCGGCTCCCGCCGACAATGCGGAAGGAAGGAGGTGGCCGGGATATTTACGTCCCGCTCATCTCCGCCCCTCCGCTTCTATTGGCCGGCTGCCGCGTGACGTCGCTGTGACGCCGAACGTCCCTCCCACTCCAGGAAGTAGATGTTCGCCGGCCACAGCGAGGTCGTATGGACGGGTATGTACGTGTGACAGCTTTTAATCGATTGTGCGGCACGGTCAAAAAATTTAACGTGCCGCACATACGATGGGGGCGGGTCACATCGCATATGATATCGTATGCGAAATTGATAGGTGTAAAGCAGGCTTTACATGTACGTTGCAGCAGGCAAAAAGTTCCTTCATTGCACATCACCAGATGATAGCAACTCTGCTCCTGATCATCAGTATCATATCAAATACCCTGCTGCAATGACTGACCTGGCTTGACAGAAATTATAGCCATTTAACCCATTAAATTCAACAGTTAATAGCAACTGCAGCAGGAAGATGGTTGAGGGAGGAGGCTACTTCTTTCACTTCATTGGCCACTGAGTGATGCGATTGCAGGTTGCTGAAAGCTGGCAACCCGCCGCCAACCAACCGACTACAGGTCTGCCAGGCTTGACCTTGCTACAAGCGGGGTCTATCAAGCTATGTGTCAAGGTAAAACTGACAGTCCTAATACAATGTAATATAATAAATTATACATATATGTGTGTGTGTGTATTGTATTACAGTATAAGAGCGAGAGCAAGAAAATGTTTTAAGGCATTTTTCTATTACTTTCTGCAAAGTCAAAAGTTTACATACACTAAAAGTACTATGCATTTAAATACGTAGTGTGGGACAGCACATATGAGGTTATGTCTTTGAAGGTCCTGGTTTATTGGCAACATCTGAGTTAGAGACACACCTGTGGGGGCGTGGCTTGCTGATGGTCATGATTAAGAGCAGTCCATCTGCTTGAAACGCGTAGACCTGCGTGTCTACACATGCTTCCATGAAACGTTTTCATGTTTTTAACTTTTTTCATTGAAATTTAAATTTTACTATATTTGACGGATGCTGAATTTTTCCACTACTTTTCTTCATGTGAACACCTGAATGTCGGCTGAGGTTCCCGAGCACCGCAACCTTATGCCTGCTGTCTGGTGAGCTGTTACTTTTTCTTTATTTTTACTAGGAGTACTACACCTTTAAACAATGTGGGACAGCCCATATGATGAGGTCATGTCTTTTGAAGGTTCTCATAGGTTTATTGGCAACATCTGAGTTAAATAGTGACACCTGTGGGGGGGGCGTGGCTTGCCAATGGCCGGATAGGACATGTGCTCTGCTGGCTCCATCCCAACCCACTCAGTTAACCCTGTTACTTGGTCCCCAGACAAGAACCGACCTCAGAGAAACCCAAGAAGACCCTGGGGCCCAGTTCGGACGCTGATAGCAACTACACTTCCATGGAGCGGTTCCTGGCCCACAGCGCTTCTCAGAGCGTGGGACGCTCTGGCTTCAAGATGGCGCTGACGAGAGACACAAGTCGCTCCCCTCAGGGAAAGGAGCAAAAGCCTGGAGAGATCTTGCGTTTGTGCGGAGAAGACTCTGAAGGTGATATGGGGGATGGTGAGGCCCTCATCTTGGGCGAGATAAGCAGGCAGCTGTGGTCTCTCCCCACTAAAAGACTTTGAGCCGTTCACCTGCAGGCTGGGGTCCTCATACAAATCAGAGCTCCAGGAATTCCCTACCAGAGTGGAACTAGTAGAGAAATCCCAGAACTCTGATTTAATGGAGCTGCAAGCCCACAGAGAGATCCTATTTTCCACAACAGCCAGGCTGGATGCCCTCACCTATAACATGGAGGACTTAGAAAACCACAATAGGAGGAATAAAGTCCGCATCAGAGGACTCACTAAAAAGTTAACCCCCTCTGACCTGGAACCGGCTGTGCAGCAGCTTTTCAAGCAGATCCTGGGAGATGAAAGTGGAGGACCAATAGAGCTGGATAGGATCCACAGGGCGTTGGGCCCACGGCCTTCTTCCGATTCGCGCCCCGGGACATTTCATGCAGGATCCATGATTTCAAAACCAAGGAATCCTTGATGTCATCGGTCAGAGGGAAATGCCCTATAAATTTCATTGACACACAGGTAATTTTGTTGCCGAATTTATCTAGGCAAACCCTACAGCTCCGAAGGGCTCTTAGACTGCTACTGCTGAGCCTCAAAAACAAGGACATATCATACCGGTGGGGATTTCCATTTTAGTCAATCGCCTACAAAAACAGAAGATCTGCTACCTTGCGCACGCTGGGAGACCTCCCAGGATTCCTTGGAACTTTTGAGCTTCCAACGGTTGACCTTCCAGAGTGGCCGAGATCACCTCAACTCCCCATTGAACCTCCAAGATGGCTCCCAGTGCAATGAGCAAATTAGAAAAGCAAGGGCACAGAAGCCAGGGTCACCCGAGCAGCTGGACTTCAGCGAGTCTGTTCTCCAGTTGGTGGTCCTTGCATAGATCTTCAGTTTTGTCTGCTGTCGCTCCTTGGATGGTGACCCTAACAAGCACATTACTAATGTTATAAATGTTATTATTTATGTGCTTCTCTCTAAGCCCAGGCCTGTTAGCCTACAATTGCTAGAGTTTTGCTGAATTATCACTTCTTTATTAAGATAAGCCCCCCAAGTGAGTTTTTTTTTTTATTATCTCTCTCCTATGGTTATGTGTTGGAACTGAAGGGGACTATTATCTTCTTATCCCTTACCTTCTTATTATCTCAGAGTTACAGTTTCATACTGGCTGGTCGGGTCAGGTGGGGGAATGATCTGCCTGCATGTCGGTTTCCTCACCCCCCCTCAATGTGCACTAGGCAGAAAGCTCACTTAGGACACTTATCTCTGAGGGCTCCTAAGCCCTATTTCCGTCCTTACTTTTGTTTGATTCTTTTTTTCCCTTCTATTTCTTCTTACATTTTTCTTTCTTTCCCTCCCCACTTCTATTGCTTAGTGTCTCTCATTTCCCCCCCATGTGTAAGTCGCATGTCCTGTCATACCTGTGCTGGCTCCATCCTTCAGATGAGGAGACGGTGAGATTTGCCTTTTACAATGGATAGCCTTAAATTATGCTCCTTCAATGTTAGGAGTCTACACATGCTGGAAAAAAAAACGGCAGATCATTTATACGAGTCATAAGAAAAAAATTGTAATCTTACTTTTACAGAAGACGCACTTCTGCTCCAACACAGTCCCCAAAATGCCAAATAAACAATATTCTGTATGAGTTCATAGTACAAATCCTGAATCCAGATCAAAGGGAGTTTCTATAGCAACACATAGATCTTTTGCTCAAGTCATCCTAAACTTTCATATTGACCCCCTAGGTCGTTTTGTTTTCCTAAAGGTGTCCTGGTCAGAGGGAACGGTCATATTAGCTAACATCTATAGACCCAACCAAGATCAGAAAAAGTTACATACGGAGTGTCGGAGTGCGCTTGTTGATTTTGCCAGGTCCACTCCGGTGATCTTGGGAGGAGACTTTAATCTCCCATTGGTACCTTCGGTGGATGTATCATCAAGTAGAACCTCGTATGCTCTCTCTACTATTAGGGGTCTCAAGAAAAAAGCACAAGACATGCATTTGATAGATGTCTAGAGGGTCCTTCATCCAGAGGTTTGGGATTTTAGTTACTACTCATCTGCCAACTCATTATATAGCAGAATTGACTACTTCCTTATCTCCCATTCCTATCGAGACTTCCCTGGTGAGGCTGAGATTGGGTCAATGCTGTAATCAGATCACGCTCCTATCTTTCTTTCTCTGCAGATAAGCCCCAAATCCAGATCAGGCTACACTTAAGCTGGGTTCACACATAGCGACAGCGACATCGCTGTTACGTCACCATTTTCTGTGACGTAACAGCGACCTTGTAAGTCGCTGTTATGATCGCTGCTTAGCTGTCAAACACAGCGACGCAGCAGCGATCAGAACATCGCTACATGTGCAGAGAGCAGGGAGCCACGCACACTGCTTAGCGCTGGCTCCTTGCTCTCCTAGCTACTGTACACATTGGGTTAATTAACCCGATGTGTACTGCAGCTACATGTCACAGTGCAGAGAGCAGGGAGCCGCGCACACTGCTTAGCGCTGGCTCCTTTCTCTCCTAGCTACAGTACACAAAGGGTTAATTACCCGATGCGTACTGCAGCTACATGTGCACAGAGCAGGAGCCGGCACTAGCAGCAAGAGTGGCGTAGGCTGGTAACGAAGGTAAATATCGGGTAACCAGGGAAAGGTCTTCCCTTGGTTACCCGATGTTTACAGTGGTTACAGCTTTACGCAGCTGCCAGACGCCGGCTCCTGCTCCCTGCTCGCTTCACTTCGTCGCTCTCTCGCTGTCACACACAGCGATGTGTGCTTCACAGCGGGAGAGCGACGACGAAAAAATGAAGCAGGACATTCAGCAACGACCTCACAGCAGGGGCCAGCTCGTTGCTGGATGTCACACAGCGACAGCGACGGGACGTCGCTGCAACGTCACAGAAAATGGTGACGTAGCAGCGACGTCGTTGTCGTCGTCGCTGTGTGTGACACCACCTTTAGCAGCTGAAGGAGAACTTTTTGTAGGATCTAACCTGTTCGGCCGCTATCCAGCGAATCATTCATGATTTCTTATCTGACCACGAGCTTGACCCATCCTCACCCGCAATAAAATGGGAAGTTCTAAAATGTACCATAAGAGGTGTACTCCTAGCGCACGTCTCAAAAGGGAAAGAGCAGAAGAAATTAGGGTTCTATTAGAACAAACAGCTCCACTAGAATCCCTCCACAAACACAACCTGTCTCCACCCATTATGGCCCAGCTATCCATTACTTGTCAAAAGTTACTGTCACTTTTAGACCAAAAGTCATGCAGTCTCTGGGAGCGAATCAGAAGCAGATTTTATCAGTTTGGAGATACAGTGCCTACAAGTAGTATTCAACCCCCTGCAGATTTAGCAGGTTTACACATTCGGAATTAACTTGGCATTGTGACATTTGCACTGTAGATCAGCCTGGAAGTGTGAAATGCACTGCAGCAAAAAAGAATGTGATTTCTTTTTTTATTTTTTTTTTAAATTGTGAAAAGTTTATTCAGAGGGTCATTTATTATTCAACCCCTCAAACCACAAGAATTCTGTTTGGTTCCCCTAAAGTATTAAGAAGTATTTCAGGCACAAAGAACAATGAGCTTCACATGTTTGGATTAATTATCTCTTTTTTCAGCCTTTTCTGACTACTTAAGACCCTCCCCAAACTTGTGAACAGCACTCATACTTGGTCAACATGGGAAAGACAAAGGAGCATTCCAAGGCCATCAGATACAAGGTCGTGGAGGGTCACAAGGCTGGCAAGGGGTACAAAACCCTTTCCAAGGAGTTGGGCCTACCTGTCTCCACTGTTGGGAGCATCATCCGGAAGTGGAAGGCTTATGGAACTACTGTTGGCCTTCCACGGCCTGGACAGCCTTTGAAAGTTTCCACCCGTGCCGAGGCCAGGCTTGTCCGAAGAGTCAAGGTTAACCCAAGGACAACAAGGAAGGAGCTCCGGGAAGATCTCATGGCAGTGGGGACATTGGTTTCAGTCAATACCATAAGTAACGTACTCCATCGCAATGGTCTCCGTTCCAGACGAGCCCGTAAGGTACCTTTACTTTCAAAGCGTTTATGTCAAGGCTCGTCTACAGTTTGCTCATGATCACTTGGAGGACTCGGAGACAGACTGGTTCAAGGTTCTCTGGTCTGATGAGACCAAGATCGAGATCTTTGGTGCCAACCACACACGTGACGTTTGGAGACTGGATGGCACTGCAAACGACCCCAAGAATACCATCCCTACAGTCAAGCATGGTGGTGGCAGCATCATGCTGTGGGGCTGTTTCTCAGCCAAGGGGCCTGGCCATCTGGTCCGCATCCATGGGAAGATGGATAGCACGGCCTACCTGGAGATTTTGGCCAAGAACCTCCGCTGCTCCATCAAGGATCTTAAGATGGGTCGTCATTTCATCTTCCAACAAGACAACGACCCAAAGCACACAGCCAAGAAAACCAAGGCCTGGTTCAAGAGGGAAAAAATCAAGGTGTTGTAGTGGCCTAGTCAGTCTCCTGACCTTAACCCAATTGAAAACTTGTAGAAGGAGCTCAAGATTAAAGTCCACATGAGACACCCAAAGAACCTAGATAACTTGGAGAAGATCTGCATGGAGGAGTGGGCCAAGATAACTCCAGAGACCTGTGCCGGCCTGATCAGGTCTTATAAAAGACGATTATTAGCTGTAATTGCAAACAAGGGTTATTCCACAAAATATTAAACCTAGGGGTTGAATAATAATTGACCCACACTTTTATGTTGAAAATTTATTAAAATTTAGCTGAGCAACATAACTTGTTGGTTTGTAAGATTTATGCATCTGTTAATAAATCCTGCTCTTGTTTGAAGTTTGCAGGCTCTAACTTATTTGCATCTTATCAAACCTGCTAAATCTGCAGGGGGTTGAATACTACTTGTAGGCACTGTAGAAGCGGCAAAATGCTTTCCAGAGCATTACATCCTCGCAATCTCAACACCTATATCCCATATATCACGAATCCCTCTAAAACCACGGTCTCTGCTACCAAAGACATAGTAGCGAGTTTTATGGCATATTATTAAGCCCTCTACAACATTAAAGGCCATTACGCAGAACTCCCTCCCCCTATTCTTAGGGAAAAACTCCACAGCTATCTTCATGCCAATAAACTCCCTCCCATGCAAGATGATTCCTTACTAGATCTTGAGAAAACTCATGTTAGGGGACGTATCCGTGGTAATTAAGAGTGCCAGAAAGAGTCCTGGGCCAGATGGATTCACTTCTGGTTTTTATAAACACTTTGTAGATTCCCTGATTGCCCCTTTCCTTTCATTATGCAATTATATATCTTCAGGGTGATATCCCCCCCCCCAAGCACACATCTCTAATACTCAAACCCGGAAAGGACCCATCCTTGTGTGGCAGCTACCACCCGATCTCTCTCAAATACAGATATAAAGCTATTCTCAAAACTAATTACAAATAGGTTGTGTTTCCTCCTCGCCGACAGTGATGAATCCTGATCAGGTTGGAGTCGTTATGGGGAGGAAGGGAAGAGATAATATTAAAACGGTGTCTTTGGTGGGTCGGGCGGAAGAGGTGGCCTCTCTGATATACATTCTGTCGATAGATGCTGAAAAAGCCTTCGACAGGGTGCACTGGGAGATCCTATTTTAGGCATTCCTCCACATGGGCCTCCCAGAGGCCATGCTATATAGAATTTCCTCTCTTTAGTCCTCTCCCATGGCTTAAGTAAGGCTGGAATCACACTTGTGCGTGTAAAACCGGTCCGAGTCTCATGCTAGAAAGTAGCATGAGCTCTGTTCACATTATGATCAGTGTGAAATGCAACAGCAATGAGATTCTGTGATTTTCTAATTGATTGTAGTCCGTGTGCAATCAGTGTTTGATGCGTATGTGATCCAATTTTATTCTCAGAAGCTAGGTCATCTGCCATTCAGCTCTGCTACATGCCCGCTGACAGCAGACACAGACAGAGCAGCGCGATCAGAATTAAGTTGGATGAACTTCACCCGACTTCATTGTCATCCCGCGGCTTTGTCTATGTGTCGTGGCATGATTTTCGGTCACCGGTGAAGGTCTCACCGATGACCGCAAATCCCGAGTGACTTAAGTGATCTGCGCTATCAGCGGCGCAGTCACTGAGGTTACCCGCGGCCACACCTGAAGTCCACCCGCTGAGATCTGTGGCCGCGGGTAACCTGAGTGATGTCATCGCTGATAGCACGACTCACTTCAGTCACTGCGGGGAGCTCACAGAGAGTGGTCGTGGTCTTTGACCGCTCTCTGGCAGCTTCTGATGTAGCAGAGCTGAAAGAGTCGTGGGACCTCTGTGGATTACGTCGGGCATGAAGGGGTATTTGGGGACTTGAATAAAGTAGTGAAAGAGGGTGGGTTTTTTTTTTCATTTATTTCAAATAAAGGCTTTTTGGGTGTATGTCTTTATTTTCTTTTACTTACATGCTAATCATGGAAGCTATCTCAGGGAGACACCTGTCATGATTAACCTAGGACTTAATGGCAGCAGCCCATAGCTGCCACTAACTCCTTATTACCTCGATTGCCACCGCACCAGGGCAATTTGGGATGAGCCGGGTACAGTCTAATGGATGCGGCAATTCCGGGCGGCTGCTGGCTGATATTAGGGTGGGGGGCTCCCCATAACGTGGGGCTCCCCATCCTGACAATACCAGCCTCCAGCCGTATGGCTTTACCGTGGCTGGTATGAAAATTGGGGGGGACCACACGCCGTTTTTTTTTTTAATTATTTATTTTACTGCACGATAGACCCGCCCACCGGCAGCTGTGATTGGTTGCAGTGAGACAGCTGTCACTCAACGTGGGGGCTTGTGACTGCAACCATAGGCGCCGGTGGTCGGGGAAACCAGTGAATACTAGATGGAATAATGAGCGGCCAGCTTTTTCAAAAGAGGAAAAGCCGCCGAAGCAGTGTGACAGCCGTGCAGCACCGCACCGGTGATCGCTGAGTATGAGAGAGGGGGGGAGGGGGATAGACAGACAGAGATAGAGACCGACGGCAGGGAGACAGAGAGAGACAGAGAGAGAGAGAGAGACAGACAGAGAGAGACAGAGAGAGAGAGACAGACCGACTGACAGAGAATAGAGATTGACAGACATCGACAGACCTCACTCATTTGCAGTGTTTTCTGCAACATGCGATAAATGTATTAATAAAAACGGATGTCACTAGGATGGTGTGTGTGCCGTCCGTGTGACATCAGTTTATTTTCACGCACCCATAGACTTGCATTGGAGTGACTCGCGCGAGAAACTCACCAAAACGCAGCATGCTGCGATTTTTTTCTCAGTCCGATTTGGACTAAGAAAAAAATAGCAGATGGGAGCTGCCTCATTGCTTAACAAGGGTCCGAGTGCAATGCGAGAATTTCTCGCATTGCACTCGTGCGAGTTAATTGCAAGTGAGAAGCCGGCCTAAGAGTCAAAGGCTTTCTGTCACCTCCCTTCCAAATCAAGAATGGCACGAGGCAGGGGTGCCCACTTTCACCCTTGCATTGTTATTTGTATGGAATTTTTAGCGGAGGCTATAAGACTCAACTCCTCCATTAAGGGCGTCCCTCTCAGGACCGCGGAACATAAATGCTCATTATTCGTTGATGACCTTCTTTTGCATGTTACATCCCCTTTAACTAGCCTCCTAAACATAATGTCAGAATTTCGCGATTATGGACACCTATGCAATTTTAAAATTTTAAACTCGCACAAATCAGAGATACTAAAAATTAACTTGCCCCAATCCCTCGTAGCTTACC
Source organism: Anomaloglossus baeobatrachus (assembly GCF_048569485.1). Lineage (NCBI taxonomy): Eukaryota > Metazoa > Chordata > Amphibia > Anura > Aromobatidae > Anomaloglossus > Anomaloglossus baeobatrachus. The sequence goes on from NC_134355.1 coordinate 235,552,111, forward strand.
TACAACATCATTCTTCTCCTTCAAATGGCAATCAGGGTCCCTTACATATCTGGGAGTCAAGATCTTGGCTGAGGTTTCGAGCTTATATGCTCTGAATCTTGCTACTGCCCTGCGTTTTGCCAAACAAAATCTCGAGCAGTGGAATTAGCTGCATCTGTCTTGATTTGGCAGGATGAGCGCAGTCAAGATGGACTTGTTGCCGCGTCTTCTGTACTTCTTCCAAACAATTCCCATCTGGCTTCCGGCATCCTTTTCTCACCTCAAGAAAGTAATTAAGTTTATCTGGGCATCCAAACTGCCTCGGCTGTCCTGTCAGTTACTCAGCAGTCCCAGGAAGGTTGGAGGGATAGGAATTCCAGACTTTCGCTTTTACACTATGGCCTCCCTGGGAACATGCATACTTGACCTATATCACCATAGGGGTAGGAAGAGATAGGTGGTGTGAGGTAGCGTGGTCGGCTGCGCAGCAGAAGACACGGGATCCAGGCATTAAGGTTCACAGCACACGGTTTAATCCAAAACAAAAGTCCACAACAATATACATGTGCCTCTCCAGCAGAAAACTCAGGGAGTTCTGTTCACTCCCTCACACCCGGCACACCTGCTCTCGTTCCTGTTTCCATTTAACCCTTCCTTTAGCCTGTAGGGAAACAGCATTAACTCTGGAGTGGATTTACTTTCTATCATGGAGGGAGCACAGCCGGGGCGAGACATACCGGCCGTCATAGATAACCCCGGTCACAGTCTCACATACCCCCCCTCAGTTCAAGCGTGCGGGGTTGAACTCCCGCCATTAAACACGGGCCGCGGGACAAGGCATCGGCGTTGCCCTGCAACCCACCGGCTATGTTCAACCGTAAACCGGAAGTTCTGCAGAGAAAGGAACCACCGGGTAACCCGGGCATTCCGTTCCTTGGCGGACCTCATTCAGACCAGTGGAGAGTGATCCGTCACCAAGCGAAACTGCCGCCCCAGCAGGTAATAGCGTAGGGACTCCAAAGCCCACTTGATTGCCAGGCACTCCTTCTCCACTACGCTATAATTCCGCTCGGGAGGGGTGAGCTTCCTACTCAAGAAGGTGACGGGGTGTTCCTCCCCCTGAACCACCTGAGACAGCACTGCCCCCAGGCCGACCTCTGAGGCGTCAGTCTGTACTATGAACTCCTTCCGGAAATCAGGGTGTACAAGAACGGGCTGTCCGCACAGGACCCCCTTCAGGGCCCGGAAGGAGTCCTCGGCCTGCGGAGTCCAGCGCACCATGACGGACTTCTTGCCTTTGAGAAGGTCCGTCAAGGGGGCTGATAGTCCCGCAAAATCCTTTACAAACCTCCTGTAGTACCCCACGATACCCAGGAAGGCCCTAACCTGCTTCGTGGTCAGGGGTCTAGGCCACTTCTGGATCGCCTCAACCTTGTTAATTTGGGGCTTAATCACTCCTTGGCCTATCACGTAGCCCAAGTAGCGGGCTTCCGTGAGTCCCAACGCACATTTCTTGGGATTGGCTGTCAATCCGGCTGTTCGAAGCGCGTCCACCACCGCTTGTACCTGTTCCAAGTGGGTCTGCCAATCGGAGCTGTAAATAATGATGTCATCAAGGTACGCTGATGCATACGCCTGGTGGGGTTCCAGCACTAAGTCCATCAACCTCTGGAACGTGGCCGGAGCGCCATGTAACCCAAAAGGCAAGACAACATAGTGGAAGAGACCCTCCGGCGTAACAAAGGCGGTTTTCTCCTTGGCGGACTCAGTCAGTGGCACCTGCCAGTACCCCTTGGTCAGGTCGAGCGTGGTAAAATATCGCGCCTGTCCCAACCTATCAATCAGCTCATCCACCCGGGGCATGGGGTAGAGATTGAACTTGGATATTTCGTTCAATCTCCTAAAGTCATTGCAGAACCTTAAGGAGCCATCGGGTTTTGGTATTAGGACAATCGGACTAGCCCATTCACTCCGGGATTTTTCGATGACCCCCAGGCGTAACATTGTCTTTACTTCCTCCGATATGGCTTGTCGTCGAGCCTCCGGTACCCGGTATGACTTCAGGCGTACCTTCAGGTGGGGCTCGGTGACAATATCATGTCGTATCAGACTGGTCCTACCGGGCAGCTCGGAGAAGACATCGGGGTTCTGCTGAACCAACCGTCTGGCCTCTCACCTCTGAGTCTTGGTGAGGGCTTCTCCAATCCTTACTTCCGGTTCATCCTCTCCGGAGGTCGCTAGAGCCGGAGGTGAACGACCAGAAGAGGAGGGAGATGGGGAAAAAACAGCCATCAGGCTTTCCCGTTCCTGCCAAGGTTTTAATAGGTTGACATGGTATATTTGTTCAGGTTTCCGCCTACCGGGCTGCAATACTTTATAGTTAACCACCCCTACTCTTTCCTTTATCTCGTAGGGGCCTTGCCACTGAGCCAGGAATTTACTCTCCGCCGTGGGGATTAATACCAACACCCGATCCCCGGGGTTAAAGGTCCGCACGGTGGCTTGTCTATTGTAGCGGCCGCTTTGCGCGGCGGCCTGAGCCTCCTGTAAATGCTCCTTCACAATTGGCATGACCGCGCTTATGCGGTTCTGCATACCCAAAATGTGTTCAATCACACTTTTATGGGGGGTGGGCTCTTGCTCCCATGTTTCCTTTGCCAGGTCCAACAATCCCCGGGGATGTCGCCCGTATAACTCAAAAGGCGAAAACCCCGTGGATGCCTGTGGCACCTCTCGGATGGCAAACATCAAATAGGGAAGCATCATATCCCAGTCTTTCCCGTCTTTGGAGATCACCCTTTTGAGCATGGTTTTCAGGGTTTTATTGAATCGCTCCACTAAACCGTCCGTTTGAGGATGATACACAGACGTACGCAACTGCTTGATCTGGAGTAGCCGGCATAGCTCTTTGGTCACTTTAGACATGAATGGGGTCCCCTGATCCGTAAGGATCTCCTTGGGCAACCCCACCCGGCAGAACACAGCAAACAACTCCCGAGCTATAAGCTTTGCTGCAGTATGTCTGAGAGGTATCGCCTCGGGGTACCGGGTGGCATAGTCAACGATCACTAGGATGTGTTGGTGCCCTCGAGCGGACTTTACGAGGGGCCCCACCAGATCCATCCCTATCCGTTCAAAAGGGACTTCTATAATGGGTAACGGTACCAACGGACTGCGAAAATGGGTCAGGGGTGCGGTAAGCTGACACTCCGGGCAGGTTTCGCAGAACTGTTTTACCTCCCCAAAGACCCCGGGCCAATAGAACCTTTGCAATATTCGCTCCTGCGTTTTCTTGACCCCTAGGTGGCCACTCATCAGGTGTTTATGAGCTAAGTCGAGGACCCGCCGGCGATGCGGCTGGGGCACCACCAACTGCTCTACCCCCACGCCCCGTATTTCATCTACCCGGTAGAGTAAATCCTGCTTAAGAGCGAAATGGGGGTACCTTACCTGGGCACCGGGCAGCTGTGCCACCCCGTCAATTACTGTCACCCGACTCCGGGCATGTATTAATGTAGGGTCCTGGAGTTGGGCTGTCCCAAACGTATCCGGGGACGCCTCCAACTCCGGGATGGGTTCGACCGTCTCAGCCTCTCCTGCCAATACCTCTAGGGGCGACCTATCGGGTTCACATTCTGTCCCTATCATGGGGACCCCTATGGCAGGTGTCCCGGATTCAGGATTGTAGGGCTCAGGTACCGGACTGACCAATATCTGAGAAGACTTAGGGGGTCCCTTCCATAAAGTCCAAAAATAGGGCAGATCCCTTCCTAGGATCACGTCATAGGGAAGAGTGTTAAGAAGTCCCACCTCATGTTGCACCTGACCGCAAGGTGCTGTGATGGTGACAATCCCCGTGGGATAGTCTCGGCGGTCCCCATGTATGCAAACCACCCCCACGGTACGTCCTGTGGCCTTTACTTTAGCCCTCAAGGTGGATCGCACCAGGGTCACTAAGCTTCCGGAATCCAACAATCCTGTAACCGGACATCCATTCACCTGTATTTGGCACAAGTGGGGCTCAGTCTCTGGGGAGACCAGGTCAGCGGTACACACCACCTGAGCATACATTGAACCCCGCCGGGTAACCCCACAATCCATGGGCTCCGTGGTGAGTGGACACTGGGCTTCCATATGTCCCACCCGCTGGCACCGCCAACATCTAATGGGGACGGAAACCCCCTTGACGGGTTGTCGTTTAGGGTACAGAACCTTCCGGACCTCAGGAATGGTGGGCGCGGCCTCAGACAGGACGGTAGGGGACTCCTGCACCGTTGTCAGCGGTGGGTCCTTGGCCCTAGGCTTGGAGGGGCCGGACCGACGAGCGGTACGCAAAGTCTCAGTGTCCCGTATCAAGTCCTGCGTAGCCACATGCCGCTCTACCAGGGACACTAATTGGTCCAGGGTACTCGGGTCACCCTGTCCTACCCACCGTTGAACGGTGACGGGTAAAGTGCGCACAAAACGATCCACTACTACCCTTTCCACCATTTGCGCCGGGCTCAGAGTGTCAGGCTGCAACCACTTTTTTACAAGATGCAACAAGTCATAGGCCTGGGAGCGTACGGGTTTGGCTTCCTCATAGAACCACTGATTTACCCGCTGAGCCCGTACATAAGTATTCACCCCCAACCGAGCCAGTATTTCGGCTTTCAGGGTCACATAGTCAATGGCGTCCTCGGTACAGAGGTCCAGGTACGCTTTTTGGGGTTCCCCCGTCAGATAGGGCGACAATACCTCAGCCCACTGGGGGGTCGGCAGCTTTTCCCGCTCGGCCACCCGCTCAAACACCGCCAGGAACACTTCCACATCATCCCCCGGGGTCATCTTTTGCAACGCTTGTCTCACCGCTTTCCGGACGCTGCCGTCGTCACCCGGTCCCGGGGTTGTTGCTGCCGGTCCGGCACGGATCGACTTGGCCAGGAGAACCATCTGTTCTTGGTGCCTTTTTTCCTGTGCTTGTAAGGATTGCTGCTGACGTTCCAACGCCCGGAGCAGGTGTGCATTGGTCTGTTGCTGCTGTGCATTTGCCTCTTGCTGCTGTGCATTAGCCTCTTGTTGCCGTGCATTAGCCTCTTGCAGCTGTGCATTAGTCTGTTGCTGCTGCCTTAGTATGTCCTCCATGGCGTCGCCGGGTTTGGGCTGTAGTATAGCCGCTCGAATCCAGGACATGTGCTGCTGGGTCACCAGGGATGGATGCTACACCTCACCGGCTGTCATGCCCGCCGATTCTCCACCATATGTGAGGTAGCGTGGTCGGCTGCGCAGCAGAAGACACGGGATCCAGGCATTAAGGTTCACAGCACACGGTTTAATCCAAAACAAAAGTCCACAACAATATACATGTGCCTCTCCAGCAGAAAACTCAGGGAGTTCTGTTCACTCCCTCACACCCGGCACACCTGCTCTCGTTCCTGTTTCCATTTAACCCTTCCTTTAGCCTGTAGGGAAACAGCATTAACCCTGGAGTGGATTTACTTTCTATCATGGAGGGAGCACAGCCGGGGCGAGACATACCGGCCATCATAGATAACCCCGGTCACAGTCTCACAGTGGACATAGAACATGACACGTCTGGATATTGTCCACTGTTTTTTATCTGGTCTAACCATGCTCCCTCAGCTCTATGTATCATTTCCTCCTTCCTTAAAAAAAAAAAAATCTAGCTTGCTTTGTCAGGCAAAGCTCAAGGCTCTTGCACCTTTTCTCAACTCCTAGCTCTCTTGTTCAAATATATGACAATCCATTCTTCTTGGCAGGGATTAACAGGAATACTTTCCTGCATAAATGTAGAGCACACTGTACAATGGTATCAGATTTCTGCTCTCCAACTACTATTATACCTGTCAGTGACCTATGCCAGAAATCCCAAGCCCCCTAGATGCGCGTTTTTTCCACAGGCAATTACGGAGCTATATTAGTTCTCTACACCCTCAGGAAAATGTTTTTAGGCCACTTCTGCCCTTTGTTCTGGTGGGTCCTTCACCAGAGTAGCTCACACTGTCTCACTGCTCTACAAAGCTTTTTTGGATAGTAACTTCAGTAGACCCTCCCACCTTCTTTTCCACGTGGGAGGTTGATTTGGGCAGATCCCTGTCTGCAGAAGATACGGCCAAAATCTTGCTCTTCACTCAGAGATCATCACTTAGTTTGATGACCCAAGAGAGGGGGTATAAGATACTTTGGTACCATCTATAAAGTCCCACAGTTTTTTATGCAATGTTCCCAACAACCCGGACACCTGTTGGAGATGCTTGTGGGATAGAGGTTCTTATATGCACATCTGGTGGTCATGAAAACTTAGAGGCTTTTGGATGGCAGCATTTCATCTCATCAATCGGCTCTCAACACGCAAAGTTACTCCCTCCCCAGAGCTTGCGCTCTTGTCGCTCTGCTCTGTGGGTGTAATACCATGGATTTACATCAGCGACGTGACAGTCGCTACTTCAGATCCTGCGCATGCGCACTTACCATTCCCGCAGCTTTGCTTGCTTCTCGTCTTCAGATGCACTCTGCGCATGCTCAGGAGACTCCTGCGGTTCCGGTCATGCACAGAGCGCGTTTGAAGACGAGAGGCAAGCACCCGGATAACAAGGCTGCGGCAATGGTAACTGCGCATGCGCAGGATCTGAAGTAGCGACGGTAAATGCGAACGCCCACAGGGCGATGCAATGCCAATGGGGCTAGAGTCCCTGCACATTTACATAGGGTACATATAAGTAATAAAACACATTTTTATACATTCACATTACACAATACTACAACACAAGGATGGGTAGGAAGGGGTTACTAGCACACACATCACACTGCTACTAGGTTGGAGTAAAGACAAAATCCCTTTCGGCGCTTCCGGAGGATAAATGGAATATCAGTGCAAGTTTGCAAAAACTTCAAGAACAAGGGTTTATTAAGGGTTCAATATAAAACGGACAATTACAGAATTACTGCTACTAGGTTAGAACACAAATTTCCTGACAGGTTCCCTTTAATTTTTGGTGACATGTCCTGTGGTCTGACAAAACTAAAATTGAACTGTTTGGCCATAATGATCATCATTCTGTTTAGAGAAAAAAGGGAGAAGCTTTGAAGCCCAAGACCACCATCCCAACTCTGAAACACAGTGGTGGCAGTATCATGTTGTGGAGTGCTTTTGCAGCAGGGGGGACTGGTGCACTTCACAAAATAGATGTCAGCATAAGCAAACAAGGATTATGTGGCAATACTGAAGCAACATCTCAAGACATCAGCCAGGAATTTAAAAGATTGAGCAGAAAAGGGACAATGACCCGAACCATACTGTCAAACTTATTACAAAGTCGCTTAAAGGGAACCTGTCAGGTGCAATATGCATGCAGTACTGCTCTTCGTTCTGGGTGCATATGGCTAATCCCTGCCTAGCAGTCCCAGCCTATAGTAGATTAGATAAAGAGATCTTTAGTAAAAATATTTCTAAAGATCTTTTATCATATGCTAATGAGGCCAGCTACTAGTTGTGAGGGCATTACTTCCCCTGGCTAGTCGGCCGCCTTAGCAAATTAGTATGCCCCTGCGGGCGTGCTAACATGCTAATGAATGCGCAGAGTCAGAGGATGGTCACACACACCTATCTGCTGCCATTGCATCTAAGTCTTGATTTCGGCTCAGTGCGCATGATCCCAGACTTTGTCATGTGAACTACATAGGTTTGAAGCCAGGACTTGTACACCTGGCTTCATTGTGAGCATGACCACCGGGTGTACGAGTCCTGGCTTCAAATCCATGTAGTGCGCATGACCGAAAGTCCGGAATCATGCGCACTGAGCCGAAATCCAGGACTTGGATGGGATGGCTACAGAGAGGTGAACGCAACCATGCTCTGACGCGGCGCATTCATTAGCATGTTAGCACGTCCACAGGGGCGTACTAACATGGTAAGGGGGCCAACTAGACAGAGGAAGTAACGCCCTTACAACTAGTCGGTGGCCTCATTTGCGTATGATAAAAGATCTTTAGAAATACTTTTTCTAAAGATCTCTTTATCTATGCTACTAGATACAGGGTTAGTTAGGCAGGGATTAGCAACATGCACCCAGAACTGCTCGTGGTTTTGGGTGCATATTGCACCTGACAGGTTCGCTTTAAGGAAAAAAAAAGTAAAGTTTTGGAGTGGTCATCACAAAACCCTGATCTCAATCCTATTTAAAATTTATAGGCAAAGCTTAAAAGACACGCACAAGAAAAATTACCTACAAACTGGATCAGTAACACCAGTTCTATCAGGAGGAATGGGCCCAATTCTTACTAACTATTGGGAGAAGCATGTGGAAACATATCCAAAACATTTGACCCAAGTCACACAGTTTAAAAGGGCAATGGTACCAAATACAAATAAAATGTATTTAAAAAAAAAACCAAAAAAAAACCAAAACAAAACACCTTCCGGTTACGTTTTGAGCAATTACAGTCCATAGTCCTAAGACACACGGCATGAAAATCGGTGCGAGTGGAATGCGATAAAACATCGCATTCCACTCGGACCAATATTAGCCTGTCAGCACCCATGAGCGATTATTTTCTCATCCCTAATCGGACCGAGAAAACAATCGCAGCATGCTGCGACTGTAATGCGTTCCTGGTTTCTCTCGCACCCATTCAAGTCTATGGGGCGAGAGAAAAATCGCACTGCACTCGCGGTACAGTAGTGTACAGCGAGTGCAGGGCGAAAATAGCCGGCAACGGAGGAGAGAGGGAGATAAATCCCTCCCTCCCCTCTGCAGCGCTGGCCCTCCCCTCCTGAGTGCCGTCCTGCCCCCCGCAGCTAAGGTCTGATCTGATATGACCTCAGTCGCAGTGACACTCGCATGACTCTCTGCTCCCGCTGTGCTGCCAGTGTGAGCCGAGTGTCATGCGAGGATCGCACTAGTCCCCCGTATGGCCCCGGCCTTAGTCGCATCACTGGCATGTTTTCTCTTCCTATTATAGCGCCCCCACTGCTGACTGTGCAGTCTGTTTCCAGGGTGAGCGGATTGCCTTTATTTTTCACATTTATATATTTTTTTCCATTTTAGTTTTGTTTGCACAAACCAATTGTTTTTTTTAATTGCCACATCAGGAATATCAGAATACATTTAGCACTGATCTACAATGTGTAATTAAAACAAACGAAAAAAAAAATCAACTTTGAAATGCTTTTTTGAAAGTCATTACCAGAAGTAACATGTCAAACAAATATGGCTGTCAGGAAAGTCAAAATTAATGGGTTAATAAGGCCAGTTTTCACACTTTCCTTTGAGTTAGAATTTTCACATGCAGGGTTTCTTGCCTAACCGTCCCTGTATCTAGTAGCATAGATAAAGAGATCTTTAGAAGAAGTATTTCTGGAGATCTCTTTATCATGTGCTAATGTGGGCGTAGTAACATGCTAATGAATGCATAGCGTCTGCGGCATGGCCGCACTCGCATCTGCTGCCACTGCTAGTTTTCTGTCTCAGTGCGCACAATCAGAATGTACCCGGACTTCTGGTCGTGCGCGCTACACCTGCTTGAAGCCGTAACACGGCTGCATAGTACGCATGACTGGAATTCTGGTACTTTAGATCATGTACACTGTGCCGAAAACCAGCGGTGGCAACCGAGAGGAGAGCGCGACCATGCCTCTGACGCTGCGCATTCATTAGAATGTTAGTACGCCAACAGGGGCATACTAACTTGCTAGGGGGGCCGACTAGCCAAGGGAAGTAACGCCCTTACAACTAGTCACTGGCCTCATTAGCATATCAAAGGATCTTTAGAAATACTTTTTCTAGAGATCTCTTTATCTATGCTATTAGATACAGGGACAATGTTAGGCAGGGATTAGCAATATGCACCCAGAACTGCTCGTGGTTCTATATTGCACCTGACAGGTTCCCTTTAAGTCTTAAGAACTGCTGTCTTTGCAGTAAAAACACTGCATTCAAAACACATTTTGCTGCTCTTTTTGGCATGTGGATATGATGTGAGCTTTGCCTACAGTAAATGTTTAGGAGAATTAGCTCTATTAATTAAAAGTGCCACAAAAAAAAGACTAACTTAGTCACATTTATTCAATCATTGCTTTTTATGGGTGAAAAAAAAAAACGGCTGAAAAACACTGAAAGAATGGACATGTTGCAGAATTAAAAAAAATGCTGCATTTCTGAAAATACAAACCGGAAAAAGAAAACAAAACCCCCCCAAAACATTGTGTGCATGAGATTTTCATAGTATCATAGTTTTTAAGGTTGAAGGGAGACTCTAAGTCCATCTAGTTCAACCCGTAGCCTAACATGTTGATCCACAGGAAGGCAAAAAAAACCCCAATGTGGCAAACAAGTTCCAATGGGGAAAAAATTTCCTTCCTGACTCCACATCCGGCAATCAGACTAGTTCCCTGGATCAATACCCTGTCATAAAATCTAATATACATAACTGGTAATATTAAATTTTTCAAGAAAGGCATCCAGGCTCTGCTTAAATGTTAGTAGTGAATCACTCATTACAACATCATGCGGCAGAGAGTTCCATAGTCTCACTGCTCGTACAGTAAAGAATCCTCGTCTGTGATTATGATTAAACCTTCTTTCCTCAAGACGTAGCGGATGCCCCCGTGTTCCAGTCGCAGGCCTAGGTGTAAAAAGATCTTTGGAAAGGTCTCTGTACTGTCCCCTCATATATTTATACATTGTGATTAGATCCCCCCTAAGCCTTCGTTTTTCCAAACTAAATAACCCCAAGTTTAATAACCTATCTTGGTATTGCAGCCCACCCATTCCTCTAATAATCTTGGTGGCTCTTCTCTGCACCCTCTCCAGTTCAGCTATGTCCTTCTTATATATCGGTGACCAGAATTGTACACAGTATTCTAAGTGCGGTCGCACTAGTGACTTGTACAGAGGTAGAACTATATTTTTTTCATGAACACTTATACCTCTTTTAATACATCCCATTATTTTATTAGCCCTGGCAGCAGCTGCCTGACACTGTCCACTAAAGTGAAGATTACCATCCACCCATACACCCAAGTCTTTTTCTGTGTCTGTTTTACCCAGTGTTCTACAATTAAGTACATAATCATAAATGTTATTTCCTCTACCCAAATGCATGACCTTACATTTATCTACATTAAACTTCAATTGCCACTTCTCAGCCCAATCCTCCAATTTACATAAATATCCCTGTAATATAAAATTATCCTCCTCTGTATTGATTACCCTGCAGAGTTTAGTATCATCTGCAAATATTGAAATTCTACTCCGCATGCCCCCAACAAGGTCATTTATAAATATGTTGAAAAGAAGCGGGCCCAATACTGACCCCTGTGGTACCCCACTATGAACTGAGACCCAGTCCGAGTACGTACCATTAATAACCACCCTTTGTTTCCTATCACTGAGCCAGTTTTTAACCCAGTTACACATATTTTCCCCTATCCCCGTTATTCTCATTTTATGTACCAACCTTTTGTGTGGCACCGTATCAAAAGCTTTTGAAAAGTCCATATACACAACATCCACTGCATTTCCCTGGTCCAGACTTGAACTTACCTCTTCATAGAAGCTGATCAAATTAGTTTGACAGGATCGATCCCTCATAAACCCATGTTGATACTCTGTCATAAGGTTATTTTTCTTGAGATACTCCAGTATAGCATCTCTCAAGAAACCCTCAAGGATTTTACCAACCGTAGAGGTTACACTTACCGGCCTATAATTTCCCGGCTCAGTTTTTGTCCCCTTTTTGAATATTGGCACCACATTTGCTATGCGCCAGTCCTGTGGTACCGACCCTGTTATTAAGGAATCTGAGAAGATTAAAAATAATGGTCTATCTATCACAGAACTCAATTCCTGTAGTACTCTGGGGTGTATGCCATCCGGGCCCGGAGATTTGTCAACCTTAGTGATTTCGATTTTAGAAATCTCATAACCTTTGCGGCTTCTGTAAAAAGCAGATCTTAATGTGCATTAGAAAAAAAGAAAACTGCTGTAAAAATGCTGCATGTGAACAAAGCCCAAGTATTTCCTGCGTTTTTGGATTTTGCCTGGTACCAGTAAAGTGAGATTCTTGCAGTCTCATGCATACTTTGCTTACTTTTTCCTTTCAGATTTTAAGTAGTTTCACATAGGTAGCATGTTAAATTTTGTCAAGGTTTTTCACCTTCTCCAGTGAATGGGTAGAAAAAAAAATGCATTAAAAATACAAGCAAAATAATGCGCCAAACACATTTTCTGGTACTCTAAGTGTTGGCAGGAAAACGCAACGGTAGTTTTAATTTTTATTTCATATTTCATATCATCCCTGCTGACATGTTTTAATAAATAGTATAGATGAACAATTTAAAAATCATTCTGCCATGCTTCTGTCAGCACCTTTGTGCTCTCGCATCCTTCACATCTCTGCCGATTACTAAGCCCTGTAACATCTTAGTGCCAGTAAGTGCCAAAGATGGCCAGTATGCCAATTCCGAAGGATGTTTTCTTCAAACTGCGTTATGCTTCCCGGTTATTTTTCTTGAAGACATACTGGATGGTACAGTTCATCCTGTAAATGGGATGTGTCTCCAAATCTATGCAGACAATTATTGGGCTGTCTAGAGACAAAACTGATTATTAAAAGTGGTGGCCCGAAGGGAAAGCAGATTATGGCACTAAGTAGACAGGGATTTATAATGAATATGAAATTATTTTCTAATATACTTGAATTAAAAATTCCCCAAGTACACTATTTAACTGCTATTCTATTTTTTTCCCCTACTAAATTTTTGATGACTATTCATTTGAGAATCACAGAGCATGTTGGAATACTCAAATGCCGTGTCATCAGGGGCACAGGCTGCAGTCAATGTCACAACTAGAGATGAGCAATGTTCGAGGTTCGCCAATTTCATGTTCGAGTGATTTTGGGGGGTGCTCGAGATCGAACTCGAGCTTTTTGCTAAAAGCTCGGCAGCTCGAGTTACGTTCGAGAACGGTTCGATCACCAAAAACGTGGCTTTTCACAGTAAGGCTATGTGCACATGTTGCTATCTGCATGCGTCCTGCGTCCCCAGCACAATCCCTCTCCCTTTCCTACTCACCGATCACGTGCGTCTCGCTCCACGTCTGTCACAAATCTGCGGCATCTTTTCCTCTTTAGAAAATGGCTGCAGCTTCATTAGTCAATTAGTTATTCCGTGCTTTCCCCGCCCAACGGCGCTTATGATTGGTTGCAGTCAGACACGTCCCCAAGCTGAGTGACAGCTGTCTCACTGCAACCAATCACAGCCGCCAGCGGGCGGGTCTATATCGTGCAGTAAAATAAATAAATAAAAAAATGCGGTTCCCCCATATTTGATACCAGCCAGGATAAAGCCACACGGCTGGAGGCTGGTATTGTCAGGATGGAGAGCTCCACGTTATCGGGAGCCCACTACCCTAACAATATCACCCAGCAGCCGCCCAGAATAGCCGCATCCATTAGGTGCAACAGTCCCGGGGGACTCCACCCAGCTCATCCTGAATTGCCCTGGTGCGGTGGCAATCGGGGTAATAATGAGTTTAATCTTGCCAGGCATCTCCCCGAGATACCTTTCATGATTAAACTGAAAGTTAAAGTAAAGAAACACACACCACAAAAAATCCTTTATTTGGAATAAAAGACAAAAAACACCCTAGTTCACCCCTTTATTAATCCCAAAAATACCCCTCCAGGTCCAAAGTAATCCACACGACACTGTCAGCTCTGTCCCTGAAGATGTAGTGGCACCGTAGCAATGAAGTGACTCACGCGGTTAGCAGAGACTTCAGTCAGCACTGCAGACCTCAAGATTATCAAATCTGCCTACCTATATCATTAGAGGCACTAGACTAGTGGATAGAGCGCCCGCCTAAGAAGCATAACGTTGGGAGTTCTGGTCCCGGTCAAGAATTTAAATTTTTTTTTCAATTTTTTTATTTCTAATTTTAAATTATAATTATCTATTTATAAAGTGAAAGTAACTAAACACACACACACACACACACACACACACACACACACACACACACACACCCACACCCCGCGAAAAATCCTTTATTTGGAATAAAAGACAAAAAAAAAAAAATTGTGTTGTGTTTTATTTATAATAAAAATATTTTTCGGTGTGTTGTGATTCTTTTTATCGTTACTAGAAATTCATGGTGGCCATGTCTAATATTGGCGTGACACCATGAATTTCAGGCTTAGGGCCAGTTGATAATAACAGCTAGCCCTAACCCCATTATTACCCAGCAAGCCACAAGTCACCAGGGCAGCTGGAAGAGTTGGATACAGCGCCAGAAGATGGCGCTTCTATGAAAGCGCCATTTTCTGGGGTGGCTGCGGACTGCAATTCGCAGCAGAGGGGCCCAGAAAGCTCAGGCCAACCTGTGCTGCGGATTCCAATTTCCAGCTGCCTAGTTGTACCTGGCTGGACACAAAAATATGGCGAAGCACACGTCATTTGTTTTTTAAATAAGTTGTCCAGTTACCAAAACTGATTTTTTTTTCTGATAAATCTTGCTAATATGTGCCCCTCAACACATCTATTATGTTTTTTCAGCAAAATTACCTTTTATTGTGCACTAGCAGCACATGCTCATTGCTGGCTCCAGCTCTGATGGGGTTAATCTCTCCTCTGACTTCCTGTGTTCAGTTCCTACAAGTCCCAGGATTCTTTGTGGCTCTAGGGCGGTGTCTAGCTTATCTAACACACCCACTGTGTGTAACACCCCCCTCAGCTCTCCACCCAAAGCCTCCTCCCTGTGTGGATGCACTGAGAGAAATCACACAGAGACAGCAGCAGCTGCCAGCTCTGCACAACCAGGGGAAGAAAGTGTGTGTGTATGTGTAACGGGGGCAGGGGGCGCCTCAGGGGGTGTAGTCGGGTCCCCTCGCCTTGTGGGCCGCAGGCTGAACCCCGGCCCGGCCGTCACTTGCAAAACAGGTGTGTTGTTGGGGCAGAGTGTGGATGCATGGGGCCCATTCATGACAGCGTTCTTTCTGTGCTCTCCAGCTCCTTCACTTTCAGGAAAGAGACAATTGCAGGCAGCGGGTAAACCAAACACCGATTTATTAAACAAAGCTTCCATCTTTTTGTTTGCAGCAGGCTTACTTTAGTACGTTACAAGTTACAAGTCCTTTTCTGCGAAAACGGTTTCCTTTTTCTCTACGGGCACTTTCCTTTGCCTGCAGGGGCCAATTGTTATCCCCCTAGCAGTGGTACTCCTATCCCGATTTTAGTCCAGCCCTTTCCCAGGGATTTGTATTGAACTAGGGGACGGCTCCAGTACTCACTACCGGCTCCGGATTAGCTCCAACTTCTTCACTCCACTGCCACAGCACCCACTCCTGTACTCTGCCCCGGCACTTCTCCTCAGCTCTCTCCCATGTTACATCTCACAGCACACTGCCCTGCATTCAGAGCCCAACCCCCCTTCTCTTCCCTCCTAGGCTGCCCTGCCCCTTCCTTCCCTGTCACTGTTACCAGGGGAACCACTCACTACACTGGCACCTAGGGGGGGAGAACCGTACATAACACACAACATTGTACAATGTGCCACCATACTCCTGTGGCGTCTTCAGGGGGGGAAAAACGTCTTCTCCACACTAGGGGTCCGTCCACCCCTTACATATGTGTGTGAGTGTGAGTGTGAGTGTGTGTGTGAGAGTGTGAGTGTGTGTGTGTACAGAAATTATGATTATTAGCCGGCACAACATGTGAAAAAAATAATTGGGGAAAAAAAAGTGACGGGGTGATGAGATTGCTTTTTTCCCTCTTGCCTAGTCTGTGTATCGTCCGGATCATCCGCAAACCGCATATGACCGGATCCTGTGGATTAAATGTGCAGCGCATGCAACCGTTATTTTACTGAATCCTTCTGCAGCGGGACACACAATTTATCGGCCGGCACTGGAGTCAGCTGACTCCTGATCTCACAGCCCGCACACGCTGCAATGGCTGCAGGTGGGCTCATTCACATGACCGTTCCATTTGTCCTGGTCAGTTCCTGTTTTTTTGCGGCCCCAAAGACAGGACCATCTTGTCAATGTCTTTGTGTAGGATCGGATGGTACACGGTAGCACTTCCATGTGACTTCCGTTGGGTGCCCGTGCAGTCAGTGTCCCGCCCCAGCCCCGCGGCTGCCCGCTCAGCAGTGTCAGCAGTCGCGGGGATGACAAGCGCTACCGTCAGGAGGTTAGTAAGTTCATTACCTACGGTGATGAAGTCCTGCCCTCCTGACGTTAGCGGTCGTCACTGCCTTCTATGCCCGCCGCTTGTCACATCACCTCTCGCTGTTGACCCGAGACTGTGACTAGTGGTGACGTCACGGGCCGCTCGCGATACTTTGTTTGTGAAGGCGGCGGTCATTGAACTCGGTGACAGCGCTGCTGTCAGGAGTTCAGCGATCATCGCAGGTAATATACCTCGCTAACCTCCTGATAGCAGCACCCGTCATGCCCTGCAGTGACCTGGGCCGAACTATTGATGTTAGCTCAGGTCACTGCACGGCTCTCCCAGCAAATAGGGAACATTCTGTTCTTCATTGACTATGGTATGGATCATCGTGGGACCCCCTTGTATTACACCAGACCTGGATTTGTTTTTCTTTCTAATAAATTGGTGAAAGAGGGAATGTGTTGGGGAGTGTTTTTTCAAATAAAAATGTGTTTGTTGTCTATTTTTTTTTTTTTTATTACTGCCTGGGTTGGTGATGTCGGGTATCTGATAGACGCCTGACATAACTAACTCCAGGGCTTGATGCCAGGTGACATTACACATCTGGTATTAACCCCATATATTACCCAGTTTGCCACCGCACCAGGGCAACGGGATGAGCTGGCGTGAAGCACCAGGACTGGCACATCTAATGGATGCGCTACTTCTGGGGCGGCTGCAGCCTGCTATTTTTAGGCTGGGGAGTGTCCAATAACGGTGAACCTCCCTAGTCTGAGAATACCAGACCACAGCTGTCCGCTTTACCTTGGCTGGTGATCCAATTTCGGGGGACCCCGTGTTTTTTGTTTTAAATTATTTAGTTAATTTAAAATACCAGCGTGGGGTGCCCTCTGTTTTGGATTACCAGCCAAGGTGAAGCTGCCAGCTGTGATTTGCAGGCTGCAGCCATTTGCTTTACCCTAGCTGGCTACAAAAGATAGGGTGACCGCATGTCATTTTTTTTTATTTATTTATTTTTTGGCTAAATACAAGACTAAGCACCTTAGTTCCACATGAAAGTCACAAAAGGGTGCAAGCTTAGAATATGCAGGGGGTGGGACATTATGTCTTTCTTATCTATCTATCCAGCCCTCTATTCATTCATTCATTCATTCATCCCTCTGTCTCTATATCTATCCATCTCTATATCTACTCATCTATTTATCTTTATTGCTGCTTCCGTTTTTTGCGGTCCGCAAAAAAAACGGAAGGCACGCAGATGTCACACAGATGCATCCGTGAAAAAAAGGACCGTTTTTTGTGGCCCGCAAAAACGGAACGGTCATGTGAATGTAGCCTTAACAGCAGTCACTGCCTGCTGCCGATCACATGTGACCGTGTGTGGGCTGTGTGTGCGGGCTGTGTGTACAGGAGTTCAGCTGAGTTCAGATCAGCTGACTCAAGTGTCGGCCGATCAGGCTGGGGCCACACGGGGATTACTGCGATCTCCTCGCATTACAATCGGCTCACGCTCAGTACAGCAGAGCTGAGTGTCATGCGTGTGTCCCTGCGACTGAGGTCCGACTGTGCGAGCAGACCTCAGCTGCGGGGGGGCGGTCCGCCACTCAAGGGGTGGGCCAGCACTGAGGAGGGGTGGGAGGGATTTCTCTCCCTCTCTCCTCCATAGTCCACCGATGTACCGCAAGTGCAGTGCGATTTTTCTCTCACCACATACACTTGAATGGGTAAAAGAGAGAGTCTTGCATTACAGTTGTAGCATGCTGCGATTGTTTTCTCGGTCCAATTAGGGCTGAGAAAATAATCGCTCATGTGTGCTGACACACAGGCTAATATTGGTCCGAGTGGAATGCGATGTTTTATCGCACTCCACTCGCACTGTTTTTCTCGCCGTGTGGCTTAGACCTTACTTGTTCTATGTCCCCCTGCATCCATCGCAGCGTGTGCGGGCTGGAGTTCAGCTGAGTTCAGATCAGCTGACTCCAGTGCTGGACTGAACTCCACTGACCTCACAGCCCGTACACGCTGCAATGGATGCAGGGGGATACAGAACAAGTAATCGGCCGACACTGGAGTCATCTGATTACTTGGGATGAATTGAGCAGTAAAATGCTCTGGTGCTCGATGGGCGAAGCCCATGTCGATTTTTTTTTTAAAAATTCATTAAAAATAAAAAAAAAAAATAAAAAAAAAAAAATCACATTGTGGGCTCCCGCTGCATTTTCTATTGCTAAGGGCAACCCAAGCAGCTACTGGCTGCTAACCCCCGCTGCTTGGTGTTACTTTTACTGGCAATAGAAATCCAGGGAAGCATTTTTTTTTTTTTTTAATAAAAGGTTTTTGCCTGAAAACTTTTTTATAAAAATGACGTGGGCTTCGCCATATTTTTGTATGCTAGCCAGGTACAGCAGGCAGCTACGGGCTGCCCCCAAGCCCCAGCTGCCTAATTGTACCCGGCTGGGAACCAAAAATATAGAGAAGCCCTTTTTTTTTTTTTTATTTCAGGAAATTCATGAAATAATTTAAAAAAAAAAAAAAAAACAAAAAAAAAACAACGTGGGCTTCGCCGAATTTTTGAGTCCAGCCAGGTACAACTAGGCAGTTGGGGATTGGAATCTGCAGTTGGGGATTGGAATCTGCAGTGCAGGGTGCCCAAACTTTCTGGGCCCCCCGCTGCGAATTGCAGTCCACAGCCGCCCCAGAGAATGGCGCTTTCATAGAAGTGCCATCTTCTGGCGCTGTATCCAACTCTTCCAGTGGCCCTGGTGGCACGCTGGGTAATAAGGGGTTAATACCAGCTGGTATAAAGCCCGAGATTCTTAATGTCAGGCCAAGTTTGACCTGGCCATTAAGGATCTCCAATAAAGGGTTTAAAAAAAAAAAAAAAAAAAACATGACAGAGAAAAATACTTTATTAGAAATAAATTCACAGACACAGTAGGGACTCCATGTTTATTACTCCCTCTCACCCCTCCACGATGGAGAGATTTCTGTACTGACCATGCCAGGAGAGAGCGAAGGAAAAGAGAGAGAGCGAGGGGGGCAGGGGAAGGAGAGCGAGGGGGGGAGGAAAAGAGCGAGGGGGGGGAGGAAAAGAGCGAGGGGGGGAGGAAAAGAGCGAGGGGGGGAGGAAAAGAGCGAGGGGGGGAGGAAAAGAGCGAGGAGGGGAGGAAAAGAGAGCAAGGGGGGAGAAAAAGAGCGAGGGGGGAGAAAAAGAGCGAGGGGGAGGAAAAGAGCGAGGGGGGAAGGAAAAGAGCGAGGGGGGAAGGAAAAGAGCGAGGGGGGAAGGAAAAGAGAGAGCGAGGGAAAAGAGAGAGCGAGGGAAAAGAGGGGTGAGAGGAGAGGGGGATA
Organism: Anomaloglossus baeobatrachus; assembly: GCF_048569485.1. Lineage (NCBI taxonomy): Eukaryota > Metazoa > Chordata > Amphibia > Anura > Aromobatidae > Anomaloglossus > Anomaloglossus baeobatrachus. Next base: position 235,571,612 of record NC_134355.1, read on the forward strand.
AGAGGGGGGAAGAGAGGAGGGGGAGAAAAGTGGGGGGAGAGAAGAGAGGGGGGCAGAGGTGCTCTGTCTGCACTCTGTGACTTGTGGTGCAGGTGACAGAGTGCAGACAGTTGGTCCCATGCAGCAGGACAGATGGCAGAGCACAGCGGTGACATGCCTCTCAGTGTCTTGCTGCATCCTGCAGTGCTGCTGGGAGGAGCACATGATCACACTGCCCGACACCGGCCGCTCTCCTGACATCGCAGTAGAGTGGGCGGGTGGAGCGTGTGATCAGATACATATGTGCAGGGGGGGATTTCAGCTGAAGAACCCCCCTTGCTGTATTCCACCCTGGCGCCCCGTGCCTCACCATCTGCAGGACGCTTAGCCGGCTCCACACTGACGTCCTCCGGCTCCTCCCCTCGATGCTGGGCTGTGCCGTGCGGTAGTCACCGCCCACAGCCCTGTCACTCAATCTGAGTGGTGCCAGCCTCCTCTGACGTACACGACAAGTTTGAGAGCCCGGAATTGCCAGGACGTCAGAGGATACTGTCGGCCACAGCTCCAGGGGGTCATGTGACAGACACTGAGCGTGCAGGATAGCACCGCTCAGTGCCAGAAATGGAAACAGAAGCCAATGGAGAAAACGCCTAGAATGGTAAGAACTCATACAGAAAATAAAAAAAATGGGTGAACCACCCCTTTAATTATTTCATGAAGTTCATGAAATAATAAAAAAAGGGCTTCCCTATATTTTTGGTTCCCAGCCGGGTACAAATAGGCAGCTGGAGGTTAGGGGCAGCCCGTAGCTGCCTGCTCTACCTGGCTAGCATACAAAAATATGGCGAAGCCCACAATTTTTTGGGGGGGCAAAAAACTCCTGGATGGAGTATGCTGAGCCTTGTAGTTCTGCAGCTGCTGTCTGTATGGAGGAAAGCAAACAGCAGCTGCAGAACGACAAGGCTCAGCATGCTCCATTCACTAGTGTATGCAGGAGAGCAGACAGCAGCTGCAGAACTATAAGGCTCAACATACTCCATCCAGGACTGTATGCAGGAGTTTTTTGCCCACCAAAAAAATGATGTGGGCTTCGCCATATTTTTGTATGCTAGCCAGGTACAGCAGGCACCTTCGGGCTGCCCCAACCCCCGGCTGCCTATTTGTACCCGGCTGGGAACTAAAAATATAGGGAAGCCTGTTTTTAATTATTTCATGAAATAATTAACCCCTTAACGACCCATGACGTACTAGATACGTCATGGATCGTGTGCCGGTAAGCCCCGCCCCCTGCCGCCGGCAGGCGGTGGCGAGACGCGCACATATCAGCTGTTATCAACAGCTGATATGTGTGCCTGCTAGCCGCGGGTGGAATCGCTTCCACCCGCGGCCATTAACCCCTTACATTTCGCTGCCAAAGTCTTGGCAGCGATATGTATATGGGCGCCGCCATGACAGTGACTTACCCCGCCCCCACCGGAAGTCACGTGACATGATCACGTGACTTTCGGCGGTTGCCATAGTAGCACAGGGTCATGTGATGACGCCTGTAGCTAACATGAGTCACTTCCTCTCAATGCCGGAATACAACCGGCATTGAAAGTGAAGCAGCAAATCTGCAGTTCTCAGCTCTGTAGCTGAGATCTGCAGATCGTGCAGAGCGATCGGATTGCTGATCGCAATAGCCCCCTAGGGGGACTAGTAAAATAAAAAAAAAGTAAAAAAAAAAAGTTTTAAAAAATTAAAAAAAATAAAAAAACCTAAAAGTTCAAATCACCCCCCTTTCACCCCATTGAAAATTAAAGGGTTAAAAAAAACAAAACACACACATATTTGGTATCGCCACGTTCAGAAATGCCCGATCTATCAAAATATAAAATCAATGAATCTGATCAGTAAACGGCGTAGCGGCAAAAATATTCCAAACGGCAAAATTACGTTTTTTGGTCGCCGCAAATTTTGCGCAAAATGCAATAACAGGCGATCAAAACGTAGCATCTGCGCAAAAATGGTACAGTTAAGAACGTCAGGTCGAGACGCAAAAAATAAGCCATCACTGAGCCTCAGATCCTGAAAAATGAGAACGCTACGGGTTTTGGAAAATGGCGCAAAACGTGCGCCACGTTTTTTGGACAAGCTTGTGAATTTTGTTTAACCACTTAGATACAAGTAAACCTATACATGTTTGGTGTCTACAAACTCGCACTGACCTGAGGCATCATACCCACACATCAGTTTTACCATATAGTGAACACGGTCAATAAAATATCCCAAAAACTATTGTACAATCCCACTTTTTTTGCAATTTTTTCGCACTTGGAATTTTTTTGCCGTTTTCCGTTATATGGTAAAACTTATGGTTTCATTTAAAAGTACAACTCGTCCCGCAAAAAACAAGCCCTCATATGGCAAGATTGATGGAAAAATAAAAAAGTTACGCCTCTCGGAAGAAGGGGAGCAAAAAACAAACGCAAAAACGGAAAGTGCCCGGGGGCTGAAGGGGTTATAAAACAAATGACGTGGGCTTCGCCATATTTCTGTGTCCAGCAAGGTACAACTAGGCAGCTGGGGATTGGAATCCGCAGCACAGGTTAGCCCGAGGTTTCTGGGCGCCTCTGCTGCGAATTGCAATCCGCAGCCACCCCAGAAAATGGCGCTTTCAAAGAAGCGCCATCATCTGGCGCTGTATCCAACTCTTCTAACAGCCCTGGAGCCGGGTGGCTTGCTGGGTAATCATGAGATAATAGTAGCTTTGTTTTACTAGCTAGTATTAAGCCAGAGATTCTTAATGTCAGGCAAGTTTGACCCGGCCATTAAGAATCTCTAATAAAGGGTTAAAAAAAAAAAAAGACACCACACAGAGAAAAAATACTTTCTCTATGTGGCTGCGTGCTGTTAGCGGTGACGTCACCACTGACAGGCGTGTTGCTAGAGCAACGGTGAACTCAGTTATTGACCGGCTGTGGCAGCCGGTGAATAACGGAACGGGGAAGCAGACCGTGTGCCAGAGCATGTCGCCGGTACACTGAGATACACAAACTATCACCGCGTACTGAAGAGATGCACTGACAGGTCCTAGCATGACGATAAAAGCCATGTGACCAGTCTGTAGCCAATTAGATAACAGACACGTGACTGGTCACATGCTATTTTGACTTCAAGATAGGACCTATCATCAGTGCCGGTTACCGGGAGGACGCAGCGATCATCGGAAGGAATAGCGGCAGTAGACATAGTGCAGGACGCATCGCGGGTTTTTGTAAGTGTTATGGCAATGTTTATTTACTGTATGTGTACATTTATAATGTGTTTTTATGTGTTTGTGATTGCCTTCCATTGTTTTCAATGGGGTTCGAGAGGTTCGTCGAACGGCTCGCCAAACCGAACGCGGCGTCCGTTCGACGAACCGAACCTGAGCCTCTAGAGGCTCGCTCATCTGTAGTCACAACTTCTGCCTCCTCCCTGAAATGAAGCGTCATCAGGGGGCAGAGCCTGTGGTCAGTGTCATGGCCCCTGCCCCCTCCCTGAAATTAAGCATCACCAGTGATGCTCGTTTCAGGAGCTGGGCTAGTGCATGTGCAATGTGCACAATGTCCTCACACACTTTTGCTGGCTTAGATAAGCAGTAATGAGCCGATGTCAAATTATCAGGCATTCAGAAACCAGCAACTCCCCACTGGTCTTTAACCCCTTCACCCCCGGCCACTAAAACACCGTAATGACGGCCATTTTTTTCAATTCTGACCAGTGTCACTTTGATAGGTTATAATTCTGGAACACTTCAACGGATCCTGGCGATTCTGACATTGTTTTTTCGTGACATACTGTCCTTCATGATAGTGGTAAATTTAGGCCGATTTTTTTTGCATTTATTTGTGAAAATTTTGGAAATTTTGCAAAAAATTTGCAATTTTCAAACGTTCAAAATTTATGGTTATAAATTCGAGAATTATGTCACACAAAATAGTTACTAAATAACATTTCTCACTTGTCTACTTTACATTAGCGCAATTTTCGAAACATCTTTTTTTTGTTAGGAAATTAGAAGGGGTCAAAGTTAATCAGCAATTTCTCATTTTTCCAACAAAATTTACAAAATCATTTTTTAGGGATCACATCACATTTGAGGTGACAGAGACCTAGGTGACAGAAAATACCCAAAAGTGACCCCATTCTAAAAACTGCACCCCTCACACTGCTCAAAACCACATCCAAGAAGTTTATTAACCTTTAGGTGTTTCACAGGAATCAAAGCAATGTGGAAAGGAAAAAAATGAAAGTTTTACTTTTTATCAATTAATAAAATGGAAAACTCCTAAACACTTCTTTTGTTAAAGCTTCTTACTATGCAACATTTTTCAGATAATTTTCGAATTTAAGTATTTTATTGGTTTTCATGAAAAACGTAACAGGTCATAGAATTAATTAGAATTAATTAATTAATTAGAATTAATTAACAAATTGTGAATACCGGGACCATGAGGTCCAACAAGAGAAAGAAAAGGGGAGAGGGAGCCGGAAGGCATCTCTCTGATACGTCGTTGTGACAGTTATCCAGTACACCACACACAAAAAATCCTTGTGCAAGGTTCCCCCTTTTCCCACAAAGGAAACTTACCGCAAAAGAAAACTCCTAATAAAGAAAGTCGAAGAGTGAAAGGAAGAGGGAAAGGAGGAAGAAAGGAGGAGAAAGGAGGAAGAAAGGAGGAAGAAAGGAGGAAGAAAGGAGGAAGAAAGGAGGAAGAAAGGAGGAGCAATGAAGAGGATACCACGGGGCCAACACCTATCCGTCATGTTCATGTAAGGAGACACAGTCTCGTTCAAAAGTGAGGTTAAGTCATGGGTTCGAGCTAGACCCTGCCAAATAAGACTCCCAGTGAAACCATTTTGTGATCACAGATTCCGCATCCCCCCACGATTGGACCAGTATCCTCTCCATCCGATATATTGCCTTCACCTCGTCAATCCACTCTTGTAAGGTTGGAGAGTCCGCAGTCTTCCAGTGGTGAGGTATAACAGTCTTGGCGGCCTGCAAAAGGTGTCGCAAAACAGATTTTTTGTAAACTGCCGGGGATATAGGAAACATATAGAGCAGGACCGCCTCAGGACATCTAGGCACCACCATCCCTGAAACCCCTCTGACCACCTCCAGCACCCCCTCCCAGAAGATCCCCAAGGCTGTGCACGACCACCATATATGCGTCATGGTACGCCTCTGACTCCCACACCTCCAATAATTATCCGGGATCTCAGGCCTCCACCTATGTAGGAGGGAACAATGAAAAAAGAAAAAAATGCCAGCTTTCCCAGTTGATTAAATAGATAGGCTGCTATTCCATATAGGCGCTCAGCATCGGATAAATGGCAGGAGCTCTTGCCAGCAATTGATATGAAGAAGGATAAATTCAGCGAGCAGGCTTGTAATGAATAAAAAAATCTTTGTCTTTATTTCAAACGTAGATTAAAAATCTTTTTTCATTGCAGCATAATACAAATACAGGCAGAGATGAGAAAATTACTGCTGTAAAGCGCACGGCAAGACGCATTTCGGCTAAACCTTTATCATTGCCATGATACACATTGCTATTTTACTGGGATAAAAACAAAAAAACAAAAACAAAAAACAAAAAAAAAAACCAAAAACAAAAAAAACAGTGTTTACTAAGTACCCTATGTTTATATGCACTATGCTTTTATTTAGTTACAGCAGGGTATGTTTTCACAATTTTTTCCTTGGTTTCTCTTTGTCTCATGGCCAGTGTGAACATGGTCTCACAAGTTCCATGTATACCATCTCATACTCCGGCTCACTTTTTTGTTTTTATGTAGTTTTTTTGTATTCAGTACAAACAGGGAGTGGCCCCCTTCTCAGCGAGCTGGACATTTCATTCTGTGAATCCCCCTGACTGTGTGTGTCCTGTTGGGACCCGGTCGCTCTCAGCCCTTAGCCACATTGAGGCCTATTTTAAACCCATGGTACGGTTTTAATATTAGAGAGTGTAGGTACTATCCCAACTGGGTACACCTTGACGTTTGGTGGGATAGCTTTATGCTTTTTTTTTAATCAAAAACAGTGTTTACTAAGTACCCTATGTTTATATGCACTATGCTTTTATTTAGTTACAGCAGGGTATGTTTTCACAATTTTTTCCTTGGTTTCTATTTTACTGGGATGTAAGAAGGAAAAACTCTTAAGGTAGGTGGTGCTATAATTGATTAGTCCGTAATTAATCACACTTGTGAGCATCCACCTAGAACATTGACTATTTAAAAACAAGTATTAACCCTAAAAAAGGCTGATACGCTAGCAGTAATTTTTCTATGTTATTTACAATACATGAGGTAACAGATTATGTATACAGGAATTACTTTCACCATATTAATATGTGCAAAGATAAAAAACAAAACAAGACCTCAAAAAGACAATGCACCTTCAATATAATTTTAGCTCAGGAAAATAATTTATAAACTTGGAACAGAGCAGGCTATGGTTATTAACATTAAGATCATCATTTTTGGATTTTTAATAAATTCTGATTAGATCTTGTCTATTATTTAAGCCTATTGGCATCCTAGTTTCCAGAGTAAAACTCCAAGCGGATTCTCTGTTAAGTACTTAACGTTTTCTATCGCCCCCTCTGGTAGATCGTGTTACTGATTCAATTGCTTTAAACCTGAAGCTGTCAAAATTGCCAGAATGGTATTGTGAAAAATGCCTGGAGACCGCTGATGGGTTGAAAGTGGAAGGGTTAATAGCATCAGAAATGTGCCTTCTGATTCTTTTTCTCAATTTTCCCGTTGTACAACCTACGTACTGTTTACAGCATGATGTACAGTCAATCAAATATACAACGTAGGTGGAATTACAGTTCAAAAAATTGTTAATAGGATATTCCTTGTTATTATGAAATGAGGAAAATTTATTAATTTTATGTACATATTGACAACAAGTACATCTCTTGTTTCCACATTTAAAAAACCCTTTCAATTTCAACCAGGTATCACTGGTCTCCAGCGAATAATTCAGATACAGACTTGGCGATAATTTATCCTGCAATGTAGGTGCCTTTTTTGCTACAAAAGAAATTTGGTTTTCTGCAATAATTTGTTTTAGTTTTGGATCCTGGCTCAATATTGGAATATATTTCTTTATAATAGAGACTATATTGTTATCCTGAAGGCTATATGGAGTAGAAAAAAAGATTTTTTTTCTTTGGAGGTTGTAGTTTTTTTGTTTTATTGCTTGTTGTTAAATCTTTCCTATCAATGTCATTGACTATTTTAGTTGCTCTCTAACATCCAATCTGGATAGCCTCTGTTTTTTAGTCTCATATTAACTGATTCCTGTGCATTTTTGTATGTTTTTGGGTCAGTAGAATTACGTTTGTTCCTTATGAGCTCTCCTATGGGAATGTTTTTTATTACATGTTGGGGATGGCAAGAATCCGCTGCCAGCAATGTGTTTTTGGCAGTGTTTCGCGGTAGGGGCTAATAGAGACTTTTTTGTCATTTTTATCTAGACCTGCTGTTAGTGTAACATCTAGAAAATTCACTGAGTTTTTATTCCAAAAATGTGTAAATACTTTTCATACAAAAAATCCTCAATTCTATCCCCTGAAGTCACGGCCACCAGTTCTGAATTCTTTTCAAGAACTGGTGGAAGGTGAACTTATAGAGCTGGATAAAGAAATGAAAAAGAATCCTATGAATAGGAATAATTTATCCATAAAAGAAAAAAATAGCTCTAAAAGATTTGATAGGTAATAAAGATCTGTTAGTATGTGAGGCTGACAAAGGGGGAGGAGTAGTTATTCTTAATGCAGGATTATATGAAAAACTGAATTTATTAGATCTTGAGAACTCCAATGCTTACCAAGAAATATTCTATGATCCTACCATTGAATTTAATGGGGAGCTAAAAGCATTGTTAGAGGAGGGCTTATTCAATGGGGCTCTCACACAGAGGTTATTTGATTATTTACATGTCACCTGTCCGATCGTTCCTATTTATCACTCTCTCCCAAAGGTCCATAAGGACACATTTCCGCCTCCACTACGTCCTATAGTGGCAGGTATTGGATCTTTGGGAGAGAGATTGGGAGAATGGGTGGATCATTACTTGCAGCCTCTGGTGAAAGAAATCCCCAGTTACATCAGAGATAGTAAAGCTCCAGTCACCATGATGGAAAATTTTGAATGGGATGATCAATACTCCTGGATTACAAGTGATGTAGTTGCATTATATCCATCGATCCCTCATGGGGTGGCCATGGATTCTCTAATCTATCACCTAGAAACATTCAGTAATTATGCCACAGAAATTAAGGATTTTTTGGTAATGGCAGTTAGGTTTTTACTCAGCCATAACTATTTTTCTTTTAATAGCAGATTTTTTCTGCAGAAGACTGGAGTCAGCATGGGGGCCAAATTCTCCCCGTCTCTAGCTAATCTTCTTATGGCTAGATGGGAGGAATTGGTCCTATATGCTGACTCCAGTCTTTTTTTAACAGCTTAGTGTGGACAGGGCGTTATATAGATGACCTAGTCATTATATGGAAAGGAACACAGGAGGAAGCCTCCAGTTTCATAAATGGCATTAATGTGAATGATTTCAACCTAGCTTTTACACATTTTTGGAATAAAAACTCAGTGAATTTTCTAGATGTTACACTAACAGCAGGTCTAGATAAAAATGACAAAAAAGTCTCTATCAGCCCCTACCGCAAAAGCACTGCCAAAAACACATTGCTGGCAGCAGATTCTTGCCATCCCCAACATGTAATAAAAAAACATTCCCATAGGAGAGCTCATAAGGTACAAACGTAATTCTACTGACCCAAAAACATACAAAAATGCACAGGAATCAGTTAATATGAGACTAAAAAACAGAGGCTATCCAGATTGGATGTTACAGAGAGCAACTAAAATAGTCAATGACATTGATAGGAAAGATTTAACAACAAGCAATAAAACAAAAAAACTACAACCTCCAAAGAAAAAAAATCTTTTATTCTACTCCATATAGCCTTCAGTATAACAATATAGTCTCTATTATAAAGAAATATATTCCAATATTGAGCCAGGATCCAAAACTAAAACAAATTATTGCAGAAAACCAAATTTCTTACGTAGCAAAAAAGGCACCTACATTGCAGGATAAATTATCGCCAAGTTTGTATCTGAATTATTCGCTGGAGACCAGCGATACCTGGTTGAAATTGAAAGGGTTTTTTAAATGTGGAAACAAAAGATGTACTTGTTGTCAATATGTACATAAAATTAATAAACTTTCCTCATTTCATAATAAGAAATATCCTATTAATTTTTTGAACTGTAATTCTACCTACGTGGTATATTTGATTGACTGTACATCATGCTGTAAACAGTACATAGGTTGTACAACGGGAAAATTGAGAAAAAGAATCAGAAGGCACATTTCTGATGCTATTAACCCTTCCACTTTCAACCCATCAGCGGTCTCCAGGCATTTTTCACCATACCATTCTGGCAATTTTGACAGCTTCAGGTTTAAAGCAATTGAATCAGTAACACGATCTACCAGAGGGGGCGATAGAAAACGTTAAGTACTTAACAGAGAATCCGCTTGGAGTTTTACTCTGGAAACTAGGATGCCAATAGGCTTAAATAATAGACAAGATCTAATCAGAATTTATTAAAAATCCAAAAATGATGATCTTAATGTTAATAACCATAGTCTGCTCTGTTCCAAGTTTATAAATATTTTCCTGAGCTAAAATTATATTGAAGGTGCATTGTCTTTTTGAGGTCTTGTTTTGTTTTTTCTCTTTGCACATATTAATATGGTGAAAGTAATTCCTGTATACATAATCTGTTACATCATGTATTGTAAATAACATAGAAAAATTACTGCTAGCATATCAGCCTTTTTTAGGGTTAATACTTGTTTTTAAATAGTCAATGTTATAGGTGGATGCTCACAAGTGTGATCAATTACGGACTAATCAATTATAGCACCACCTACCTTAGGAGTTTTTCCTTCTTATATCCCAGTAAAATAGCAATGTGTATCATGGCAATGATAAAGGTTTAGCCGAAACGCGTCTTGCCGTGCGCTTTACAGCAGTAATTTTCTCACCTCTGCCTGTATTTGTATTATGCTGCTATGGAAAAAGATTTTTAATCTACGTTTGAAATAAAGAAAAAGATTTTTTTATTCATTACAAGCTTGCTCGCTGGATTTATCCTTCTTCATACGTAGGAGGGAAGGGGCCCTGTACCATCGTGATATAACTTTATAACTAGTCTCCTGGGACTTAGTGACAGTCACAGATTTATGTGACAAATGGAAGCAACGTTCCCATTGTTCTCTAGAGAACGTTTGGTTGAGTTCCCCATCCCACGCTCCACAAAAGGGGGGGGGGTCCAAGCCTCTTGAAACCAGCAATTTGTATAGAACTGAAATATTGTGATTAGGGGTCGTCTTTGTAGTACACATGGCTTCATAAGAGGACTGAGAGAATGAGCGCTCATGCGCCTGTGTAAGAGATGCAATAAAGTGCTGGAGTTGAGAATATTCAAAATTATGGCGTAATTTTTGGGGTTTCTCCCCCAGAATTACAGAAAGTGGGAGGATCTGTCCCTGTGGGGCAACATGGATAAGACGAAAAGGCATCCTTTTAGTACTTTCTAATAAGAGGGTAGCGGAAGCACCCGGAGGTAAGTCCGGACTATCTGTCACCGGCATCAGCAGTCCACAAACACCAATCAGGTCGCATTTCCTTCCAGGGGCATGTATTGTGCGTAGAGTCTGCCCAACACTATACCCTACCACAAGTTTGCGGCTGTTCAGCTGCGGCCACGTCCAAGGGAGGGTTGACACCGACAAAGAACACAGATCATGGGCCAAACGCACCCATAGTTTAGACCCCTCACCATGTACCAGGTCCAAGACCAGTAGTGCATGGGCCGCCGCTAGGGGATACCTTCGGCAGTCCCAAACCTCCCGCATCCTTCGGTCTAGTCAGAACACTACCTCGTATTCTAGGTCGTCCTTTGGCCCAGACAAATTGGATGAATAATTTTTGAATCTTATGCCAGTATGACGCAGGAATGTGAACTGGTATCGTCTGTAGAAGGTATAATAATCTAGGCAGAACTGTCATCTTGAGGGCGCCAACCCTCCCAAACCAGGATACCACCCCCTGCTGCCATGTGGCTAGGTCCTTCTCTAATTTAATAAGGAATTGTTGAAAGTTTAGTAGAAACAATCTGGACAGGTCAGATGGAATGGCAACACCCAGATATCTGATACTATTGCTTTGGGGCCACTTAAAAGGGTGATTGGATTGTAAGGAAGAAACTAGATTTTGAGGGAGGGAGATGTTCAAGGCCTCCGATTTATCCAGGTTTATCCAGAAATTGGACCATTTACCAAAGCTATTCAACTCTGACATCAGAGACGGGAGTGCCTCAAGCAGATTAGTTAGATATATAACCAAAAAAGAGCTCTGCAGGTATAACCATTCAATAATTCATCAAACATCTATTGTGGTTAGAAAACGTATCATATTTTATTTCATCATATATAAATCCCAATTTCATTTAATGCTGGTACTCACAAAAGTTAAAAGAAACCCTACCCCATAAAAACATACAAAAACAAACTGGTGCAGTGTGGAACAGCCATGATGTCAAATTAGATGTGTATTTCACATATATATAGATTTCTGGGTATCAATAAATATGATTAAGCCTGATGCACTTTACTCTAGCTGTGTTAGGTTATCAGGCTTAATCATATTTATTGATACTCAGAAATCTATATATATGTGAAATACACATCTAATTTGACATCATGGCTGTTCCACACTGCACCAGTTGTTTTTGTATGTTTTTATGAGGTAGGGTTTCTTTTAACTTTTGTGAGTACCAGCATTAAATGAAATTGTGATTTATATAGGATGAAATAAAATATGATAAGTTTTCTAACCACAATAGACGTTTGATGAATTATTGAATGGTTATACCTGCAGAACTCTTTTTTGGTTATATATGTTAAATATGGTGAGATCTGCGTTGTCTAAACTTTAGATAGATCTGGATCTCTATCTTCTTTTTTGGTTTAATAAGGATTAGTGAGATAGACTAAAGGCCCAGTCACACACAACGACTTACCAGCGATCCCGAAAACGATGCGACCTGATAGGGATCGCAGGTAAGTCGCTGACAGGTCGCAGGTGAGATGTCTCACAGTCAGATCTTACCAGCGATGCAGAACAATACAGGTCGCAGTAGCGACCTGTATAACGATCTCAGCAGTCACTGTGATCCTGTCACACAGTATCAAACACAGCGATGTGTGCTGCCCAGCAGGACATCGCCTTTGAAGAAAATGACCTGGACCATTCAGCAACGACTAGGGATCTCACAGCAGGGGCCTGATCGCTGGTGTCACACATAACGAGATCGCTAACGGGATCGCTACTGCGTCACCAAAACGGTGACTCAGCTGCGATCTCGCTAGCGATCTCGTTATGTGTGACAGTACCTTAAGAGATCATCGGCAAAAGCCGAGCATTTATATTCCTGGTTTGCTATCTTGATCCCACAGATGTCAGAGTTGGCTCGTAGAGCAGCCATGAGATGCTCCATTACCAGGATGTATAGTAAAAGGGATAAGGGACATCCCTGTCTCGTCCCGTTACGAATGGTGACAGGGGCAGACAGGGTGCCATTAATTTTTATACGAGCCGACGGAGTGTGATACAGCGCAAGTATTTTAGCCGTCAGGTTGGGGCCCAGCTCTAGATGACTTAATGTTTGAGAGAGCGACTCCCATGATATCTTGTCAAAGGCCTTCTCGGCATCTAATGACAGGATCATCAATGGGACCCCTCGGTCACAAGCAAATTGAATAATATCTAGAGTTTTTCGAGTATTATCTCTAGCCTCTCGTCCCGGTACAAACACAACCTGATCTAAGTGGATCAGATCCGGAAGAGAGGATTTAGCCTGTTGGCAATAAGTTTAGCATAGCACTTGATGTCTACATTAAGCAGGGAAATCTGTCTGTAGCTACCGCAGACGCCCGGGTCCTTACCCACTTTGGGGATGACTGATGTGCACCGCTGTAGAGTCTGTCGGGAAAAAGGTGGTTTCCAAAATTGAATGAAAAGACTCCAGCATCACGGGAGCAAGCAGGGTCGAAAAGGATTTATAGAATTTTGCTGTTAGCCCGTTGTCACGTCACCACCGGAGTCCGCTCCTGCGACTTCTGCTCCGATCGCTAGACGACGCCATGTTCCCATCATGGATAGTGCTGGTGATGGGAGAGGAGTCGGTGCCCGAGGTTGTGCGGAGCAGAGGCTCCGCTCAACCACTAGGCTGGGTTTCCCTGGAACCTGCAGTACCACTGGCTGACTGTAGGTGGCGTATGTCTCCCGGCTGAAGTGGCCAACATTCACCTCCTGTCACATGACCACTGCCAGTGATCGTTCTGTTCTCCTGGCTCATGTGCGGTTTGTATTGTGATTCCTGTGTGCTGACCTTTGCTTGTTTTTTTGACCAGCCTCCTGCCTGTCGTTTTTGTACCTTGCTGCCAGTTCCGGATTTGACCCCTGCTTTGTCTCCTCACTACGCCCCTGCCTGCCGATTCTGTTCCTGTTTTGCATCTCCTGGATTTTGACCCTGCCTGACGACCACGGACTACAGTCTACCACAGGTAGCGATCTCTGAGGCTCTGTGCAATTCCAAATCCCTGTAAAGGGGTTAAAGGGTTGCAGAGTTCTTGGGGTCCTGCTTTGTGAGTGGCTTTTCTCTAGATCCCCCTTACAGCCAGTCTGAGTCTGTGGCTCCTATCAGGCATTACACCCATCAGAACCTGGACTTCTATTGCCAGGTGCGTCCTGGATAGCCTGCAAAAGTTCTTCTATTGTAAACGCGGCCTCAAGACTTTCTATTATGGCACTATTCAGTTTTTTAAAGGGAGAAGGGGGGGCACCCATTGAAGCGTTGGGGGGGGCACCCCGGGAGGGGTCAGAAGGACAACCTAGAATATTTATGAAAGGCACTTTAAATCTCTGGGGTAGATGCACCAACCCACCCGATGAATCCTTAATACAGGGAATCCGGTTTGTTGCCTTTTTGGCTTGCAGTGCGATGGCTAGCATTTTGCCTGGTTTGTCGCCGAAATCGTAAAATTTGCTCCTGCTCAGTTGGACAATGTGTCCATATGAGGAGTCCAATAACTTTTTAACTTCCAACCTTGCTCTCAGGAGTGATTGGAGTGTCGAGGCCGCCAGCGCACATTTCTGGAGAAGTTCTAGGGTTGTGACTCTTTGGAGAGAGTCTTTAATGGCTTGTGCCCCATCTTTTAATTCGGGAGCCATGTTTAATGAGAATTCCCGCAAAGGACACATTCCAGGACCTCCCACTTAAATACAGGCGCAGTGGTGTCTGATGCGTGGTCCGACCACAGGATGTTTCCAATCCCCGTATGGGACAACCAAGATGAAACATTATGCTGAACCAGGATATAATCCAAGCGACTGTACGAGTCCTGTGGGTGTGAATAGAAGCTGTAATCCCTATCTGAGGGATGCTGTATGCGCCATGCGTCATACAGTTGAAGCTGTAATAAAGCTTTTTTAACTCGATCGACCTTTGGAAATAACCATGGCCGGATCCAGTGTAATGTTTAGGTCCTCACATAGAACCACCAAGTCCCTAACCAAAGGGATCAGTATCAGTCCGGCGACAAAGCAGTCTTGGTTCTGGTTGGGTGTGTATGCATTAATTATAGTGAAATCTAGTCCACTTAGGGATAGCGACAGAACAATATAACGTGCCGCCTCATCTATTTTGACGTCTAATACTTGACCCCCCTTGAACGTGTCTCCGGGTTGTTGGCAAAAAAAATGTGGTGTAATATTTTGTTTTTAATCTTTGGGGTGTGGTTAGTTTTAAAATGTGTCTCCTGGAGGCAAATTAGGTGTACCTTACGTTTGTGCAGGTGATAAAGGATCTGGGCCCGTTTCTCCGGGGTGTTGAAGCCCTTCACATTGAAGGACGCAATGTTCAGGTCCGCCATTTAGAAGAGACCTCGGATTCTGCGATGGAAGAAGGGCAGGACTGTAGTTTTTGAAAAGAAAAAGGAATAGAAAAAGGAGAAAAAGAGGATTCAGAGGAACAAAACAAAAGCAGAGGGATAGCCTCTGCATCCCACGCAATCGATATCCTCGACATGCAACGTAGGTATCTCAGACTCCCTCAGGCGGGGTCCGGACTCACGCGGCTCAGGTGTGGGCGTCTTTCCCCGGGGTCTCTACTCCCTCCGAGGGAGGCCCGCAGACTGCCGACTCGTAGAGGGGCCCTCAGGAGGTCCCGTGCGCTGCCCCACACCCCACGGAAGGAGTAAGGTGTTAGGCCACTGGGGAAGGAGGACAGTCGGCAGGCCCTGCAGTAAAGGAAGGCATGTCCTCAGGTGAACGGAGTGTAAAATATTTCGAGCCCTGGCGGACCGAAAGGGAGAAGGAAAATCCCCACCGGAACTGAATCTCTCTGTCCTTTAAGACGTCTAGCAGAGGTTTGAGGGCCGCTCTTTGAGCCAGGGTGTGGCGAGAAAGATCCGGTAAGATTCTAATAGGGTTCCCATTGTAGGAAAGATCAGCTTTTTCCCTGCCAGCCAGTAGGATCGCCTCCTTGAGAGCGTAGAAATGAACCCGGCAGATAACGTCCCTTGGGCGGGGGTCCTCCGGATTTAAAGGACGGAGTGCTGTATGGGCGCTATCCAGTTCTATTCTAACCCCTGGCGGACGCCCGAGCAGCTTGTTGAAGATTGTGGTGAGCACAGAGGGGAGAGCTACAGAAGCAATAGTCTCTGGTAATCCTCTGACGCGGAGATTATTTCTCCTGTTGTGGTTCTCTAGGTTGTCCATATTTTGCTGTGGGGAAAACAATTGTTTGGCGTGGTCTTTCACAGTAGCTTGTAAGCTATGGATAGAGGTAGAATTGGTTTCTTGTACCGCGGAGACCGCATCAACTCTAGAAGTTAGAGACGAGAGTTCCGCTCTGAATTGGGCAAATTCCTGTTTGTATTCCGCAACAACTTGATTTGCTAAAGGCGCGATGTCACTCTTGGTAGGTATCGCTTGCATAAGCACGCGGAGGTCCGCCAGGAAGGCTGGTCTATTCTCTCCCTCTGGAACTGGAGGGAATGCAACAGGGGAGGTATGGAAGCTTGACTGTGATCTGTATAACTGTGGCCTCCTCTCTCCCTGAGATACGACCATGATCGGCACATGAGGTACATGAGTGTCGGGGCCCGGCTAAAGCAAGGAGGGTGACCTTTCAGGCATGGCCAGATGCTTGGTGGGGGAGCTGTCTTCCCAGGAAGAGCCACTGGACCATCTAGATGGAGGGCTTGGTGCTGCCGCCTCCCTCTGTATCCTCCCTTGCGCCATATCCTCATCTTCCTGGGGAAGCAACTCCCCATCCTCCTCTGCCATATGTGGGAGACAGGTGCCCCCCCCCACTGTGACACTGCAATCTCTATGCCACCACACCAGCTGGGATCAAAAGTGGGGGATGGGGGGCCCAGAGCAAACTCCAGCTACTCCCTCCTGTGGCTCTAATATCTCTCCCAGGGACAGGGGCGTCTGGGGTTCCGAGCAGCTTCCTCCCCCTCCCTCCTGTGCGGCCTGGTCACCGCTCGTCAGCCTCTTCAGGGTCGCGTTTTGAGGCATGCTTACCCACGCTGTCTCTGCTGGGGATCTGATAAGCCATCTTGGCATGGCGCCGCTATAACGCCGGGCCTCTCCTTCCCCGGTGTAGGGGTCCCCATCTCTCCGGGTGTGGACTCACCCCTCCGGGCCCGACCTGGCACGTCTCCAACTTTACCCGGTGCCCGTCAGCCGCCACGGAGGACTCAGCAGCGCGGTCTGACCTCCGGGCAGGCGGCATGGATGCCTCAGGCTTCTCACTCCCCGAGCTGGAGAGGTAAGCCTCCATAGTGTGCTGTGAGGACGTCAGGCGGGCAACAGAGCGGGATCTTGCTTTTTCTTGCAGAGGTTCGCACCATCTCTGCGCAGGGATGTCAGTGGATCGTGGGATTCTGCAGCGGAGCTCAGGAACTGCAAGTCTCTACTCTGCTATGTCTAGCCACGCCTTCGCCCGAAAATTTTACTCAAACACAAAATGTTACTTTAGCCATAACATTTTGAATTTTCACAAGGGAGAAAAGAGAAAATGCACCATACAATTTATTGTGCAATTTGTCCTTTGTACGCTGATACCCCATATGTGGTAAAAATCAATTGTTTGGACGCACGGCGGAGCTCGGAAGGGAAGGCATGCCATTTGAATTTTTGAATACAAAATTAGCTGCACTCATTAGCGAACGCCATGTCAGGGTTGAAGACCCCCTGAGATGCCTAAACAATGGAGCTGCCCCACAAGTGACATCATTTTGGAAACTAGAGCCCTCAAATATTTTTTCTAGATGTTTGGTGAGTACTTTGAACCCCTGGGGGCTTCACAGAAGTTTATAACATTGAGCCGTGAAAAGAAAAAAAAAAAATATTTTTAATCACAAAACTTTAAACAAGCTTTAACAAGGTAGCTTTTTTTTCCACAAGGGTATCAGGAAAAAAATGCACCATAAAACGTATTGTGCAATTTCTCCTGAATACGCAGATACCTCATATGTGGTGGAAAGTAATTGTTTGGGCACACAGCGGGGCTCAGAAGGGAAGGAGCACCATTTGACAGCAAAATAGGTTGGAATCATTAGATGACGTGATGTTGAATTTGGAGACCCCCTGAGGTGCCTAAAGAATGGAGCTGCCCCACAAGTGACCCCATTTTGGAAGCGAGACACCAAGAAATTTATCTAGATGTTTAGTGAGCCCCAAGGGGCTCCACAGAAGTTGATAATGTTGAGCCATGAATACAATTTTTTTTTTTGTAACCACAAAACTGTTACTTGAACCAGGTAGCTTTTTTTTCACAAGGGTATCAGGAAAAAATGCACCATAAAACGTATTGCGCAATTTTTCCTGAGTACGCAGATACCTCATATGTGTTGGAAAGTAATTGTTTGGGTGCACGGTGGGGCTCAGAACAGAAGGAGCGCCATTTCACAGCAAAATTGGTTGGAATCATTAGCGGACGTAATCTCACGTCTGGAAACCCCCTATGGTGCCTAAACAGTAGAGCTCCACCACAAGTGACCCCATTTTAGAACTAGACCCCTCAAGGAATTTATCTAGATGTTTGGTGAGCCCCTTCTACCCCCAGGGACTCCACAGAAGTTGATAATGTTCAACCATGAAAATTATTTATTTTTTACCACAAAATTTTTGTTTCAACCAAGTAGCTTTTTTTTTTTTTTTTACAACAGTATCAGGAAAAACTGCACCATAAAACGTATTGTGCAATTTTTCCTGAGTATGCAGATACCTCATATGTGGTGGAACTCAATTGTTTGGGCACACAGAGCTTGGAAAAAGAGGGGCGCCATTTGACTTTTCAAACGCACAGACGTCGTGCACTGATCGGCCACTGCAGGACACACAGTCTGATGAGATACAAAAAGCGTCGGGGATACAGAAAAAAAGTCATGCCAAAAATTGAGCAAGGATGCCGATCAGTTTATGTGCATCCCTGATCAGCGCTCGGCCGCTGCAGGACGCATACACAGATGAGATGCAAAAAAACGACGCAAGATACGGAGGAAAAAAAAAAAAAAAAAAAGTCCCACCGAAAATTGACCAAAGATGCAGATGCATTATCTGCATCACTGATCAGCGCTCGGCAGGATGCCCGGATGGATGCGGAGTAAAAACGGACAGGGGATATAAAAAAAAAAAAAAAATTATTCTCACAGTACCCAGAAGATTTGCAAGGAGGATCACTGACCAGAGGAACTGCAGGAGGAATAGAAGGCAGAAAGTGGACAGCTTCTTACAGGAGCATCAGGCATGAAGTTGGACAGCTCATCAGAAGACCCAGGAAGGACCCAGCAATGGAGGCACATGTGATCGGGCCAGTGAATACCTCAGACAACCTGGTGGAGGCAGGTAGGGAACATCGGAGAGGGAGAGCAGATGGGGAGGGGGAGACCGGAGAAAAGGAGGCAGGAGAATGGGAGCAGAGTAGAGATCGGGGTGGGGCAGATAGCGCCGGGGAAAGCACATTGGCACAGGCAGGGGCCATCGCGGGAGTGCGCAGGGGCCATCATGGGAGCGCGCAGGGGACATCGCAGGAGAGCAATACTTACAGTGGGAGCAGGGTATCAGCAGCAGCAGCGTGGTACTACAAGTACCAGCCAGTGCACGCTGCAGAAATGTTGGGGGAGGTCTTCCCATACCAGCACAGGCCTGGGGAGGGAGGTCACCTGCAGATCAGACAGCCCTACTGCACGCCGATTGGAGCGATTGTGTGTCATAGCACGATTGCTCCAATCAGTTCTACAGGGGCTGGGGGGAGCCATGTTGAGCTCCAGCTATAATCTGCTTCAGCACATCATAGCAGGATCTCACAGTATCGCTTTTTCAGGAATGTTTTAGCCGAAACCAGTGCGAACGATGTGGTTGGCGGTTCAGATTTGTACACCCAATCACAACAATCGTCGATGGGGGGTGGCGATGCCACCCCCCCTAGGGTCAAGCAAAGGTCCCCTGCTGTAAGAAACAGCAGGGGACATCATTTGAAAGCGCCACGGCAATCAAATGAACTTTACGCAGTAAAATTACGTCCCTGGTCGTTAAGTCACGTAAAAATAGGACTTAACTTTACTGCCCGCAGTCGTGAAGGGGTTAAACACTTTAGAAGGAAAATTATTTTGGCCTTTGGACTACCCAGTTAATGTATTCATCCACTTCCTAGAGGAATAACAACCCAATGCAGGATTAAGTGTTTTATACAGGTATTAGTAAAAGATCTGCAGAGCACTGACAGGCCATGTTAACAACAGCTGATACCCACAGAGATAAACAGAAAATGCTGCATAGTTACAAAACAAAGTCATTAATTCAGGCAACATATGGATTAATCAATTTTACATTTTGCTTCCTACAAAACTGACTTTTCATTACAGGACATTCATATACCAAGTAGACTTATTATAGATTTAAATATTTACAAACGCTAGAATCTTAAAAAATGAAAATCGAAAAAAAAACCCTGAAACGAGGCATTTTGGTAAACATATTTTAGGAGTGCAGTTATTTTTGTTACTGCATAAATGTGTTATAGAAAAAAATTTAAAAATAGAATACATTGTTTCTTTAAACAATATACATTTTAGACAATGAGCACTTTGTTATTTACAAAAACAATATTTCTTTGTTGTGGAGAGAAAATATCAAACCAATTGATACAAAGTCAACGCCCTGACTTCTGCAAACTTCTTGAATTTTAATTTACACACGAAGTGAAGCACTTTTTCACAGCATCCCTGTGATAAAAAATAAAAAAAAAAGAAATTTGCATGTTAAAGGGTTCTACAGGAAAAAAAAAAAAAAAAAAAAAAGCAAAAACTGATAGGAAATAGCATTATGAATATAGTCCCAATGTGTGCAGTAGGAAGCTTCCCGTGCCTTCCCTTTGTCTTAAGTAGGAAGCTTCCTGTGCTCAGTTTGTGTGCAGTAGCAAGCTTCCACTGCCGTCCCTATGTTTGCAGTACGAAGCTCCCCGCTCCCTCCACTTATGCACAGTAGGAAGCTTCCCGCGCCCTCCATTTGTGTGCAGTAGGAAGCTTCCCGCGCCTTCCATTTGTGTGCAGTAGGAAGCTTCCCGCGCCCTCCATTTGTGCGCAGTGGGAAGCTCCCCGCGCCTTCCCTTTGTGTGCAGTGGGAAGCTCCCCACGTCTTCCATTTGTCTGCAGTAGGAAGCTTCCCATGTTCTCCATTTGTGCACGGTGGGAAGCGTCCTGCACCCTCTATTTGTGCGCAGTGTGAAGCTCCCTTCGCCATCCCTGTGTGCAGTGGAAGCTCTCCGTTCTTTTCCTTGGTGTGCAGTGGGAAGCTCCCTGCACCCTCCTTTTGTGTTCAGTAGAAAGCTCTGGCTCTAGTGGATATTTTGAGTGAACACTGGAAATACCAGAGATGCTAGGCTAAGAGACGGCTTAATTGTAAGAAATATTTTCTATGTTTATGTGGCTGATTATGTGGATAAAAAGTAGTAAATGTGAAATACCACAGTTGTAATAAACGAGACATTTTTTCCCCCTGAAAACTACATACTCTACAAGAAAAAAAAAAACCCCTGAAAACATTAGTTTATGCACTTACCTTGCAAATGGAATAAAAGAGAGGCTGTACCTAAAATACAAGAAACAAAAATAACTTTACACAATGCGAACATAAAAACAAACAAAAATACAAACAACTGAGATGCAATTGAAGTGTAGACGGCCAGGTTTAATTATCATAGTATCATAGTTTTTAAGGTTGAAGGGAGACTCTAAGTCCATCTAGTTCAACCCGTAGCCTAACATGTTGATCCAGAGGAAGGCAAAAAAAAACCCCAATGTGGCAAACAAGTTCCAATGGGGAAAAAATTTCCTTCCTGACTCCACATCCGGCAATCAGACTAGTTCCCTGGATCAATACCCTGTCATAAAATCTAATATACATAACTGGTAATATTAAATTTTTCAAGAAAGGCATCCAGGCTCTGCTTAAATGTTAGTAGTGAATCACTCATTACAACATCATGCGGCAGAGAGTTCCATAGTCTCACTGCTCGTACAGTAAAGAATCCTCGTCTGTGATTATGATTAAACCTTCTTTCCTCAAGACGTAGCGGATGCCCCCGTGTTCCAGTCGCAGGCCTAGGTGTAAAAAGATCTTTGGAAAGGTCTCTGTACTGTCCCCTCATATATTTATACATTGTGATTAGATCCCCCCTAAGCCTTCGTTTTTCCAAACTAAATAACCCCAAGTTTAATAACCTGTCTTGGTATTGCAGCCCACCCATTCCTCTAATAATCTTGGTCGCTCTTCTCTGCACCCTCTCCAGTTCAGCTATGTCCTTCTTATATATCGGGGACCAGAATTGTACACAGTATTCTAAGTGCGGTCGCACTAGTGACTTGTACAGAGGTAGAACTATATTTTTTTCATGAACACTTATACCTCTTTTAATACATCCCATTATTTTATTAGCCCTGGCAGCAGCTGCCTGACACTGTCCACTAAAGTGAAGTTTACCATCCACCCATACACCCAAGTCTTTTTCTGTGTCTGTTTTACCCAGTGTTCTACAATTAAGTACATAATCATAAATGTTATTTCCTCTACCCAAGTGCATGACCTTACATTTATCTACATTAAACTTCAATTGCCACTTCTCAGCCCAATCCTCCAATTTACATAAATCTCCCTGTAATATAAAATTATCCTCCTCTGTATTGATTACCCTGCAGAGTTTAGTATCATCTGCAAATATTGAAATTCTACTCCGCATGCCCCCAACAAGGTCATTTATAAATATGTTGAAAAGAAGCGGGCCCAATACTG
This sequence comes from Anomaloglossus baeobatrachus, assembly GCF_048569485.1. Taxonomy (NCBI): domain Eukaryota; kingdom Metazoa; phylum Chordata; class Amphibia; order Anura; family Aromobatidae; genus Anomaloglossus; species Anomaloglossus baeobatrachus. The sequence goes on from NC_134355.1 coordinate 235,594,090, forward strand.
ACCCCTGTGGTACCCCACTATGAACTGAGACCCAGTCCGAGTACGTACCATTAATAACCACCCTTTGTTTCCTATCACTGAGCCAGTTTTTAACCCAGTTACACATATTTTCCCCTATCCCCATTATTCTCATTTTATGTACCAACCTTTTGTGTGGCACCGTATCAAAAGCTTTTGAAAAGTCCATATACACAACATCCACTGCATTTCCCTGGTCCAGACTTGAACTTACCTCTTCATAGAAGCTGATCAAATTAGTTTGACAGGATCGATCCCTCATAAACCCATGTTGATACTCTGTCATAAGGTTATTTTTCTTGAGATACTCCAGTATAGCATCTCTCAAGAAACCCTCAAGGATTTTACCAACCGTAGAGGTTAAACTTACCGGCCTATAATTTCCCGGCTCAGTTTTTGTCCCCTTTTTGAATATTGGCACCACATTTGCTATGCGCCAGTCCTGCGGTACCGACCCTGTTATTAAGGAATCTGAGAAGATTAAAAATAATGGTCTATCTATCACAGAACTCAATTCCTGTAGTACTCTGGGGTGTATGCCATCCGGGCCCAGAGATTTGTCAACCTTAGTGATTTCGAGGCGGTGGCGTACTTCCTGCTGGGTTAAGCAGGTCATATTCAAGGGTGAATTTATGGTATCACTGGTCATGTCATCTGCCATGGCATTTTCTTGTATAAAAACCGTAGAAAAAAAGTCATTCAGCAGGTTGGCTTTACCCTCATCCCCTTCCACCATTTCACCAAGACTATTTTTAAGGGGGCCAACACTATCGCTTTTCAGTTTTTTACTGTTTATGTAGTTAAAGAATATTTTAGGATTATTTTTGCTTTCTCTCGCAATGAGTCTCTCTGTCTCAAACTTAGCTAACTTAATTTGCTTTTTACATATTTTATTTAATTTTCTATAATTATATAATGCCTCATCACTACCTACCCTCTTTAATTCTTTTAAGGCTTTCTGTTTTTCTTTTATTGCTTCCCTTACAGCTCTATTTAGCCATAGGGGTTTCCTCCTATTTCTAGCATGTTTGTTCCCATGGGGTATATTTTCTGCACAAGCCCTATTCAGGATGCTCATAAAAGTCTCCTATTTGCTTTGTGTACTTTTATTACTTAGTACATCATCCCAGTTTATTGCACTAAGATCATCTCTCAACCGTTTAAGATTTGCTTTCCTGAAGTTTAGTGTCCTTGTAGCCCCTCTACTAGACATCTTACTAAAGAATACATGAAAACTTATTATTTTGTGATCACTATTCCCCAAGTAACCCCCAACTTGTATATTTGATATGCGGTCTGGCCTATTGGTTAGTACAAGGTCTAGTAGTGCTCCCCCTCTTGTGGAGTCCTGTACCATTTGTGAAAGGTAATTATCTTTCATTGTTATCAAAAATCTATTTCCTTTGCTGGAACTGCAAGTTTCTGTTCCCCAATTTATATCAGGATAGTTAAAGTCCCCCATAATAATTACCTCTCCGAGACTCGCTGCTTTATCAATTTGCTTTATGAGGAGATTCTCTACCTTTTCCATAATATTCGGCGTCTTATAACACACCCCTATAAGTATTTTATTATTCATTCTCCCCCCCCTTATCTCCACCCATAGGGACTCTACATTCTCAGTACCCTCACATATGTTGTCACGCAGGATGGGTTTTAAGGATGATTTTACATATAGACACACACCTCCCCCTCGCTTATTTGTACGGTCATTCCTGAATAGGCTATAACCCTGTAAATTAACAGCCCAGTCATAGCTCTCATCCAGCCATGTCTCTGATATCCCCACTATATCATAATTTTCTTCCAACAATATTAATTCTAATTCCTCCACCTTATTTGTGAGGCTTCGGGCATTAGTGTACATGCACGTTACGTATGACTCTGTACCTGTATTCCTGCTTACTGTATTGACTGTCCTAACCCTTCCCCCCGTACCACCCCCAATTTCATTACTTGTGCCCTGGTCACTATCTGCACTACATTCCCCTTCTATAAAGTGAATACCCTCGCCCCCCATTCCTAGTTTAAACACTCCTCCAACTTTCTAGCCATTTTCTGCCCCAGCAGAGCTGCACCTTCCCCATTAAGATGCAGCCCATCCCTAGCATAGAATCTGTAGCCAACTGAAAAGTCGGCCCAATTCTCCAGGAACCCAAAACCCTCTTTCCTACACCAATTCCTGAGCCACCTGTTAACCTCCCTGATCTCTCTTTGCCTCTCTGGTGTGGCTCGTGGCACAGGTAGTATTTCCGAAAATACCACCTTTGAGGTCCATGCTTTAAGCTTACAACCTAATTCCCTGAAATCATCTTTAAGGACCTTCCACCTACCTCTAACTTTGTCATTTGTGCCAATGTGTACAATGACCGCTGGGTCCTCCCCAGCCCCTCCCAGTAATCTGTCAACCCGATCAGCGATGTGCCGAACTCGAGCGCCAGGAAGACAACACACTGTTCGTCGATCCCTGTCTTTGTGACAGATTGCCCTATCTGTCCCCCTAATAATTGAGTCCCCCACTACCAGTACCTGTCTTGCCTGCCCTGCACTCCTATTCCCCCCCTTACTGGAGCAGACACTCATCTGGCGTTCAGAGGTCATGCCTTGCTGCAGCAATGCTAAACCTGTAATGACATCCCCCTCATCTGCCAAGTTTGCAAACCTATTGGGGTGTGTCAGTTCAGGACTAGCCTTCCTAGCACTTTTCCCTTTACCCCCCTTTCTAACTGTCACCCAGCTACCTACCTCACCGTCCTGCCGCTCCCTACTACGATCCTCCCCCACATCTGACCCAGCAAGCTGCTGCTCAGTGAGCAGCACACTCCTTTCCATATTGCTAATGCATCTCAGAGTTGCCAGCTGCTCATTTAGATCCAGTATCTGGGCTTCCAAACGTGCAACTTGCGCACATCTCGAACAACAGTATGCACCCTCGAACGGCTTTTCAAGGACTGCATACATGAGACAAGATGTACACTGGATCGCATTAGCAATAGTGGAGCACATTTTCTAATGGGGATAGCACTAAACAAATGTTAAGTAATTAAACAACTAAATACAAACAATTCTACTCACACTTACTTTTGCTCACACTTTGCTCACTCACGCTCACAATGAAGAAGACAGGCTAAAATTCAGGTTTTCAGAAGTCTTCCTTCCGACTGTAACGGCCAAAACCCGGTTCTCCTTGAGCTCGCGGTGACTCTTCACTTATCCCAGAAGGCACTGGGAATATGCAAATTATCCTCGCAAGACTCCTTCCCTGGCTTTCAGAAGTCTTCCTTCCGGCTGTAACGGCCAAAACCCGGTTCTCCTTGAGCTCGCGGTGACTCTTCACTTATCCCAGAAGGCACTGGGAATATGCAAATTATCCTCGCAAGACTCCTTCCCTGGCTTTCAGAAGTCTTCCTTCCGGCTGTAACGGCCAAAACCCGGTTCTCCTTGAGCTCGCGGTGACTCTTCACTTATCCCAGAAGGCACTGGGAATATGCAAATTATCCTCGCAAGACTCCTTCCCTGGCTTTCAGAAGTCTTCCTTCCGGCTGTAACGGCCAAAACCCGGTTCTCCTTGAGCTCGCGGTGACTCTTCACTTATCCCAGAAGGCACTGGGAATATGCAAATTATCCTCGCAAGACTCCTTCCCTTGCTTGAAGGGGTTTGAACAAAACATTTATTTTACTAACCTATATAGCACTATTTCTACAGCAGTTTACAGAGGTAATCATCACTGTCCCCATTGGGGCTCACAATCTAAATTCCATATCCGTATGTCTTTGTAGTGTGTGAGTAAATTCACACAAAACACAGGTAGAACATTAACTCCTTGCAGAAGTTGTCCTTAGCCACCACAATCGTCTTTGAAACGTTTAAAAAAAAAAAAAAAAAAAAAAAAACAGTTCTCCGTGGTTGATACCTTTTAATAGCTAACTGAAAAGCTGGTAATAAATAGTAAGCTTTTGATACTACTCAGGTCTCTTCATCAGGCTCAGTATACCACAAAATCTAAAGAGTCACATATTTATACACAACAGGACATAGAATAGTGCAGTAATAAGACCAGTTATGTGAAGCAGAACTATCAGTAGGGGACGGGGACAATCGGTTGTGGCAGTAAATATTGCAGCAGTTCATAGATAAGGAGTGTGAAAGTTTAATGGACCTCTAAATGAGGTCTGGTTTTGAGTTGTGATTCCCCCAGATGGTCTGAGGAGCACCTTTCTTAATTGATGTAAAAAGACAAATCCATGTGACATATTCATTCCTGCTCTGAATGTGTCAAAGGTCATTAGTGGGGGCGAGGCCTGGCTGGTCATGTAAGCGGCTGCACAGTGTGAGAGCTCCGGACGACTCACCCAGCATTTATATCAACTGGGCCTCACAGATCCTGAATTTTCGCCGGAATTGGCCCGGCAGAGAGCGTGCAACACGCAGGGACCATCCGGTGCTGCAGAGATGGCTAGGGAAACAAATAAGAAGCAAAGGGAGGCAGCGGTGGGAGCCAGCAGAGGAATCCAAGATGGAGCTGACATGCAGATTGCAAACACCAGGCCGGAAAGGCAGGCAGCTCTCAGTGCTGCAGAGAAGCTGGAAGGTTTTGCCAGAACCTCAAGTAAGATCCCAGTGAGACCGGAGGGCTGGGGGGAGGTCACCACAGCCCCAGGCATAGATTTTCGGTGCTTGCGGATAATGGAGGAGATTCCAGGGAGGATAATGTGGAAGTGAACACTAAAACAGAAGTGCCAGCAAAGGGAGCCATTGTACTTAAAGAGATACCTCAACCAAGCAGTGAAGCTGTAAATACTAGCACCACAGAACCTACATTGCGAGACGTATTTATGACTGACACAATATGGCTCTACTCTCACCTCCCTGGGAATGCAGATGGAACAGATCAAAGAGGAACTGTCATTTATGTGCCAGAACATGCAAAGAGTGACAGGGTGTCAGCAGCGGAGGGTAGAATCAGTGATATGGAGGATGCCTTTCCCCAGGTAACACGTGACACTCGCAGATATGACCAACAAATATTAATTCTGCAAGCTAAAGCAGATGATTTGGAGAACAGGCTCCGACGGAATGTACGAGTTATTGGGGTCGCGGGAAAAACTGAGGGTAATAACCCCACGGAGTTCTTTGAGGACTGGCTGCGTAAATTATTTGAATTAGATGGACTGACCCCGCTCTTTGCAGTGGAGAGAGCACATAGGGTCCCCACCAGACCATTACCACCTGGAGCTCCTCCACGGCCGGTTTTGATAAAGTTGCTACATTACAGAGACAGAGATGCAATTTTGAAAGCAGCACGCACTAAAGGGAAAATCACTTATAATGGCCGTGACATCTCCTTTTTTCTGGATTATTCTATCGAGGTCTCCAAACGGCGGGCTCAATTTGGCAATGTAAAGAGGCAATTGCAGAATCTCCAACTCCCATATTCCATGATCTATCCAGCAAAGTTGAGAGTGGCAGCATTGGGAGAAACCTCTTTCTTCGAACATCCAAAAGATATGCTTCATTGGATTGAACAAAATGAGCAAAGGATTCGTTGGAATTCATGAAAATAATTGGTTATTACTTAAGAGTATTTGCCATCGGTGATTGCCGGTAGTATGTTTTATTTTTTTTCAAAAAAGATGATTATCCTCGGCCCAGTGGAACTTTAATATTGTGTACTGTATCCGGTTAAAACAAAAGGTAAAGATCGGTGCGCTAGCCTGCTCTTTATTTAAAAAAAGTTTTTTGTTTTTAAAAAAAATAAATAAATATTATTGTGGTCGCTGTCTGCACAGTTGCAGGATGGACTGGTGTCCTCGTCCGTCTGTAATTTTTATATGGAACTCTTTAATGCTGTTTTTTGTGGGGTTTATTTGTTCTCTTTTTGTGTGGTGGGAGAGGTTTTCACATCTCTATTTGATTAAGTGGCTAAAGCTGGGTTTACACACTGCAACATCGCAAAGGACATCGCTGTAACGTCACCGGTTTGGTGACGCAATAGCGACCTCCCCAAGTCTCTGCCAAGTCTCTGGTGAGTGTTCAAACAGGCAAACCTGGCCAACAACTCAACAGCGATCCGGACCTGCAGAGCGACCTAGCTGGTTGTTGGGGACGTTGATAAGCAGCCTTTTGAAAGGGAAGTTGCTAACAAAGTCGCTGCAAAGTCTTCACACACTGAAACTTCATGCTGCACAGCGGGAAACAAAGGACCTAGGAATGGTCCTGAACGATTTGTAACGATTACAACTTCACAGCAGGGGCCAGGTCGCTGATAGGTTTCACACACTGCAACATGGCAAACAACATCGCTATTGCGTCACAAAACCGGTGACGTTACAGCGATGTCGTTTGAGATGTTGCAGTGTGTAAACCCAGCTTTAGTGCTAGGTAATGGTAATCTTATCTTCATACTGCAATCTGATGAGTAGAGTTGAGCGTGGTTCGCGGTTCGAGGTTCTCCATTTCGCGGCTCGAGTGATTTTGGGGGCTGTTCTAGATCGAACTAGAACTCGAGCTTTTTGCTAAAGCTCGATAGTTCTAGATACGTTCGAGAACGGTTCTAGCAGCAAAAAGACAAGCTAATTCCTAGCTGGCTTTCCGCTGTAATAGTGTAAGTCACTCTGTGACTCACACTATTATGAAATTTCAGTGTATAGTGTGCGGGAACAGCGCATTCAGATCACTGCTGTTTATATAATGGCGATCGAAATTTTTTTTTTTTTTCCTTGTCTTCCTTCCCTAAGCGCGCGCGTGTAGTGGGGCGGGCCAGCATGTCAGCAAATCCCAGACACACACAGCTAAGTGGACTTTTAGCCAGAGAAGCAACAGTATGTGTGATAGAATGTCCATGTCACATGTCTCTGCATTATAAAAACGAGTATCTGCCCGTCCAGACGCCATTATCTCTTCTGCGTCTGGGTGTCAGTCACCGCCGGCGTAGCTCCTGTCTCCGATACTGCTGTATACGCTCTATACACAGCGCTATACAGAATAGGGATAGAAGTTTCTTTCAGCCCTACTAAGGGCTAATACTGGCAGGGTCAGAGCCATAGGTGACAGTCAGGGCAGTGAAAACAGATTTTAACAGCTACACAAGATGACAGCGTCTGTGTAGTTACGGTCAGAGATTTCCTCGCTGCATTTCCCCATTAGGAGGGATAGAAAGGGAGGCTTCCTTTCCGGTACACAGACCCACAACCCTGCCACTGTACCCTCCTGCCCTTTGCACACTCAAACTCATTGTTACTAAGCCATTATACTAGCAAACACTGAGTAAACTTAGTGGCATCCTAAAAGTGGCTGTTGTACTCCATTAGTGCCCCACTGGTGCAAATCTATGTGCAGCACCTCTGCATGACACCCTCCTGCTCTGTTTTTAATAAGCTATAATGATAGCAAAAAATGCTGCCATTTAGTGGCATACAAGAACTGGCTGTTGTACTCCATTAGTGCCCCACTGGTGCAAATTTATGTGCAGCACCTCTGCATGACACCCTCATGCACATTTTGCTACGCTAATTTTATAGCAAACTCAGGGAATTCCTTGCTGCATTTGATCATTCGGCAGGATAGAAAGTGAGGCTTCCTTTACTGTCCTGGTACCCACAGAACACGGCCACTGTACCCACCTGTCCACTTTTGCCACGCTATTTAATTTGCCAAAGAGCTGACTCTTTTTCTGCCATCCTAAAATTGTCTGTAATACTAAGTTAGTGTTCCTTTGCTGCCAAGCAAGGTACAACACATGTGCATTCTACACTCCTTTCCATTTCTGGAATGCAATTATTAAATGCAGGTAGTCCAGCCAATCTGTGATGAAGGTGCAGGTGTGGATATAATGTAGCCTGCATCCAATGTTGGTTTTCTCGATGTGTGACAGCTCAACAATACCATCTGTTTCCACTTCCAAAACAAGTGACCTGCCAATCCCACTTCCTGTTGCGTGCAAAGGGGTGGAAGTTCAGTGTGAAAAACCATGTGTGACTGCTGTCCCCACAGTCACAGAGGATGAAGAGCACGCAGATGCACTTGATGGGGCAGGCGGTGGTTGCACAGGCATGCTAGGCCGCATTGTAGCACAGTGAAATTCACATTGCGACTTATGCTTCATTTTAAGTAGTGTACAGGGTGGGCTCCCCAGTATGCAGCAAAACCAGGCAACAGGAAAAGGACTCTAGGCAGTTGGGTTGATAAATGATTGTTTAACTTTACCAAAACAAACAATAAGAACCATGCATACAATTTAAATAATTGAACAATCTATTCTGTTGCCCACTACCTGCTAATCCCACTGCGTAGCAGTAATTGTGTGTTTGTGCGTGTGTGTGTGTGTGTGTGTGTGTGCGAACACGACTTACCAGTGGCGCATCACAAGCGCTTCCCAGTTATCTACGTAAACATAGACAAAACACATTACCCCCCCTGAATACCCTTGTTAGCTGAAGCCTCACAGATAAGGCAGATGATAACAGTGTGAATGCAAACCACACAGCTCTGCAACACAGTCATGGAAATCTTGAAAATCAACAGTCAATGCAAACATGTGTCGCTGACCCTCTATGATTTAAACTGTACGTGACAATTTGACAGTGCAGAGGAGCAAGTCTTATTGTCTATAAATAGTCGGCCTACCCGGTACATAAAATGAGAATAATGGGGATAGGGGAAAATATGTGTAACTGGGTTAAAAACTGGCTCAGTGATAGGAAACAAAGGGTGGTTATTAATGGTACGTACTCGGACTGGGTCTCAGTTAATAGTGGGGTACCACAGGGGTCAGTATTGGGCCCGCTTCTTTTCAACATATTTATAAATGACCTTGTTGGGGGCATGCGGAGTAGAATTTCAATATTTGCAGATGATACTAAACTCTGCAGGGTAATCAATACAGAGGAGGATAATTTTATATTACAGGGAGATTTATGTAAATTGGAGGATTGGGCTGAGAAGTGGCAATTGAAGTTTAATGTAGATAAATGTAAGGTCATGCACTTGGGTAGAGGAAATAACATTTATGATTATGTACTTAATTGTAGAACACTGGGTAAAACAGACACAGAAAAAGACTTGGGTGTATGGGTGGATGGTAAACTTCACTTTAGTGGACAGTGTCAGGCAGCTGCTGCCAGGGCTAATAAAATAATGGGATGTATTAAAAGAGGTATAAGTGTTCATGAAAAAAATATAGTTCTACCTCTGTACAAGTCACTAGTTCGACCGCACCTAGAATACTGTGTACAATTCTGGTCACCGATATATAAGAAGGACATAGCTGAACTGGAGAGGGTGCAGAGAAGAGCCACCAAGATTATTAGAGGAATGGGTGGGCTGCAATACGAAGACAGGTTATTAAACTTGGGGTTATTTAGTTTGGAAAAACGAAGGCTTAGGGGGGATCTAATCACAATGTATAAATATATGAGGGGACAGTACAGAGACCTTTCCAAAGATCTTTTTACACCTAGGCCTGCGACTGGAACACGGGGGCATCCGCTACGTCTTGAGGAAAGAAGGTTTAATCATAATCACAGACGAGGATTCTTTACTGTACGAGCAGTGAGACTATGGAACTCTCTGCCGCATGATGTTGTAATGAGTGATTCACTACTAACATTTAAGCAGAGCCTGGACGCCTTTCTTGAAAAATTTAATATTACCAGTTATGTATATTAGATTTTATGACAGGGTATTGATCCAGGGAACTAGTCTGATTGCCGGATGTGGAGTCAGGAAGGAAATTTTTTCCCCATTGGAACTTGTTTGCCACATTGGGGTTTTTTTTTGCCTTCCTCTGGATCAACATGTTAGGCTACGGGTTGAACTAGATGGACTTAGAGTCTCCCTTCAACCTTAAAAACTATGATACTATGATACCCAGAACAGATATGTGTTTTGCTAATAAAACAAAGTGTTGCGTGCCCGCATTATTGTCTGGACACAGCCTACCGTACCTGGGTACTGTGATGTCCAGTTGCCAGAAATACAGACTTTACGCTCCTCTCACGGTAAGCAGTATAGACAGCACCGTAAGAATGTTGGTCTGTGGCACAGGATGCTGCTCACTGCCGTTACGGTACTCCTCACCAAACTCCAAAATGACTCCCCTCACAATTGAACGAAGTGTTTCCGCGGTGGCTCCTTGCTGTAACACACACCTTTAGCTTTTCCTTCTGTTCATAGACAGCATCTCCAAGTCCACACCGGAAGAGCAATTTCTCCTCCACGTCTAAGTGTGGAGAGGCAGCTAGTGTGCATGCGTGTGCCGATTTACCCCAGCCACAGCCTAACTACAGTGTTTCGCCTAGTGAGTATGCTCAGCCTGACTGTGCCATTGCTGAGGCTAAGTCTTCATTTCGGGATACAGCGCATGCTCCCACACTTAGTGCGAAAAGCCTCTTTGCACAGGTACTTGCATTCCGTGCCGGGTCTAAGTCCTGTTTTGTGCCTAGACACCATGCTAAAGCTGATAGTCTTTTCAGAGACTGTATTTCATGCTACTGAGCATGCTCAGGCACTTACTGCATCAGAGACTAGGTCCGGTAATGAACTCTATGGCCCTGCCCCTGATGTGGGGGGCCCATATAGACCACAGGGCATCAGGTGTCGTGTCCTGACGATGTGGCCAGGCCACTCCCAAATGGCTTGCAGAGGCCCGCCCCTATGACTTGTCACCTCATTATTGATGGTCAAACGATGACTGGTGAGGTGTTTGTGTCGTGGCAGCCATGAGGTCATTATCGAAGTTGCGGTTCCAAATAGGACGCTAGTTATGCCACTCATGACGTGTCACTCTGCTTTTGTCTCCAGGAGGTGCATTGTGGTCCACCCTGGTTTGGGGCGGACCCAGGTTACAAAACGGGCTGGAGCAAACAAGGAGGTGCGCAGTCTTCTATTATGCTCCGAAAGAGCACACCTCCATGTGTTGAACCCATTGCGGCTTTAGGTCAGAGGTAGGCAGGGATGGGGCGTCGATGCAGGACGCCATCACAGTTGGTAACGCAGAAAGGTTAAGACCAGCTCCTGTCCTACCAGTTCTACTTGTGCAGCCCAGTGGCATTAACAGGCCTGCTGCTGCTGATGCGCCTGCTGTCCACAGGTGTGGCTCCAATGCACACGGTCAGCGTACTCAATGGCCCCTGTGATGTTAACAGGGAGTTCCTGGGCTGGGTGGGCGTGTGGACCCTGTGACGGTAACAGGGCTCCCAGTCTCCAGATCCGAGTGGCGTCTAACTCGGTTCAGGCTACTATTAGTTTCATAGCCACACAGCTCTGTATCCTCCACCTAACCTTCCAGTTGCCAACCTCTCCTTTTCCATCTGGGAGCACGGTGGACACTGACTGCTGATGGGGATATATACCTTTCTCTTTCTTTTCTTATTAATTTTCGTTATATAGCGGTAACATAGTATATACCACCTTCTCCAAATCTGCCAGTGCCACCGTAACAGATGGTGTTTCTTCATCAAATGTTACTTTTGCTTAACCACCAAACCCACGGACAAAAACTTTTTTCCCCTTTCCAACACACCTGTTCCCCTTTCCACCAGCATCTGTCCTTTTTCAACTGATTTTGTATATGACCAAAAGTGCAACTCGGCAGGGACACCGTACTCAATGCCATCTCAGCACAGCAGCCAGCCCTCGGTCCCTCAGATGTGGACAAGTAAAAGACCATTTCCTCCTATCCATGACAAAGCGTTGAGATTCACTGTATGCAGCACTGGTGTTTAGTGGAAAAGCAGATCTAAGATTGCGTACCACCTTCTGCAGATATTCCTGTATACGTGCGTCCCTTTCTATGGCAGGAATTATTTCGCCAAATTTTGTCTTGTACCGGGGATCTAACAGTGTGGCAACCCAGTAGTTAGCATTACTTCGAATTCGTACAATACGAGGGTCATGTTGTAGGTAGTGCAGCAAGAAGGCGCTCATGTGTCTTGATCATCCAGGAGGACCAAGTCCTTGGTGTGTTGGTGGCAGAGAGCTGAGAATCGTGCCTCCTTCCTCTGCCCTCTCCCCCCCAACCTCGCACAACCGAAATGTGAGCAAGCTCTCACTCATCTTCTGAGTCTTCCATGCCCATCGCCAGTTCGTCCTCCATTTCTTCATAGGCTCCTGCACCTTCCTGAACACTTTTTGCTGATACTATGCGCCCTTGTTAATCCCTCTCTCCCACCATGACTGTCACCTAGGTGCCGCTGACCATCTGGACCTCGTAGATCTTGTTATCCCTTCCGCATATGACTCCTCCTGTACTTCCTCCCCTTCCTCTTGTCCCAACACCTGACTCCGAATAATAATTACAGTGTGCTCCATCATGTAGATGACCAGAATTGTCATGCTGAGAATGGCATTGCCAGTGCTAAACATCTTCGTCGACATTTGTAAACTGTGTAGAAGGGTGCATAGGTCCTTGATCTGACACCACTCCAGCAGCGTGATCTGCACCACCTCTGGATCAAGTTAGGCCAGGCTATATGTCATAACGTATTGCAGCAGGGTTCGGCGGTGCTGCCACAAACGCTGCAACATGTGCAGATTCAAATTCCTGCGTGTCGGCACATCGCATTTCAGGCGTTTAACCACCAAACCTAAAGACTTCTGAAGCGACGAAAGTTGTTGAGCTCCTGTGTGCGAACGATGGAAATGAGCACATAGCGAGCGTACCCGCTGCACAAGGCCATGTAGGCCGGGATGGTGTTTTAAAAATTGCTGGAGAATTAGATTCAACACGTGAGCCACACAAGGCACGTGTGTCACATTGTCACCGCGAAGGGCCGCACCCATGTTTGCATCATTGTCACACCCGGCCTTCCCTGTCTGCTGGATGAGTGGAGACAACCATTGATGAAACTTGGTCTGCAGAGCTAACCGTCCACAACTTCTCAGCGGTGTGACTCACATTTCCCCTACATTTCAAAGTAAACATTTGACCGCCTGATGGCCTTGAGCTCTGCTGCCAACATAGTAAGGTGGTGTGTGGGATTCCTTGGGCGCAGTTACAAGGAAGGGTGGCCTGACCACAAAGGGTTTGGGCTGAGGTGCAGGAACAACACGAGGTTGATGAGGCAGAAGCAGTGGAGGAACTTGTACATACAGAGGAAGGATTAAAGCACACAACTCGTGGGGACGGAAAGACTTGTACAGCAGACCCTTCTCCATCTCTCACCAAAGTTACCCAGTGCCCAGTCAGCAACATGTAATTCCCCTATCCATGCTTACTGGTCCAAGTATCTGTGGTGAAATGCACCCTGTCACACAGAGTTTCTCGAGGAATCGGTGATGTTGTGTGCGACCTGCTGTGGTAGCGCGGGCACGCCTTTCTTGGAGAAGGAGTGGCGAATGGCCATCGGCTCTTGGGGCACTGCAATGGACATAAGGTCTCGAAAATACTCGGTCTCAAAAGGGTGTAAAGGCAGCCTTTCTGTAGCCAACAAGTTGCAGATGCTGAAACTCAACCTCTTAGGCATGTCATGCCCTTCGAAAAGCATGTAAAACACAGCGAGGGGACTCCAACCACAGTCTCCCTCATTTCCACTAATTGGGCCATACACACCCCACTTGACTGGCATCAGTTGACCCCATTTTCAAGATGAAAAAGATGCTTTGCATGAAGCACTCTCAAAAATACGCGTGCCTTTCACCTCCCCTGGCTGAGCCAGGGGAAGAAAAGTCCTCTGAGAGCCATGACTTGTTCATCTTGGTGAACGTTAGTCTGTCCGCATTGTCAGTGGACAGATGCGTGTGCTTAGCTGTCAGCACACCCCCAGCAGCACTGAGGACACGTTCCGAGAAAACGCTGGCTGCGGGACACAACAAGATCCCCAAGGCGTACGTGGTGAGCTCAGGCAATTTATCCAGATTGAAAGCCTAAAATGAGCATAGCTCAAGTTGCACAGTAATGGCATCGACGTTCCCTTGCATATACTCCTATCTGTGTCGTCTCCTCTTTTTCCTTGTCCTGCTCTTTTGTTGTCGCATGAGTATATGTCCTTGTCACTTTCCCATGTGTTTGTGTTGTGAGTTGTTTGTCACCTTTTGGACACCTTTGAGGGTGTTTTCTATGTGTTTTTATGTGTTTGTGATTGCCTGCCATTGTTTCCTATGCGGTTTGAGTTCGGTTCGTCGAACGTTCGCCGAACTGAACTCAAACGAGACCTCCGTTCGACGAACCGAACTCGAGCCGAACCACGGCCGGTTCGCTCATCTCTACTGATGAGTAGGTGGGTTTTCATGCATTTATATGTCATTTTGGTTCAGATACGGCCATGTATTAGGGGGGACAAAGCGGAGAGGTATTCAACTACTTTATTTATCTTACAGTAAGATGAACAACAAAGTTCATACATTATACTGGAATGTGAGGAGTCTGGGGAACACTACTAAAAGAGCGGCGGTGATTGAGTTTGCTCGCAATTATTTGTTTGCAGGAAACGCACTTAGAAAAAGGGAAAACTGGTTTGATAAATAGGGCGTGGGTAGGATCTAGTTTTCACTCTACTTTCTCCAGCTATGCCAGAGGAATAAGTATTCTAGTCCATAACTCTATACCATTTGAACTAATAACATCCCAGGTGGACTGGGAGGGTAAAATGGTGGCACTTCATTGTAAACGAATGGCTAAAGAGAGAATACTGATTGGAGTTTATATTCTCCCACCCTTTAACACTAAAGGTACCGTCACACATAACGAGATCGCTAGCGAGATCGCAGCTGAGTCACGGTTTCCGTGACGCAGTAGCGATCCTGTTAGCGATCTTGTTATGTGTGACACCTACCAGGGATCAGGCCCCTGCTGTGAGATCTCTAGTCGTTGCAGAATGGTCCAGGCCATTTTCTTCAAAGGTGATGTCCAGCTGTGCAGGACACATCGCTGTGTTTGACACTGTGTGACAGGGTCACAGTGACTGCTGAGATCGTTATACAGGTCGCTACTGCGACCTGTACTGTTCCTGCATCGCTGGTAAGATCTGACTGTGTGACATCTCACCTGCGACCTCCCAGAGACTTACCTGCGATCCCTATCAGGTCGCATCGTTTTCGGGATCGCTGGTAAGTCGTTGTGTGTGACTGGGCCTTAAAGTGCTGGAGATCATAGCCGCATTTGTGGATAAGATACCGAATGTGCCAGTAATATGTGTAGGGGACTTTAATAACATTATATATCCATATTGGGATAAACTTAGACCTGGGATGGCAACGGCTGATTCTCAGCAGTCGAAAATCGGGACGTTTATATAGGAGAAGTCGCTAGTTGATATGTGGCGTCATAGGAACCCCAGGGAAAGGCACATACATTATCGCGAATGGATATGGCTCTGGGCACGGGAAGCATCCTTTCGGCGGTAGAGAAGGTGGAGTGCTTACCTAGACTTCTAGCGGACCACTCACCGTTAATTACTATCAATTGTTCTTCTAGATCTCCGTTAAATATCACTATGTTGTCCATGAATGCTTTCTGGCTTCAAGTTATTGACTTGGAGTCAATTGGGATCTCAATGAACAGGATTTTTGAGAATGAGGGATCGGTCATGCAGAGTGTTCTATGGGATTCTATGAAGGACTGCCTAAGGGGAAAATTTAATACAAGCCATAAATAGAGCCAAAAACAAAACTGAGCAGTTTGGGGTATTCCTCAGGGATAGAGTGAGCACCGCAGAAAAACAGTTTGTCTTGACGGGAGCAGAGGAGGACTTGCGGGAGTGGAAGGGGGCGTATAATACCCATTAGTGTAATGACAAAATTTTTTTTTTTTTATGAAACGATGTGCAATCGAGGAACTTTTATGGGCAATTTAAGAATAAGTATTGCTTTTTCTGTTTTTTTTTTTAAAAAAAGTCCTCCCTTTCATTCAAATGAAATAAGGCAAAAATTATTTTTCCCCCCAAAAAAGGACATTTTTGCATTATTTAAACGATAATAGTAATAACGAAGCAACTTTTATTATTCGTTTAACAAATACGGTATAAAAGTTAATTATAAAGTACAATATGTACAAAAGAAGTGTTTAAAAATTATTTTTTCTTATGAATTTTAGATTAAAAAATTCAATTTTTTTTGATTTCGCATGTAGTTCCTCCATCAGTTTTACAGCACATTCAGCATTTTGGTTAGATCTGGGAATGTCAATCACTCCTCGACCAACCAGTGCGCCTTCAAACACTTAATTGCCTTCTTGCACTTTGTCTTGGTGAGTGAGGTTTACCGTTCATTGAAGGACGCTTCGTTGTAGTGTTGCGACTGGAACCAGGCATTTGCCCATTCATAGCAGATGAAGTCGCATGCTATACCGAGGACGTGGCGACACTCTGGTATCCGAAAAAATGCTATAACAGCATATACAGCTCGCAAGTTCCATCTTGCCATGTGCAGGTTTGGGAGTTTCTTCCAACTGATTCGAGGCCAACGTGATGATGTTTTGTAATGACGATATGCCTGACATAGTTCATATAAGAACTTGAAATCATCTCGCCATCCAGGATTCTCGCCTGTGTTAACATCATCTGTTGCAACTTGGTGGTAATCAAATCTGAAGTGAGGCATAGTTTTCTGTTAATTTGTCAATGAAGAAATAATGAGTTCTGGTTTCTTCGTTGACTCTGGAATAAGGAAATTCATGACGTGCTTCAGTAGGAGGAGGTCGAGTACATGGTGTTGACAGCCAATGTATTGTGGCTTCTGAAAGCCCTTTCTCAAGATATCATGCTGTATCAGCGTTACAATCCCGTTCAAACGACCAGTATTTACAGCTGCCGTGTCGCAGATTATCATGCGAATATTTTCCCAAGCGTCGTATTCATCAATTAGCTGATGTAGTTCCTTGTGAATAGCCGTGGCAGAACCATTCTCACATTTCAGAATACATAGTTTGATTTTGGTTGTGGTATTTTTCAGAAGAACTACTTCATACTCTTCCCCTTGGATTCTTTTACCATCGAAGTGGAGACAACAGGGATCTTTGCTTTGAAGTTTTTCAAAAATTTTGGTTTTCATTTTCTGTCATGAGATTATTCGTCTTCAGACACCCGACTGACTTGGAACCGGTACATCATGACCTTGTTCAGCAATGGTTGCAAGCACTTTATTTGCTTTATGTGTAGAAATGTTTTTCAGTACCAGTAAACTCGCTGTTCTAGTGCTTGCTCTTTTGTATTTCGGTGTGCGTTCAGGAGAAGATGACGCAGAAGAAAAGGTTGGCTTTGCAGTCTCGGGTAAAGATTCAGAGACAGTATCATGTGTAGGTTGGGATTGCGAAGTGCTGGCTTGAGCTTGAAATATTGATAGTCGGATTCGTTTTCTTGGATGAATTGATTCCAAAGGAGCTTGTTTGAGCGTTGAATAACCAACCTTGCCTCCACTCTCAACTTGCCTCAGGTAGAGCTCTTTATCCTCCGAGTTTTTCCATTCTCCATTAACATTGGTGACATCAAATAACTGAGAAAGTGTTGCAGTGAATTTATCAGAAGGTTTCTTTTTGTTTTTGTCATTTAGATCAGACGATTGAGTTTCTTTCTGATGAGTGCACTGGATAAAAGTGGGAAGTCTAGAGTTCCCTCCAGAGCAATTCTTTATCCATTATCATATTTTTTTATTCAATCCAGTCGCCGTTTCGCGCTGTTGAACAGACAACCGAAGTGTCCAAGAATTTGGCCGTTCGTTGCCATCCGCGTGAGATTGGAGAGATTTTCAACATATGAAATACGTGGATTCAAAAAAATCGTTTTTTTTTAAATTTTGAAATGAAAAAGGAGGGGGAACTTTTTTTTGAATATTTTACAAATTTGATGATACTAATTGTGACGACATGGACTCTCATGGGTTAAAGTTTTTTAAAATTCATCCAGACAGCATGATAGATTGATTATAGACGGGGGAGAAGTCCCTCATTGTTTTTACAAGACTCTTGTTGACTCAATGTAATTGTGTTAGCCACTGCAAGCCAGACGTATTGCTCTCCAGACTTTTCCAGTAACCATTGTATTGTAGTTGTGTATTGCTAATGTGATTACCTTAGTAGCCATTGTTGAGTCTGTGACTTGCAGACTGCATGTAGATATCTTCAGTCTTTCTGTAGACATCATTTGGATGAACATTGTCCATGCAGCTTGAGATTCATCCAATGGGAGAGGCGCTCTTGTCCAACCAATCGATGAGGACGCAGTGTATCTAAGTGGAAGGCTGTGGCTATAAAAAGGGACTTCTTTAAGCCACCAGGTTGATGGATGCTGATGGATCCAGTCTAAGCTCTTTAGAGCTGACTAGAGGATCAGGATATCTTATGGCTTCAATCTAGGGACTCCGGTTCCGGTTGGAGACCATATCCACAGCCTAGGGATTTCGATTCCGGCTGCCAGGATTGTATCATCATACCTGGACTACCCAAGGAGGACACTCAGGTTGGGACCGTTCAGTCACCTGTTACAGACTTTGCAGACCTCAGACAGCTTCCTAAATCTGGCATTATTCCTTTCTCGGTGGGTGCCCGCCAAAAGCGGGGTGCTGCTGGAATGGAGTAAATAGCCCTGGAACCTCTGAGGCATGGACATTCTAAATCCCTGGTGAGCCAGCGGAAGGGTGAGACTCTGTTGCCTGTTACATTTGTGTGTTTTGCTGGTTATGTTATGTGCCGTTAATTGTTTGGGGATCCAATAAAGTCTAATTATTGTGGTTCCCTCACCCTGTGTTATCTGAGTAGTGTTACGCCCACGGTTAAGGAGGCCGGCGTTCAGTTGGGATGAGCCCTGAGCCACGCTGTCTTTCTAAAGGCGGCGGGTTTTAGTGGACGAGAGCACCCACTGAGCCCCGTGTCTTCACACTAATGTCATTTGAACGCCATTGTTCCTCAAATGTAAGGGGTTTCATTTTTGTTTTGCAAAATTTTTAAAATAGTCATCACACTAACACCCATGTTATGGAAAAGGCCAAAAATAAGAGAATATTTGCTAGGCAACGGTATTTTGAAGAAGGGGAGAAAGCAGGACATTTGTTGGCTCTTCTAGCTAATGCTCAGAGGGGAACAGCATTTGTTGGCGCTATAAAACATATAACAGGTACAATCGTCAATAGCCCACCTGAGATCCTGTCAGTTTTTACAGATTTTTATAAAGATTTATATAACACCAAAATGTCCTGCACTAAGGAACAGATTAAGGCATATGTAGACGCAATACCAATCCCTACTCTTTCAGAGACAGATCGGGCTATCTTAAATGGTCCTATTACTCAGGAGGAATTACAATTAGCGGTGGAGTCAATGGCCAACAATGAATCACCGGGTTTGGATGGTCTCCTCATGGAGGTTTATTAGAAATTTGGGGGTGTCTTGCTACCACAACTACTGACTACCCTTGAGAAAGCTTCTGAGGAGGGAACATTACCTAGATCTATGAAGGAGGCGGTGATAGTTGTAACCCTGAAGTCGGGCAAGGATCCCCTATTACCAGACTCATATCGGCCTATTTCGTTGCTGACCACTGATATCAAAATTATTGCGAAAGTCTTTGCCTCTAGACTTAGTAAGGTAATAAAGGTGATAAAAAGGGACCAGTCGGGATTTATGCCTGCGCGATCCACAGCTACAAACATCAGGCGACTGTTTCTCAATTTGCAATTACCAGTGGATAATCCGGGTGACAGGGTCATATGTTCGTTGGATGCGGCCAAGGCATTAAACTCAATAGAATGGGAGAATTTGTGGGAGGTTAACAAATTTGGTCTGGACACAAATTTTCTCATATGTTAAAATGATACATGATAATCTGTTGGCTAGAATGAGAGTGAATGGTGGTTTGTCAGTCCCCTTTGAGTTACATCGAGGCACGCGGCAGGGGTGCCAGTTATCTCCGCTGCTGTTCGCTTTGGCCATAGAGCCCATTGCCATCCAAATTAGAGCACATACGGGCATACGGGGGTTCAAGAGGGGACATACTGGGGAGAAAATTGCCTTGTACACGGGCGACGCACTATTATTCCTGGCAGAGGCCTAGTCGTCCCTGAAGGTGGCAATGAAGGTTATTAGTGATTTTGGTAGCTACTCAGGACTAAAGGATTAACTGGAATAAGTCGACACTGCTGTCAGTTGAAGGGAACAAAGATAATGAGCACATTTATACGGCATCAGGTCTGCGAATGATTTCGGAGTTCAAATACCTTGGTATTAATGTAACAAGGAAAGTGGGCGATTACAAAAAATGTAACCTTATCCCGGTCTTAGAAAAATTCCAATCGAAGCTAAACACATGGGTGAAGTTACCGTTGTCAGTAGTAGGAAGAACTAAATTGCTTAAAATGATTTGGATGCCACAATTATTGTATATGTTACACAACTCCCCAGTGTGAATACAACAAAGGTACTTCTATAAAATTAACGGTTTGTTCAGGGAACTGATTTGGGGGGAAAAAAAATCACCACGTATTAAACTGGAAGAATTGCAGAGAGGAAAAGGGGAGGGGAGGCTGGCGGCGCCAAATACCTGGGCATATTTTATAGCAGCTCAATTGCAGCATATTAGAGGGTAGAATGACTGCTGCAGAAATTTCTGGAATCAGGGGACCTGTATGGAGCACTGGAAGCACGAATATTTGCACTAAGGGGGGAGGGAATGCCAACACGCTTATTGTTGCATAAATTGTGGTGGGAGTTAATATTTCTGCAGAATATTCAAGGTATTTCAAGGTATACTTCGATTTGGGCCACTCCATGGATTTCAAATTTGTATAAATTGCAAGGATTCAGTATGTGGGAGAGGAAGGGGATTTGTGGATTTGCTCAGATATTGGGGGAGAATGGCGAGTTGAAGGAATTCATACAGGTGCAGGGGGAGTTAGATCTACCTAAGCAGGAGTTTTATAGATATTTACAGTTACAACATGCATGGTGAGCAGAGTGTATATGCAACTGGAACAGGGGATCCCACAAAATAGGGTTATAAATAGAATAGCCGGGGTCAAAGGGTCAGGGGGCTTAATTTCGGTAATTATTGTATGGTGCTGGACTTGCTGCTTTCAAAGTCTCCATCGAAGTCCAATGGAATATGGGAGGGGGCAAAAGGTCCTATTGAAGATGGACAGTGGACGGAAATTTTAGAGAGCGTGCCGGACTTATCCTTGAGTGAATCTCACCGTTGTTCCCTATTGTTACATCAAAAATATAGAACTCCAAAATTTTTGTATGATATTGGACTCCGAGGTAACCCTATGTGCAATAGATGTAAGACTCAGTGTGCAGATCTTATTCATATGATGTGGTCCCATCCTAGGCATGACCGTTTCTGGGAAGAAGTAGTAGATACCATTATCAAAGTCTATGTGGGGGGGATAGTTCGTTCACCTTTGGTATGTGTGCTGGGATATGTTAAAGACCTAATGACAGATGAGTATGGCAAAACAGCGGTGGCTAGAATGCTCTATATGGCTAAAAAGCTGATAGCACAGCACTGGTTGGATGATCAGACTCCCTCAGTTCAGGAATATATTAGTAAGGTCAATTGGATGATTAATATGGAAAAAGCAGTCTACATGAAAAGAGGTTTTATTGCAAAATTTGAAAAGGTCTGGGCGGCCTGGATAGATAGTTCGGGCCTGGCATCCAGACAGTTACATAGGTTCCGTTTGGGTCTCATATGAGTACAATTTTGTTGAATTAAAAAGAATTCCTACTTACTTGTAGTATATTTAGAAACCAGTCTATATATAAACCTATTATTTTTATTGAAAGAGATCTGATTTTGATGTCATATTTTAAAGGGTTTATTTTTGCCAAGTTGGGGGAATAACTAAGAGGGGGGAGGGGGGGGGGAAGGGGACTGCAGTCCCCAGGGTTGTTACAATAGTTTTGTTGGAAAAGTTCAAATAACAAAAATCGGATTTAAAAAAAGGTCATCATTAGTGAAGAGTGAGGTCCTCCCGATGTTCGGGATTGGGAGCCTCGCCGGAACCTTTTGTAAAGCCCGTGTTCAGGGTTGAAGATGACGCAAACTTGCGTCCGAACCCCGAGCTTGGGCTTTACAGTCATGGGATGAGGAGGGGGGGAGGCTGTAAAATAAAGCATATAGTTATAATAACCATTGTCATTATACTTACTGGTCCTGCGACGCATCCTGCAGACTGTCTCCCGGACGCTTCTGGGTCTGATCATTAGCTTCCGCGGGTATTTACTGCACATCACTCAGCTGTCTTCGGCCAACATGATCACTCGAGTCCATGGCTAAGCCATGAACTTTGACTATCACTGTCAGCCTGCTTCTCGCTCTGTAGAGATGCTTGTATGTACAGAGCGATGAAGCAGAGCTGACATTGCTCTCCCTGTGGACTACATCGCACTAAGTACTTTTTTTATAATAAAGATGAAGTCTCTAAATTTTGTTTTGCTTTAATTCTGATTGTCATGTAAAACTGTTTAAGGGTCTCCATCCCCCTCCTGTCCACCATCAGCCAGAGATCGTCATGACGATTATCTGATCGGCCTGGAAGCTTAAGGTATTTATGACTTTGGGTGATGGTAGAACTAAAGCCAAAAGATTCAGAGAAAGAATTATTGTTATATTGGCGGGAAAACTTCCAAAAACAGGTGTTAAGTGCTGTGTTAATGCTAGAAAAATGAAAAACATATTTCCAGAATCCCTGTGGAGTGCTGAGCCCAACGCACAGTCTAGTTCTACTGGGGAATCGCCGGAATCACGAAAAATTTGTATTGGCCAGTAAAATTGTACTAGAGGCATTGTGTTTGGTATCAATGTAAATGAAAAATCAAGATATTAAATATGACGCTAATATCTTTCACCTGTGTGACCCAGGCCAAAGATATGAAAAACCCTAGAATTATGGAACTTTGTGAACATCAGAGCACAGCCCAGCAGAGACCATAAATGATGTCACAGAGAAAGGGGGGCTACCTAATGTATAATAGGAACAGCTTCGTTCTGGGGGGCCAGTCAGTACTTTGGAGGGCATCATGAAGGGTGATGCTGGCCGATTAGAACATCTTCTCTTGGAGTTCCCTCCACTCCCTAAGCAGACGTCACTTCTATGGAACTAGCTTAGTAAGTTTCACTTTCATACCTTTTATTTTAATGTAACTGTCTATGCCGTAATGTGTATTGTTCCCTTTTGTAAATTCTTGAATATTCTTTAAACACTGCCTATTTTTGGATTAAATATATAAAAATTTAAGAGTTTCTTTCCTTATGCTTTATATACGAATCCATAACCCCGAAGGGCCTTATGCTATCTGTAACGGGTACCCGGACTGCCTATGAAACGTCCGGTAGTGGCAGCATAATTGTATTGCATAGAATTATTGGAGTTCTATCATTAAGGGTACCGAAATATATTATATTATAATAAATATTATATATATATATATATATATAACAGATTCCCGCTAATGGAATACATATATATTTACCCTTGCTGTGAGACCTCCAATATTTGGCATTATCAGCTCAGCAGCCTCATCTTATGTATTGTCCTGCAGTACCAAAAGTGGCCAGTAGACAAGGGGGGCGCTAGAGAGTAGTCGTGTGTAACAAATCAGTGAACAGCTGCGGATTTCTGAGTGACTTCCCCGGCTGTTCGTGACACTGATAAAAAAAAAAAAAATTTCTCCGTGTTTTTGGGTTTTTTTTACTGTTTACTAGAAATTCATGGTGGCCATTCAAGCTTAGAACCAGCTGAGAATACAAAGCTGGTATTAACCCCTTCATTACCTAGCGTGCCAAAGCTATCAGGGCCGCTGGATGAGCCGGGTAAAGCGCCTGGAAATGGCGCTAAGAAACAATGTACCATTTCCAGTGGCTGCTGCGAATTTTAGTGTGGGAGGCCTAGAATGCTTGGGCCTTACCACTCTGAGAATCGCAGCCCCCAGCTGCCTGGTTTTACATGATTTGAGATGAAAATACGGCAGAAGTTCACGCATTTTTTCTTTATTTTTTTAAATAAAGCCAGGCAGATGGGAGTGGCAGCCCGTAGCTGTCCATTTTATCTGCGCGGAGAGCGCAATATAGATACGGGGTTCTACATTCAATATCCCCTCTGATATTACCGAGTTTCCACTGTACTAAAACGAAAATTAATATATTCTTCAACGACCATATGTTTGAATCACAATTTATTGTGTTATACATTTTCTTCCTAGATACAAGCGCCAAGGCGGGTGCATAATATGGTTGATTCTAATAGATATGACATGCATATTTGACCATAGGTTTATAGCTATATACTTGTGATCTCAGTGCAGGTTCACATACACACAAATATAATAATAATAATTTTATTCATTTATATAGCGCTTTTAATTCCACAGCGTTTTACATACATTGGCAATACTGTCCCCATTGGGGCTCACAATCTAGAGTTCCTATCAGTATGTCTTTGGAGTATTATATATACACACACACACACACACACACACACACTATATATACATATATATTATGTATACACACACACACACCATTATATATCCATATATATTATATATACACACACACACACACACACATTATATATACATATACAGTCATATGAAAAAGTTTGGGCACCCCTATTAATGTTAACCTTTTTTCTTTATAACAATTTGCGTTTTTGCATCAGCTATTTCAGTTTCATATATCTAATAAAT
Source organism: Anomaloglossus baeobatrachus (assembly GCF_048569485.1). Taxonomy (NCBI): domain Eukaryota; kingdom Metazoa; phylum Chordata; class Amphibia; order Anura; family Aromobatidae; genus Anomaloglossus; species Anomaloglossus baeobatrachus. Next base: position 235,618,722 of record NC_134355.1, read on the forward strand.
GATGGACTGAGTAATATTTCAGGATTGAAATGAGGTTTATTGTACTAACAGAAAATGTGCAATCCGCATTTAAACAAAATTTGACCGGTGCAAAAGTATGGGCACCTTAACATAAAAGTGACATTAATATTTTGTAGATTCTCCTTTAGCAAAAATCACAGCCTCTAGTCGCTTCCTGTAGCTTTTAATGAGATCCTGGATGAAGGTATATTTGACCATTCCTGTTTACAAAACAATTCCAGTTCAGTTAAGTTTGATGGTCGCCGAGCATGGACAGCACGCTTCAAATCATCCCACAGATGTTCAATGATATTCAGGTCTGGGGACTGAGATGGACATTCCAGAACATTGTAATTGTTCCTCTGCATGAATGCCTGAGTAGATTTGGAGCAGTGCTTTGGATCATTGTCTTGCTGAAATATCCATCCCCTGCGTAACTTCAACTTCGTCACTGATTCTTGCACATTATTGTCAAGAATCTGCGGATATTGAGTTGAATCCATGCGACCCTCAGCTTTAACAAGATTCCCGGTGCCGGCATTGGCCACACAGCCCCAAAGCATGATGGAACCTCCACCAAATTTTACTGTGAGTAGCAAGTGCTTTTCTTGGAATGCCGTGTTTTTTTGCCTCCATGCATAACGCCTTAATCTTTGTTTCATCAGTCCACAGGACCTTCTTCCAAAATGTAACTGGCTTGTCCAAATGTGCTTTTGCATACCTCAGGTGACTCGGTTTGTAGCGTGCTTGCAGAAACTGCTTCTTTCGCATTACTCTCCCATACAGCTTCTCCTTGTGCAAAGTGCGCTGTATTGTTGACCGATGAACATTGACACCATCTGCAGCAAGATAAAGCTGCGGGTCTTTGGAGGTGGTCTGTGGATTGTCCTTGACTGTTCTCACCATTCTTCTTCTCTGCCTTTCTGATATTTTTCTTGGCCTGCCACTTCTGGGCTTAACAAGAACTGTACCTGTGTTCTTCCATTTCCTTACTAAGTTGTTCAGTTTCCACTGTGAGGAACAATGTTGAATAATCTTTGTTTTCAGAAAATTTGAGAGTTGTTTTGAGGAACCCATGATGCCACTCTTCATAAGAGATTTAAATAGGAGAACTACTTGCAAGTGGCCACCTTAAATACCTTTTCTCATGATTGGCTACACCTGCCTATGAAGTTCAAAGCTCAATAAGGTTAGAAAACCAATTTAATGCTTTAATAAGTCAGTAAAAAGTAGTTAGGAGTGTTCAAATCAAGAAATTGATAAGGGTGCCTATACTTTTGCACCGGTCAAATTTTGTTTAACCCTTTCACGACCGGCCGATTTTTCGCTTTCCGTTTTTTTTTTTCGCCATTCTTTTTCTGAGAGACGTAACTTTTTTATTTTTCAGTCAATATGGTCATGTGAGGGCTCATTTTTTGCGGAACGAGCTGTACTTTTAAATGAAACCATCAGTTTTACCATATTGTGTACTAGAAAATGGCAAAAAAATTCCAAATGCTGAAAAATTGCAAAAAAAGTGCGATAGCACTATGGTTTTTGAGATATTTTATTCACTGTGTTCACTATATGGTAAAACTGATGTGTGGGTGTGATGCCTCAGGTCAGTGCGAGTTCGTAGACACCAAACATGTATAGGTTTACTTTTATATAAGGGGTTAAAAAAAATCGGAAGTTTGTCCGAAAAAAGTGGCGCACGTTTTACGCCATATTCCGTGACCCGTAGCGTTCTCATTTTTCGGGATCTTAGGCTCAATGACGGCTTATTTTTTGCGTCTCGAGCTGACGTTTTTAACGGTACCATTTTTGCGCAGATGCTACGTTTTGATCGCCTCTTATTGCATTTTGCGCAAAAGTTGTGGCGACAAAAAAACGTCGTTTTGGCGTTTGGAATTTTTTTGCCGCTACGCCGTTTACTGATCAGATTAATTGATTTTATATTTTGATAGATCGGGCGTTTCTGAATGCGGCGATACCAAATGTGTGTATATTTTTTATTTTTTTAACCCTTTAATTTTCAATGGGGCGAATGGGGGGTGATTTGAACTTTTAGATTTTTTTGTTTTTTTTTAATTTTTTAAAACTTATTTTTTTACCTTTTTTTTTTTATTTTACTAGTCCCCCTAGGGGGCTATTGCGATCAGCATTCCGATCGCTCTGCAGTATCTGCTGATCACAGCTGGAAGGCTGTAAACAGCAGATACGCTGTCTTTCTCTTTTGCTGTGCCCCGGGCACAGCGAAAGTGAAACCAATTCATGTGTAGTACAGGAGTCATCACATGACCCTGTACTACCATGACAACTATCGGGAGTCACGTGATCGCGTCACGTGACTTCCGGTTTCGGCGGTAAGTAAAACTTTACCGCGATCGCGCTTATAATGGGGCTTTCACATATTGACAGCGCCATATAAGGGGTTAATCGGCACGAGCAGATAACGATTCTGCTCGTGCCTAGCAGGCACACATCTCAGCTGTGAAAATCAGCTGAGATGTGTGCCGATCGCGGCATGCTGCCGCCGGAGGACCGCGGGCAGTAAGATTATGTCATTTAGGACGTAATTTTACGGCCCGCGGTCGTTAAGGGGTTAAATGCGGATTGCACATTTTCTGTTACTACAATAAATCCTATAGAATGTAAGCCCGCAAGGGTAGGGCCCTCTTCCCTCTGTACTAGTCTGTCTACTGTAACTTGTATACGTATTTTGTATGTAACCCCCTTCTCATGTACAGCACCATGGAATTAATGGTGCTCTATAAATAAATAATAATAATAATAATAATAATAATAATAAACCTCATTTCAATCCAGAAATATTACTGAGTCCATCAGTTATTAGATATATGAAACTGAAATAGCTGTTGCAAAAACCCAAATTGTTATAAAGAAAAAAGGTTATTAATAGGGGTGGCCAAACTTTTTCATATATGTATTATAATATATATATTATATATATATATATATATACATACATACATACATATACACACACACACCTCTATACATATACACATCTCTATACATACACACATCTCTAATAATTATATATATATATATATATATATATATATATATATATATATATATATATATATATATATATATATATATATATATATATATATACACACACATATATATACACATATATATATATACACACACATATATATACACATATATATATATATACACACACATATATATACACATATATATATATACACACACACACACACACACACACACACACATCTCTCTCTCTCTATATCTATCTATCTATATATATATATATAATTATAGAGATGTGTATATATATGTGTATATGTATATACACATATATATACATATATATATATATACACACATATATACACATATCTATATATATAATTATATTCTGTCTGTCTGTCTTGCTCCAAAATTGTGTCCATACAGTGACACAAAGCTGATTGGCCGCTGGGCTCGCCATGGCCCCGCCCCCCCACACGGATTGGCCGCTCGCCTCGCCTCGGCTCTGCCCCCCCACGGATTGGTCGCTCGCCTCGGCCTGGCCCCGCCCTCCGCATGGATTGGCTGCTCGCCCCGGCCCTCCACACGCATCGCCAGACATAACCTTACGATGCTGGGATCTTGACGGAGCCCGTGAACGCTGGTAACCATTATACACATCGGGTAACTAAGGTCCCTTGGTTACCCGATGTGTATCATAGTTACCAGCGTACACCGGCTCCCGGTACACATGTGCAGGGAGCCGGCATTATACTCCTCTCCCCCCAGGACTACTCCTCTATTATAGTCCTCCTATTATACTCCTCTCTGAGTATAATAGGAGAACTATTATAGTATGGGGGATGTAGCACGATGGGGAGTGTGCAGCATGGGGGATGGAGCATGATGGGGGGTGCGCAGCATGGGGGATGGAGCACGATGGGGGATGTAGCACGATGGGGGGTGCGCAGCATGGGTGATGAAGCACGATGGGGAGTGCGCAGCATGGGGGATGTAGCACGTTGGGGAGTGCGCAGCATGGGGGATGTAGCACGATGGGGAGTGCGCAGCATGGGGGATGTAGCACGATGGGGAGTGCGCAGCATGGGGGATGTAGCACGATGGGGAGTGCGCAGCATGGCGGATGGAGCACGATGGGGGTGCGCAGCATGGGGGATGGAGCACGATGGGGAGTGCGCAGCATGGGGGATGGAGCACGATGGGGAGTGCGCAGCATGGAGGATGGAGCACGATGGGGTGCACAGCATGGGGGATGTAGCAGGATGGGGGGTGCGCAGCATGGGGGATGTAGCAGGATGAAGGGTGCGCAGCATGGGGGATGTAGCACGATGGGGAGTGTGCAGCATGGGGGATGGAGCATGATGGGGGTGCGCAGCATGGGGGATGGAGCACGATGGGGGATGTAGCACGATGGGGAGTGCGCAGCATGGGGGATGTAGCACGTTGGGTAGTGCGCAGCATGGGGGATGTAGCACGATGGGGAATGCGCAGCATAGGGGATGGAGCACGATGGGGGGTGCGCAGCATGTGGGATGGTGCACAATGGGGGGTGCGCAGCATGTGGGATGGAGCACGATGGGGGGTGGGCAGCATGGGGGATGGAGCACGATGGGGGGTGCGCAGCATGGGGGATGGAGCACGATGGGGGGTGCACACACACACACACACACACACACTGGGAACCACAAACACCGCCATACACAGACACCCACACACACAGACAACGCTGCACACACACAACACCCAACACCCAAACACCGCAGCATACATAAATATACGTACATACCGCACAACACACACATTGCACAAAACATACCTCCCCCCAAAACACACCACACCCACACAAACCGCGCAACACACACACAACGCTCCACAAACAACGCAACACACATACAACACCGCTCCCACCCCCCGCCACACCCAGACAACACCCAGAACATGTACAGCGCCCTACACAAACACTTGGTAACTACACACAACAACATCTATCTATATCTATCTATCTATATATATAAAAACAAAAATCATACATGAACTACACAATACGTAAATTCTAGAATACCCGATGCGTAGAATCGGGCCACCTTCTAGTATACATATATACATATACACACATATATATATATACATACACACATATATACATATATACACACATATATACACATATATATATATATACACACATATATATATACACATATATATATATACACACATATATACACACATATACATATATACACACATATATACACACATATACATATACAGTTAGGTCCAGAAATATTTGGACAGTGACACAAGTTTTGTTATTTAAGCTGTTTACAAAAACATGTTCAGAAATACAATTATATATATAATATGGGCTGAAAGTGCACACTCCCAGCTGCAATATGAGAGTTTTCACATCCAAATCGGAGAAAGGGTTTAGGAATCATAGCTCTGTAATGCATAGCCTCCTCTTTTTCAAGGGACCAAAAGTAATTGGACAAGGGACTCTAAGGGCTGCAAGTAACTCTGAAGGTGTCTCCCTCGTTAACCTGTAATCAATGAAGTAGGTAAAAGGTCTGGGGTTGATTACAGGTGTGTGGTTTTGCATTTGGAAGCTGTTGCTGTGACCAGACAACATGCGGTGTAAGGAACTCTCAATTGAGGTGAAGCAGAACATCCTGAGGCTGAAAAAAAAGAAAAAATCCATCAGAGAGATAGCAGACATGCTTGGAGTAGCAAAATCAACAGTCGCGTACATTCTGAGAAAAAAGGAATTGACTGGTGAGCTTGGGAACTCAAAAAGGCCTGGGCGTCCACGGATGACAACAGTGGTGGATGATCGCCGCATACTTTCTTTGGTGAAGAAGAAACCGTTCACAACATCAACTGAAGTCCAGAACACTCTCAGTGAAGTAGGTGTATCTGTCTCTAAGTCAACTGTAAAGAGAAGACTCCATGAAAGTAAATACAAAGGGTTCACATCTAGATGCAAACCATTCATCAATTCCAAAAATAGACAGGCCAGAGTTAAATTTGCTGAAAAACACCTCATGAAGCCAGCTCAGTTCTGGAAAAGTATTCTATGGACAGATGAGACAAAGATCAACCTGTACCAGAATGATGGGAAGAAAAAAAGTTTGGAGAAGAAAGGGAACGGCACATGATCCAAGGCACACCACATCCTCTGTAAAACATGGTGGAGGCAACGTGATGGCATGGGCATGCATGGCTTTCAATGGCACTGGGTCACTTGTGTTTATTGATGACATAACAGCAGACAAGAGTAGCCGGATGAATTTTGAAGTGTACCGGGATATACTTTCAGCCCAGATTCATCCAAATGCCGCAAAGTTGATCGGACGGCGCTTCATAGTACAGATGGACAATGACCCCAAGCATACAGCCAAAGCTACCCAGGAGTTCATGAGTGCAAAAAAGTGGAACATTCTGCAATGGCCAAGTCAATCACCAGATCTTAACCCAATTGAGCATGCATTTCACTTGCTCAAATCCAGACTTAAGACGGAAAGACCCACAAACAAGCAAGACCTGAAGGCTGCGGCTGTAAAGGCCTGGCAAAGCATTAAGAAGGAGGAAACCCAGCGTTTGGTGATGTCCATGGGTTCCAGACTTAAGGCAGTGATTGCCTCCAAAGGATTCGCAACAAAATATTGAAAATAAAAATATTTTTTTTGGGTTTGGTTTATTTGTCCAATTACTTTTGACCTCCTAAAATGTGGAGTGTTTGTAAAGAAATGTGTACAATTCCTACAATTTCTATCAGATATTTTTGTTCAAACCTTCAAATTAAACGTTACAATCTGCACTTGAATTCTGTTGTAGAGGTTTCATTTCAAATCCAATGTGGTGGCATGCAGAGCTCAACTCGCGAAAATTGTGTCACTGTCCAAATATTTCTGGACCTAACTGTATACACACATATATACACACATATACATATATACATATATATACATATACACACATATACACACATATATACATGTATATATGTATATGTGTGTATATGTGTGTATATGTATATATATGTATATATGTATATGTGTGTATATATGTATATATATGTGTGTGTGTGTGTATATATATATATATATGTATGTATATATATATATAATGTATATATGTGTGTATATGTGTGTATATGTATATATATTATATATATATATACATACATATATATATATATATATATATATACATACACACACACATATATATACACACACACATACATACATACATATATATATACACATACACACACACATATATATATATATATACATACATATATATACACACACACAATAAAATATATATATATATATATATATATATTAAAGAATTAGAACTTTGTGACAATCTTGGCATAGCCCACAAGAGACTGTAAAATGAGGTTTCAGAGAGTGGTGTTACCTGAGGGCATAAGAGCGATTAGCTCCTTGCAGGGGCAGTCAGTATTGGAAGGCACTGTTACGGGGTGATGCTGGCCATTTTTCTCCCATCTTCTTGTCTTGGAGACCTTCCCTCCCTAAATTCGGACGTCACCTCTATGGCACGCGTTTAGTAAGTTTAACATTTCTACCTTTTATTTTTATGTAACAGTCTATACTGTATTTGTATTGTTCCCTTTTGTAAATTCTTGTATATATTTTTTTTAAACACTACCTATTTTCGGATTAAATAATAATAATAATATTTAATAGTTTGTTTCCTCCTGTTCTATATATGAACCCAAACCCGGTCCGAAAAGCCTTCTGCTATCTGAAACGGGTTCCCAGCTATCCTTAAAGTTGGGTGCTGGCAGCATAATTATTCTTGCATAGAATTATCGGGGTGCTCTCATTAAGGGTACCGAAGTATATATATATATATATATTCCATTAGCGGAAATTGGTGATATATACATTTACCCTTGCTGTGAGACCTCCAATATTTGGCATGATTAGCTTAGCAGCCTCATTTTGTTCATTGTCTTGCAGTCCCAAAAGTGGCCTGCCGACAAGAGGGATGCTAGAGAGTAGCAGTGTTCGTGACAAATTAGTGAACAGCTGCGGGATATCTGAGCGACTCCCCCGGCTGTTCTTGACAAATCCGTGAACAGCGGTGGGATATGTGACTGACAAATATATATATATAAATCCATATATATGGATATATATACTAGAAGGTGGCCCGATTCTAACGTATCGGGTAGTCTAGAATGTGTATGTATGTGTATGTAGGTTAGCAGATAGAATAATAAGGTAATGAATGGACTGGATGGGTTAGGATTAATTTATTATTCTTATAATTTTTTACTGGTTTTAAAATGACAAACAACAGAAGTAACAGTTTTAATAGATGAGTAATGTTTAATGATGTCAATGGCTTGTAATGAAAGAAGGCCATGAACAGTGTAAAGTTAAGTAAAAATATGATGATGCTGTGATGTGGCCCAATGCTGGTATGTGACCCCATAGTAGTGCAGCCACCATCCTGACATGTGCCCCCATTCTGCGGGATAAAAGCGCTTTCACACTTCTGTTCAGCGCAATCCACCGCTACGGAGAATAGCGCAGTCCGTTAACGCACTGCGCTGTTCTCCATATGCTTGTAATGACGACACACTGTAACGCAATTGTCTGCGTTGCATCCGCTGGACGACGCTGAGTCGTTATTTTGACGCAGTCGGGCGGAGGGAACGCTACATGTAGCGTTTTTTGGGTCGTTCAAATAATGCCCCTTGACAGATTCCGTTGGAATCCGCCAAGTAGTCTAATGATTGTCTATGGTGGCGGATTCCGCAGCTATGCGCTAAGCTAATCATTCCTGGTCTCTATCTCATATTAAATATATATATTATATAATATATATATATATATAATATATTATATTATATATATTTATTTATTTGTATTAGCTGTAGTACCCGGGCGTTGCCCGGGATAGTAACTATCTCTCTTCGAGCTTCGGTCTGTCTCTTTGCCCCGTCTGTTTCTGTCTCTCTCTGTCTCTTTCCTTGTCTGTGTCTCTGTTTCTCTCTCTCTCTCTCTCCCCCCCCCCCCAACTTATTACCTCTCACATCGGCTTTTATACTAACAGTTTAATTTGTTCCTATAGCAACCACTGACAGTTGCTATTAATAGCCCGTATCTCCCAGCGCCATTCAGATTAATGGAGGCAGGATTTTGGGGACTAACTGTAAAGCGCGGGGTTAAATTTTAGGGTTCAAACATAGTCTATGACATGCCCTGAGTCACATGAGGCGTCTGTGCAAAATTTCGTGATTGTAAATGCGACAGTGCAGATTCCTGTAGCGGACATACACACACATTATATATTATATATAAATGAGCGGGAGTACAGTGAGTTTAACGGATTTGAAATCCGTCTGCATTTTTTTTTTTTTGTTTTTTTAGTAAACCGTTTGGATTTTTTTAAGACTGTGTTCCTGTGCTACCTCGGAAATGCAGCCACGTGAGTGTCTCCATTCACGTGAGCAGGCAATCGCTTACAATATATATATATTCTTTATCATATAGCTATATCTCATACATCTATATCTCATATCTACAGTACAGACTAAATGTTTGGACACACCTCATCTCTAGAACAACTGTTAAGAGGAGACTGTGCAGCAGGCCTTCATGGTAAAATAGTGGAAAATAGGAATAAGTAAGGGTAAGTTCACACAGTGCGTTTTTGTGCAGTTTTCGGGTGCGTTTTTGCTCAGAAAACTGCATGACTTTGCTTCCCCAGCAAAGTCAATGAGTTTTCATTTTTGCTGTCTACACACAGCGTTTTTTTCAGCTGCGTTTTTGTGCTGCCACAAAAACGCAGCATGTCAATTATTCCCGTGTTTTTCACTGCGCTTTTCATCCATTGAGTGCAATGGAATGTTGAAAAACTCAATGAGAAACGCAAATAGCTGCGTTTTGGTGCGTTTCTAAGACCAAAAACGCAGCTATAAACGCAGGAGGTGGGTAGTAAAGTGACATGTACAGGAAGAGGATTCCTTCTGTCAGTGAACACAGAAACGTGAATCCTCCCGGTACAGTCACCGCCGCTTCCACCTCCCATTCCGTGCATGTATGCTGCTGTGCGGCGCCATGTCTGGGCGGGAGGTGGAAGCTGCTGCGAAATCAAAAGTGAACAGTAGAAAAAAAATGTCATACTCACCTGTCTGCAGACTCCCGGTACCATGCCCGCTCCCATCTCCTCCCGGTACCGCTGCTCCGGGTGTGTGCAGTCTCCCCGGGTACGATGGGTAGGATGCAGGACCTGGCGATGGATCACCTGATGCAGTCACCTGACACGTCAGCTAATCGTAAGTCTCAGGCTGACGCCAGCGGCCGGCCGGTTTAACCTATCAGCGGATGCATCAGGAGACTTCATCCCTGATTACCGGCAGCTCCTGCAGCGATCGGACGGGATCAAACTCGCTCTAGGAGCTGCCGGTAATCAGCACATGAGTGAGCATTTTTTTTTTTTTGTTTGCACCGATGCATCAGCTGATTGTATAAAAGCCGTTTATACAATCAGCTGATGTGTGATGTGATTCAGGCACTTGATCCTGACACATCATCTGATCGCTTTGCCTTCCAGCAAACCGATCAGATGATATTGGATCTGGATTGGACGGCGCGGGACCCTTGACCCAGGATTACTGCGGAGGGGGGGTTCTTTATTTCAATCAAGATGGAGTCACTAATTGTGTTGTGTTCTATTTCTAATAAAAATATTTTTCTGTGTGTTGTGCTTTTTTTTATCTTTACTAGAAATTCATGGTGGCCATGTCTAATATTGGCATGACACCATGAATTTCAGGCTTCGGGCCAGCTGATAATATACAGCTAGCCCTAACCCCATTATTACCCAGTGAGCCACCCGGCATCAGGGCAGCTGGAAGAGTTGGATACAGCGTCAGAAGATGGCGCTTCTATGAAAGCGCCATTTTCTGGGGTGGCTGCAGACTGCAGTTTGCAGCGGGGGGTGCCCAGAAAGCATGGGCACCCTGCACTGTGGATTCCAATCCCTAGCTGCCTAGTTGTACCCGGCTGAACACAAAAGTTAGGCGAAGCTCACGTCATTTTTTTTTTAATGATTTCATGAAATTCATGAAACAATTAAAAAAAAAAAAAAAAAAAAAAAGGGCTTCTCTATATTTTTGCTTCTCAGCCGGGTACAAATAGGCAGCTGGGGGTTGGGGGCAGCCCGTACCTGCCTGCTGTACCCAGCTAGCATGCACAAATATGGCGAAGCCCACGTCTTTTTTTGTTTGGGGGGGGCAAAGAAATCCTGCATACAGTCCTGGAAGGAGGATGCTGAGCCTTGTAGTTCGACAGCTGCTGTCTGCTCTCCTGCATACACTATTGGATGGAGGATGCTGAGCCTTGTAGGTCTGCCTCCCCTGACTCTCCCTCCAGCATACAGTCCTGGAAGGAGGATGCTGAGCCTTGTAGTTCGACAGCTGCTGTCTGCTCTCCTGCATACACTATTGGATGGAGGATGCTGAGCCTTGTAGTTCTGCAGCTGTCTGCTCTCCTGCATACACTAGTGGAGAATGTAGAACATATTGAAAAAGGAAATGACATAAGACCTTTTTTTTTTGTTCACTGAAACAAAGTGCATAAAGACGCAGTGAGCAAAAACGCAGCAAAACGCAGCAAAAAACTCACCAAATCGCGGCAAAACCGTGTGCGTTTTTTGCCGCGGGTGCGTTTGTGCGTTTTTTGCTGCAAAAAACGCACAAAAACGCAGCATCAAAAAAACGCAGTGTGTGAACCTAGCCTAACAGATGGATGATTAACAATAATATCACATTGTCGGCCACTCAATAGGATACACAAACAAATTAAAAAACTGAGTTTTAGGCTTTGTGCGCACTAGAAATGTGAAGTTTCTCAAGAAAATTTCTTGAGAAACTTCTGGGAGTTAAAGATTTCCGGACCTCCGGAAAAAATCCGCACCAAATCCGCATGCGGATTTGACGCGGATTTGCCGCGATTTGCCCGCGGGTGGTTCCCTGCGGATTTTTGCAGGCTGTACTGCCGAAATCCACAGGGTACCTGCGGAAATAATGGACATGTTCATTTTCTCAAGCAAGTTTCTCGAGAAATTCTTCTCAAGGAAATTTCTTGAGAAAAATCCGCACCAGTGTGCACAGCTTTTTTTTTTTTACCATAGAATTTGCTGGGAAATGTCTGCACAAAGATTGCAGACATTTCTCAATAAATTTCCGCGGCAAATCCGCGGGTAAAACGCACTAGTGCGCACAAAGCCTTAAAGGGCCATTCATTATGAATTAAGCATGAAGAGTGCACCTAATAGATAATTATAATTTATTTCAAAATACATACAAGGGCACTGTTATAGCATGATGTATAATTAATAAAATACAACAGTGATTGGAGATAGAGGAATCAGAGATATCCCAACCTAGGACATCCACAGCACAATATATAGGGCAATCCTATGTATTCAGAGGTAATCCTCATACATAATTACAACACAGAAGGTCACATTATTTAGATAGTCCTAAGCAACCTGGATCCAAGCCCATACCCTGTGAAGTAACATAGGATCATTACTTACCCATACTAAAGTGCTGGAGTGGATATCCTGTGGAGAGGGGTAAGCCCCGACGCATTTCGCTAAGATTGCTCCCTCGGGGGGCAGTATATGGTCATGTACAACGGCCACTGATATATATATAGTATGTTACATCATTCAATAATTACCGCCATATGCGCCGCATGCGCTGTGTCAGTGTCCGCAGCCCGCACAGAACTTCCGGGTCTCCCTGGTGGAAGTGACTCCACAAGGGGGACTACACCTCACGTCGGAACGGAGCTCCACAGTGCACATGAGACCATCAGACAGCATTGGGCATGCGGAAACCGCACGTCCATCTTGGATTCTAGCAGCTGTATGGGCAGACCAAAATAGCCTCCATGCCATCAGAACACCGGGGATGGAAAACAGAAGAAATCCTACATCTAATCAACTATAATCACTGTAAAGGTACATTCAGATAGTTTGTAGTAAGAAACATAAGGGGACTATAGAACTCATTCAATATTCCCATATTGAAGTTACGCCCACAATAGCATGAAAAGTAAAATTAAAAGGACGCGCGGCCATTTTAAATTCTGGCAATTCTAAGTGCAAATGTCCAAATAGACACAAAATGTATACTACAATTACACCCACCATTCAAAAAAAAAAAACGCGCGGCCATTTTAGATTCAGGCTATTGTGAGGGTAAACAATAAAATAGCCTCAGATTGCCCCAATTAACATAATTTGGAAACGCATTGTAATTAAAATGCACATATTAGTTAAAAAACATAATATGATAAGGGCACATCCATGCTTATATAATAATAACTAGATGCTTGGCACCAGCCATGTAATACATCAATATTCAATAATAGGATAAATAGATGTAGGATGTTTATATCCCATCCAGTGCATATAATATATGTAAAAAATATATATGTATACATTTATTCAGACACAAAATACAGCATAACACGTTAGTACATAAAATATATCCATGCAACTTGATCCGGTTAGTTCAGTGTGGACGCATATAGATATCATCCAAGGCATAAGGATCCATATACAGGCCATATCTCAAAGTAAAAAAGAGAAAGGGAAAGAAATTAAAATCCAAATAAAAACAAGGGCAGTACACAAAGGATATGCATACCGCCCCCTAGAGACAGAGGATATTAACGATGTCACAAAAAAGAGGAGAAACTCATTTTCTCGTTCAAGCCATTTGGTGCCATGGTGTAAAGGCGTACAATTCAACTGCATTCACGTTGGGATAGCATCTTAACATAGTCACCTCCTCGAGTCCCCAAATGAACCACGTCTATACCCCTCACTTTAAAATTTGTGGGGTCACATCCATGTTCAATTTTGTGGTGTCGTGGTAAGGTCTTCATACGGGGATCATCGCGATCAATCTCTGTCGCAGCCAAGATACCCCTCACATGTTCCTGTGTACGGAATCTTAACTCACGGGTAGTGAGACCTATATATATTCTGCCACATCCACATGTGGCATAATATATAACGTTACTTGTGCGGCAGGTAATATGATGGCGAATCAAAAATTCGCACTTACCATCCGCCGACGTGAATACAGTTGCCCTAACCATATTGCGACAAGCAATGCAGGACCCGCAAGGAAAGAAGCCCTTGACAGGTTCACCCCCACCAAATATGCGGGGGATTTTAGCTACATAGTGGCTCTGAACCAAATTGTCATGCAAATTGGATGCACATCGAGATGTCATTAAGGGATTAGGAGGTATAAATGCCCCAATGGATGGATCAGTTTTCAGGACACCCCAATGATTTTACTATTGTGCACATCTCCTGCCAACGTTCATTAAAAGTGGAGACGAAACGAACAGGCAGAAAAGATTCCTCTGTTTTTGTTTTGGCACCTAAAAGGTCAGTTCGCACCGTTATGGGCACGTCCATATTCACAGCGCACACTCCTCCCACTATATCCTCTTGATAAAAAATTTTCCCGGAGATCTTTGGCTTGTTGTTCAAAGAGGGTTTCGTTAAAAACACACCCTACTGGCCCTTAGATATTGTCCTACCGGGATCGCAGAGATCGTGGAGGGACTATGCACCGAGGAAGCATGTAATAAACTGTTTACAGATGTTTCTTTACGAAAAATAGTGGTTTGAATTGAGCAGTCAGGATGCACCAGAATATGAATATCTAAAAACTCAATCGAATTTTTATCACATTTGAAAGTAAGTTTAATGTTGAAATTATTACAATTTAAATTATGAATAAAAAGGTAGAAAAATCAGAAAAAGTGCCCTTCCAGAAAATCAAAAATATCATCAATAAAACGGAGCCAGCACTGCACCTGGGACACGGCGGGCACACCCTCGCCGAAAACCTCCTTCTCCCAATATCCCAGAAAGAGGTTTGCGTACGAGGGCGCACACGCCGCGCCCATTGCAGTGCCGCACTCATGTAAAAAGAAACGATTTTTAAATAAAAAATAATTGGAGTTAAAATAAAAGAAAGTAATTTCAAAATTAATTAGATCATAGATGCATCCAGACTGCTCATCTACAAGAAAAAACTCACCGCCTGAAGTCCATGTTCGTGTCTTATCGAAGAGTATAGTGACTCAACGTCCACCGTAGCCAATATAAAGTCAGGGTCCACAAAGATCTTGCTTGTTGGATAGTAATTGCGAATTTTTGAGGGATATCTTGGCTGCGGCAGAGATTGATCTCGATGATCCCCGTATGAAGACCTTACCACGACACCACAAAATTGAACATGGATGTGACCCCACAAATTTTAGAGTGAGGGGTATAGACGTGGTTCATTTGGGGACATGAGGAGCTGACTATGGTAAGATGCTATCCCAACGTGAATGCAGTTGGATTGTACGCCTTGGCACCATGGCACCAAATGGCTTGAACGAGAAAATGAGTTTTTTCCTCTTTTTTGTGACATCGTTAATATCCTCTGTCTCTCTTGGGGCGGTATGCATATCCTCTGTGTACTGCCCTTGTTTTTATTCAGATTTTAAATTTCTTTCCCTTTCTCTTTTTTACTTTGAGATATGGCCTGTATATGGATCCTTATGCCTTGGATGATATCTATATGCGTCCACACTGAACTAACCGGATCAAGTTGCATGGATATATTTTATGTACTAACATGTGTTATATATGTATAAATTTATTCAGACACAAAATGCAGCATATTTTTTACATAGATGTAGGATGTTTATTTCCCATCCAGTGCATATATTTATCCTATTATTGAATATTGATGTATTACATGGCTGGTGCCAAGCATCTAGTTATTATATAAGCATGGATGTGCCCTTATATTATATTTTTTAACCAATATGTGCAATTTAATTACAATGAGTTTCCAAATTATGTTAATTGGGGCAATCTGAGGCTATTTTATTGTTTACCCTCACAATAGCCTGAATCTAAAATGGCCGCGCGTTTTTTGAATGGTGGGTGTAATTGTAGTATACATTGTGTGTCTATTGGACTTTTGCCCTTATAATTGCCAGAATTTAAAATGGCGGCGCGTCCTTTTAATTTTACTTACATGCTATTGTGGGCGTAACTTCAATATGGGAGTTTTGAATGAGTTCTAAAGTCCCCTTATGTTTCTTACTACAAACTATCTGAACGTACCTTTACGGTGATTAAAGTTGATTAGATGTAGGATTTCTTCTGTTTTCCATCCCCGGTGTTCTTTTGGCATGGACGCTATTTTGATCTGCCCATAAATCTGCCAGAATCCAAGATGGCCGTGCGGTTTCCGCATGCCCAGTGCTGTCTCAAGGTCTCGCGCGCACTAAGGAGCTCCGTTCTGACGTGAGGTGTAGTCCTCCTTGTGGACGTCACTTCTGCCAGGGAGACCCGGAAGTGATATGCGGGCCGCGGACACTGACACAGCGCATATGGCGATCATTATTGAATGATTTAACATACTATATATATATATATATATCAGTGACCGTTGTACATGGCCATATACTGCCCCCCGAGGAAGCAACATTAGCGAAACGCGTCGGGGATTTCCCCTCTCCACAGGATAGCCACTCCAGCACTTGAACTTTAGTGTGGGCAAGTAATGATCCTATGTTACTTCACAGGGTATGGGCTTGGATCGAGGTTACTTAGGACTATCTAAATAATGTGACCTTCTGTGTTGTAATTATGTATGAGGATTACCTCTGAATACATAGGATTGCCGTATACAGTCATATGAAAAAGTTTGGGCACCCCTATTAATGTTAACCTTTTTTCTTTATAACAATTTGGTTTTTGGCAACAGAGATATATATATATATATATATATATACACACACACACACACACATATACACATATGTAGCGACTAGAGGCTGTTAGTTTTGCAAAAGGAGGATCTACAAAACATTAATGTCACTTTTATGTTTATGTTTAAGTGCCCATACTTTTGCACCGGTCAAATTTTGTTTAAATGCGGATTGCACATTTTCTGTTTGTACAATAAACCTCATTTCAATCCAGAAATATTACTCAGTCCATCATTTATTAGATGTATGAAACTGAAATAGCTGTTGCAAAAACCCAAATTGTTGTTAAGAAAAAAGGTTAACATTAATAGGGGTGCCCAAACCTTTTCATATGACTGTATACACGCGCGTGCGTGTATAATTATATATATATATATATATATATATACACACACACACACAAACACACACACACACACACATACATATACATATATCCACATATACATATACATAGAAAACAGAAGTTCCAGGCGGCACACAATCCTTCAAGGTGCACGTGTCCAAGGAAGGCATCCACAGTATAATTAATACAAAGGACCGGCACTCCAAATCTTATGAAATATTTTTGTAGTTTATTCCATCATATCATACAGGCGTAAATTACGCGTTTCGGCTAATAGTGAGCCTGTTTCACATCTATAGATATAAAATATGCGTGTGTGCATTCATTTAATTATATATAAATGCACACACGCATATTTTATATTTGTATATATATATATATATATATATATATAATATATATATATATATATACATATACATACATACATACATACATACATACATATACACACACACACACACACTAAAAGACTCTTTGAAATCTGATGAACTTGATTCATTAAAGAATAAAATTATTAAGATCCAGCAGGATTTAAAGAAAGATTGAACAGAAGAAGAGGAACAAGTATATCAGAGACTCAGAGGATTATATCTATAAACGGGTGTACATATGGCAGGACTCATTAGGCACTGCAAAACCCTTTTCATTCAGGGGAAACAGACGTACGGGATCTCAATCCTCAGGATCTGGCAGCGAGTCTACCACTATATCCAGGGCTCCTTTTTTAGGGAGAAAACGAAGAACCCGACGAGACCTCTTAGGAGAGCCGGACGCCATCATAGGAGACGTCGCGGATCCAATAAGGACTCGAGCATATGTCAGGGAGAATCCCTAGTCCTGAACTTATCTAAATCCTTAGATTCAAATCAACTACGAGTTTTATCTAAGGGATTAACTTTTTGTCCATCTACTAATTTTGATTTTTTTAAATTGGACATTGATCTTCAAAAATTTTTTCGTTCCTTGAGGTTATGCGCCCAATTTTCAGACAGAGATACTACTACATCTGAAGGTAATACATCTGACACTATTTTTCTTCACAATTTAGGTTTGAGGGTTAAGAGTAGTGTGAACCCTTTAAAGTCGTTTCACCCAATTGAAACCTATGTGAATTTAGTTCAGAGGGATGTAGATGTAATGGTTAAAAAATTCAAAAGTGGGGCTTTGTGTCATTATAATAACCTTAATAAGGAAGAAAGAAAAGCTTTAAAATCTCTCAAGGAGGATATGTCCCTAATAATTAAACCAGCAGATAAGGGGGGTAGTTTGGTGGTAATGGATAGAATAGCGTACATAGAAGAAATTATGTCACAATTATCAGATAACTTAAGCAAGCATTGTTGACCTTAGGGAGATCAACATATCCACTGCGGAGACACCATCACGTGTTTCTCAACGCAGTGATTCTAGAGCATTGCCCCCTGGGAAGTATGCAAATAAGAAAGCCGCGGAGACACCATCACGTGTTTCTCAATGCTGGCAGGAAACTAGCCAGGTCTTTCACCGGGAAGGAACAACCACGGGAAGGGCAGTCTCCAGTCAAGGAGACCACCTATACCAAACATGGTATCCATACACAGACAGCCGTTTCGGGGTATTTGCCCCTCATCAGTGTGGAGTAGGAATCTGGCTAGTGGGGGCAATGCCTAGTATAAGACTACTTAAGCAAGCATTGTTGACCTTAGGGAGATCAACATATCCACTGCGGAGACACCATCACGTGTCCTTGACTGGAGACTGCCCTTCCCGTGGTTGTTCCTTCCCGGTGAAAGACCTGGCTAGTTTCCTGCCAGCGTTGAGAAACACGTGATGGTGTCTCCGCGGCTTTCTTATTTGCATACTTCCCAGGGGGCAATGCTCTAGAATCACTGCGTTGAGAAACACGTGATGGTGTCTCCACAGTGGATATGTTGATCTCCCTAAGGTCAACAATGCTTGCTTAAGTAGTCTTATACTAGGCATTGCCCCCACTAGCCAGATTCCTACTCCACACTGATGAGGGGCAAATACCCCGAAACGGCTGTCTGTGGATGGATACCATGTTTGGTATAGGTGGTCTCCTTGACTGGAGACTGCCCTTCCCGTGGTTGTTCCTTCCCGGTGAAAGACCTGGCTAGTTTCCTGCCAGCGTTGAGAAACACGTGATGGTGTCTCCGCGGCTTTCTTATTTGCACAATTATCAGATAGAAATGTTTATGAAATTTTGAAAAATAATCCAGTGTTTGATATCACCAAAAAATTAGAGCAGATTGTGGGTAAATATTCAGCCCTAAAAACAATTGATGATAAAACAGTTTCCTTTTTAATTAATAAACATCCTATTACCCCAGTTCTTTATACACTGCCAAAAGTGCATAAATCGCTGGAAAAACCGCCCGGGAGGCAGATAGTGGCACTGACGGATTCCATCTTGTCAGCACCAGCTATCTTCCTAGAAAAGATTCTTACCCCTCTTATAAAGTCTACACCGTCATTTTTATTAGATACCTCGCAGTTTCTGAATGACATTAAAAATCTTAAAATCAGTAATGATGATTTATTAGTCACCTTAGATGTTTGCAATTTATATACGTCCATTGTACATAGCAAAGGAATAAGGGCTGTGAAATGGTTGTTACAATCGTCCAATCACACTGACACACAGAAAGATTTGTTTTTGGATCTGTTATCTCTTATTTTGGAAGAAAATTATTTTTTGTCTCAAGACACGTTTTACAAACAGCGGTCCGGTACCGCGATGGGCTCGAATGTCACACCTCCGTATGCAAATGCCTATATGGCTTGGTTTGAAGATAATTTCATCTATTCAAATAATTTTTTTAAAAAACACTGTTTATTTTGGCGAAGATTTATAGATGATATTTTTTGCGTGTGGAGGTGCGACATTCGAGCTCTAAAGGTTTTTGTTCAAGAACTTAGTACAGTTTGGGTAGAATTAAATTTTACTATGGAGGTTTCTTCTGAAAAAATTAGTTTTTTGGATGTGATGGTTACCAAGAGTATTGACAACACCCTGACTACAGATTTATATAAAAAAACAACAGATAGGAACAATTTGTTATTATTTTCTAGTAACCACCCTCCACATTTAAAGAATTCATTGCCCTATTCACAGTACCAGAGGGTACGCAGAATCGTTGCTGACCCTCAGTTATGTGAAATGAGACTTGAGGAAATGTCTAAAAAATTTTATCAGCGAGGGTATCCCAAAGCCCTATTAAAAGATCAAAGATCTAAACAACCTGTTGTAAAGACAAAGGAGAAACGCATGGCGTTTATTAACACATATCACCCGTGGTCAGTGTTTGTACATTACATTCCAATGTTTGCGCAGAATGCAATATCTAATTCCGATCCAAAAATTAAAGAATTCAATTTGCCCCCTTTAATCTGTCACCGCAGATCGCAGAATCTGAGAGATAAAATTGTTAGAGCAGATCTAAGGGGTGCTTCACACATAGCGAGAATCGCTACCGAAATCGCTGCTACGGCACGGTTTTGGTGACGCAACAGTGACCTCATTAGCGATCTCGCTGTGTGTGACACTGAGCAGCGATCTGGCCCCTGCTGCGAGATCGCTGCTCGTTACACACAGCCCTGGTTCGTTTTCTTCAAAGGCGCTCTCCCGCTGTGACACACAGATCGCTGTGTGTGACAGCGAGAGAGCGATGAAATGAAGCGAGCAGGGAGCAGGAGCCGGCATCTGTGGTAAGCTGTAACCAGGGTAAACATCGGGTAACCAAGGTGGTTACCCGATATTTACCTTAGTTACCAGCTTCCGCAGCTCTCACGCTGTCTGTGCTGCCGGCTCCGGCTCTCTGCACATGTAGCTGCAGTACACATCAGGTAATTAACCCGATGTGTACTGTAGCTAGGAGAGCAAGGAGCCAGCGCTAAGCAGTGTGCGTGGCTCCCTGCTCTCTGCACATGTAGCTGCAGTACACATCGGGTTAATTAACCCAATGTGTACTGTAGCTAGGAGAGCAAGGAGCCAGCGCTAAGCAGTGTGCGTGGCTCCCTGCTCTCTGCACATGTAGCTGCAGTACACATCGGGTTAATTAACCCAATGTGTACTGTAGCTAGGAGAGCAAGGAGCCAGCGCTAAGCAGTGTGCGCGGCTCCCTGCTCTCGCGGTTATGATCGCTGCTTCGGCTGCTGTGTTTGACAACTAAGCAGCGATCATAACAGCGACTTACAAGGTCGCTGTTACGTCACCATTTTCTGTGACGTAACAGCGACCTTGTAACAGCGACCTCGTTGTCGCTGTCGCTTAGTGTGAACCAGCCCTAAGTGGTAAAAGTAAATTAGCACAAACCTTATCTACTCCTGTGATGGGCACCTTCCCTTGTCTTAATTGTGTACATTGTTCAGGGATCATTAAGGGAGACTCCTTTCATCACCCCTGCATGGGAGAATCATTTAAGATAAGAGGTTATTACACTTGTGACAGTAGCTACATAGTTTACATTCTGAAGTGTCCCTGCGGTCTTATCTACGTCGGGGAAACAACTGTGAAACTTAAGGTCCAGTCACACTAAGCAACTTACCAGCGATCCCAACAACGATAGGGATCGCTGGTAAGTTGCTAGGAAGTTGCTGGTGAGCTGTCACACTGCGACGCTCCAGCGATCCCACCAGCAACCTGACCTAGCAGGGATCGCTGGAGCGTGGCTACACGAGTTGCTGGTGAGCTCACCAGCAACCAGTGACCAGCCCCCAGTCTCCTAGTTACAGCACACATCAGGTTAATTAACCCGATGTGTGCTGCAGCTAAATGTGCACAGAGCAGGGAGCAGCGCACACTGAGCGCTGGCTCCTTGCTCTCCTAGTTACAGCACACATCGGGTTAATTGCCTGATGTGTGCTGCAGCTAAATGTGCACAGAGCAGGGAGCAGCGCACACTGAGCGCTGGATCCTTGCTCTCCTAGTTACAGCACACATCGGGTTAATTGCCTGATGTGTGCTGCAGCTAAATGTGCACAGAACAGGGAGCAGCGCACACTGCTTAGTGCTGGCTCCTTGCTCTCCTAGTTACAGCACACATCGGGTTAATTACCTGATGTGTGCTGCAGCTACATGTG